>NC_059175.1:37486521-38138077 GCF_019923935.1 Bubalus bubalis
ACCATGATATTTTAGGGGAAAAGTCACATATTGGGTAGTCAATGAAAGTTTGTTGAACAAGTGAATGAAGAGAAAAATCAATGTTTCAGGGCCACAGGGGATCCAGGTTAAGAACTGGAAATATTGGCCCTTACTGTAATCATGTACAGATGTGAGAGTTGGACCATAAAGAAGGCTGAGTGCCAAAGAATTGATGCCTCTGAACTGTGGTGTTGGAGAAGATTCCTGAGAGTTCCTTGGACAGCAAGGAGATCAAACCAGTCAATCTTAAAGGAAATCAACCCTGAATATTCATTAGAAGGATTGATGCTGAAGCTGAAGCTCCAAGTTTGGCCACCTGATGTGAAGAGCTGATTCACTGGAAAAAACCCTGTTGCTGGGGAAGACTGAAGGCAAAAGGAGAAGAGGGTGGCAGAGGATGAGATAGTTAGATAGCATCACCGAGTCAATGGACATGAGTTTGAGCAAACTCTGGGAGCTAGTGGAGGACAGGGAAGCCTAATGTGCTGCAGTTCATGGGGTTACAGAGAGTTGGACATGATTTAGCAACTGAACAACAATTGTTTAGTTCTAGCTATCCACCTATGTAGCCATCACTTCTACATGAGAAACTTGATTTTTAGCAGCTGCCACTAATACCACTGGAAGCATAAGAACATCACAATTACTATTTATTGGGCCACTGGCTCCTGATTATGGCAAAATGGATCTGAGATATATTAAAAATAAAATGAATCATATTTTAAAATTTATGAATTTATTTGAGCAAAAGTTGGTTCAATCAGTCAACACCCAATCTAACATAGAAAGGAGCACCAATTAGCTGTACAAAAGAATTCTACAGGCAAAAGGGAATTGGAAGAAGTTATTAATCTATGAAGCAAAAAATAGGTTGGTTATTGCAAAGTTACTTTCCTTTAGAGGATTATAAGGAGTCTCTGAGCCAAATTCCCCAACTGGTGGTGGATCGGGTGATTTCTGGTTGACTGGTTTGATATTCCATTTTTGGAAGCGCTTAGACTATAATTATCTCAGTTTGGTGACGTGTGTGTGTGTGTGTGTGTGTATGCTAAGTCGTTTCAGTCGTGTCTGACTGTGACCCTATGGATAGTAGCCTACCAGGCTCCTCTGTCCATGGGATTCTCCAGGCAAGAATACTGGAGTGGACTGCCATGCCCTCCTCCAGGGGATCATCCAGACTCAGGGATGGAACCTGTGTCTCTTATGTCTCCTGCATTGGCAGGTGGGTTCACGAGCACCACCTGGGTAGCTAGTGCATCAGTATTTTATCTTATTTGGAAATGATCTAGGTAGTCAATGAACATCCATCATTTACTTTATCTCACTCTAAGGTTTCAAGTTACCAGAAGATTTTGGAAACTATTTTCCAAGTAGAGTTATGAAAGGGAGCAGGAACCCGTGGGGCTCTCCCAGGTATAAATATTTTCTACGTCCCCAGTTCTCATTTGTAGCAAAAAGGCTTCAGCCTCCTAGACCTTCCTGAATATTAAAGGAGAGATTCAACAGTAGTTAATCAGGGGAATAAGGAAATGCAGGAACCAAGGAGGACCAGTCAAGAAATAATACTGCAGGAAATTCCCTGGCAGTTCAGTGGTTAAGACTCTGCTTTCACTGCTCAGGACCTGGGTTCAATCCCTGGTTGGGGAACTAAGATCCCATAAGCTGAGTGGCATGGCCAAAAAAAAAAAAAAGGAAAATTACTACAGTGGTAGGGCAAGGTCCTGGTTCTTTCTCAAGGGATATATATATATAACCGTACCTTTGAGTTCTTCCTCAGGAACCAAGGTCTTCCACCCAGGTGGAGGATGGTAAATTCAGGATGAGCATAAGATTTCTGAGCACCATCAACTAATCAGAAGAAAGTCATCCTGCAGTCCTCACCACAAATTTTTCATGTTTAAAAACTCCTCATCCGAATCATGGAGGAGTTCAGGGTTTTTGAACACAAGCCACCCATTCCTCTTGCTTGGCCCTGCAATATAGCTTTTTTCTGCTCCAAACTCTGACATTTTGGTTTGTTTGGCCTTACTGTGCATGTGAAAAGTGAAAGTGAAGTTGCTCAGTCGTGTCCGACTCTTTGGGATCCCATAGACTGTAGCCTGCCAGGCTCCCTCGTCCATGGGATTTCCCAGGCAAGAGTACTGGAGTGGGGTGCCATTGCCTTCTCCAGGAGATCTTCCCAATCCAGGGATTAAACCCGGGTCTCCCGCATTGTAGGCAGATGCTTTCCCATCTGAGCCACCAGGGAAGTACTGTGCATGGGGTACATGAACTTGCATTTGATTAAGTAGAATACTGCTACTACTGCTAAGTCGCTTTAGTTGTGCCTGACTCTGTGCGACCCCATAGACGGCAGTCCACCAGGCTCCCCTGTCACTGGGATTCTCCAGGCAAGAACACTGGAGTGGGTTGCCATTTCCTTCTCCAATGCATGAAAGTGAAAAGTGAAAGTGAAGTCGTTCAGTCGTGTCCGACTCTTAGCGACCCCATGGACTGCAGCCCTCCAGGCTCCTCTGTCCATGGGATTCTCCAGGCAAGAGTACTGGAGTGGGGTGCCATTGCCTTCTCCGAAGTAGAATAAAGGTATTATATTTAATGCTCATAACTCTAAAGACATGCTGGTTTTGTGTATTTATTTTCAGCTGCACTGGATCTTCGCTGCTGCATGTGGGGTTTCTCCAGTTGTGGTGAGCAGGGGCTACTCTTTGTCGCAGTGTGTGGGCTTCTCATTATGGTGGCTTCTTTTGTTGAGAAGCATGGACTCTAGCCAAGTGGGCTCAGTAGTTGTGGCACATGGGCTTAGTTGCTCCATGGCACTTGGAATCTTCCAGGATCAGAGGTCAAACCCATGTCCCCTGCATTGGCAGGCAGAGTCTTAACCACTGGACCACCAGGGAAGTCTGACATGCCTGTTTTAATTAAACTAACAAACTTAAACTAGCTTTTAGTTACCGAAGATTATCCTAGATCACATGAACTTTAAAAACATTTTAATTAGTTTCTACATTTTTAAGAGTATATTTGATTAACATAAATGCTTGTTTGTCTTTAAGCCTATAAAATAGAGCTTTAGACAAATTAATTTTGGTAATACTTTCCCATGGTAGAAAAATATCAGACATCAATAAATAAACACATAGACATACATAAATATACAGACCCAAACAGAGATCTTATAGCTTTTGTTCTGAAATTTTAATCATAAGATGGGCATGATAGTACAAAAGCCACTAGTTTAAAAAAGTTTAAAAAAGAACAGGTAGATCCAAATTGTGTTTTTTGCAGATGGAATAAGTTAAGATTACCTGTTCAGGTGGTTAAAGCTTTTTACTAATTTTTATGAAAGAAATTTTTAGTTTTTTATTGGTCTACTTTGCAAAATAGCCTTTCCTTTTTTACTGATAAGAATTTCCCTGGTTCCTGGAGAAAACCAGTGGAATACTTATCAAAAGGCACAGAGAAAGAATTTCCACCAGGAAGGACTTCTGTTTCCTAAGTCCAGACTTTTTACAGTATCTGCAAGTCTTTTGAGGTGAATAGAGGAGGTTAGGAGACTGATAAAAATAGATAGATGGGCTTTGAATTGTTCGTAGAGTCACACTTCTGTTCTTGTGTAAGACTGCACTTATCTTACAAGACTCAGTTTGTAAGATGCTGTTGATTTTAATTCCTCAAAGAACTGGGTTGAAACCCGACTGATACGGAGGTTGCCTGGTAGCTCTGTTGTGCTATGCTTAGTTGCTCAAGCATGTCTGATTCTTTGCAACCCCATGGACTGCAGCTCGCCAGGCTCCTCTGTCCATGGGGATTCTCCAGACAAGAATACTGGAGTGGGTTGCTATGCCCTCCTCAAGGGGATCTTCCCAACCCAGGAATAGAACCCAGGTCTCCCACATTGCAGGTGGATTCTTTACCGGCTGAACCACTGGGGAAGCCCAAGAATACTAGAGTGGGTAGCCTATCCCTTCTCCAGAGGATCTTTCCGACCCAGGAATCAAACTGGGGTCTCCTGCACTGCAGGCAGATTCTTTACCAGTTGAGCTACAAGGGAAGCCCTGCCCAGGAGCTAGTCATCTTCAATTTGCTTCTTTATATTTGGTAGAAGATCTTCAACAGTGATGAAAAACAAAAGATGTCTGTTTTCTGGATTTAGATTTCTGTGTTACAGATTTAGAGCTGGATCTAGATTCATGCAACCCCATGGACTGCAGCATGCCAGGCGTACCTGTCCCGGAGCTTGCTCAAACTCATATACATAGAGTCGGTGATGTCATCCAACCATCTCATCCTTTGTTGTCCTCTTCTCCTCTTGCCCTCAATCTTTCCCAGCATCATGGTCTGGGTGGCTCTTTGCATCAGGTAGCCAAAGTGTTGGACCTTCAGCCTCAGCATCAGTCCTTCCAATGAATATTCAGGGTTGATTTCCTTTAGGATTGACTGAGTTCACAGAATCTCAGCTGCAAGTGAATTGAAACCCATATTTCTATCCAGCCATATTTTTGAGGCCCCTAACCTACAATTTTCAAGTCAAGATTTTAGGACACAAAATGAGACAAATAAGAAGTCAACAGACATTGCTGGCTAAGGATGGACAACCAACAGGTACCTGAAAGCAAATTCACAGGTCACAATTTAAAGATCTAATTCTTACATGTGTTTTTTTTTGTCTGCCAATCTAAAAAGAAAGGACAACATGAAATTTTACCTTCTCTCTTCACCTGGCATGACAGATAGAGATCTAGGTGAGCTGACTTGGGTAAGAATTCTCCCCCTTTGCTGGCTTCTGCCAATTTCCCCAGGACCCCGTCTGCAGGTTCGGGAGCAAGTAGGCTGTCCTAAGGGTGTCATCCTGGTCACCAGAAACTGTAGAGGAGGAAAAATAATTTTCCTTCTACCTTTTGTGGTCAATGCTTGGCTGAGACCCCTTTCTCTCTAAGGACACCTCATGAATGGATAAGCTTATCTAGATTAAAATTTATTCACTTCATATAGCAAATTCCCATTGATTACCTATTTTGCACATGGTAGTGTATATGCTTCCTTGTTACTCTCTCCATTCTTCCCACCCTCTCCTCACCCCACCCCCACCCCCTGCCATGTTCATAAGTCTGTTCTCTATGTCTGCATCTCCATTGTTCCTTGTATGACTCAGGAAACTCAAACTGGGGCTCTGTAACAACCTAGAGGGGTAGGAAGGGGGTGGGAGGTTGGAAGGAGGTTAAAGAAGAAGGGGACACATGTATACCTATGGCTGACTCTTGTTGGTGTATGGCAGATGCCAACACAATATTGTGAAGCAATCTTCCTTCAATTAAAAATAAATAAGTTTGGGGGGAAAAAAGTTCTTCACTTCGGCCATTATAATTCAAATTATCTTTGGTAAGCGTAACCTACTTGTTCAGCCTTAAAACAAAATTTTATTCACCCAAACGGCCTCATCTGTCCAGTTTCTAGGTGGCACCTCAGTATGAAGCTGCTATTGCTGCCAAGTCGCTTCAGTCGTGTTCGACTCTGTGCGACCCTGTAGACGGCAGCCCACGAGGCTCCCCCGTCCCTGGGATTCTCCAGGCAAGAACACTGGAGTGGGTTGCCATTTCCTTCTCCAATGCATGAAAGTGAAAAGTGAAAGTGAAGGCGCTCAGTCGTGTCCGACTCTTAGCGACCCCATGGACTGCAGCCTACCAGGCTCCTCCGTCCATGGGATTTTCCAGGCAAGAGTACTGGAGTGGGGTGCCATTGCCTTCTCCCAGTATGAACCTAAACCCAGTCCAATTACTAAGAAAGACCTAGTCCAACCCAGACTGGATTCTAAATTGAACACTTGTCACTTTTTGGGTTCAGCCAGGAAAAAGAAATGCTTACGTAAAATCTGAAAACTCATAATTCAAAAACAGAGGAACTAGAATGCTAGAGGGACTTACCCACCACCTCCAAGGGCTCTAAGAAAGTTGGCAGGTCAAGCGGCTCCAAGCATACCTAAGTCTGGTTGCTCTTTGCTCCTGAGGGTCTTCTCCTGGTGGGTGGGTGGGGGGAGTCTTCTTTGATTCTCTCTTCTGATACCAGAACTGTTAAAAGACAAACTAAGGCAAGTTAAAAATTTTAAGAGTTTATTTGAGCAAAAATTGATTTGAAACAGACATCCTGCAATCTAGCAGATAGAAAGGAGCTTCAGGGATCTGTCTTTATAGGCAGAAGGGAGCAGGAAGAAGGAAGCTGTATGAATCGAAACAGCAGGTTGGTTTCCTTTAGGAAATGCCATGTGTCAGTGCATTCAGTCATTACTGACTCTTTACAACCCTATGGATTGTAACTTGCAAGGCTCTGCTGTCCATGGAATTCTCCAGGCAAGAATACTGGAGTGGGTTGCCATGCCCTCCTCTGGGGGATCTTCCCGACCCAGGGATTGAATCTGTGTTTCCTGTGTCTCCTGCATTGCAGAAGGATTCTTTACCACTGAGCCACTGGGGAAGTCCTTTAGGAAATGTCAGGGCTCTGTAAGGCAGATTGCCTAACTAGAGCTGATCAGGTGATTCTTCTTTTCTTTCAGTTGCACCAGGTCTTAGTTGAGGCACGAGGGACTAGGGATCGAACCTGGGTCCACTGCATGGGGAGCACAGAGTCTTAGCCACTGGACCACCAGGGAAGTCCCGATTAGGTGATTTTGATTGATCATTTCTGGGAAAGATTTCATTTCTGAGAAAGTCAAGACTATAATTAAGTCTTAGTTCGGTGGTGGCTCAGATGGTAAAGCATCTGCTTACAATGTGGGAGACCTGGGTTCGATCCTTAGGTCGGGAAGATTCCCTGGAGAAGGAAATGCCAACCCACTCTAGTACTCTTGCCTAGAAAATCCCATGGATGGAGGAGCCTGGTGCAGGTTACTGTCCATGTGGTCGCAAAGAGTTGGACATAACTGAGCGAATTCACTTTCATTTTCGGTGACATGAGGCTTAGCGTAAGTGACTTCATTTTAGGCCTGTTGATTTGTTTGTTTCTGGAAGGAAATTCTTTTTTTGATTTTTTTTTTCTTTGCTACACAGCGTGGCTTGTGGGACCTTAGTTCTTCAATCAGGGATCAAATCCAGGCCTCGGGAGTGAAAGCACTGAATCTTAACCAATGGACGGCTAGGGATTTCCTTGCTGTCTTGTTCTTAACAGAGGAAAACCTAAACCATATGCCTTCATCCTGCAATGGACTGGTTTCAGCTTTTACCCAAAGGTAAAATGTGGGTGTAGTAGTTTCTTTCTGCTGCATAACAAATTACCAGACTTGGGGTCTTAAAGGAGAAGGAAATGGCAACCCACTCCAGTATTTTTGCCTGGAGAATCCCAGGGACAGAGGAGCCTGGTGGGCTGCTGTCTATGGGGTCAGATAGAGTTGGATACAACTGAAGCGACTTAGCAGCAGCAGCAGCATCAAGGGCTTAAAACAACACTCACATATTAGCTTATTGTTCTGTAGGTCAGAAGTCTTTAGATCTCTGCTTCATGTCTTACAAAACTCAAATCAAGGTGTCGGTCAGACTGCACTCTCAGCTAGAGCTCGGGGTCCTCTTCCAAACTCATGTGGTTGTAGAAAGTCCCGTTCCTTATGGTTATGATGCTGGCTGGGTGATGTGGTTTCCTTGCTGGCTGCCCAGGGGCCACTCTCAGAAGTGAGAGACTGCCTACCTTCCTTGTCGAGTGGCCCCCTCCAGCTTCAAAGCAAGAAAGGAGCGTTTTACCCTCATTGAATCCCTCTCTTGTGCTTCCTATCTCTCTGACTTTCTCTGTCCCCATCACAGACCCAGCTTTAAAAGATGATTAGGTCACACTAGTCTGGCTAATCTCCCTATTTTAAGACCAACTGATCTGGGAACTTGATTACATCTGAAATTTGTGTTTGAATAACGAGAGGTCACAGCAGTAGTGTCTGAATAACTGGGAGAAGGTGCATGTACACCAAGGCTAGGAATCTTGGAGGCTATTTTAAAAAACCTGCCTCCCACAATGGGAAATTCCCCCATAGGAAGGTGTATGGGTGGTTTAAATGTTGGAAAACCAAAATTTTACGATGTCCACTGTTAAGAAAGAAGACAAACACAGACATAGGAAAACTAAAAGGTAAGCATCTGAGGGGAATTCCCTGGTGTTCCAGGGGTTAGGACTCCTATCATTCACTGCCAAGGGTCTGGGTTTGATCTCCGGTCAGGAAACTAATTTCTCACAGGATGAATGGCACATCCAAAAAAAAAAAAAAGTTTCTAAAACTGAAATTATAAATTCTACTAGGAACTAAAAAGAGATGGAAAAAAAGAGTTGAAGCAATATTGAAAACCTGGCTGAGATGCAGAAAATGGCAATAGAAGCTCTTGATATGATTAATAATTTCTTAAGCAATTAACTGCAGCAATGAACATAAAAAGATGAAGTTGGAGAAATTAAATGGAAAAATGCACAGCACAGGAATTAACAAGGCAAGCAGAGCATTGGTCATGGAAGCAAAGGATCATGGTAAGGGCATCTGAAAGGAAAGGAGCTGGATTCTTTCTTTATCTATAAAGTAAGGGCTTTGCAGTGGATAACATCCAACTCTTAGCTCTAAAGCATCTACAATTCTATGTTGTGGCCCTAGGGTCCTGCTGAGTTGGAAGGCAAGGGGAGGATACTTCGAAGAGTAGGGACTGAAAGTCATGTTGAGGACAAAGACTGGGTTCATTGGGATTTGATGGAATAAGAAATGTAAGGGTAAGAGAGTTAGGTAAAAAGTTGATTTTATGCCATTTCCCATAGAATTTTAAAACTTTACAGCATTATACTTCCTTTCCCTCCTCCCTTTCTTTGTTCTATTATTATGATAGATTTTACTTTTCCATATGGTATAAACCTCACAGTACTTTCTTGGGGTTTGTTTTAAAAGTTAACTATTATTTAAGGACTTAAAAAATGAGAAATAAATGTCTTCTATATTTATCTCCAGAAGTTTAAATTTCCATCTGAAGTTATCATCCTTTAACCTGAAGCACTTTAACAACAGCAATGAGTTTTCTCAGGTTCTGTTTGTTTGAAAACATCTTTATTTAAACTTCATTTTTGAAGTTTTTTTTTTTTTTTTTAATTATAGAATTCTAGGTGGACTTTTTTTTTTTTTTTAACCCTTTAAACTTAAAAAAATGTTAGTTCATTTCCTGGTTGTATCTTTTCATTTTCCTTTAATGAAAGAGTGAATAGATTTGTTCTGTCATGTAATTAATTTACTGGCAGAGTGTCTTCATCATTTTGAGGCTTGTTTTTAAGCTTTATTAAAGTAAATTTGAAGTAGTTTTTATTCTATTTTTAGTTTGGCCTTAATGCTATGGGGTAGAAAAAAAATTATCCAGAATATTTGGTCAGGTTTCTGTTTTCCCTTGATTGGTCTCCTTTTGTATTACCCTATATAGGAACAGACTTGTATCCAGTCAAAGACTCAAGGAGATTCCTAAAGCTACATGTCTGCATGCATAGCGTCCTTCTCTCTGCCTTGCAAATCTCAGCCACTTCAGCTCACTTCAAGTAATGTCTCTTGTGGGCTTCTGAGGCAGCACAGTGGTAAAGAATCTGCCTGCCAAGCAGGAGACGAGGGTTCAATCCATTGGTCAGGAAGATGCCCTGGAGAAAGAAATGGCAACCCACTCTAGTATTCTTGCCTGGGAAATTCCATGAACAGAGGAACCTAGTGGGCTACAGGTCATGGGGTTGCAAAAGAGTCAGACACGACTTAGTGACTGAACAACAACAACGTCTCTTGTATTCATTGAAACCACTCTGTTGTACCTACTGTGTCTGGAGTCTAACAAATACCTTCAGAGAATTGTGGTCATCATAGGGGTTATTTCATTTATTTCTATTTTCTTTGGAGTTACAGTTCTCTCTTGCTGGTTCTCCATCATCTAAAAACAATTGTTTCATATATTGTCTTCTTTCTTTGGTTATTTGAGGCCTGAGCACTGATCTGGTACTACGTAATCTGTCTTTGGCAGTGGTGGAATGACCACATTAGAGCTATATTATCTGTTGGGGGCCGGCATGAGGCACTCCGCCCATGGCAAAGGTCGTGAGGAAGGAGGCTTGACATACGCAAAGGCGGGATCGAGCCTCAGGAGTCCCCCTGGAAATTCTCGAGCATCTACCCCCCAAACCAGAGTCTGCCTACTTTCTGCTTTGTGCTTTCACCTACACCTCTGACTTTACGGGGGGCTGTCTCCCACTACCTCTCTCTGGAAAAAGAGTTAGCTTACAGCTCCAGTTAATAATTCCTGGGTGTGACAGTGTTTAACCTACAAACTCCTTTGGAAATCCTCTAGCCTGCCTGAATAGGTTTTTCCGGCCACATGTGATTGTTCAGAGCCTCCCAACTGTGAGAGGCAGGAGATGTTCTAAACTGCCTAAACACAGATTCCTTTGAGTAGTTAAAAGATTGATTAGAAAATGTATTGGTGAAGGGTTTTTCACTTGTTGGGCCAATGTTTGCTGCTAAGTCTCCATACTCCTTACCTACTGTGTCTTTGGCAGTGTATTGATTGATATAATGGGTGTATAGAAATGTAAAATGCAGCTTTGTCCAATGCTTTTTGGAAGGCTGGTGCCTGACTTTGGAATAATCACCTTTAGAGAAAAATAAGTTTCTTAAAATGTTAACAGGCCTCCGGGCCAGAAGATGATGTCAATCACCTGAACTTTTGCATATGATAAGTTTGAAAGCCTGGCTTAGATTAGAACCAGGAACTGCTGTCCTTGCATGACTCCACCCCTTCCCCCATTATCCTCTATGCATACCTTAAGGTATAAAAACTACTTTGGAAAATAAAGTGCGGGCCTTGTTCACTGAAACTTGGTCTCCCCATGTCACTCTCTCTCCCAAATTCCAGCTGAGTGTCCATCTGGAGCGCGGATGTCCTCTGCGACCATTTATTTGCCTGGGCTTCTAAGACCCACTCGAGAAGGTGTCTAAGGTGGGGCACCTTCCGCTATTCGAGAGGGCGCCTGCAGCCTCCGTGGTCAGAGCTAACCTGGTGTCACGGGTTATATTGATTTTCCGCGTAAACCAAGCCACTCAGCTTCTTTTCTCCACTGAATTTTCCTACTGAGCTATCCTTATTTCAGCCGCTTTTCTCCACTGAATTTCCTCACTGAGCTATCCTTATTCTATTACTCTTTGTATCCTTAATTAAAGTGTAATTAAGCAGTTATTCCCTGACCCTCGCATCAATATATATTATTATATTAAATAATATTATATATATATGTATTATATTATATATATTATATATGTGTGTGTGTATATATATATATATATATATATATATATATATATATTGCTGCTGTTGTTTAGTTGCCAAGTCGTGTCTGACTCTTTTGTGACCTGGACTGTAGCCCGCCAGGCTCCTCTGTCCATGGGATTTCCCAGGCAAGAATACTGGAGTGGGTTGCCATTTCTTTCTTCAGGGAATCTTCCTGACCCTGGGAGTGAACCCATGTCTCCTGCATTTCCTGCATTGGCAGGCAGATTCTTTACCACTGAGCCACCAGGGAAATCCTGAGTGTTGGATTAGGGCCTTTTAAAATAGGAGGCAAATTTTTCTTAGTCCTCAGTTGAATGCAATTAGGTGACAGAATGCAGGTTGCCTCTCAGTATCTATTCTCCCCTTCTTATTAATAGGAACATAATGTTTAGGTAGGGATTAGCCACTTAGAATATAGATTTGTTTCCAGCCTCTCTTGTGGCTTGATTTGGCTATGTGATAAAATTTTCTTTGAAGAAATCTGAAAAGAAGGCTTCTGTGGCACTTTTTGATAAGCTTTTTAAAAGGAAGAAGAGAATGACACTATAGTTTTCCCTGCTTTCTTCTGATGTTAGGCTGGAATGTAGACTTGATGACTGGAGCGCCAGTTGCCAACTTGGACTATGAGGGAACCTGGGGATGGAAGCCAGTGCCGAAGATGACAGAGCAGAGGGGTAAGATCCTGGGTCTCTGATGACTCTGTACAGCCCTGGAACACCTACTTTCAGCATCTCTGATGTGAGAGAAAATAAACCTTATATTCTTTTAAACCATTCTCCACTACCCCACCCCCTGAGATGTGTAGCTGAATCTATTCTTCCTTTTTTTTTCTCTTGAATTTGTTTTTATTTTTATTGGGCCATAAGGGATGGGTTGGGAAAGACCTCTGCAAGTTATGCCCCACTAGGGAAATGTCCATTCTAATTTTCTTGGGATAGCTTTTGGAGCTTTTTCTTTTTCTTGGAGCCACTGCTCTTCCTGGCAGCATCCTCTTCAGGCCCCCTGCTGAGTGGCTCCATCTTGGAAGATCATTTCCTCTTTTTCTTGGGGACCTGCTTATTTTCTGACTCTTCAGGGTCACTAACTGGTTCCTCTTTGGGGAAAGATTTCTTCCTCTTGGGAAGACTTTCACAGCCAGCTGTCTCTTCAAGATGACTACTAACCAGCTCCTCTTGGGAAAAGGTTTCTATTTCTTCGATTTGGAGAAAGAGATAGATAGGTCTTTCATTCTATTCTCCTGAGGAGCTCGGGGCTTTTGCTTTTCCTCTTTTTTAGGTCTTTTGCTTGTTTCCTCATACTCCTCTGGGTACTACTGCTGTTTTCTGAAGATGCCGGAGCAATCAAAGACAGCTTTTCCTTTTCCTGCCTCTGTTTTCTTTTCTTTTCTTTCTTCTGTTTCTCCAGCTTCCTGGTAATTTCAGCAGCCAATTCTTCTGTCTGAGCTGTTGCATCCGTCACGACAACCAGATTCTTTCATGGAATCTCTCTAGTCTCACAAAAGGACAGTTGCTCCTCAACTTGTTCTCAAAGTTTCTCCCCAAATACACAGGTGGATACCTCAGAGAAGCAATCAGTTCATGAGGTATATGGCATTTGTTTGCCAGATTTTAGCTTTTGTTCTTGGCAGCTGCTCCACCAATGAAGGTAGAGTGGAAAATGAGTCCATATATTGGGGTGTTACCCCTGGTCTTCAGGGCTCTGGAAACTTGGTCCCTTGGCTGAGTCCAAGGAATCACTCAGACACAAGGACTGGAATCTAATCCAAATTAACAAACTTTCTTGGGGTTTCAGTAGTTAGTAGGTATAGAAGACTACCACTGCACATCAGGTGAAGAACACAGAAAATCCAGGTCTACTCCTCTTCTTTCTGTTTATTGCTATGATTCCCAGGGGATGATAAGCAGTGACAGGCTCAAGGAGGGGGATGGGATGCAAGGAGGTACAACTGACCTGTCCGAGGCTTGGATCTGAGAGACTGAAGCTGCATTTCTGGCTAAGCCACGCTTTGACTATGATCTTCTGAACATTACTTTCCCTGAGCTTCAGTTTCTTCATAAGATAAACATGGATGAAATTATTTCATCTGCTTGCCATGTAGAGTTGTTATGAATATCAAATGAAAGAACAAATCTGAAAGTGTTTACAAAAAATAAATTGTTTAATTTTATTGTTAGTATGGTCATCCATGACATGAAACTCATCTTCTGCTCTGCTCATTTGAACTTTCTTAAAATTCTTTGCAAAACACTTTAAGGCAGACTTTCTTTTTTAAAAAAATTTTAAAATAAATTTATTTGGCCATTCTGGGTCTTTGTTGAGACTTGTGGGGTCTTTAGCTGCAGCGTGTGGAATCTAGTTCCCTGACCAGGGATTGAATCCCAGGCTCTCTGCATTGGGAGCGCTGAGTCTTAGCTACTGGACCACCAGGAAAGTCCCTAAGGCAGAATTTCTTTTCCTTCCCTCCCTTTTTCTTTCTTTCCAAGACTTGATGGTGAGAACCTGCTTCCCAAGATAAAGTAAAAATATCCTGAAACTAGATTTTAAAGTCTCCGTGTTACTTCTAGTCATTGTTTTGCTACCCATGGTTAGGTGATCTGTAAACATTGTTGTTATAAGAGTTAATGAGAGAGTCCTGGCTGGAACTGTCAGCTTATTGATTTGTTTGGATGAGATCTTCCATGATGTAATATATGGAGAAGAGACAAGTTCAGGGACTGAGTCCCGGGACACTCCAGCCTTTATGGTTGTCAGCTACAAATTGGCACTTGCCGTGGGTGCTTGCCGTCTACGTCTACAAGGATTAAATCGTGTGCTGCTGCAGCTGCTGACCTTCAACACCCACTGGAGGAGTTCAAGGTGAAGAGCAGAAATGAGGTGCTCTGTGCTCTGGGAAAACTGGCAGCACAGGTCTTCAGTGTGTTAGATATTCTCAGGAGCTGATATTATGAGTCCAATTCTTGTATTTCCTCATATCTACAAAAGCACTAAAATCCTTCATTGTGACAACTGTTTCTTGTGACTAGCAGAAGCTTCATGAAACCAGCAGAAACTTTCTAAAAAATAAATATGCTAGATTGCACGTACTCCTCCTTTATCAAAACCACATGCATGCTGTCCTTCCACTGTCTCTTTGGAGTCGTTTCTTAGACCTAGCTGTCTCCCTGGCTGCAGCCCTCATTTTGCCCCCGATAAACCTTAACTTGAAACTTTCACATCGTGCATCTTTTTTTAGTCAACAGGGGTCAGGTTGAGGAAGAAGATACATCAAAGGAGATGGAGAAGAAAGTGGACTCTCAGATGCTTGCCTATGTGCCTGCTTCCCTCCTTGGACAGGCTTTTATGATTATTTCTGGGGCGCCCTGCCCTGTGGGTGTACGCTGGCATTTGTGGTTGTGGCTCTGCCGGTGCACTTGCTGGTGTCTGCGCGTGTGTGTACATGTGTGTTCCTGCAGGATGTGGACATTAGAAGTGCGTGTTCTAAAAGAGCAGCATAGTCCTGGTGCCCCGGAAAGAACAGTGTGGCAGCCCAAGTCACACTGGGGGAAGCTGAGTGAGGTACATTTCACATAGTCCTCTTTGTTACCATTCCTCAAAGTCCAGGGCATTCTGGGAAAACTGGGTGGAGCTGACCCAGAGAAGGAAGTGGGCATAGGACTCTTGGGTCCACCTCTAGCCTCCCTGGCCTCCTTCGTAATATCCCTTGTGCATGTATGCTTAGTCGCTCAGTTGTGTCCGACTCTTTGCAACCCCATGGACTGTAGCCCGCCAGGCTCCTCTGTCCATGGGATTCTCCAGGCAAGCATACTGGAGTGGGTTGAAATTTCTTTCTCCAGGGGATCTTCCTGACCCAGGGATCAAACCCGGGTCTCTTGTATTGCAGGCAGATTCTTTACCATCTGAACCACCAGATAAGCCTCATCATGTGAAATGCTGAGCACAGGGGCTGGGTTTTTACTTTCCAATGGGAGATACAGCTCAGAGCAGGGGACTTCAGGAGACTTCCCTTCGGAGGGAAATTCTTTAGACAATGGCCAAGGTAGGAGTTTGGTTAGTTATTACTATGAGGCAAGTAGCTCCTGTCTCCCTCCTCCAGGTCCTGAGTTGGGACAGTTCTTCTGAGTGAAAGCAGGACCTGAACTAGAGCTTGGAGGAGGCTTGGAAGAGATGGGAATGGGGTGTAGGCAGCAGAATGGCTCAGCCTCTCTCACTTTTCCATGAACCTTTTCTGAAGTCTCCTCTTTTTTCTTCCTTTGCAAACTCTGGTGATGTAGCTGCCATTTCCTTGGGAGCAATACTTTTTACGAGAGCTTTTATTGTGCCTTTAAATAAACCAAAGAATAAGAGAAATAATTCTTCACTGTGGAATGCTTGAAAAATATTTAACATACTTAGGAAGCGAAAGCTATGCATACTGCCACTGACCATGGACAACTACCTTAGATGGTATTTCTTTTTTAAAGAAGTTTTTTCAAATTTATTTTTAATTGGAGTATAATTGCTTTATAATATTGTGTTGGTTTCTACCATACAACAATGTGAATCAGCCGTAAGTATATATATGTCCCCTCTCTCTTGAAGTGGGTTGCTATTTCCTTCTCCAGGGGATCTTCCTGACCCAGGGATTGAACCTGTATCCCATGCATTGGCAAGTGAATTCTTTAACCACTGAGCCAACTGGGATGCCCCAAACACTCATTAGCTGTTAGTTAATATGAGTATTTTCCATGTTATGCATGAATTCATTGTGTTATCAAAGTATGGTTTGTCAATGATTGCATATGCTATCATTATGTAGGTATATCATAATTTACTTAACTGTTTCCCTATTTTGGACATTTGTGTTGGGTAAAATTTTTGCTCTTTGTGATGAAAGGTACTTGAAGGTAAAAGTTTGTCCACCTTTCACATAGAGGTGAATTCCTGGAAGGGGAAGGAATGGTTGGGGAAAGGAAGAGAGCACCCGTGGAGGAGCATTTTCCTCATCCAGCTCTGCCTAGATGCTTCCAAACCTGCTATGACCACCTCTACAGGGCCTATGAGAAATGACGGCAGACAGCAGGATTGCATTGGCTTCCAGGGGAGTGTGGGCTGAAGGAGAAAGGAGGGCATTTTGCAAGATTTCTGTCTCCTTTTCTTCTTTCTTTCCTTTCTTCCTTCCTTCCTTTCCCCGCCCCCCACCCCCAAATTTTCAAAGGGTTTGGACTCACTGAATTGGGAAGATCCAAGTTCTAGTTCCAGCTGGATGACTGAATGTATGAGTCTGGGCAAGTTGCTCAATTTCTTTGGGCTTCCCCTTCAGTTCAGTTCAGTTCAGTTCAGTTACTCAGGTGTGTCCGACTCTGCCACCCTGCAGACTGCAGCACACCAGGTCTCCCTGTCCATCACCAGTTCCTGGAGCTTGCTCAAACTCATGTCCATCAAGTCAGTGATACCATCCAAACATCTCATCCTCTGTCATACCCTTCTCTTTCCGCCTTCAATCATTCCCAGCATCAAGGTCTTTTCCACTGAGTTAGTTCTTCGCATCAAGTGGCCAGAGTATTGGAGCTCCAGCTTCATCATCAGTCCTTCCAATGAATATTCAGGACTGATTTCCTTTAGAATTGATTGGTCTGATCTCCTTGCAGTTCAAGGGACTCTCAAGAGTCTTCTCCAACACCACAGTTCAAAGACATCCATTCTTCTGTTGTGTGAGGAGGCCTTACAAATAGCTGAGAAAAGAAGAGAAGTGAAAAGGAAAGATAAATCAATCTGAATGCAGAGTTCCAAAGAAGAGCAAGGAGAGATAAGAAAACCTTCCTCAGTGATCAATGCAAAGAAATAGAGGGAAACAATAGAATGGGAAAGGCTAGAGATCTCTTCAAGAAAATTAGAGATACCAAGGGAACATTTCATGCAAAGATGGGCTCGATAAAGGACAGAAATGGTATGGACCTAACAGAAGCAGAAGATATTAAGAAAAGGTGGCAAGAATACACAGAAGAACCATACAAAAAAGATCTTCATGACCCAGATAACCACAATGGTGTGATCACTCACCGAGAGCCAGACATCCTCGAATGAGAAGTCAAGTGGACCTTAGGAAGCATCGCTACGAACAAAGCTAGTGGAGGTGATAGAATTCCAGTTGAGCTATTTCAAATCCTGAGAGATGATGCTGTGAAAGTGCTGCACTCAATATGTCAGCAAATTTGGAAAACTCATCAGTGGCCACAGGACTGGAAAAGGTCAGTTTTCATTCCAATCTCAAAGAAGGGCAATGCCAGAGTGTTCAAACTACCCCACAGTTGTGCTAGCAAAGTATTGCTCAAAATTCTCCAAGCCAGGCTTCAGTGGTACATGAAATGAGAACTTCCAGATGTTCAAACTGCATTTAGAAAAGGCAGAGGAACAAGAGATCAGATTGCCAACATCTGCTAGATCATCAAATAAGCAAGAAAGTTCCAGAAAAACATCTACTTCTGCTTTATTGACTACATCAAAGCCTTTGTCTGTGTGGATCACAAGAAACTGTGGAAAATTCTTCAAGAAATTGGAGTACGAGAACACCTTACCTGCCTTCTGAGAAATCTGTGTGCAGGTCAAGAAGCAGCAGTTAGAACTGGACATGGAACAACAGACTGGATCCAAATTGGGAAAGGCTGTATTTTGTACAGACTGTATGTCAAAGCTGTATATTGTCATCCTGCTTATTTAACTTCTGTGCAGAGTACATCCTGTGAAATGCTGGGCTGGATGAAGCACAAGCTGGAATCAAGATTGCCGGGAGAAATATCAATAACCTCAGATATGCAGATGAAACCACCTAAATGGCAGAAAGCAAACAGGAACTGAGGAGCCTCTTGATAAAAGTGAAAGAGGAGAGTGAAAAGCAGGCTTAAAACTCAGCATTCAGAAAACTAAGATCATGGCATCCGGTCCCATCACTTCATAGCAAATTGAAGGGGAAACAATGGAAACAGTGATAGACTTTATTTTCTCAGGCTCCAAATCACTGCAGATGGTAACTGCAACCATGAAATTAAAAGACACTTGCTCCTTGGAAGAAAAGCTATGACCAACCTAGACAGCATATTAAAAAGCAGAGACATTACTTTACCAACAAAGGTCCATTTAGTCAAAACTATGGTTTTTCCAGTAGTCATGTATGGATGTGAGAGTTGGACTATAAAGAAAGCTGAGCACCAAAGAACTGATACTTTTGAACTGTGGTGTTGGAGAAGACTCTTGAGAGTCCCTTGGACTGCAAGGAGATCCAACCAGTCCATCCTAAAGGAGATCAGTCCTGAGTGTTCATTGGAAGGACTGATGCTGAAGCTGAAGCTCCAATACTTTGGCCAGCTGGTGTGAAGAACTGCCTCATGGAAAAGACCCTGATGCTGGGAAAGATTGAAGGTGGGAGGAGAAGGGGATGACAGAGGATTACCAACTCAATGGACATGAGTTTGAGTAAGCTCTGGAAGTCAGTGATGGATAGGGAAGCCTGGCATGCTGCAGTCCATCTTTTGGCAAAGAGTTGGACACGACTGAGTGACTGAACTGAACTTCCCCAACTTCCTGATCCTGCTGCTGCTGCTGCTAAGTCACTTCAGTTGTGTCCGAATCTGTGTGACCCCATAGACGGCAGGCCACCAGGCATTAACAAAATCTCTCTATCTGTGAGACTCTTGTCTGTCTTAAAATATCTCCATAAAGCAAATGTTGAGAATTTTCAAGATGAATGAGATGATGCTGACTATAAAAATGTACACGGGGCTTCCCTGGTGGTCCAATGGATAAGAATCAGCTTGCCAATGCAGGGAACACAGTTTTGATCCCTAATTTGGGAAGATCCCAGGTGCTTTGGTGTAATTAAGCCTGTGTGCCAAAGATACTGAAGCCCTGGTGCCTAGAGCCTGTGCTCCACAGCAAGAGAATTCACTGCAATGAGAAGCCTTCAAACAGCAACTAGAGAGTGGCCTCCACTCATAGAAGCTAGAGAAAGCCTGTGAGCAGGAACAATGACCCAGCACAGCCCAAAACAAACAAAATGTTTTGTTTTGTTTTTTTAAAACATGGTTGAACAAAACATTGGCCTTACTCTTGCAGACACTGATGGGGATGGGCAACTATGAAGTATCTGGGGCTGTGGGAGATGGGAGTGATGTCTGTCATGTGCTGTAGGAGACCTGAGGACCGAGGGATTTAACTCCTGGGAGGTCTAGAGAAAAGAACTCTGCATTGGGGGCTGGAGGGGGCTGTTTCAGCTCCAGGGTCTAGGATGAGTTGCCTGGTAGCTCTGAGCATCAGTCAATAGCTCCAGGAATGCTCACCTGGAGACAATGCTCATAGAGCTGGAGTGTGGCCCTTTCTCCCTTCCTCCACTTATTAACCTTTCTGAGTCTCAACCTACCCTAAAGGTGTGAAGGGATTTCTCCCTGAAGGAATGTAGATGAAGTACTGAGTGTGGAGGCATTTGCCACATGCCAGAGCATGACCACGGTTCTGGAAGAAAGAGGACTTGAGCTGGGATCTTTAAGAGCGGAGTTCTCCGGTAGGCTTTTTCTGGAAGGTTCTGGCATTCCGCAGGCAGCTGTGGTTCTCTGGCAGAAGGCATCGTGAAGCAGCTCGTTGCTGGAACCGGGCCCGATGCTGTGGTCGTGATGGCGAAAGCACTGGGAGGAAAGGGAAAGGGAGCAAAGTGGAGGAGGGTGGTGGCAGGACAGCTGATCACATCGCAGTCCGACTGGTCCAAGAGGCGGCAGGGAAGGGGGCGCTAGGGGGGAGCAGGGGTGGGGATGGGTGGCTGCTCAGGAAGGGCCGGCCGCCTAGCAGCAGGGAGACGGGACAAGAAGAAGCCGTCACTGCCCACCTATGCCCTTCCTTGTGAGTGAAGTTAAAGTTGCTCAGTTGTGTCTGACTCTTTGTGACCCCCATGGACTATACAGTCCTTGGAATTCTCCAGGCCAGAATATTGGAGTGGGTAGCCTTTCCCTTCTCCAGGGGATCTTCCTAACCCAGGGATGGAACCCAGGTCTCCCGCATTGCAGGCAGATTCTTTACCAGCTGAGCCACAAGGGAAGTCCTTGTTGTATTCCAAAGCAAAAAGCTGTGATGAAAGGCCTTTCAAAAAAGTAGGGCAAGGGAAAGACAAACCAGGCAGGGGTTGCCCGGGCTCTAGGGAATGGACAGCTGGGTTGCATCTGGCCGGGAAGGAGTGAGAAGTGCGCTGAGTATTGGGCACTCTGTTCAAACAAGATGCACAGGATCTAGTGAGACCTGCCCCACTGCGCATCCTCCCCACCTCCCTAAGTCCACCCAGAAAGGGAGAGAGGTGTATAGTGCTATAGGGTGCCTTGACAATAACGCAGAAGAGGGAGAAAGTGGGCATAGAGAGGAAAAATGTGGGATCATGTTCTAGGGTACCTTCGCGAGGCTCCAGGACCAGAGGGTCACTGGGCAAACAGAGCATCGCAGTGAGTATTATGGCCCCGTGAGCAGAAAGCCTGTTCTGTGTGCGGAGCTGGAATGGGCGACCTTTTTGAAAGGAAGAGCAACAGGCGTGCAGCATTTGCAACATGTTGGGATGTGTCTTCACTGAGTATATTTCCTGTGCATGCTCTCTACTGCAGCGGATTTCCATCCCAGTCCCTTCCTCCAAGGGTGGTGTGGGTGCCTGCTGTGGATGGCACTTGGCAAGGTGGCAGACAGGCAGCACAGCTACAGGTTCAAAATGCCAACTGTACTAATGACCCAATTTTGTTTCTTTTTATGGCTGAGTAGTATATATATATATATATATATATATGTTCCATTGTATATATATACCACGTTTTCTCTATCCGCTCATCCGTTGATGGGCATTTAGATTGTTTCCATGTCCTGGCTATTGTAAATAGTGTTGCTATGAACATTGGGGGTGTGTGTGTCGTTTTACACATGGTCTTCTCAGGGTATATGCCCCAGAGTGGGATTGCTGGATCATATGATTGTTCTATTTTTAGTTTTTAAAGGAACCTCCACATTGTTCTCCATAGTGGCTGCATCAATTTACATTCCTCCCAACAGTGCAAGAGGATTCCCTTTTCTCCACATCCTTTACAGCATTTATTGTTTGTGGATTTTTTGGTGGTGCCCATCCTGACTGGTGTGGGTCGTTTGTAGAGACATCAGTCTGTCATACAGAGTGAAGGAAGTCAGAAAGAGAAAAACAAATATTTATATTAACTCCTATATGTGGAATATAGGAAAATGGTACACATGAACCTATTTGCAGGGCAGAAATAGAAAATGGACATGTGGACAGGGGAGGGGGGAGGGCAGAGTGGGATGATTTGGGAGATTAGGATTGACACGATGTGTGTAAAATAGCTAGTGGGAAACAGCTGTATAGCACAGGGAGCTGCAAGTGTGTTTCTCTGTGATGACCTGGAGGTGTGAGATGGGGCTGAGTGTGTGGGATGTGCGAGAGGGAGGGGATATACCTATACCTATAGCTGATTCACTTCATTGCACAGCAGAAACTAACACAGCAATGTAAAGCAATTATACTTTAAAAAAAAACTGTAAAAAACAGACAAAAAAATGTGGACTGAGGTACCACACTCTCTGGTTTTGTAACCTGACTCTCCCACTGGGACGAGAACTTAGTCTTCCTGGGACTCAATTTCTTCATCTGTAAAATGGGGTAATAATAGTATCAACTGTAGGATTGTTCTAGGATTACGGGGGTGGGGCATGGTTAATGCATGTGAAGCACTGAGAAGACTGCCTGCTACATGGTAAGAGCTCTGCAGTACTGGCTTTCATTATTTTATCTTATTTTGGCTTTCATTAATATTAAACACCTGCATTTAGAAGATATTCTATCTATAAATGTTAACTGCTATCAGAAAGATCATCCTATCAACTACTTCCTCAACATCCCACATATCCGTGATGCTATGCTATGCTAAGTCAGTTCAGTCGTGTCCGACTCTGTGTGACCCCATAGACGGCAGCCACCAGGCTCCCCCGTCCCTGGGATTCTCCAGGCAAGAACATTGGAGTGGGTTGCCATTTCCTTCTCCAATGCATGAAAGTGAAAAGTGAAAGCGAAGTCGCTCAGTCGTGTCCGACTCTTAGCGACCCCATGGACTGCAGCCCACCAGGCTCCTCCATCCATGGGACTTTCCAGGCAAGAGTACTGGAGTGGGGTGCCATTGCCTTCTCCGATCCGTGATGCTATACTCGATGCTTATTTTTGATGCTGTATTGAAAATTTGTTTTCTGACCAAAACTTGCACGCTTCCACACAATATGTGGACAGATTGATTTAGACACATGAAAAGAGCTGATGAATACAATGAGAGTAAGGTACAGTAAAACAATGTATCAGAAAAAAATGATCTGAGCTTAAGAAGGCACCCAAATTTGTGTTGACTGTCTTAAAGTATTAATCTCAGTTCTTACTGCTAGGGTTTTAAAGTTGGTTAATAGGTCGATTTGTAGCTGTTAAAGAGTCATAAACTACTGGAAGGAGGTCTCTATTGGACTATCATAGTGATCATTCTTATCCTGGGGGAACAGTTTTTCATAATAATATTTTATTAATTATTATAATAATAAATGTCTAATGTCATCTTGGTGAATAGTTTTCTATAATAGTTTTTATTATCTTAATACATAATTAATGAAATATGTACTATATGTTGTTTTAATAAATATATTTATAATTATATTTATTACTATATAAGATATTGAGAGATATACCAGTTTTGATGTCATTTCACCATCCCATATTTTATGATGCAAAGTATTTCTTATTATTCCATTCGACAGATTAAAAGTGAGACTTAGGTTGAAATTGCCCAAGTCCACACAGTTAATAAAGCATAGAACTATTTGAATCCAAATTTATTGTTCCTTAAAAAATATTTATTTATTTCTGTGTTGGCTGTGCTGGGTCCCTGTTGCTGTGTGGGCTTTTCTCCAGTAGCGGTGAATGGGGTTCTCATTGCTGTGGCTTCTTTTGTTGCTGAGCATGGGTTCAAGGGTGCACAGGTTTCAGTAGTTGTGGTTCTTGGGCTCTAGAGCACATGCTCAATAGTTGTGGTGCATGGGCTTAGTTACTTTGAGGCATGTGGGATCTTCCCTGACCAGGGATTGAATCCCTATCTCCTGCACTGGCAAGCAGATTCTTTACCACTGAGCCACCAGGGAAGCCCAAATTCATTCCTAATGACAGGTGATTCAAAGCTAATAATTTAGATAATCAGAAAGAACTCAAGGGAAAGAAAGCTATGGACTGAGACTAACATGATTAAATAAAATGGGGGAGAGATGGAAATTTCTGAATGTACCTTCATAACACTAGCTATTTGAATCTGAAGTGGAGAAACTATGGCTTACTAACAGTTTATGTGGAATAGGCTTACGTTTACTTTTTTTAAAAAGTTTAAATTTTCATATGAGCCAAGAAATTGTAATAAGCCTACCCATGAAAGCTAACTGCTGCAGTGGCAGCAATGGAAGTAATATCTGCAGAGGTACAGCCATAAAGGAATTGGCGAATAAAACACTATTTGTCATAGAACATGACAGCAAAGGGTCTGGAAATACTTCGGCTTCTAAAAATCTCAACGATGAGGAATCACAGTGTTGTTTTTTTTCTAGAAAGCAGTAATAGTTATAATAATAATACCTAATTCTGATAAAACAGTTCCTTTGACCGAGTTATACATATTAACTCTTTAACTCCTTACAGTGACTTCATAAGTAAATCTATTATTATTCCCATTTTATGAATGAGGAAAACTTTTTAGCAGCAAAGAAAACTAACAGTAGCCCTCTACCTTGTGCTTTTAGCTTCTACCCAGTCATGTGAAACACGCACATGCAGTGAGCAGTTTTTACTTGAACATATGGTCAAATCTGAAAGAGGACTAATGATAAGTCATACCTGTTTTTTCCACTGTTTCCATATACAATATAATTAACCCCTCCTTTTCAAAAATAGCATGCATGTTAAAAAGAAGAGCATCCACACTTGAGCTAACTCCTTTTTCTCTTTGACAAGTGGCTGCCTCTGCTTGCCATTTGGTCTACCAGCCAGCTGTGCCCAGGTATGTGCCCTAACCGGGGAGGTTCGCAAAGCCATGAGATTGTCCATCAGCAGATAACACAGGAAATTACAGGTTAAGTGTATGCAAATTATGTGCTGCATATAAAGGCTGAACAGTCCTGACACAGGTACATATATGGAAAATAATATGAACTCTCTAGCTGTAATGGTTTTGTCATTTGTTATGTGGCAACTCTATTTAAACATTTTGCAATATGTACTTTCAGCAGCAACAAGCTAAAAAACAAAAGCAACAACAGCACAAAATCAAGCCAAAAGCCTGAAAGAGCATGTTTAATGAAAAATAAAGTCCTGAATGTTCTTTTATCAACTGATGATGAATATAAAATTTGCATAAAATGTTGGTTGATATGAGGGGTTTTAGTGATGTAGCTAAACATATAAAAAGCCAAGACACATCTGCTGAAGAAGCAAAGCACTTATTTCAGTGTTGGATGTTATTTTAATAGATTGTGCCCAAAGCAAACAATTAAATATGTGCAGCTGTGGAAAGATATGTTTACACATCACTCTGAAGTGTGACTTTTCATTTAGGTCACATGTATGTCCTTCTAAAATAATTTCAATCACTTTCAATTTCAAGATTTCTTGTGCACGTACAAAGAAAGCAATGTTAAAGTGGTGGTTCCATTAGCAGTAAGAATTTGGTGAACAATTAAATAATTCCAGTTTTATGTCAGGATCATCAAATGCTTCAGTGAGGACATCAGTTAATTTTGGTTAATGATTCAATTATTTTTCCATCTGACAGTTCATGAAATCAAAGTGCTGAAACATCTGACATCATTGTGAATACTGTGATAAATTCAGTTAAACAGTCAACATTGAAGATGAAATTATTTGTTGCTACTGTGATACTATGAGTATAAATTTTAGCAGAGCATAACACCATGGTAAAAACTACACTGTACTCATTCTCTCTATGGAACAGAAATGTACTTGGAATTGATTTTGGTGCACACACAACACTTCAGTTCAGTTCAGTTCAGTCACTCAGTTGTGTCCGACTCTTTGCGACCCCATGAATCACAGCACACCAGGCCTCCCTGTCCATCACCAACTCCCGGAGTTCACTCAGACTCACGTCCATCAAGTCAGTGATGCCATCCAGCCATCTCATCCTCTGTTGTCCCCTTCTCCTCCTGCCCCCAATCCCTCCCAGCATCAGAGTCTTTTCCAATGAGTAACAACACTTAACTGCATCCAAATTTCAATGTTTTAGTAATTGAAGTAGAAGCTGATAGTGGTTAAATTTGTACATAGAGTAACTGAATCACAATATTCGTGTGTGTATGTGTGATGAAGTGACCTCACAAAAGCAAACAAAACCTGCAGTATGACAGACAGTATGTACTTTCTCCTTGACATGCGTTGTTGAATCTTATAAATGTTTGAACATTTTGAAGAATTGCTTGGAAAATCAATTTAAATGTCAACCATGGAGAAAAAAGTCCTCTAAATTTTGATTGTATTTTTTTCAAAATCATTTGGAATTATTTAATCAAATTATTCAATAAAGGAAACAAATGTTCCTTTAACTTTTAAAGTTTATAGTAAAGTGAAATTATTAAAAAGAAAGCTTGCAAACAGGGAGATATTAATATTTATCCTTACAAAAGCAAGGGGAGAAGTGAACAAATTAGTTAAGAAGTGCTCAGACTGTGAAATAGATCAACATGTGGAAAAAATCTTTTGAGAAGATTTTATTTTCAATTTGATAAATTTTTATTCTATTTGGAATGCATTGAAATTGAGAAGACCTATGATTTCTATAATCTAAATTACATGAAACATCTAGAATTATAAAAAGAACATCTTTTAATAAGAATTTTATCTTATAAAAATATTTATTGAGGAAAGTATTCTGAGATTTTTAAAAAAAGTACCTGTGGAATGTTTGGGTTAAAATATTTACAGATCCCAGTTTAAAAGTTAAAATTTGAAAATAGATTCAGTTTGGCAGACTTTGCCCAGAACTGCCTGTGGAGTGCTCAGTAGAGAGTGTAGCTTCTTAAATAAAAATACTACGGTCAAGGAACTTCCTTTGAGGTTCAGTGGTTGAGACTTCATGCTCCTAGTTCAAAGGGCACAGGTTTGATCCCTGGTTGGGGAGCTGAGGTCCTGCATGCCACACCATGCAGCCAAAAAAAAGAAAAGGAAAAATACCATGGTCGAAAGAAAGAGGTCAATGAAGCTGTCATGAATTTCAAGTTTACTAATTATAAAATTCAACTATGAAAAATACTGTAGGCAGTTTTATAAGAAAGGTGAAAATAACAATTCCGTATTTTAAAAATTCTTCACAAAAGCAGTGGTAACACGGTGTGATAGATAAAGCTAAGAAATTGGTTAAACAAACAAATACGTACCAAGGATAGTCATTTCATCTTTGTATTTTTAATATTTAGATAACTATTATAAGGGCTTGAAAAATTTAATAATATACTCAGATACATTATTTTAACTGTTTAATAAAGAATTTTATTTTTGAAAATAACTTTTAATAGAGCCATGTATAAGTTCTCCAAGAATATAACACAGTTTTGTTGGTCCTTTAATCAATATTTCCAAATGTTATATAATTTTAGTTTTTTGTCTTAAGTTTTTATTTTGATGCAATTTCAGACTTATAGGGAAGTTGCAAGCCTATTACAAGGGGCTCCTTCACCAGTTTCCATTTTGCTCCAGTTACTTTAGCATTTTCTCTTCTCATATCAATGTGTTTATGTGTCCAAAATGTTTTTTTTTTTTCTGAATTATTTCAGTAAAAGTTCAAGACATCATGTCCCTTTTCTACTAAATGATTTCATGTGAATTTTCTGAAATTAAGAACACTGAATTCAGGGAACTTAACATTGCAAGCATATGTGCTCAGTCTCTTCAGACGTCTTGGACTCTTTGTGACCCCATAAACTGTAGCCTGCCAGGGTCCTCTGTCCATGGGATATTCCAGGCAAGAACACTGTAGTGGGTTGCCATGCCCTTCTCCAGGGGATCTTCCCAACCCAGGGACTGAACCTGCATCTCCTGCATTGCAGGTGGATTCTTTACCAACTGAACCATGAGAGAAACCCAAACTTAACACTACTATAGCACTATTGGGGCTTTCCCAATGATTCAGTGGGTTTGATCCCTGGGTTGGGACGGTCCACTGGAGGAGGAAATGACAACCCACTTCAGTATTCTTGCCTGAAAAATCCCATAGACAGTGGAGCCTGTCAGGCTACAGTCCATGGAGTGACAAAGAGGCAGACATGACTGAGTATGAGCATAGCACTATTATTTAACCCATAGTTCATATTCAAATTTCATCCCTTGGCTCAATAATATCCCTTATGTCTACTGTTATTTTTCTTTGTGTTTGTCTTGCTTATATGTTAATCCAGTCATCACATGTAGCCATAGTTGTCAAGTCTCTTTGGCATCCTTTAAACTGAAAGCGTTTTTCAGTTTTACCTTGTCTTGCTTACCCTTGACATTTCTTAAGAGGACAAGTCAGTTGTTTTGTAGAATTCTTCTCAGTCCGGGTGTGATTAATTTCAGGCCATGCATTTTTGGCAAGGTTAAGGTGACATGTCCTTCTCAGTGCATCACATCTGGAAGCACATGGTGTCAATTTGCCACAATGTAGTGATATTGACATAGATCAGTTGAACAAGGTGGTGTCCACCAGCTCTCTCCCCGAAAGGTGGAGACATATTTTGTGAGAATTACTTGGCCATCATGTGATTTTGACCCGCTATATTTAACATCAATTTATTTTATCAATTGTCCTAGATATGATTAGTGGGGACTCTTCCAGTTGACTCCTTGTCCCTTTGATGTGATTTATGTAGTTCCTTAATTTTCAGCACAAGGTATTATAGGATCATTTTGTGCTTTTACTGATCCAAGCCAGGAGTCAGCCTTTTCTCCAAGAAGCCCTGGCTTTTTAGTAAAGAAGGGTATTTAGAAACCAGTATCTGAGATGTGCTTGTTGTCACATGTGTGTCATTGCTCAGAGGCCCTCTTACTGGTAGTACTAACACACACTCACATACACACACACAAACACGTATGTAAACAAACTTCTCTCTGTATATATGTACATAGAACCATGAACTTATGCTGATAGTTCCAATTCAATTAAGTCCCACAGGATACATTCCAGTCTTTTCCTCTGTATATCTATAATACATAATTATTCAATTGCTCATGCTTAGAATACACTTAGAATAGCTTCAGAATTGCTCAACCATACCACCGTGAAAAGCAAACTTACTAACCAGAGTTTAATATATGTTAAAGTCAAGGCTATGGTTTTTCCAGTAGTCATCTATAGATGTGAGAGTTGGACTGTGGAGAAAGCTGAGTGCTGAAGAATTGATGCTTTTGAACCGTGGTGTTGGAGAAGACTCTTGAGAGTCCCTTGGACTGCAAGGAGATCCAACCAGTCCATTCTGAAGGAGATCAGCCCTGGGATTTCTTTGGAAGGAATGATGCTAAAGCTGAAACTCCAGTACTTTGGCCACCTCATGCGAAGAGTTGACTCATTGGAAAAGACTAATGCTGGGAGGTATTGGGGGCGGGAGGAGAAGGGGACGACAGAGGATGAGATGGCTGGATGGCATCACTGACTCAATGGACGTGAGTCTGAGTGAACTCCGGGAGTTTGTGATGGACAGGGAGGCCTGATGTGCTGCAATCATGGGGTGGCAAAGAGTCGGACACAACTGAGTGACTGAACTTAACTGAACTGAAGTAACTAGTCATATTGTGTAGTGAGTATTGCTGATCTTAACATGTCTTTCTGTTTTTCCATATTCTACCTTGAGAACCTCCTGCCGGACCTGTGTAATAGACATGGACTGGTACCCATGTTCCCTTCTTCAATGGATGGATGGCCAGCAGAGGGGCTTCCCAGATGGCTCAGGGGTAAAGAATCTGCCTGCCAATGCAGGAAAACCAGGAAACATGGGTTCAATCCCTGGGTCGGGAAATTTCCTGGAGAAGGGAATGACAATCCACTCGAGTTTTCTTGCTTGGAGAATCCCATGGACTGAGGAGCCCGGCAGGCTATAGTCCATGGGGCCACAAAGAGTCAGACACAGTTGAGCATGCATGCACACACACACACACAGATACTATGAGAAACCGAGGTTCTCACATAAATGAGGAAGCATTGTATCTCACTATCAAACCGCCCACTTTTCACAGATACTCCCTCAGGAGCAGCTGCTGCAAGTCCCAGCATCTGTCAGTGAGGGGACTCCTCATAGTTTCCAGTTTTCTTCCATCATGAGGATGGTAAAGCAAGATTGACCCCTTGGTCTGAGTAAAGCTCTTCAGATTTTTTCTTTCCCTTGGCATTGGACGTGAGACAACCCTGAAGAGAGAGGAAATACTTTCTCACAACAGAGGAGTAAGATGAATAGTTACTTAATCTGAATATTTTTAAAATATATTCTGATTTTATATCCATGTTGGTAAAGAGAGGCAAATCAATCACAAAAATAGCTAAGAGATAGATCTAAAATTGTAGGCAGCAGAGTCAACAATAACACTAGAACTATGTTATGTCCTCTATAAATATTGGGGATTTTAGGCAGAAAATTTGGTTGAGAGCACATTTATTAAGTGATTAAATTCTTCATTTCATTTATATAAATCTTCTTTCTAATGAAGGTAGAATCTTAGAATGCTTTATTTATTTATTTATTTTTTATAGAATAAACTTGGGTTTGGTTAAATATTGAGACCAATGATGATGTTTGTGTGGAGAAAGGAACACAGAGAACTAAACTTAACTGGTTAAATTTACCAGAAGTTATTGTTTTTGTGATCTGTGTTTACTCTTTTTGGGCCAGTGTGTTGATTTTGAAGTCTTTATCTGCTCTTGGAGATTTCAATGATGAGCGCATTTTAAAAACTCAAAAAAACCCAGAGGGATGGTATGGGGAGGGAGGAGGGAGGAGGGTTCAGGATGGGGAACACATGTATACCTGTGGCAGATTCATTTAGATATTTGGCAAAAGTAATATAACATAGTAAAGTTTAAAAATAAAATAAAATTAAAAAAAAAAACAACTCAATAGCTCTTTAAATGCAATCACCTGTTGGCAAGTGGTCAAGACATAATTCACAATGAAACATTTGTTCTTTGGGATTAATCCATATCTATCAGGCAAAAGCTTCTCCAGTAGTCAGTTGTCTTTTCTAGAAGTCCTGATAGAGAGAAATGTTTTCTGTATTCTTTCAAAATGATTCATATCAAGGGTTAAATTCCTTGATCCTTGCTGGGGTCATATGGTCAAGCTTATGCTGGATTCAGTATTTTTCTTTCTTCACTCACCAACAGAGGCTACAGCCTCCTGGACTCTTCTCTCTCCAATGTCAGGACTAACACTGTCTTTCTTTCTTCATTCCTATCTTTCTTTCTATTTCTACCATTTTACTCAGGGGCTGCCTGCCTGGGTGAGGAGGCAATGGAAGCATTCCATTTAATCTCTTTGTGTGAAAATTTTAGGTGACAAACAAAGAGTGTACAGTCTGGCGGGGAAGATATCTAATTAGAAATGATCATGTTTGAGACAGATGTTCTAATTAAGGTGAACACACAGTGTTGTGGGGAGTATGGGTGAAAGGTCACCTTGAGAAGGTCTGAGAAAGTTTTCTATATTAGAAGATCCCTAAAGAAGCACAGAAGAATGAACTGAAAGATAAACAGGGGCTAAATCATGAAAGAATTTGAATGACATGTTAAGGAATTCAGTCTGAATTATTGAAGCCATAGAATATTTTTAAGTGGCATGTTAAGGTTTATGTCTTTGAAAGCTCTCTCTAGTAACGTTACGGAGGATGAATTGTAGACAGAAGATCTAATAGGACACAGAGGAAGCAGAACAGGTGAGAAATCCTAAGTCCTGAAAGTGGGGCAACGAATTTGCATAAGAGGAGATAGAGACTAGAGATATTTCAGGACTTAGACTCCACAGGCCTTGGGTTGGCTTTGAATACGATGGGAAAATGAAATAGGATTGGGGGCTTTAGGAGTGATGGATAGTGGTCAAAAGAAGGAATATAAGAATAGAAGCAAGTTAGGTAAGGCGAGTAGGTAAGAGATCTATCTTGAGGTTAGGTTTGAACATATTGGATTTGAGATGTCTATGGGGAGATAATATTAGATGTGTAGGAATGGAATAAGATGTTTTTTTAAACAATTGATCAGTTCAGTTCAGTTGCTCAGTCATGTCTGACTCTTTGCCACCCCATAGACTGCAGCACACCAGGCTTCCCTGTCCATCATCAACTCCTGGAGCTTGCTCAAACTTATAACCATCAAGTTGGTGATGTCATCCAACCATTTCATCCTCTGTCAGCCCCTTCTTTTCCTGCCTTCAATCTTTCCCAGCATCAGGGTCTTTTCCAATGAGTCAGTTCTTCACATCAGGTGGCCAAAGTATTGGAGCTTCAGCTTCAGCTCCAGTCCTTCCAATGAATATTGAGCACTGATTTCCTTTAGCACTGACTGGTTTGATCTCCCTGCAGTCCAAGGGACTCTCAAGAGTCTTCTCCAACACCACAGTTCAAAAGCATCAAGTCTTCAGCGCTCAGCTTTCTTTATGGTCCAACTCTCACGTCCCTACATGACTACTGGAAATTTATAATACTGACAATTGATAACATTCAATAATTTTTCAGTCCAGTGTATTTTTTCTATCATACTCCCACTGTTATAATTTTATTCTTTTTTGATCTATTTTGCCACTCATAGATATATTTCTGACTCCTTTACATTCATATTCTGTGAGTTATTTTTTTATCATAACTATTTTCCATTAGAAAATATAGTTTACCTTGAAATATGCAATTAAAGTTTATTTTATTTGCATCATTCTTTGAAATTTTAGTACAAAACTTTTTTGCATACACATCTAATATTTCTCTATACAACAGTGCTACAAAGAGGCTGTATCAGATGAGGGGAGAAGGCAATGGCACCCCACTCCAGTACTCTTGCCTGGAAAATCCCATGGATGGAGGAGCCTGGTGGGCTGCAGTCCATGGGGTCGCTAGGAGTCAGACACGACTGAGCGACTTCACTTTCACTTTTCACTTTCAAGCATTGGAGAAGGAAATGGCAACCCACTCCAGTATTCTTGCCTGGAGAATCCCAGGGACGGGGGAGCCTGTTGGGCTGCCATCTATGGGGTCGCACAGAGTCGGACATGACTGAAGCGACTTAGCAGCAGCAGCAGCAGCAGCAGATGAGGAAACTGAAGCTAAGAGGTAGTGGGCGAGTACTTAGGCTTGAACAGAGAGAGTACTAAAAAATAAAGCTAGAGAAAGTGAGCCTACAATGGGACCTGCAGAGTAAGTATAACTTGAAGAAAATGTTGAGCTAAGATAAGAAGAAGAAACAGGATGTTGATGTGGGAGAGTTGGGGGTGGGGGAGTGTTGGTTACCAAGCAAGCATCAGGAGCAGGAGGAGCAGAATATTGCCCCGGGTTGGACTTCTACCATACGGGATGGTGTGTACCTGGGTCCATTTCAAGAACCTCTAGGCTGTTCACATTCAGTCCCACATATTAGCACAACTTCTAGATGTATTTGGCACAAGGTTAGGACTAGGGCTATAAAGATTAAATAAAATAGTCCTTCTTCCTCCAGGGCTGGGAGTGACATATATACAAACAATGATTAAGTTCTAAAATAGAGTGAAGACTAATATACTTTGGGAATAAGGAAGAGAGAGTAGTTAATACTGTCTAAGAGTTCAGTAAAGAGAAGGAGAAGAAAGGAGTTGATTTGAGCTGAAACTTGAAAAGGCTGAGGAGATATTGACCAGGTAGGAAATGAGGGCAAGAATGTCCTAAGTGCTAATAAGAACAAGGGTAGAAGTTTGGACGTATAGAAGTGTATGGGGTGGATATAAGTTGGTGTAAAAGATACTAAGACTAGAGTGCTTCATAGAAGGAAATGCAGCTTGAAAGGTGAACATCTTATCACCCTCTCTATGAAAACTTTTTAAAGGCAGGCCAGGGCAGATGAGCAAGGGGAGCAGCTCACAGATGACCCCTTGAAGTGGTAGAATGAGCTGGATTGCTGACCTCTGCACAACCCTAGACTCTTCAGTGATCTTTATGTCCACAGATCCTAGAAGGAGTGAGAAGACTGGATATGAGTGAATTTCCTTTCCTCCTCCTTACCCAGGAATCTGCCCTTGATCTTAGCCAAGAAGGTGAGAAGTGATTTACCCAGGAGTCTGGAGAAGTTTTCTGGCAACTCATTTTCTACAGCTTGTTAGGTCAAGGCATAATGACCTTGGTGTTACCAGGGGCTTAGAGGTTCCCAGTTTTCTGCAATAAAGATGTCTATGAAAAATTGAGTAGAAACCACGTGTTTGTCAATTGTGGAAAAGAGAGCTCCATGAAAAAGACAGGACTCAATTTCATCTTGAGGTGTAAGTCAGGATGAGCTGGTGCACCCAGCAGAACAGATAGTCTGTGCTCAGGCACAGATGTGGAAATTAAGGAAATGCATGTTGGTGTGAAAATGTGACAACTGGCTTCCAGTGAACAGATCGCTTAGGTCCAGGACCAGACTCATGTCAGCAAGGCTATTTATAAAGCATTTATATCCCATGTGTGATGATTGATATCCCATGAGATGGTTGGATGGCATCACTGATTCGATGGATATGAACTTGGGCAAACTTTGAGAGATGGTAAGGGGCAGGGAGGCCTGGCATGCTGTAGTCCATGGGGTCACCAAGAGTCAGACACAACTTGGTGACTGAACACCAATACAGCAACACATCCCATGGAGAGGGACACTGCAGGCTTTAGAGCATTGGATAGGGAAGGTCACTTTTTGGGAAGATTATACTGATGGAGGGGAAGCTTGAACTCTCTGATTATATATACATTTTCAACTCCTGGGTTCTTATGAAGTGGAAGGAAGTTTTTATGTTGCTTTCTTTCTTTTCAAAAAAATATTTGACTGCGTTGGCATACAGATCTTCATGGCAGTGCGTGGGCTCTCTAGTTGCGGCACACAGGCTCAGTAATTGCAGTATGAGGGCTTAGTTGCCTCATAGCATGTGGGATCTTAGTTACCTGACCAGGGATCGTACCAGAGTGCCCTGCATTGCAAGGCAGATAATTAACTCCTGGACCACCAGGGAAGTCCCTGTATTGTTTTCATGTTAAGCAAACTCATAGACACATATCAGCCTCTTCTTCATACCTGAAGATTCTAGAGTTTAAGGTAAGCCTAGAAATGAGTTAAGAAAAACAGTCTGAAGGCTGCAGTCAGTGGTTGAAATCAGCAGGCATTTTATCATCCCTGTGCCATGCGCAGTGGCTTTTCCCAAGTGTTTATCTGTGTTTGCTTCAACCTCAGGGGACAATCTGTTCAGTCACCAGAAGGGATACCTTCAAAGAGTTTTCTTGGATAAGGTCCACTGATGTGGTCAGCTGTGACGTCATCTTACTGCTCTGGGGGCCCTGGTTTGGGGCTTGAGATCTTGAGTTTTTGCTTGAATAGGAAGCAGAGAGGCCATTCTTTTTCATGCCTCTCATTTTGGAACACAAGAGAAACCACCATTAGCTTGTTAAATGTTTTTCCAAAAAAAAATTTTTTTTTTCATTTTAAAATAATTTAGTTCATTGTCCTGCTTATTGTCAAGAGTTGTTAGAGACAGCCAACTGCTCATATTCTTTTCACAAACAAACATGAAGTGGGAGGCTTGGGGAGATGTAGGGGTGGGGAGGGCTTTCTGCTTTGCTGGCACAAAAGTTGGAAGTGTAAGGAAAGAAGAATAGAAATACTGCTTCAAATTTTCCTAAACTAAATTGAGAATTTGATGTTTCTACCAGCGACCATAATACTTGTTTCACGGAAATGTTCACACTACTCTTTCTTAGCTGTCTTTTAAATTTCAAACTGTTGGTACAGGCTCCATATTCCTTCATTTTATTCATTCTTAAAAGTCAGGCCTCCTGGCTGACTTCCGAAACCCCCTGGAGGAGAAGCCATGTATCACAGCACCGTTCTCCGGCCTGGCTGTGGATGTAGCTTCAATCCCTTCAACTACTGAATTCACAGTCTTCTCCTGGAGCACCAGGGCTGGGGGAGATCCAGTTTGATGAGGAGCTGAGGGAATATGTGGATGGATGGGAATGATGTGAAGGGACCGGGAGCACGTCTTCTGTTGCAGCCTCAGGAAGTGAGACCGCACACGGGACCGGACATGCTTCCAGAAAGGGCCCCTGCTGCCAGAAACAATTCCCTCCCTGAAGAGCCTCTGACTCATGCCTTTAACAGGACTATTATGGTTTCTTGGCTGCCAAACTGTCCTTTTGAAATGTGGGTGTTTTTTGTTTGTTTTTTTTTTCTTTTTGAAATTTGAATTCTGAGTCATTTATATAGATTAATTCTTTGGTTTCATGCTCTCATGGTACTTTCAAAGCTTTCTTCACAATATCCCTTTGCCCATCTTGATTTTAAACTCTACACATGCCAAGGACTGGGTGTCTGCTCTATTCACCACTATACAGCCAGTGTCTGGAATACTAAATGGAGTGTGGAGGCACATGATAATTGTTTGCTGAATGAATGAATGATTTGTTTTTCTGTGTAGCCCTACCAAGAAGGAATGGTTTTTAAGAGACTTTAGACCTTCCCTGGTGGCTCATATGGTAAAGAATCTGCCTGCAATGCAGGAGACCCAGGTTTGATCCCTGGGTTGGGAAGATCCCCTGAGAAGGGAATGGCAACCCACTCCAGTATTCTTGCCTAGAGAATTCCTTGGCAGGCTACAGTCCATGGGATCACAAAGAGCCAGACACGACTGAGTGACTAACACACACACAACTAACCTCCCAAAGCCATAACAGGTGGACAACTAAGTAACATGACCCAGAGTTTCCTTAGGTTTTTACTTGGGGCACAATTCAATAAGCATGGTCATCTGGTTTCTATGTTGCAGTAGAGTACAAGTAAATTGAAGACTTAGAGGTGGGCTGCTGCTAGAGAGGGGTGTCTCTGGTGGGGAAAAAAGGAACAACATAAAGTGTGACAAAAGGCAGGCCTACTTCCAGCAAAGTGTAGGAGCACGAGGCCACTGAATGTAGGGCATATCACCTACAAACTCACCAGCAGTGAGTTAGCACCTCTATTTACCAAAAACCATTGGGTTGTCGGTGAGAATTTTCAGTGGTCTGGAAAGTTTACATATGGTAGGGGAGCCTGGTGGGCTGCCGTCTATGGGGTCGTGCAGAGTCGGACACAACTGAAGCGACATAGCAGCAGCAGCACCATTTTATTTCCAAATGATGCTGGGCTGCTGAGGTATTCCCATGTCTTGGTATGCCAATTCTGTTTGTTTTAATCCTTTAGAAAATCCATTGCTTTTCTTTGACGTGCATAATAATAATCATATCCCATTAAATGTAAGACAAGATGTTCCTTTATGTCCATACCTGGACCATCCTTCTGAGCAAGAGGAATATCTTCTCTTAATTCTAACCCATAAAGAGCTTTTTGCACATCTGCATAAATTTCCTCCAATCAAAAAAGAAAAGAAAAAGAGAGAGAAATGAAAGCAATGACAAGAAGTGATGCTTAGGGTACAGTGATGCTTGGAAGCACAAGTCTGATTTTGACACACCTAATGAAGGAATAGGGGTTTCCCTGGTGGCTCAAGTGGTAAAGAATCTGCTTTCAATGGAGGAGACCCAGGAGACATGGGTTTGATCCCTGGGTCGGGAAGATCCCCTGAAGGGCGAAATGGCAACCCACCCCAGTATTCTTGCGTGGAAAATCCCATGGACTGAAAATCCCATGGGTAGAGCCTGGTGGGTTACATTCCATAGGGTTACAAAGAGTCAGATACAACTGAGCATGCATGCATACAGGGAAGGAATAGAATACATTTCATAGGAGAGAAGAGTAAAAACATGTACTCAGGGAGAAGCTGAGGAATTTTACTCAGGCAATGGAGGGACAGATATCGACCAACAAGATGTGACTCTTCTGAACACTGTTTCATGTTCATACCACATTAAGCAATATCTGATTAATATTTCTAAGTAAGGAGAAAAATATAGTATGACTTATTAAAACATGTCCCTATTTCAGAATTTAATATTTGAGAGCACATGTGAGTGTCTCCTCGTCTGTGCTAATTCTAGGCAGACACCAGGTTGTCTACTGTGTGAGGTGCTACTTAATTAATATTTGAAGAGAACATATGCTAAGCACTAAATTTGTACTGTAAAATATCAAGAAATAGTTATTGGAAATGACATTTCCTCCAAGGAAAAGGTAAAATGAATGAAAAAAGAAAGATGAACTCTTTACCTTCAGTTTAAATTGTTGGTGAGAAAATTATAAAGAAATACAAGTTTTCCATATTCTTTTCTAATTATTGTCATCTGGAATGCATATTTTACATAATTACAACCACGGTACACATGTATTTTGTATTGACTTTTCATGGCTAAATATTCCATGGAAGCTACTGCTGGAAAAACTGCTTATTGTTTTGGGAAAAAAAGAATTAGTTTTTTATCTCACTTCATAAGCCAATTTAATTTGTAGACTGACTAGACAGTAAAATGTAAAAGTGAAACTTCTGTTAGAAAATAAAATGGAAAAAAAAGTAAATGATACAAAACACTAACTTGAAAGATACATGTACCCCAGTGTTCACTGCAGCATTATTTACAACAGCGAAGACATGGAAGCAAACTAATGCCCATCAACAGACAAGTGGATAAAGAAGATGTGGTATGTGTACGATAGAGTATTACTCAGCCATATAAAAGAATGAAATTCTGCCATTTGTAGCAACATGGATGGATCTATAGAATATCATGCTTCGTGATATAAGTCAGACAGAGAAAGACAAATACTGTATGATATCACTTGTATGCATGAAATTAAAAGATGCTTACTCCTTGGAAGGAAAGTTATAACCAAACTAGACAGCATATTAAAAAGCAGAGACATTACTTTGCCAACAAAGATCTGTCTAGTCAAGGCTATGGTTTTTCCAGTGGTCATGTATGGATGTGAGAGTTGGACCATAAAGAAAGCTGAGCGCCAAATAATTGATGCTTTTGAACTGTGGTGTTGGAGAAGACTCTTGAGAGTCCCTTGGATTGCAAGGAGATCCAACCAGTCCATCCTAAAGGAGATCAGTCCTGGGTGTTCATTGGAAGGACTGATGTTGAAGCTGAAACTCCAATCCTTTGGCCACCTGATTCGAAGAGCTGACTCATTTGAAAAGACCCTGATGCTGGGAAAGATTGAAGGCAGGAGCAGAAGGGGATGACAGAGGATGAGATGGTTGAATGGCATAACCGACTCAATGGAGATGACTTTGAGTAAACTCCGGGAGCTGGTGATGGACAGGGAGTCTTGGCGTGCTGCAGTCCATGCGGTCTCAAAGAGTCGGACACAACTTACCAACTGAACTGAACTGATCACTTGTATGTGGAATCTAAAAATTATATAAATGAATATATATGCAAAAGAGGAACAGAATAACAGTTATAGAAAACAAACTTGTGGTTACCAAAGGGGAGAGAGAAAGAGGAGAGGGATTAATTAGGGATTTGTCATTCAGTCGCTCAGTCATGTCTGACTTTTTGTGATCCCATGGACTGCAGCACACCAGGCTTCCCTGTTCTTTACCATCTCCCACAGCTTGCTTAAACTCATGTCCATTGAGGCAGTGATTCCATCCAACCATCTTGTCCTCTGTCGTCCCCTTCTCCTCCTGCCTTCACTCTTGCCCAGCATCAGGGTCCTTTCTAATGAGTCGGCTCTTCGCATCAGGTGGCCAAAGTATTGGAGCTTCAGCTTCAGCATCAGTCCTTCCAATGAATATGCAGGACTGATTTCCTCTGGGACTGACTGGTTTGATCTCCTTGCAGTCCAAGGGACTCTCAAAAGTCTTCTCCATCACCACAGTTTAAAAGCATCGATTCTTTGACACTCAGCCTTCTTTATAGTCCAGTGCTCACATTCATACATGACTACTGGAAAATCCATAGCTTTGACTAGATGGACTTTTGTTGACAAAGTAATGTCTCTGCTTTTTAATATGCTATCTAGATTGGTCATAGGTTTTCTCCCAAGGAGCAAGGGTCTTTTAATTTCATGGCTGCAGTCACCATCTGCAATGATTTTGGAGCCCAAGAAAATAAAGTCTGTCACTGTTTCCATTGTTTCCCATCTATTTGCCATTAACAGATACAGATGTGTGTGTGTGCTTAGTTGCTAAGTTGCGTCTAACTCTTTGCAGCCCCATGGACTATAGCCTGGATGCTTCTCTGTCCATAGAATTCTCCAGGAAAGAATACTGGAATGGGTTGCCATTCCTTTCTATGGGGGGATTTTCCCTACCCAGAGATCAAGCCTGCCTGTAAATCAATTATTTTTTTAGAAAATAAATCATACCATTAAAAAAAATCCAAGTACTAAAACTTAGAAATAAACTTAACATGTCTGAGTCCTATATGAAGAAAACTAAAAACTGTTTTGAGGGAACTAAAGGAAGACTTAAATACAAAAACAGGTCATGTTAGTTGATAGGCTTAATATAGTAAATTTGTCAATTTCCCCCAAATAGCTGTAACAATAACTATTGAATCAAAATGGATTTATCTTTTAATTTGACAAAATGCTTCTAAAGTTCGCATGAAACAATTAACATAGGTGAAAATTGAAGAAAATGATGGAAGGGAATGAAAAGTCTCTACTGTATCAGAGATTAAGATATACTATTATAATAAATAAAATCATATGGGACTGGTCCAGAAATAGACAAACAGATAAACAGAAACATGATAGAAATGGACCCAAGTATATATATTTGAATTTGCTGCTGCTGCTAAGTTGCTTCAGTCGTGTCCGACTCTGTGCGACCCCATAGATGGCAGCTCAACAGGCTCCCCCGTCCCTGGGATTCTCCAGGCAAGAACACTGGAGTGGGTTGCCATTTCCTTTTCCAATGCATGAAAGCGAAAAGGGAAAGTGAAGTTGCTCAGTCGTATCTGACTCCTAGCGACCCCATGGACTGCAGCCTACCAGGCTCCTCCGTCCATGGGATTTTCCAGGCAAGAGTACTGCAGTGGGCTGCCATTGCCTTCTCCATATTTGAATTTAATATATGATAAAAAAGACTAAGCATTTGAAAAAAAGAAAGACTACCAGTACATATCTTACAATAAAATATAGTCCTGTAGGATTAAAGCATTAACTTTAAGAGAGAGCACTAATTAAATATAGAAAGATGTATAAGTAAAAATATATAATCTTGAGGTAAGTAAGGCCCCAAAGCACAAATCATAGAGGAAAGGTGAGAGAATAGCATGGAAACATGTACATTACCATAAGTAAAATACATTACCTTCTTCAAGAAGCTCTTTAGTTCCTCTTTGCTTTCTGCCATTAAAGTGGGAATTTGCTGTGTGACACGGGGGACTCAACCCAGTGCTCTGCAACAACCTAGAGGGGTGGAATGGGGAGAGACATGGGAAGGAAGTTCAAGAGGGAGAGGATATATATATATATTATATAATATATATATAACAGGTATATATATATACCTGTGGCTGATTCATGTTGATGCATGGCAGAAACCAACACAATATTGTAAAGCAATTATCTACTAATAAAAAAGTCATAACCCATGTTAAAAGAATAAATAAAGCAATCTATTTTGTGAGAAAATATATTTTAATTCAAATATACATGTATTTAAATACATGTATTTAAAGAGTGAATGACAAAACATGTGATAAATTGACAGAATGTTGACTTATCTTTCTTAATGTATAAAGAGATTTTAAAGCTCAACTGAAAAATGAGACTGTTGTCGTTTAGTCGCTGAATCATGTCTGACTGTTTGCAGCCCCATGGACCGCAGCATGCCAGGCTTCCCTGTTCTTTACCATCTCCCACAGCTTGCTTAAACTCATGTCCATTGAGTCAGTGATACCATCCAACCATCTCATCCTCTGTTGTCCCTTCTCCTCCTGCCTTCACTCTTGCCCAGCAACAGGGTCCTTTCTAATGAGTCGGCTCTTCGCATCAGGCGGCCAAAGTATTGGAACTTCAGCTTCAGCATCAGTCCTCCTAATGAATATTCAGGGTTGACTTCCTTTAGGATTGACTGGTTTGAGCACCTTGCCATCCAAGAGACTCTCAAGAGTCTTCTCCATCACCACAGTTCAAAAGAATCAGTTTTTCAGTGCTCAACCTTCTTTATGATCCAACTCTCACATCCATACACGACTGCTGGAAAAACCGCAGCTTTGACTCAATGGACTTTTTCTGGCAAAGTGATGTCTCTGCTTTTTAATACACTGTCTAGGTTTGTCATAGCTTTTCTTCCAAGGTTTGTCTTTTAATTTCGTGGCTGCAGCCACCATTAGCAGTGATTTTGGAGCCCAAGAAAATAAAATCTGTCACTGTTCCCACTTTTCCCCCAACTATTTGCCATGAAGTGATGGGACTGGATGCCATGATCTTAGTTTTTGAATGTTGAATTTTAAGCCAACTTTTTCACTCTCCTCTTCACCTTCATCAAGAGGCTCTTTAGTTCCTCTTCCCTGTCTACCATTAAAGTGGTATATCATCTGCATATCTGAGGTTGTTGATATTTCTCCCAGCAATCTTGATTCCCACTTGTGAGTCATCACCAAAAGGAAAAAAAAGAGAGAGACAGAAAAAGAAAACAAAATAGGAGCAAGCAATTTCAGGATAATTATAAATGATATTTAAATTGTGAATATTATAAATCAAAGAAATGAAAACATAAAATACATAATAGATTTTTTCCTCAATTGCCACTCCAGCACCACTTTTCTTCAATAATTTGTATATCTCAAGGAATTTTTTATTTCATTTGCTTTGTCAAATCATGGTGCTCAATTTGTAATATTTCCTTACTAGCTTTTTAATGACTGCAATGTCTCTAGCTAGAGGGTTATCAATTTTATTCTTTCAAAGAAGCAACCTTTGTTTTTATTGATTTTTCTCTTCACAGTATCACTAATTTATGCTTTTAATTTTAATTTTATTTTCTTCTTTGTTGTTGTTGTTCAGTCACTAAGCATGGTCCAATTCTTTGCCACCCCTTGGAATGCAGCATGCCAGGCTTCCCTGTCTGCCACTATCTCCCAGAGTTTGCTCAAATTCATATCCACTGAGTCGGTGATGCTATCTAACCATCTCATCCTCTCCCGCCGCCTTCTCCTTTTGCCTTCAAGATTTCCCAGCATCAGGGTCTTTGTTCTTTTTCTTGGCTTGAAGTCAAAACTTTGCTGATTGACTTCAAAGCTTTTTTTCCTCTAATTGTTAAATAACTAATATTGTCTACATTTTCTTCCAAGATGTTCTAGCTTCACTGGACAAACTTATGTTGTTTTTTCATTTTTATTCAGTTAAAAATACATTCTAATTTCTATTGTGATTCATTGTTTTGCCCAAGGGTTTAGAAATATATGGTTAATTTCAAACATTTGGGTATTTTTCAGATATCTTCCTTTATTGGCTTCTAGCTATTTCTATTATGGTCACAGATATTATTCTGTATGATTTTAGTACAGTTCATTTTACTGAGATTCATGTTACAGCTTAGTGTATAGCATTTCTTTATAAACATTCCACATCCACTGAAAAGAGCATATATGTTCAGCAATTGTTGGGTATAGTGTTCTATAGGTATTAGGTCAAGTGGATTTGTATTGTTTTCAGTTCCTTATATACTTGCTGATTTTTGTTTAATTGTTCAGTCAGTATTTCTATTTTACTCTGAAACAAAATGCATTTATCTGGTTGCTTAGAGCTACTTAAAATAGATTTGGGGCTCATCATTAATTCTTTTATATTGATCATACCATTTCAAATTCTCTAAATCTTTGTTTTGATTCCTTGCTTGTATGATTAGATTTCACCATCAAATAGTTTCTTTGAAAATGTGCCTTAAGGGAGCCTGAGATTTTTAATATTTGTAATTTTATACCTGTGTTTTTTTTTTTCTACCTTCTTTGGTTTTTACAGGAGAAGGCAATGGCACCCCACTCCAGTACTCTTACGTGGAAAATCCTATGGACGGAGGAGCCTGGTGGGCTGCCGTCTATGGGGTTGCGCAGAGTCGGACACGACTGAAGCGACTTAGCAGCAGCAGTTGGTTTTTACAGTTCAAGTCGTTTGAGTATTACCTTTGGACCTTTTCATTTCTTCACAACTTGGTACTTATCATTCCAATGTCTTCTGGAATTAAATTTTCTGCGGTCAAGTCTGAGATCATCTTGAATTTTTGCCCTTATTTATGACTTTTTTTTGTCCCTTGTCTAGAAGCCTTCCATTATTTTTTTTAAACTTACATATTTTGTTATGAAATACAGTACACATCAGGGCTTCTGAAATGGCACAGTGGTAAAGAACCTGCCTGCCAATGCAGGAGACTCAGGAAATGGGGGTTGGATCTCTGGGTTAGGAAGATCCCTTGGAGGAGGAAATGGCAACCCACTCCATTATCCTTACCTGAAAAATCCCATGAACAGAGGAGCATGATGGGCTACAGTCCATGGGTTCCTAAAGAGTCAAACATAACTGAGCAACTGAGTATATACACACATATAAATACCTTTATTCTTGAATCTTAATAGTTTAAGTCACAATGTTATATTGTATCAATCTTACCTTGTATGTACTGTGCTCTTTCAAATTTACAGACCCTGATCTTTCATAATTGCAGGGGAATTTTATATGATTAAAAATCATTGAATATCGGTTTTTTTTCCCTTCAAGAAAATACATATATTTAGGTTGAACTGTCTTTGTCCCCTATGTCTATTATAATATATTGGCTTCATTCATTTCATTTCTTTTCTTTTTCTTATGTATTCACTCTTTATTTCAAGATGTCCCTCCATAGCATTGATTTAAAATTCAGCCATATCTATTTTATCCCGTCTAGACTTAGATTGGAGAAGGAAATGGCAACCCACTCCAATATTCTTGCCTGGAGAATCCCAGGGACAGGGGAGCCTGGTGGGCTGCTGTCTATGGGGTTGCACAGAGTTGGACACGACTGAAGCAACTTAGCAGCAGCAGCAGACTTAGATTACTTATTGATATACATGGTGAGAGTTTTCTGACGTGTTCTTTATTCTGTTTTCATTCTCTATCTCTTTTTCTATTGCAATGTTGTTATATCACCTTCCCTTTCCAGTCTTATCATATTGAAGTAATATTCATATTAAAGTTCTTCTATAATATGCATTTTAAGAGAATATGCTATTTATTGAGCCCTATTCCACCCTGAGTTCTTCACTTATTTTTTGCATGCTTTATTTCTTTATATTTTTCCCTCAGAACTATATATATTTTCTATTTAATTTTTTTTAATCTTGTTTATGCTTGGGAAGATTTTATCCAAATTTTATTTTCCAAAATACAATATGAGCCTTGACATATTTCTCATTTATATCGGATGCTTTTAATACCCCATCCACTATTACCTTCACTCACTTGAGTATACCTGCAGCTGCAGACAGTTCCTGGCATGCTGACAACTCCTCAAGCGCCTGCATTTCTCCTCTTTACTGCCTGAAACCCTTCTTTGGTATTATGGGAGTTTGCTTGATTGTGTGTAAACACACCCCAGGAGTATGAGTGGAATTATGCTCCTGGGGTGAATTGCTAACTGATAGGGATTGAAAGTCAGTGACTAAACACTCATCAGAGAGTATCAACCACAGAGAATATACTGGGTAAGAGGACATGATAACTCAGCCATTGGAGATCAGCTGGTCTCTGCCCTCAGCCTCAGTTTGCACAATCAGTCAGTCAGTTCAGTTGCTCAGTCATGTCCAACTCTTTGTGATCCCATGGACTGCAGCACGCCAGGCGTCTGTGTCCATCACCAGCTTCTGGAGCTTGTTCAAACTCATGTCCATTGAGTCAGTGATAACATCCAACCATCTCATCCTCCACCATCCCCTTTTCCTCCTGCCTTCAGTCTTTCCCAGAATCAGAGTCTTTTCCAATGAGTTAGTTCTTCGCACGAGGTAGCCAAAGTATTGGAGTTTCAACTTCAGCATCAGTCCTTCCAATGAATATTCAGAACTGATTTCCTTTAGGATGGACTGGTTGGATCTCCTTGCAGTCCAAGGGACTCTCAAGAGTCTTCTCCAACACCACAGTTCAAAAGCATCAATTCTTATGTGCTCAGCTTTCTTTAAGGTCCAACTCTCACATCCATACATGACTACTGGAAAAACCATAGGTTTGACTAGACAGACCTTTGTTGGAAAAGTAATGTCTCTGCTTTTTAATATGCTCTTTAGGTTGGTCATAGGTTTTCTTCCAAGGAGCAAACATCTTTTAATTTCATGGCTGCAGTCACCATCTGCAATTATTTTGGAGCCCAAGAAAATAAAGTCTGTCACTGTTTCCATTGTTTCCCCATCTATTTGACATGAAGTGATGGGACAATGTTTGCACAATAGATCAGGAAATTCCTTTATTATAACTTCTTGATGGATTGATTCTTTTATCAGTATATAATGTCCGTCTTTGTTTTTGTAACAGTTTTGACTTAAAGGTTGCTTTGTCTGATATTAGAATAGCCACCTCAGCTCTCTTTTGGGTACTGTTTGCTAGAAGTATCTGTTTTCACCCTTTTATTTTCAAACTTGTGCTTGAATTGAAAATGAGTCTCTTGTAGATAACATATAGTTTTCATGTTATTCTGTCCAATCCTCCAATCTCTGCCTTTTGATTAGAAAGTTTAATCCCTTTATATTTAATGTAATTATTGACAAGGGAGGATTTACTTCATCTATTTTATTATTTATTTTCTCTGTGTTTTACACATTTTTTGTCCTTCATTTCCTCCAATGCTGCCTGCTTTTGTGTTTAGTTGATTTTTTGTAGCAAATTGCTTTGATTCCTTTCTAATTTCTTTTTGTATATCTTTTTTTATGATTAGCATATGATTACATTTAATATCCTAAAGTTACAACAGTCTACTTTGAACTGATCCCAACTTAGCTTCAATACCATACAAAAGCTCTGCTTCTAAATAGCTCCATTCTCCCTCTTCTTTTTGAAGATTGTGTCTGAGATTTTTCTAAGAAATAATAACCTTCAGAAAAGAAGAAAGCAATAATAGATGCTTGGCCACTGCTGCTGCTGCTAAGTCGCTTCAGTCGTGTCCGACTCTGTGCGACCCCATAGACGGTAGCCCACCAGCCTCCCCCGTCCCTGGGATTCTCCAGGCAAGAACACTGGAGTGGGTTGCCATTTCCTTCTCCAATGCATGAAAGTGAAAAGTGAAAGTGAAGTTGCTCAGTTGTGTCTGACTCTTACCAACCCCATGGACTGCAGCCTACCAGGCTCCTCCGTCCATGGGATTTTCCAGGCAAGAGTACTGGAGTGGGGTGCCATTGCCTTCTCCGCTTGGCCACTAGTAAGTGGCAAAAATAATCTGTGTTGGCATCTTGTTTCTCCATTTACATAGCATGGTGCATATTTGCTTGACTCATTGTATTTGTCTCAAGTATGTCTTCTATCATTTCCTTGGAATTGTTGTAGCTCAGTTGCTGATCTTTTATCTCATTGTTGGCTCCCTGTGATTTGATATTTTCCACAAAGTGTTCCTTCCTGACCCAGGGGTCAAACTCGGGTCTCCTGCACAGCAGGCAGATTCTTTACCAACTGAGCTACCAGAGAAGCCTGGAGAAGGAAATGGCAAACCACTCTAGTATTCTTGCCTGGAAAATCCCATGGACAGAGGAACCTGGTGGGCTGCAGTCCATGGGGTTGCAAGAGTCAGACACAACTTAGCAACTAGACCACCACAAAGTGTTCCAAGCCTGGGACAATGTTTTGTACTTCTACTCCATGATCTGCCCTGCTTACCCTAGACTAGCTTCCTGCCTCCCTAGACAGGTTCCTGAGAGTTGAGGTCATGTTGGCCTGCAGGACACTGTCCTCTGTTTTCAATAAGTACTTGGGTGAAGGTAGTCAAAAGATACCAATTTTCAGTTATAAAATTAATTAGTTCTGAGGAAGTAAGATACAGCATGATGACTTCAGTTAATATTATATTGTTATTTGAATATGACTAAGAGTAGATCTTGGGCTGCCCAGGTGGTGCTAGTGGTAAAGAACCTGCCTGCTAATGCAGGAGACTAAGGGATGTGGGTTCAATCCCCAGGTTGAAAAGATCCTCTGGTACTCTTGTCTAGAAAATTCCATGGACAGAGAAGCCTGGTGGCCTACAGTTCATGAAGTCACAGACCTTGAGCCCTGGCAGGCTCTGTCAGACACAGCTGAGCACATATGCATTTGAAGTTCATGTTAAATATCAATGATATATTAATAAAAATGAAGACAATAAATTAAAGAAAAGGTTAGCTAATATTCCTCTGACCTGGTTTACCCAGGTAGCAGCAGCAGAAGTCTAGTGGTATGATTTAGAAACTGTCCCTGATCACAAGGTTACAGGTGAAAAATCCCTCCCGCAGTGATATCCTTAAAGAAAGACTTCCCTTTTTCAGCTCAAACAAGCTAGAGTGGTTTCTATGGTGTGCAACTAAGAATATTGACTGATAGAACCTCCATGATGCTAGGTAAGTGATGGTTTGCTATATATCTGGCTTGTTAGTACAAGGAATTAAGACCAGATAAATCAAAGTAATAACAATAAATGTTAGGATAACTTATGTAGGACCAAGTCCCAAGTGCTGCAAGGAGCATTCAAAGCAGGAATTGCTTTCTTAGTAAGAGTTTGAAAACTCAGAGGTGGCCTGATCACTCTCCAGAAAGGAGTTATTTGAGCACAAGGCCAAGAAAAGTTTTTCTTATTAAATCACTTCTGCCCTTACAATTTTGGCGGCTTGTCATTCAGATCAATTGTTTCGTTTGTCAGTGTGTGCCAAGTCTATTACACAAAAGGTAAAATGCAGCAAAAACAAATTGAAGTTGAATGGCTCTCCTTAACAAAAAACTTTTATTTTCTGCTAATTTCCAACTGATTTCCTAAGAGCTCAGAGTTCCAGAGAGCAACCAGAGTGGATTTTATTAGATCTTTGATTATGGAACTTTAAAGCTTGAAATTTAGAGTGCCGTCTTCTTGTTTTGCAGATGGAGAAACAGAGTCTCAGTGAGATAAAGAGACTTGCATGAGGTTTCACAATGCATTCAAGGTCCAAGAGCAGCAGAATGTGACATCCCACAATGTGAATGTGGGAATTCAGGACATACCACTCCTAAATATACCACTTTGGTATACTGATTATTTTGAGCTGTAGACTTTTGAAAAACAGTAAATGCAGGAAGAGGATTTCCCCAATCTCCCCTTATCTGCCACAAGATAGATCCTCTGGAAGGAATTCAATTACCATCAGTCCACTCCCCCAGGAGTCTCATCAACTGTGGAAGATTGACTTTTATCACATGAGACAAAATTGGAAGTTGACACCACATCAAGACACACAATCATACCTCCCATCTATTCTTCTAAGGGCCATTCATCTTTTATCCCTGAGAAGCCTACCTCCCTCTCCCCTTTTCCTATTAAGATGGCATTTAATCCTGAATTCAAAAGCCACCTCTTTGAGTTACTCATTTTCCCTGGGTATCTCCCATGAATACTTCAGTGTACATGTCAATAAACCTGTTTGTTTTCTCTTGTTAATCTTTTATTACAGGGGTCTCAGCTAAGAACTGAGAGGGTAAGATAAAACAATTTTCTCTCTCCTACAAGGCAGATCTAGATTAGAAAAACCTGGGCACACCATCCTTTTCACAGATACATCTTCTAAAGTGTAATAAGTGCTGCCCTGTTCAGCACTGGAGATCTTTACCCTGGGCTAGATTTTTGCCTGCAGCTCCCAAATGAGGAGTCTTACCGATAAAATAGGTTGACCAGGAGATGGAATTTAAAATGGCATTTGCCCTTGGGAGGGAGGAGAATTGTTCTGTACTGGGCTTCAGGTTTTCTGCTTGGAAGTGGCCCCCACATTACAGGAAGTTTCTTTCCCTTGCATCCTTCTCCCCTGAACTCCAGATTCAGGGACATTTGTTTTTTCCATGGGTCCTTTCAGTTTCCTCTTAATGAGACCAGTGGTTGCTGAGAGTTTGACTGACACTTGGTATGTACAGCTTGTATTCATCTTCCTGAGAAAGGGCATTGCACAAGAAAGGATTGCCAGTGGCAACCGTGGTGGCATTTCTGAGAGCCCAGCAGCATTCCCAGCAGCTCTGTTCCCCACCCCAGTGGAAGGAAATGCCACTGGCAGACCAGCGGATGGAGGGAGGCATGACTTCTACAGTAATTAAAATATTCCTATGCAGGGAGACCTTGAGTTCCTTTCTTGTCACCCATTGGACCTCATTACTTTTTACCCACATACAGTTCTCCTGATCTCCAGGACACCCAAGCCAAGTCTAGGCTGGAGGGAAATACTTTTGGAGTAAAATCAAATCAGTTGCAAATGAGTTACAACATCTCAATCGCCTTAATAGATCAAACAAAAACTTCACTGTGTGTTCCAGACAACCCGGACTGATCCCCTCCGTAAAGTCCCCCAGCTACAAAAACGCAAATCTGTGGCCTGCCTATAGCCAGGTCCCAAGCAATGGCCTTGGAGGCTTAGCCAGGACACAAGGACTTGGAATGGAGCTCACTGAGCGTGTGGCCTGGCTAGGATGGAGTAACTAGCAAGCTAGCTGGAACACGCTCTCCTACTTCAGGCCAGGGAATAGCTATGTCAGGCCAGGAGTAAAGAAAATGGATTTCACTTACTTTGTACCCTGTGTACTGCCCGGGGAGAGGGTGGGCAAATGAAGCCGTTTTTTTGTGTATTGGTAGCACTCTGGAGTTGCAGCAAGTCTCTGCCCAGGCCCTCCTCTCTCTCCATCCCAGTTTCCCTCCCCGTTTTCTCTTCAGAATAAGTGTGTTTTAATATAGCTAGATTGCTCTTCAGATTCAAACTTTAAAAACAGGTAGATTGAGTTAAGATTTTGTAGAACAGCCATTCAAATTGAAAGATAGTTTAATTGATAATTGGATTACCTATCTATTGACATAAAGTGCACAAACTTAAAAGCTTAGGCTTATGTGTATGCCCATGGATCATCATCACAATCAAGATAAAGAGTATACTCATCACCTCTAAGAGTTTCTTCTTGCTGCTTTGTAATTTATCCTTCTCCCCTCTTCCTGCTCAGTCCTCAGCCTACTCTCTTGACAATCACAGACCTGCTTTCTTTCATATTAGATTGGCTTTCATCTTTTAGACATTTATATGAATCATACAAATATACTTTTTTGGGGGGAATCTGGCTTCTTTCACTCAGTACAATTATTTTGAGACTTGTCTCTATGAAGTGAACTTTATTAGTTTGTATATTTTAAAGAATTGGTTCATTTTATCTAAATTGTTAAATTTATTGGCATAAAGTTGTGCCAGATTCTTTACTGTCTGAGTCATCAGGAAGCCCTAATATTTCCTTTCTACTCTTTTAATGTTTGTAGAACTTAACAGTCACCTAATATTACTAATTTTTGTTTTCTCTATCTCTTTTCCCTTTGATTATTCTGCCTATACATTCTTCAATTTTATTGATCCCAGGCAAGCAACTTTTGGTTTCATAGATTTCTCTATTGTTTTCCTTTTTGTTCATTAATTTTTGCTCTAATATTTTTTTATTTCCTTCCTTCTGCCTTACTTTAATTCCTTGGTTTAATTTGCTTTTCTTTTTTAAATTTCTTAAGGTGGAAGCTGAAGTCACAGATTTGAGAAATTTCTTCTTTCTAATATGGGTAGTTACTGCTATACATTTATCTCTAAGTACCTTGCCTGTATCCCACACATTTTGAAGTTATGTTTTCTTTTTTTTTTTTTTTCACTTGAAAAGCATCTTCTAATTTTTCTTTGATTTCTATTTTAAAAAATATTTATTTATTTGGCTGCCCCAGGTCTTATTTGTAGAATGTGGGATCTTTAGGTGCAGCATCTTGTTATGGGATCTAGTTACCCTACCAGGGATTGAACCTGGGCCCCCTGTATTGGGAGTGCAGAGGCTTAGCCACTGGACCACCAGAGAAATCCTGTATGATTTATTTTTGAAATCACTGGTTATTTAGAAGTGTATTACATATACATCTTAAATATATACAATTATTGTCAATTACACATAACTAAAGCTGTCAAAAATGTGTATTACTTATTAATAGCTTCCAAATATTTGGGGATTTTACAGTTATTTTGCTGTTACTGATTTCTAATTTGTTTTATTGTGGTCAGAGAAATGTTATGTATGATAGTGAAAGTCACTCAGTTGTGTCCGAATCTTTTTGACCCCATACAGTCTGTGGAATTCTCCAGGCCAGAATACTGGAGTGGGTAGCCTTTCCCTTCTCCAGGGGATCTTCCCAATCCAGGGATCGAACCTAGGTCGATCCAACCCAGCGGATCTTCCTGACCCAGGAATCAAACCGGGGTCTCCTGCATTGCAGGCAGATTCTTTACCAACTGAGTTATCAGGGAAGCCTGTAATGTATGATATGAACCCTCTTAAATTGCCTGAGATTTATTTTACTGCTCAAAATATGGTCTATGTTCTGCATGTATCTGAAAATAATGTATATTCTCTTGTTGTGTAGAGTGTTCTAGAAATATCAATTAGGTCAAGTTGATGGATAAGTGTTGTTCAAGATGTCTATCTTTTAACTGATATTCTATCTGCTTTTTCTATTAATTATCAAGAGGAAAACATTGAAATCTGCAGATACAATTACAGATTTGGTGAATTTTTGCTGAAGTTCTCTCAGTTTTCATTTCATGCATTTTTGAAGCTCTGTTGTTAGGTACACACATTTTTGGAATCATATCCTCTGGAACAACTGATTAATCATTATGTAATGAGCTTCCCTGGGTTTCCCAGGTGGTGCAATGGTAAAGAATCTGCCTACAATGCAGGAGACCTGGGTTCAATCCCTGGGTGAGGAAGATCCCCTGGAGAGGGAAAAGGCTACCAATCCAGTATTCTTGCCAGGACAATTCCCATGGACAGAGGTGACTGGCAGGCTACAGTCTGTGGGGTTGCAGAGTCGGACACGACTTAGTGACTAAATCACCACCAATGAGTTTCCCTATCCCTGTCCATAGTCTTTACTCTGAAACTACTGTCTGATATTAAAATTTCCACATTAGCTTTATTTTGATTAGTTTCCTATTGCTGCTGTGACAAGTTACCACAAACTTAGTGGCTTAAAACTATACAAATTTACCCCAAGGTTCTGGAGGGCAACAGTGTCAGTAGGCTCAAGTCAAGGTGTTATCAGGGTTGGTTCCCTCTTGGAACCCGGCTCTAGGGGAAAATCCTTTTTGTTGCCTTTTCTAACTTTTCTAACTCATGGCTCCTTCCTCCATCTTTAAAGAAGAGAGCATAATGTCATTCAGTTCAGTTCAGTTCAGTCGTTCAGTTGTGTCTGACTCTCTGCGACCCCATGAATCACAGCACACCAGGCCTACCTGTCCATCACCAACTCCTGGAGTTTACCCAAACTCATGTCCATCGAGTCTGTGATGCCATCCAGCCATCTCATCCTCTGTCGTCCCCTTCTCCTTCTGCCCCCAATCCCTCCCAGCGTCAGAGTCTTTTCCAATGAGTCAACTCTTTCCCATGAGGTGGCCAAAAAGATAGACAAATATCAGTGGAAGACAGTCCATAAATATACTTCAGTTCAGTTCAGTTCAGTTCAGTCGCTCAGTCATGTCCGACTCTTTCCGACCCCATGAATCATAGCACACCAGGCCTCCCTGTCCATCACCAACTCCCGGAGTTCACTCAGGCTCACGTCCATCAAGTCAGTGATGCCATCCAGCCATCTCATCCTCTGTCGTCCCCTTCTCCTCCTGCCCCCAATCCCTCCCAGCATCAGAGTCTTTTCCAATGAGTCAACTCTTCACATGAGGTGGCCAAAGTACTGGAGTTTCAGCTTTAGCATCATTCCTTCCAAAGAACACCCAGGGCTGATCTCCTTCAGAATGGACTGGTTGGATCTCCTTGCAGTCCAAGGGACTCTCAAGAGTCTTCTCCAACACCACAGTTCAAAAGCATCAATTCTTTGGCGCTCAGCTTTCTTTATAGTCCAACTCTCACATCCATACTTGACTACTGGAAAAACCATAGCCTTGACTGGATGGACCTTTGTTGGCAAAGTAATGTCTCTGCTTTTGAATATGCTATCTAGGTTGGTCATAACTTTCCTTCCAAGGAGTAAGCGTCTTTTAATTTCATGGCTGCAATTACCATCTGCAGTGATTTTGGAGCCCCCCAAAATAAAATCTGACACTGTTTCCACTGTTTCTCTATCTATTTGCCATGAAGTGATGGGACCAGATGCCATGATCTTCGTTTTCTGAATGTTGAGCTTTAAGCCAACTTTTTCACTCTCCTCTTTCACTTTCATCAAGAGGCTTTTGAGTTCCTCTTCACTTTCTGCCATAAGGGTGGTGTCATCTGCATATCTGAGTCATTACATCCCCTTAATTATTACTCCTTCCATTGACACATGGCTTTCTCTGACTCTGACCCTCTTGCCTTTCTCTAATTTGTTGAGTAAACTTTATTAGTTTGTGTCTTTCAAAAAAATTGGCCATTTTATGTAAGTTGTTAAATTTATTGTGAGTACATTGGACCAACCTGGATAATCCCCTTCCCAAGATCCTTAGCTTAATCATATCTGTAAGATATCTTCTGCCATGTAAAGTAACATATTCCCAGTTTTGAGGGATTAGAATATAGATATCTGTGGGTGCTAAGTCAATCCAGTCGTGTCTGACTCTTTGCAACCCCATGGACTGTAGCCTACAAGGCTTCTCTGTCCATGGGATTCTCCAGGTAAGAATACTGGAGTGGGTGGCCATGCCCTCCTCCAGGGGATCTTCCTGACTCAGGGATCAAATTGGCATCGCTTATGTCTCCTGCAGGTGGATTCTTTATCACTAGTGCCACCTGGGAAGGCCACAGATATCTGTGTGTGTGTGGGGGGCGTTATTCAGACTACCATACTATATCATTCTTTTACTTTTAGCCTACTTTTTCTTATATTTAAATTAGATTTATTGTACCTTCAATGTGACCATCAGGAGAAGGAAATGGCAAACCACTCCAATCTCCTTGCCTGGGAAATCCCATGGACAGAGGAGTCTGGTGGGCTGCAGACCATGGGGTCACAAAGAGCTGGGTACAACTGAGTGACTAACACTCGATGTGACTATGGATACAGTTGAGTTTATATCTCCTCATTGCTTTGTGCTTGTTATTTGTCTCATCTATTCTTTGTTCTAATTTTCTTCTTTTGCCCTTAGTCCATTGGGCTGCTACAAAAAATACCATAAATTGAGTAGCTGACAAACAACAGAAATTTGTTTCTCTCAGTTCTAGAGGCTGGAAATCTGAAATTAAGTGTTAAGTCATGGCTCTCTTCCTAGTTGCAGAGTTCTTATTGTGTCCTCACATAGTAGAAGAGGATGGGGATATCTCTGGAGTTTCCTTTGTAAGAACACTAATCCCATTCATGAAGGCTCTGCCCTCATGACCTAATCACCTCCTAAAGGCCCCACCTCCTAATATCATCACTTGGGCATTGGGATTTCAACATAGGAATTTTGAGGAAATACATTCAGACCAAAGCAATTCATAACATGCTCTTCTTTTGGATTAAGTATTTTTTTTATGATTTCATTTTATCCCTGCTGCTGCTGCTAAGTCGCTTCAGTTGTGTCTGACTCTGTGCGACCCCATAGACAGCAGCCCACCGGGCTCCCCTGTGCCTGGGATTCTCCAGGCAAGAACACTGGAGTGGGTTGCCATTTCCTTCTCCAATGCATGAAAGTGAAAAGTGAAAAGTGAAAGTGAAGTCGCTCAGTTGTGTCTGACTCTTAGCAACCCCAGGGACTGTAGCCTATCAGGCTCCTCCATCCATGGGATTTTCCAGGTAAGAGTACTGGAATTTTATCCCTAGTGTTAGGCAATTAGTTATAACTGTTGTATTCTGTAGTCATTGCTTTATAGCTTATAGCAAGCATCTTTAATTTTTCACAATATACCTTCATGTGATATTATGCCTCTTCATATGCAGTGTTAGAATACCATCATTCCTTCCTTCTGACCTTTGCTATCATTGTTCTTTAATTTTTTTACTTTTGTGTACATTAGAAACTTTACAATATATTTTTTCTTTGAACTAGGTTGTTATTCAAAGAAATTGAAATAATAAGAGAAAATATTTATGTTAGTTACACTTTCTGGTATTCTTTATTTTCACATGTACATTGAGATTTCTGTCAGGTATGAATTTTTGTCTGCCTGAATCACTTCATTTGCTATTTCTTTTAGTGAATGTCTGTTAGTAATGTACTCTTTCAGCTTTTATATTTCTGAAAAAAATTTTATTTTATACTTTTTAAAAAGATCTTTTTTTCTGGGTATCAAATTCTATTTCAGTGCCTTGCATATATTGTTTTACACTCTTTTTTTGACTTGCATTCTTTTCTCTAGAAGTCTGCTATATTTCTTATCTTTGTTCTTTGGCCCAGAGTAACCTTAAAAACGGGCTTCCCAGGTGGCTCAGTGGTAAAGAATCCGTCTGCCAATGCAATGGATGCAGGAGATGTGGGTTCAATTACTGGGTTGGGAAGATCTCTTGGAAAAGGAAATGGTGACACACCCCAGTATTCTTGCCTGGAGAATCCCATGGACAGAGGAGCCTGGCGGGCTACAGTCTATGGGATCGCAAAGAGTTGTATGCGACTGAGCACACACACACGCACGGCCTTAAAAATAGACCATGAAGGCCAGAAAATGACCTTCTTACATGCTTTCAAGATTTTCCCTTAATCATTGTTTTTATGCAATCTCATTACAATGTGCTTTAGATAGTTTTCTTCATGTTTCTTATTCTTGGATTTTGTTGAATTTCTTGGGTCTGTGAGTTTACAGTTTTTATTAAATTTCTGACCATTATTTTTATTATTATTATTAATCACTATTATTTCTTCCTCCTACCTCAGGAACTCTAATTACAGATATATGAGGCCACTTGAGATTTTCCTACATCTCACTGATACTCTGTTCATCTTTTTTTCAGGCTTTTTTCTATTATACTGTCATTTCAAAGAATTCCTAATATGATGTCATTAAGTATACTAACATAACAGTATGAATCCTTTTGGGTCTTGCTTTAAGTTTTGTTAGGCAGGACTAGAACAGCTTTTAGCCTAGGGCTGATTTCCCCTCATTACCAAGGTAAAACTCGAGTATATACTAACTGCAAACCATGAATTATGAGGTTTTCTCCTCTGGTTTATGGAATCAGAAACTGGCTTTTTTTTATGGGGGGATTGTCTCTTCTTTGGGTACTGTTTCCTCTGATCTCATTGAGCATTTCCTAGCTGTCTTGAGTCATTTCCCCACACACGGATATTGCTCAGAGCTCACTACAGACTCAGTGGACCATCTGCAGATGTGAAGAGCTTTCTATGAAGACTTGTTCTTCCCAGTACTCTCCCCTGTAAACTCTGGTCACTTTGGTCGCCTTAGACTCTCAGCTCCATCTCTTCAACTGTAGGGCAATGCCAGTTCCACCTAAAATGTTCATTCCTGCTCCGCATTCTGGAAACTTTCTCTAGGCAGTAAGCCATAAAAATTGTAGCACTCACTTCATTTGTTTCTCATTGTTTAGTGTTCATTGTCTTTGTTCAATGTCTTGAAAAATATTGTTTCATATTTGGTTCCCCCTCTCCCCTGCTGGCCCCAGCTGTTCTGCTAGTCTTATGGGATTTTAGTTTCCTGACCAGGAATTGAACCCAGACCACAGCGGAGAAAGCACCACGTCCTAACCATAGGACCACCAGGGAATTCTGTTTCATATATTTTGTGTGGGGTTTTCAGCTGTTTCAAGTGGGAAGGTAATTTTGGTCCATGTCACTTCAGCTTATTGTACAGTGGAAGTTTTACAATCTTTCACTTAATTTTTGTTTTAAATTCAGTATTTGTTTAAGTAGAAACTCCTCTATTATATTTTAAGTGTCGTGTATTTCCTTGTTAAGGGACTTGATAGAAGGTGGTGGCTAGAACCTATAAGCAAAACCAAAAGATGTTGTTTCCCAAAATGCAAATGAAGTATCACCGAAATGAGAATGGGAGTTATTTGGAAATTAGAGTTCAGTTTACAAAAATTAATATTTCCACCTACACTTATCAATCTATTATGTAAATGTTGAGTTATTTAGTTCCCATGTTTCTGCATGTCTTATGAGCAAAGATACTAACTGATCTTTGGTTTTAGTTATCTTCTCAAATGTCTGTATACCAAACAGCTTGGAAGAAAGATATAAAATCTCCTTCTAGAACGGAAGACTGCTCTGCCTATGGGTTGATGTGTATAAGACGTCTCCCACTGGAGTCAAGTTTTGGCAGGTTTGCTTGTTGGCTGTTATAAAAGATTCAGGTTCCCTGAACTTTCCTGTGAAACAACCCCTCCCATGTGCAGGTGCCACTTGGCCCTCTCCTCATTGCCATTTGGGAATTGGGGCTTGGGGAGCTGATACAAATAGTCTGATGCTTTTGCTGCTTGTTGTGCCATGAATATTACATCCTTTATCTCTGACCCAGGAAACTTGTGTCTTCTGCCAAAATCCATGAAACTGTGACAGGCTATTTTTTTGTTTACAAGGAGGGTAAAATATCAGCTCCTTCATAGTTTTTGACAGTAAACTAGTATATTTTATCTAGGCTGCAGCAATTTGGCCTATGCTTCTTTATTCCAACAAGATCCCAACTTCTAGAAAATGGCAAAGATGGAAGGATGGGGAGGACATGGGAGAACTTGAAGTGAGTGGCTCTGGTAGGCCCATGTTCTGTGACTCCTGAGGAAGTGAAGTAATGCGCAAACATCAGGTGGTATTACAGTACTATATTTAAAAGATATTTAAATATATATATTTAAATATTTAAGTATATATATATATGAGAAATGCTGGGCTAGAAGAAGCACAGGCTGGAATCAAGATTGCTGGGAGAAATATCAATAACCTCAGATATGCAGATGACACCACCCTTTTGGCAGAAAGTGAAGAGGAACTCAAAAGCCTCTTGATGAAAGTGAAAGAGGAGAGTGAAAAAGTTGGCTTAAAGCTCAACATTCAGAAAACGAAGATCATGGCATCTGGTCCCATCACTTCATGGGAAATAGATGGGAAAACAGTGGAAACAGTGTCAGACTTTATTTTGGGGGGCTCCAAAATCACTGCAGATGGTGATTGCAGCCATGAAATTAAAAGATGCTTACTCCTTGGAAGGAAAGTTATGACCAACCTAGGTAGCATATTCAAAAGCAAAGATTACTTTGCCAACAAAGGTCCGTCTAGTCAAAGCTATGGTTTTTCCAGTGGTCATGTATGGATGTGAGAGTTGGACTGTGAAGAAAGCTGAGTGCTGAAGAATGGATGCTTTTGAACTGTGGTGTTGGAGAAGACTCTTGAGAGTCCCTTGGACTGCAAGGAGATCCAACAAGTCCATCCTAAAGGAGATCAGTCCTGGGTGTTCATTGGAAGGACTGATGCTGAAGCTGAAACTCCAGTACTTTGGCTACCTCATGTGAAGAGCTGGTTCATTTGAAAGGACCCTGATGCTGGGAGGGATTGGGGGCAGGAGGAAAAGGGGGCGAGAGAGGATGAGATGGCTGGATGGCATCATGGACTCGATGGACATGAGTTTGGGTGAACTCCCAGAGTTGGTGATAGACAGGGAGGCCTGGCGTGCTGCGATTCATGAGTTTGCAAAGAGTCAGACACGATTGAGTGACTGAACCGAACTGATATATCCCCTATATTTAGGGAATATTCAATCTAAAGAAGCAAAGATATTACAAGGCAAGATAGCCAGACCTAACTATTTAAAGAACTTTGAAACAAAAGATAGAAATATATGGTGTGGGGGACTTGCAAGATCTAGTCATTGTTCTAGTCCCATGTGGGTGCTGTGACCCACAGGGAGTGGGTAAGGAACTGCTGCCAAGGACAAATCTCATGTGCACATCATCAATGGCCATTCTGCCTTAGAGAGGAAAACCCCAAATACACAAGTACAAAGGGCATAATCCCTCAACTTGGGCATAGGGCCAATGGAGGGTATTTTGGGATTGTCTCAGTGCCCCTCTGGCCTTAGCATTGTATTATCAGACTTGTTACTCCCTAGGACTTTCTTTCAGCAAGTGAGCAGTGCCTGGGGATAGGTCTCATCTCCACCACTCAGTTGGAGTAGAAATTCTTCAGCTCCCTCACCCCTTGGATTTGGTAAATTCCAGGCACGTGTTCGGGGAATTCCCAGGGGGCGCAAGTGGTAAAGAATCTGCCTGCCAATGCAGGAGACACAAGAGATGTGGGTTCTGTCCCTGGGTCAGGAAGATCCCCTGGAGTGGGAAATGGCAACCCACTCCAGTATTCTTGCCTGGAGAATTTCATGGACAGAGGGGCCTGGTGAGCTACATGGGGTCGCAAAGAGTTGGGCATGACTGAGCACACACACACACACACATAGGCACATGTGTCTGAATGGGTCTATACTTGAATTATTCACTGTTCCACTATGCACTGTTCATTCACTGCCTTTTCTTTTCTGTCTCACTTCACCTCTCTCCTTCCAGTGATTCCTGGGGCCACTTCCTCCTAAAATGCCTTGTACTTGAATCCTTACGTCAGAATCTGCAACCAAATTAATCAGGTAAAGGGAAAGAGATAGAAATGGAATGAAAAATCACATTGGATGTACTGTCTCATTAAATTGGAGCATCAAAAAGGAAGCTGAGAATCCCCTCCGTGAGGCTCTGGGATTAAACAGTAATGTAGTTTCTGGCAAGAAGAATGAATTTTAAAAACGTTCCTTAGGACCAAGATATGAGTCCTCTGGAGGAGAGAAATGCCCTGGAAATCATGGCGTAACGCTTGTTCAGGAACATAAAACAGATGTCTGTAAAACCCTATCAGTGAGGCCAGGAGCCCAGAGGGCTTTGATGGTTCCAGCCTTGTGCTTTATTTGCTGGCAAGCTAATTCAGACTTGCCAGAGCTCCAGGGGTTACCATAGTATTTGTAAACAAAGCTCTGTGGTCAACACACTCGGGTGGTACAACAATGCAAAGGGAATTTTCGGGGAGGCAGGGTGCTTTTGCTGGGAAAGCCTTGGAAAATGACATCTTGAAAAGGTCACGAAACACAAAGCAATGGAACTGGGCTGCCTTGCTGATTGAGATCAGCCATTCACTTGACCCTATTCCCTCCCTTGCTGCTCCCAGCATCCCCTTCCCTGCAGATGTTTCACGGCTCCTCCATGTAGACAGGAAGTCAAAGTCATATGAGAAAATGTCCCAGGTGCTACAGGGATGTGGCCAGAGGGACAACAACCCCTGGGTTCTCTGAAAATCAAGGTCATCGAGCCTTCTGCTGGGCAGTTCAAAACTGCCTGCTCTTCTCTCTCCTCTAAAAGATGCTAAGTCCACAGACAGGTGTTGCACACCTACAAAATGCCAGATGCTGAGGGCTATAAAGATGATGAAGATACAGTTCTTGTCCTCAGAAGATCATTGTCTGGAAGTGATGGTGGGGGCAATGACACCAGCACTGGGCCCATTGGAGGAGGTCAAGAGAGGAGAGAGGGGGGATCTGGGAGCTGCTGAGTCCTACTTGAAAGACAGGATGGACTGACCATCCTAGTATTTCTTGAGCACTTTCAGTGTGCCAGGCACCATCTAAGTGCATACATGTATTAACTAATAAACAAACGCATAAGACAAATACTATGACTATCCCCAGATGGATTAACTGTAGTGAAATTAACTTGCTTATCACTTCATGAGAAATAGATGGGGAAACAGTGGAAACAGTGTCAGACTTTATTTTTGGGGCTCCAAAATCACTGCAGATGGTGACTGCAGCTATGAAATTAAAAGACACTTACTCCTTGGAAGGAAAGTTATGACAACCTAAATAGCATATTGAAAAGCAGAGACATTACTTTGCCAACAAAGGTCTGTCTAGTCAAGGCTATGGTTTTTCCAGTGGTCATGTATGGATGTGAGAGTTGGACTGTGAGGAAAGCTGAGTGCCGAAGAATGGATGCTTTTGAACTGTGGTGTTGGAGAAGACTCTTGAGTCCCTTGGACTGCAAGGAGATCCAACCAGTCCATTCTGAAGGACATCAGCCCTGGGTGTTCTTTGGAAGGAATGATGCTAAAGCTGAAACCAATACTTTGGCCACCTCATGCAAAGAGTTGACTCATTGGAAAAGACTCTGATGCTGGGAGGGATTGGGGGTAGGAGGAGAATGGGACGACAGAGGATGAGATGGCTGGATGGCATCACTGACTCGATGGATGTGAGTTTGAGTGAACTCCGGGAGTTGGTGATGGACAGGGAGGCCTGGCATGCTGCGATTTATGGGGTCACAAAGAGTCGGACACGACTGAGCGACTGAACTGAACTGATGGCCACAGAGTCAGGATTCAATGCCTCAGAGCATCATCTTAATATCCACACAGTCCTTCAGGGAACCATCTCTGGTAGGCTGCTCCCAGGCTGAGACTATGAGAAATGGGTGTGAATTAGTGATCTTTAATCCCTGGTAGCTCGGCTGGTAAAGAATTCGCCTGCAACATGGGAGACCTGGATTCAGCCCCTGGGTTGGAAAGATCCTCTGGAGGAGGGCATGGCAACCCATTCCAGTATTCTTGCTTGGAGAATTCTCATGGACAGAGGAGCCTGGTGGGCTACAGTCCATGGGTTGCAAAGGGTTGGACATGATTGAGAGACTAAGCACAGTACAGCAGATAGATCTTTGTAACAGGTACTCCAGCAGAGTGTAGACAGAGTTTCCAATGATTCTAGATTCAGAGTTTCTAGATTCTAACCTAGATTAGAATCTAGGTTTTCCCAGGAAGAAACATCCAGAGATATTACAATTCTGATAAACAAAATGACCACAGAGTTCCTATTTCAGGTAACTGCTTCTAGAACCTGTTTAAAAATCCCTCCTTTCCCAAAGATGATGAATAGGGTTCAGGCAGGTACCAGAGGTTTATTCTGTAAAATACAAATGAGATAGGATCCTAAGAGTTTAAAGAGCCATGGTATTAGTCTACTGTGCTTCTGAGAGCCAGTCATTATTTTTACCCTGAAAATGGAGAAATTTGAGGGTTTGGGAGAAGAAGGGCCTTAAACAAGACCTGGTTTGTTAAGGCTGGCCTGAGGCAGAGCTGAAAAGAAGCCATTTTTCAGAAGGAAAAAATACTGAGAAAGGATAAGCATGTATTTAAACTGGAATGCTCAAAATTCTCCAGTCCAGGCTTCAACAATACATTAACTGTGAACTTCCAGATGTTCAAGCTGGTTTTAGAAAAGGCAGAGGAACCAGAGATCAAATTGCCAACATCCGCTGGATCATGAAAAAAGCAAGAGAGTCCCAGAAAAACATCTATTTCTGCTTTATTGACTACGCCAAAGCCTTTGACTGTGTGGATTACAATAAGCTGTGGAAAATTCTGAAAGAGATGCGAATACCAGACCACCTGACCTGCCTCTTGAGAAACCTATATGCAGGTCAGGAAGCAACAGTTAGAATTGAACTTGAAACAACAGACTGGTTCCAAACAGGAAGAGGAGTACGACAAGGCTGCATATTGTCACCCTGCTTATTTAACTTATATGCAAAGTACATCATGAGAAATGCTGGGCTGGAAGAAGCACAAGCTGGAATCAAGATTGCCGGGAGAAATATCAATAACCTCAGATATGCAGATGATACCACTCTTATGGCAGAAAGCTAAGAGGAACTGAAGAGCCTCTTGATGAAAGTGAAAGAGGAGAGTGAAAAAGCTGGCTTAAAACTCAATGTTCAGAAAACTAAGATCATGCCATCTGGTCCCATCACTTCATGGCAAATAGATGGGGAAACAGTGGAAACAGTGACAGACTTTATTTTGGGGGGCTCCAAAATCAGTGCAGATGGTGACTGCAGCCATGAAATTAAAAGATGCTTGCTCCTTGGGAGAAATGCTATGACCAACCTAGACAGCATATTAAAAAGCAAAGATATTACTTTGCTAACAAAGGTCCAAATAGTTAAAGCTATGGTTTTTCCAGTAGTCACGTATGGATGTGAGAGTTGGACTATAAAGAAAGCTGAGTGGCCGAAGAATGGATGCTTTTGAACTGTGGTGTTGGAGAAGACTCTTGAGAGTCCCTTTGACTGCAAGGAGATCCAACCAGTCCATTCTAAAGGAGATCAGTCCTGAATATTCCTTGAAAGGACTGATTTGAAGCTGAAACTCCAATAGTTTGGCCACCTGATGAGAAGAGCTGATTCATTTGAAAAGACCCTGATGCTGGGAAAGATTGAAGGCTGGAGGAGAAGGGGACTACAGAGGATGAGATGGTGGGATGGCATCATGGACTCAATGGATGTGAGTTTGAGTAAACTCTGGGAGTTGGTGATGGACAGGGAGGCCTGGCATGCTGCAGTTCATGGGATTGCAAAGAGTCAGACGCGACTGAACTGAACTGAACTGAAACCAGAATGAGCATTTTGATACTGGAGAGATTGGGTGATTCCAGGCAAGACAAGTCTTGCTTAGAGGAAGTAGAAATAATGAGGGGGAAAAATGGCCTTCTAACAGATAGGTGATGAATGTGATTTGAGGGCTTCAAGTTCAAGGAGGAGTCCTGGGCTAGGATGAAAAAGGGTCTGCTCCTTCAAGACCAAGATGGGACAAAAGGAATGACCTCAGCCTTGGTCAGAGGCTTGGAAGTCAGCAGTGCTAGCCAGTGGGGCAGTAGTTTTAGGGTCAGGATCTTCAGCAGGGGCCTGTGGCCCGGCAGAAAGAAGGAAGATGGGGAGTGCCCAGATAGAGCTGTTTTAAAATGTTCTTTAAACTGAAGCCAAGCCACTGAGTAATGTGCATGGCACTGAAAGGTTCTCCCTGTGAAATTCCCCACACTGCAGCCATTTATTTGGGGTCTTGAGCAGACAGTATGTGCTGGTCTTAAAAAGGCCAGATCCAGAGGGGAGAGAAGGAGAGGAAAATTAGCCCTCAACATGCTCATCAAGGGGGACTCCTTTCTAAATATCTTACTTCCCTCCTTTCATCTTTTAAAAAAGTAACACATATATATAATTTAAAAAGTCAAGAGGCATATATAATTTGTTAGAAAAGCAGAAAATTGTATAACATGACTGAATCAGGAGGGGATTTGGGGACCTCTGACTCTAAAATATAGACTTTCACCCAATCCTGTTGATTTCAGCTGCTCTATTTGGCCCCGATTTCTGGAGGTGCCTTTTGCTATTCATTGCTAAATTTTCTAAGGTTTTCTTGGTGCAAATCAAACTTGTTCTCAGCTTTCTGGCTTAGGGAATACATTCATGTATTTTCTATTTTCTGAAATTTTGCTCTGAGTGCCTCCTCTCATGGACTACCTGCCTTTTAGATTTATGGTTTAAGAAAATAATCTCTTTACTGGCATTTTTAGTAGTGTTTTGGGAGGGAAAGAAAGTAGATGGCTGTGTTCAGTCTGGTCTGTGGATTTTTACCAGAAGTCATCTTTCTCCATTAAAAAAAAAATCTTTTTATTTGGTGACGATGACTAGAGTAGGAGCCAATATAAGTGGGATATGTGTGTTCAGTTGAGAGTCTCTCTAGTTGGTCAGCCAGTCTGTCCATCTATATCTTAGGAAGGGCCAGATCCCCATGCTTAGGAATTCTTGTCTATGTTAGTCACAACCAACATTAAACATGCCAACATTCACATTATAGGGGTCATAGAAGAAGAAGAAAAAAAAGAAAGAGCCTGAGAAAATATCTGAAGAGATGATAACTGAAAACATCCCTAATCTGGGAAAGAAAGCAGTCATCCAAGTACAGGAAGTGTAGAGAATCCCATACAAGGTAAACCCAAGCAGAAACACATATTAATCCAACTGTCAAAAGTGAAAGACAAAAAGAATGTATGTTAGTCACAAGTTTTAGTTAATCTTGGTTTATAGGGAGGTATTAAAGCAGAGGGGAAGTGGGAATGCAGAAACAAGATTATTTCATCATCTTTCAGGAGCAAATAGTTACTTCCCAGCCCCTCCTATATTTTGAAGAAAGCTTTTACCTACTGCTTTCTGAATCCATAGCTTAAAATTCTTATAATCAAAGGCGCAAGCCACAGGATCTCCAGGATGCAGAGTAACAGGGGTAGAGCTCTCCATTGGATAGATGCATCCATCTCAGGGTAGAGGCCCAATAACAGCTTCCCCACACTGATAAACTGACTAGCCAATGAGAGGTGACAAGAATTAGCAGCATTCTCTTCAATACATGGGAAAAGGCAGAAATTTTAGTTTGTGTGCTAACAAGAACTCAGGAAAAGAAGAAAAATACTCCTCCCCTTCACATTTTCTACTACCAATGACTCTCTGTTTGGGGATACAAATACATTCAAGCAAGGACTACATCCTCATTCATAGCGGAACCTGAGTGGTGAGTCTGCAGACTCTGTGAACCTGGGGTCCAAGATGGCAGCAGGCAGGTTGTTGAAAGTATGGCTGCTACAGGAAAACCCACCTAGCTTCCCAGTGTCAACAGTTGGTGGGCCCTTGAACACACCCACAGCCAGGGCAAGAGTGCTGTTCCCAGGGTCAATGGCACATGTGAGCTGACTCACAGGTTAAAGGGAGTGGAGTCTGACAAAGCATCTCTAAGGATGCAGCTCCTCTGGATGTTTGTCTCAGCACCTCATGCCACATGCTCCATTTTACAACTTTCTCTGCCAAGACTTGGAATGACTCAAGACTGTCCCTTCTCAAAATTAGTCAGTTCTCCTCAACAGCAACCAGGAAGTTCAAGCAAGAGTGTTCAGTCCAGTCTTGGGAGCTGGAACTAGCATTACCTAGGACTTAATCCATTTCCCAGAGTCATTCCAGAGGTTTGGGGCAGCATTTCCTATGGAGCAGGAGGCTGAGCAATCAAATGAGGATACTAGTTAAAACTAGAGCTCACCCCAGATTTCCCAAATTAATAATTTCTTGAGTTTTAGAGTGGGCATGCCTGGCCAACTTCACTTTCAAAAAGCAAGTTTCTCCCCTCCTGTACTGTTGGTGGGAATGTAATTTGATGCCACCACTATGGAAAACAGTATGGAGGTTCCTTAAAAACTAGAGTTACCATATGATCCAGCAATCCCACTGCTGGGCATATATCTGGAAAAGATGAAAACTCTAATCTGACAAGACACATGTACCCCAATTTAATAGCAGCTCTATTTACAATAGCCGAGACATGGAAGTAATCTAAATGTCCACTGACAGATGAATGTGGTACATATATACAAAGGAGCATTACTCACTCATAATAAAGAATGAAGCATTTTCATCTGAAGCAAAATGGATGGACCCAGAGGTTATCATAGTAAGTGAAGTCAGTCAGACAGAGAAAGACAAATATCATATGATATCACTTACATGTAGAATCATTAATACAAAATGAACTTATTTACAAAACAGAAGCAGACTCACAGACATAGAAAACAAACTTATGGTTACCACATGGAAGTTGGGGGGAGGGATAAATTAGGAATTTGAGATTAGTGGATACATACCAGGTGGCGCAGTGGTAAAGAATCCATCTGCCAACGTAGGAGACGTGAGTTCTATCCCTGAGTCAGGAAGATCCCCTGAAGAAGGAAATGGCAACCTGCTTCAGTATTCTTGCCTAAAAAATTCGATGGACAGAGGAGTCTGGCAGAGTCCATGGGGTCTCAAAGGATCAGAGATGACTGAGCGCACACACACACACACTTATAAAATAGGTAAACAGCAAGGATTTACTGTATAGCACAGATAACTATATTCAGTATCTTGTAGTAACCTAAAATAGAAGAATCTGAAAAAGAATATATTTATATATATTATATATAGTGTGTAATATATATATTATATATTATAATGTTGTTCAGGCATCCAGTCATGTCCTACTCTTTATGACCCCATGGACTGCAGGGTGCCAGGCCTCCCTGTCCCTCACCATCTCCTGGAGTTTGCCTCTCATTATATTGGTGATGTTGTGCAGCCACCTCATCCTCTGACGTCTTCTTCTCCTCCTGCCCTCAATCTTTCCCAGCATCAGGGACTTTTCTAGTGAGTTGTCTGTTCACATCAGGTGACCAAAATACTGGTGCTTCAGCTTCAGCATCAGTCCTTCCAGTGAATAGTCAGGGTTGATCTCCCTTAAGATCGACTGGTTTGATTTCCTTGCTGTCCAAGGGACTCTCAGGAGTCTTCTCCAGCACCACAGTTCAAATGCATCGATTCTTTGGCATTCTGCCTTCTTTACCGTCCAGCTCTCACAACCATACAGGACCACTGGGAAGACCATAGCCTTGACCATACGGACCTTCACTGACAGAGCAGTGTCTCTGTTTTCAACACACTAACTAGGTGTGTCATCACATTACATATTATATACACCGCTGAATCGCTAGCTGTATACCTGAAGCTAACACAATGTGGTAAATCAACAGTACTTCAATTTATAAAAAGGCTCTCGGTTAGTTCTTATACATATTAAGTATTTGAAAACTTTTGGGGCAGTTTCCCAACTTGCAGATGATAAGACTTACCTACTTTCTAGGCTATTCCCCCAAAGATTTGATTCAGAGCATCTGAGATGGAGTGTGGGAATTTGTATTAATATTTTCAGCAGGTACCCCAGGTGAGGGCTTCCCTGGTGGCTCAGTGGTAAAGAATCCACCTGCCAATGCAGGAGACCCAGGTTCCATCCCTGGGTTAGGAAGATCCCCTGGAGAACGGAAAGGCTACCCACTCCAGTTTTCTTGCCTGGAGAATCTCATGGACAGAGGAGCCTGGTGGGCTATAGTCCATGGGGTTGCAAAGAATCAGACATGACTGAGCAATTAAAACATCAGCAACAGTAGGAGATCCTTAACCCGAGGTTACGAGATTACTGAAGGCCCAGGGCTTCTCCATCTGGTTTCCCTCAGAATTACCTGAGGAGTTTAAAGAAGTACGTACACCTGGTCCACTTGTGATGACTTCAATTTAGTTGATTCTTTTCCAGATAATTATAATTACTATGCAGACATCTGAACTAGAAGTCCCACCCATACCTTACTTCAATGGGTCTGATTCCCAAGGATTGGAGAGGGCAGTTTTGACTGTTGAGCAGAAAGTATTTGGAAAGATCCTCTTTTCTCTTCTGGAGCAGGAATCCGCTTGAGAAACAATGATGGCAGCTTCGAGTCAATTTACAATTGCTATAGCACTTTTGATTCGATTTGATTATCACAATGTGGGGTTGTGATGTGGATACGTTCATACTGTCACTTTAAGGGTGAAGAGCTTGAGGCTCAGAGAGGCTCAGAAACCTGCCCAACGTCCCACAGCCTGTCTGTGGGTATGTATGGGAGTAGCTTTTTGTCTCTGGTCCATTTAAGCAGAAAATGAATAAAGAAAGGAGCTTTTGCCCAAGGGATTGGGGAGCACTGTTGTGGGTCTCAAGCTAGGGCTTGGAGAGGAAAGAGGAGGAAACAGTTCTGATGCTAATTTATTTGTTCTTGCTGCTGCTGAGAGCCTGGAGTTAGATGCTTCCTTTGAAATCTCCAGGATGAACATGACCTAAACCAGACTACACTTGGCTGCGGCCAGATGGAGGCCACACTTTGCAGCCCTTGACTGAGGACAGGGTGAGTTGGGGCCACACAGCACATTTTCCTCTGTATGAAGCCTGTTGGCCTTTGGGAGACTGATCCTTGACTTCATTAGTACCAGCGAGTGCAGCCAAGCGGACCCAACCACCCAGACCATAACAACAGTGACATAATAACCGCTGACATTTCACAACTTCTCCCAGGCTCCGGAAGTGGGAAAGCTCTCAGAGAGGGGAATTCTTTTCCCTGTGGCCCTTCACCGGAGCCCACACCAAACGACCGCTAGGCTAGGACTTACTGTATGGCAATAGGGACCCTGAGGCCTAACTGGGGCCTAACTGACATGGACTGAGGGGCCAGGAAACTCTCTTATCTGCATGAAGGAGGCTGGGTGGCATGGTCCCTACCTTGGACTCACATTCACAGGAGAACAGCCCTAGCCATTCCAGCCAGGGAGGTCCTTGGGAGAAACAGAAGGTGCAGAGAGGAGTAATGAGGTCCTCAGCAGCTTTTACCAGGCCCGGGCTTGGCATCCACATACCCTTTGCTTGCTGTTGTAACGAAGGAGAAAACCAGTGAGGGGCAATGTGTGAGTGGAGCCGGGGGGTGATCCAAGCGTGGCCAGCTCCCTGGAAGGCTTGATTGTATTGGCCTGCATTTCTTTGGCTGCCAGCTTATTTGGATCCAGAAATGGCATGGAACTGCTGGCACTGGAAGTCTCTTTACCACACACTGGGAAATAATCCCAAACAGTCAGAGCAAGCCACGGGGCTGAGGTTTGGCTAGGTATGCGGGTGGAGCGAGCAGAAAGGAGCAAGGCAGTGAAAGAATTCCCAGTCAGGAGGAGACAATGTATGCTTTCTAATCTCTTTCATCATGAAGTCGCCCCTGCCCCTCCCGAATGAGCAGGCCCTGGGAGGAGGAGTGAATGAAGGTGGAGGGGAGGGAGAGAAGATGGGAGGGTAGAAACAAACTGTAGTAAGGAAAGGGACCCTGGGGACAGAGAGAGAGGGATGCAGCTCAGCTTTCACGCTTCTGGGATGGGATGTGCGTCCATGTGTACACACACACACACACACACCTCTTTGCCAGCTTCTAGCCTGCAAGTTAGCCAAGAATTTTCAGATCGTTCATCTTAAGCATCCGCTCATTGCTCTTCAGTTTCTCAGTCATGTCTGACTCTTCGCGACCCCCTGGACTGTAGCACGCCAGGCTCCCCTGACCTTCAACATCTCCTGGAGTTTACTCAGATTCCAATGGTGAATGCTATCTAACCATCTCATCCTCTGCTGCCCCCTTCTCCTTATAGTCACCAAGAAAAGGATTTCTTTCTGTCTTTGAGTCCTGTTCCTTAAACCACGTTAATATGGTTGTGTTACATTTAATAGGTGATTTCATGTTTACTTACTTCCCCCTCTGTGCCACCTTTTGACTAAGTGAGCAGACACGTCTTCATGGCTGAGAAAGCTCTGTGGCATTTATTTCCTCCTCCCCGCCCCTGAAGAAGCACACAGGCTCCTTTGCACATACCAGGAGCTTCATAAATGCCTGATTGTCGATGTCCTTGCAGGAAGGAAGAGTCTGTGTCTCTCCTGGGCTGTGTCACAGAGCAGCTGGGTTTGGCCAGGGGCCCAGCAGCAGTTCTAACGGTGTGAGCCTTGTCTTGGGTTCCTAAATGTTCAGCCCGCAGAGCAGTTACCTGGTCCCAGGAAGCTCGGTGTCTTCTCTCATCCTAAACTTCCCCATGTGGCCAGCTGTAGCTCCGGACCCTGCAATAGGGTTGTCCTTGGGGCTTCTCTTCCAGGCCCGAGTTCTAGGTGACACTGTTCTCGTGTATTACTTCTGCTATTTTTGCTAATCTGACTTCCTTGGCTGGGGCCCAGCAAAGGCTTCTGTAAGCCCTGTGCTCTGAGCCAAGGCAAGTCATGATATAGCAAAGATCCTGTGAAACCAGAATACTCAACTGCATGCTTTGAAGAGAATTTCAGAAAGTACTCCGAGTTTCCAAGCTTGCCATCTGTGGAAATTTCTTTCCCCCCAGCAGCCCCACCCTCACTGATTAATGAGATGCCCTGGCTCACTCAGAACCGCATTCCAGTCCCCTAGCCATCTCCTAGGGGAGAGGGAACACACACCTGGCTGTGGTCACGCCTACTTGGAGTTTACACCCCGCAAAGAATTCCTAAGAAACCTAACAATCTGGTAAATTAGAGAGGCTCAGGCTCTCGGGTTCTTACAGACTCAGCACTGAAATGCTTTACAACCTTGGCCTTAGCCCCTCAAACACTAAACCAGGAGAGGGCTGAGGCCCTGTGTCAGTACCTCTAGAGAACATGCAAAGATGTAAGGGGTTTTGGGGAATAATGAATCCCAATGGCAATGGGAGAAGGCTGAGTCTTCCCAGGTAGATCTTGGTCCTGAATTTGGGATATGTTTGTGTAGAGGGGATAGGAGTCCAATGGAGCTTGGTCTTTTCCCCCAGTTGGCCTGTGAGGGCTTTCTCACAAGAAAGATGCTGCTGCCTGGCCTTGGGAATTCTGGTGTCTTGTAGAGGCTGGGGCGGGGGTGTCTTCCTACCTGGAAGCTGTGCTCCCTGGAGTCAAATTCCCAAGGACTGGACTTAGGATAATGTAGAAGGTGAGAGTGGGGACATTTGCTGGGACATTCAAGGTTATAAAACTCCTGGAGAACTGGAGGATCTTACTTCTTTTGTATGGTTGTTTTGTTTAGTATATTACCACAGCCTTAATCTGTCACAGTTCTTCTAAACTTTGAAGTACTTAAGAATGAGAAACTCATCAAAAAGGCAGAATCCCTGAGATTCCAGCTGAGGCCCAGCTGAGGCCCACCTGGTCAGACACAGACAGTCTACAAACTCGACTGTGGAAAATCCAAAGTTGATTGATTCCAAGGCCAGATGCTGCTTCTCAGAGACTTTCATCAGCCTCACCACCCTCACCACCCCTCTTCCCCATCTGGTGAATGTTTGGTGTCTAGTGGTCCAGGTTCAACTCACTGTGATGCCAGCATGTTCCTCACTAGATAACATCAGCCAAGGACCCCAGCGATGGCAAAATATATGTACATGTGTGACTCTTGAACACTTGAAACATGGTAGTGAGACTAAGGAACTGAAAATATCTTTTTGTTGCATTTAACTAATTTTGGGGGGAACTTTTTGTTTTGTATTGGGGTACAGAGTCACATATGACTGAGGAACTAACTCACTTTCATCAGTTCAGTTCAGTTCAGTCACTCAGTCATGTCCGACTCTTTGCGACCCCATGAATTGCAGCATGCCAGGCCTCCCTGTCCATCACCAACTCCCGGAGTTCACTCAGACTCACGTCCATCAAGTCAGTGATGCCATCCAGCCATCTCAGCCTCTGTAGTCCTCTTCTCCTCCTGCCCCCAATCCCTCCCAGCATCAGAGTCTTTTCCAATGAATCAAATCTTTGCATGAGGTGGCCAAAGTTTTGGAGTTTCAGCTTTAGCATCATTTCTTCCAAAGAACACCCAGGACTGATCTCCTTTAGGATGGACTGGTCTGATCTCCTTGCAGTCCAAGGGACTCGCAAGAGTCTTCTCCAACACCACAGTTCAAAAGCATCAATTCTTCGGTGCTCAGCCTTCTTCACAGTCCAACTCTCACATCCATATGTGACTACTGAAAAAACCATAGCCTTGACTGGATGGACCTTTGTTGGCAAAGTAATGTCTCTGCTTTTGAATATGCTATCTAGGTTGGTCATAACTTTCCTTCCAAGGAGTAAGCGTCTTTTAATTTCATGGCTGCAATCACCATCTGCAGTGATTTTGGAGCCCCCCAAAATAAAATCTGACACTGTTTCCACTGTTTCCCCATCTATTTGCCATGAAGTGATGGGACCAGACGCCATGATATTAGTTTTCTGAATGTTGAGTTTTAAGCCATGTTTTTCACTTTCTTCTTTCACTTTCATCAAGAGGCTTTTTAGTTCCTCTTCATGTTCTGCCATAAGGGTGGTGTCATCTGCATATCTGAGGTTATTGATACTTTTCCTGGCAATCTTGATTCCAGCTTGTGTTTCTTCCAGTCCAGCGTTTCTCATGATGTACTCTGCATAGAAGTTAAATAAGCAGGGTGACAATATACAGCCTTGACGTACTCCTTTTCCGATTTGGAACCAGTCTGTTGTTCCATGTCCAGTTCTAACCATTGCTTCCTGACCTGCATATAGGTTTCTCAAGAGGCAGGTCAGGTGGTCTGGTATTCCCATCTGTTTCAGAATTTTCCACAGTTTATTGCAATCCACACAGTCAAAGCCTTTGGCATAGTCAATAAAAGATGATTAACAATGTTGGCATAGTTTCAGGTAAATAGCGCAAGGACTCAGCTATATATATACATATATCCACTCTCCCCCAAACACCCTTCCTATCCAGGCTGCCATATAACATTGAGCAGAGTTCTATGTGCTACATAGTAGGTCCTTGTTGGCCATTCATTCTAAATATAGCAGTGTGTATATGTCCACCCCAAACTCCCTAACTATCCCTTCCCACAGCAACCATAAGTTAGTTCTCTTAAGTCTGTGAGTCTCATTCTGTCTTGCAAGTTCATTTGTATTATTTCTTTTTAGATTCCACACATAAGGGATGTCATATATTTCTCCTTCTCTGTCTTATTTCTCTCAGTATGACACTCTCCAGGTTTATCCATGTTGCTGTAAATAGCATTTTTTCATTCTCTTTAATGGTTGAATAATGTTCATTGTATATATGTACCACATCTTCTTTATCTATTCTTCTGTCAATAGACAATTAGGATGCTTCCATGTCTTGGTTATTGTAAACAGTGTGAAATGAGCATAGGGGTGCATATATCAGACAATGTTTTTCTCTGGATAAATATCCAGGAGTGGCATTGCAGGGTGATATGGTAACTCTAGCTTTAGTTTTTAAAAGAACTCCATATGGTTCTCCATAGTGGCTGTACCAATTTATATTCCCACCAACAGTGTAGGAGGGTTCCCTTCTCTCCATACCCTGTCCAGCATTTATTGTTTGTGGGTTTTTTGGTGATAGCCGTTCTGACTGGTGTGCGGTGATATCTCATTGTAGTTTTGATTTGCATTTCTCTAATAATTAGTGAAGTTGAGCATCTTTCCATGTGCCTATTGGCCATCTGTATGTCTTCTTTGGAGAAATATCTATTTAAGTCTTTTGCCCATTTTTGGAATAAGTTTTTGTTTTGATGCTGTTAAACATTATGAGCTGTTTGTAAGTTTTGGAGACTAATCCCTTATCAGTCTTATCATTTGCAAATATTTTCTCCCAATCTGTAGGCTGTCTTTTTGTTTTGTTTATTGTTTCCTTTGCTGTGCAAAAGCTTATAAGTTTAAGTAGGTCCCATTTGCTTATTTTTGTTTTTATTTCCATTATTCTGGGAGATGGTGCAAAAAAGATATTGTGATTTTTGTCAGAGACTGTTCTGCCTATGTTTTCCTCTAGGAGTTTTATAGTGTCCAGTCTCACATTTACATCTTTATTCCATTTTAAGCTTATTTTTGTGTATGGAGTTAAAGCATGATATAATTTCATTTTTTAACATGTAGGTGTCCAGTTTTCCCAGCACCATTTGCTGAAAAGACTGTCTTTCCAACATTGTGTAGTCTTGCCTCCTTTGTCATAGATTAATTGGCCATAGATGCATGGGATTATTTCTGGGTTTTTAATCATGTTCCATTGATCTATATTTCTATTTTTGTGCCAGTACCATACTGTTTTGAAGACTGTGGCTTTGGAGTATAGTCTGAAGTCAGGGAATCTGATTCCTACAGCTCTAGTTTTCTTTTTCAAGATTGCTTTGGCTATTTGGAGTCTTCTGTGTCACCATACAAATTTGGGGTTATTTTGTTGTTGTTGTCCTATTCTATGAAAAATGCCCTTGGCAATTTGATAGGAATTGCATTGAATCTGTAGACTACCTTGGGTAGTATAATCATTTTGAATGCTGCTCTTAGGTGACTTTCATCATCCTCCCCATCTGAGGAATATTTCATGTCTAGTGGTCCAGGTTCAACTCACTGTGATGCCAGCATGTTTCTCACTAGATCACATCAGTCAAAGACCCCAGTGATGGCAAAATATATGTACAGTATGTGACCCTTGAACGCCTGAAATAGGGTAATGAGACTAAATAACTGAAAATTTCTTTTTGTTGCATTGCAACTAATTTGAATTTCTTTTTTAAAAAAATACATCTATTTATTTGGCTATGCCAGTTCTTGGTTGCAACACTCATGATCTTTGATCTTGGTTGTGACATGTGAGATCTTTAGTTGTGGCATGTGAGATCTAGTTTCCTGACTAGGGACTGAACGTGGGCCCCCTGCATTATGAACACAGAGTCTTAGCCACTGGACCACCAAGGAAGTCCCTGAATTTAAATTTAAATAGCTACATGAGTCCCGTGTCTATGTGCTGAGTAAGGCAGAACTAGGCCAGGAAAAAACCTGATCAGCTCCTGATCTCAAATCAGATCACTTCTCATCAACCCTATTGGAAAACGCCAAGTCCAAGACCTGGGAGAATCTGGACATATGCCTAAAACAACTTGGACAATTCACCTGGACAGTTCAAGAATTGGCCACCTCTCCCACCCATGCCTGCACCCACATGGTACCAGACTCTACAGTCACAGCATGCTTCCACTTACAGAGGCCCCATCCTGGCCTTGGGAATTCTGGTGTCTTGTAGAGTCTGGGGCCTCTATAAGTGGAAAGCAAATTGCCAACATCTGTTGGATCATATGCGAGACAGCAAAAGAGACACAGATGTTGTCAATTTGCTTTCCATTTATAGAGGCCCCGGCCTCTACAAGACACGAGAATATGCGAGACAGCAAAGGAGACACAGATGTATAGAACAGTCTTTTGGACTCTGTAGGAGAGGGCAAGGGTGGGATGGTTTGGGAGAATGGCACTGAAACATGTATATTATCATATGTGAAATGGATCGCCAGTCCAGGTTTGATGCATGAAACAGGGTGCTCAGGGCTGGTGCACTGGGATGACCCAGAAGGATGGGATGGGGAGTGAGGTGGGAGGGGGGTTCAGGATGGGGAACACATGTACACCTGTGGTGGATTCATGTCAATGTATGGCAAAACTAATACAATATTGTAAAGTAATTAGCCTCCAATTAAAATAAATACATTTATATTAAAAAAAAAAAAAAGAAAAAGCAAGAGAATTCCAGAAAAAAACATCTAATTATGCTTCATCAGCTACGCTAAAGCCTTTGACTGTGTGGACCACAACAATCTGTGGAAAATTCTTAAAGAGATGGGAATATCTGACCAGCTTACCTGCCTCCTGAGACATCTGTATGCAGGTCAAGAAGCAATGGCTAGAACTGGACATGGAACAACAGACTGGTTCCAAATTTGGAAAGGAGTATGTTAAGGCTGTATATTGTCACCCTGCTTATTTAACTTACATGCAGAGTACATCATGTGAAATCTTGGGCTGGATGAAGCCCAAGCTGGAATCAAGATTGCAGGGAAAATATCAATAACCTCAAATATGCAGATGACACCACCCAAATTGCATCTATGGGGTCACACAGAGTCGGACACGACTAAAGTGACTTAGCAGCAGCAGCAGAAGAGGAACTAAAGAGCTTCTTGAAAGTGAAAGTGGAGAGTGAAAAAGCTGGCTTAAAATTCAACATTCAAAAAACTAAGATCATGGCATCTGGTCCCATCACTTCATGGGAAATAGATGGAGAAACAATGGAAACCATGACAGACTTTATTTTCTCAGGCTCCAAAATCACTGCAGATGATGACCGCGGCCATGGAATTAAAAGATGCTTACTCCTTGGAAGAAAAGCTATGACAAACCTAGGCAGCATATTAAAAAGCAGAGACATTACTTTACCAACAAAGGTCCATATAGTTAAAGCTATGGTTTTTCCAGTAGTCATGTATGGATGTGAGAGTTGGACCATAAAAAAGGCCGAGTGCCAAAGAATTTATGTTTTTCAAGTGTGGCATTGGAGAAGACTCTTGAGAGTCCCTTTGACAGCAAGGAGATCCAACCAGTCAATTCTAAAGGAAATCAGTCCTGAATTCTCATTGGAAGGACTGATGCTTAAGCTGAAGCTTCAATACTTCGGCCACGTGATGGGAAGAGTCGACTCATTATGTCCATCAGCAGATGAATGGATAAGAAAGCTATGGTACATATACACAATGGAGTATTACTCAGCCATTAAAAAGAATACATTTGAAACAGTTCTAATGAGGTGGATGAAACTGGAGCCTATTATACAGAGTGAAGTAAGCCAGAAAGAAAAACACCAATACAGTATACTAACGCATATATATGGAATTTAGAAAGATGGTAACAATAACCCTGTATATGAGACAGCAAAAGAGACACTGATGTATAGAACAGTCTTTTGGACTCTGTGGAAGAGGGAGAGGGTGAGATGATTTGGGAGAATGGCATCAAAATATTATAATATTATATATGAAACGAGTCGCCAGTCCAGGTTCGATGCACGATGCTGGATGCTTGGGGCTGGTACACTGGGACGACCCGGAGGGATGGTATGGGGAGGGAGAAGGGAGGAGGGTTCGGGATGGGGAACACATGTATGCCTGTGGCAGATTCATTTCGATATATGGCAGAACCAATACAATATTGTAAAGTTTAAAAATAAAATAAAATTTTAAAAAAATAAAAAAATTAAAAAAAAAGAAAAGACCCTGATTCTGGGAAAGATTGAAGGTGGGAGGAGAAGGGGATGACAGAGGATGAGATGGTTGGATGGCATCACCGACTCAATGGCTGTGAGCAAACTCCAGTGGGTGGTGAAGGGCAGGGAAGCATGGCGTGCTGCAGTCCATGGGGTCACAAAAAGTTGGACACGACTAAATGATTGAATAACAAACTGGGAGGATTATGCTGCCTTTTCCAGTAATCCTGGGAGAGCAAGTATGAGTCTTTGTACCACTGAAAATGGGCAAAATTGAGGGTGATACTAACCAAACCTTGGAGCTACATTGTCTGGCAGAATCCCAGAAACAGGGCACAGAGGCAGAGAATCTGGACCGTGAAAGCCAGGATCTTGGGTTGAATCTTGCCTTGCAGAAGCTTGCCCTGTTCTGTATAACTTTGATTTATCCTCTAAATTTTAGTTTCCTCATCTGTAGAATGGGGTTGATTACAAAGTTCAAGCTTTGTGGGGTTGTAAGTTAGCAGTTTTCAAACTCTTTGATCTTCTGCCTCCTTTGTATTCTTAAAATTAATGAGGGGGTTTCCCTGGTGGTCCAGTGGCTAAAACTCTATACCGCCACTGCAGGTGGCATGGGTTCAATCCTTGTTCAGGGATCTAGGATTCCCCATCATGTGCAGAATGGCCAAAATATGTGAAAAATAAAATAAAATTAATGAGGACCCGGCCACCATGAATAATTTTTTTGTGTGGGTAAATCCATCAATGTATGCTATTCTAGAAATTAAAGATAAGGACATTAAGACATTAATTTACATAAATACAACAATCATTAAACCATTACATATTAATTTAACATATTTTTTTGAAAATTAGCATGTTTTCCAAAACAAAACATAATTAGTAGAAAGTGTGACATTGTTTAACATTTTTGCGAATGTCTTTTGTGTCTGGCTTACCAGGCAACAGCTACGTTTTCACCCCAGCTTCTGAATTCCATCTGTCACAATATGTTGTTTTGGTTAATATAAATGATGAAAATCTGCTCTCACTCAGGTATTTAATTTGAAAATAAATGAAAATTTTCATAGTCTTTTCAGGTAATTGTGAATATTTTCTTTGATGATACATAAAACTTTAAAAGCATGTTTATTGAAGTTTAGTTGCAACGTGGGATCTGAAACTGTATCAATAAACTTTTCATATATTTTATACTAAAAGCTATTGTTCTAGCACCCACTTTTAAGAAAATCTATATTTATTTATGTATTTGGCTGTCCCAGGTCTGAGCTGCAGCACTCAGGATCCTTATTGCTGTATGTGGGATCTAGTTCTCTTACCAGGGATGGAACCCAGGCCCCCTGTGTTGGGAGAGTAGAGTCTTAGCCACTGGACCATCAGGAAAGTCCCCTATCATGCATTTTTAATGTATCTCTTACCTGTGTATAATTCTGTTACATCATGCATTAGTGATCTGGGAAATACTGGTTCATAAGTTGTGCTGATTTCCCAAATGTTATCATATTTATCATTTTTATCATATTTATCATAGTTATATTTATTGTTGTTCAGTCACTCAGTTGTGTCTGACTCTTTGTGACCCCATGGACTGCAGCACACCAGGCTTCTCTGTCCTTCACTGTCTCTTGGAGTTTGCCCAAAATAATGCCCATTGAGTCAATGGTGCCATCCAACCATCTCATCCTCTATCATCCCCTTTTCCTCCTGCCCTCAACCTTTCCCGACTTCAGGGTCTTTTCTAATGAGTCAGCTCATCACATCAGGTGGCCAAAGTACTGGAGCTTCAGCTTCAGCAGCAGTTCTTCCAATGAATACTCAGGATTGATTTCTTTTAGGATTGACTGGCTTGGTCTCCTTGCAGTCCAGGGGACTCTCAAGAGCCTTCTCCAACACCACAGTTTAAAAGCATCAATTCTTTGGTGTCAGCCTTCATTACGGTCCAACTCTCACATTTGTACATGACTAATGGAAAAACCATGGTCTTGACTGAACCTTTGTTGGCAAAGTAAGGTCTCTGCTTTTTAATATGCTGTTTAGTTTCATCATAGCTTTACTTTCAAGGAGCAAGCATCTTTTAATTTTGTGGCTGTAGTCAACGTCCAAGGTGATTTTGGAGCCCAAGAAAATAAAGCTGGTCACTGTTTCCATCAAATCATTTACATGCATAGATCTCTATATGTTTTCATATATGTAAAAGCAAATAAATGATTAAATATATAAAAAGTAATAAAATTATCCATTTAATATTTCAAACTTTATTGGCATATTAGGTATATTTTAAAAACTTCTCTCTTTATTTATACATCATTCAAAAAATTAATATTATATATATATTTTTTCTGTGTCAGATGTTGATTTTACTTACCTTCAGAAAAAACTTGGATTTTGTTGATCTTCTTTATTGTTGATTTTCTAATCCACTAAATCCTCACTTATCTTTGTCATTTCCTTCCTTCTACTTTATTTGGGAGAGTTTGTTCACTTTCTAACTCTTGGAGTTGAATGCTCAATATTAATTTTCAACTTTCATTCTTTTTGAAAGCAATAAATCCTGGTAAAAACATGCATTTTGGCCTAATGTTGGTGTGGAGTCCCATTGTCTAACCAGTCCTTTTTCTAAAGAAGGAGGTGGATTGAAGTTCTCAACTTTTGTGTAGGTGAGAAGGGGGCTGGGCAGAGATGAACTGACGGTAATGGAGGTGGGTTCCGGAGAGGGCCATGGCACCCGACTCCAGTACTCTTGCCTGGAAAATCCCGTGGACGGAGGAGCCTGGTAGGCTGCAGTCCATGGGGTCGCGAAGAGTCGGACACGACTGAGCAACTTCACTTTCACTTTTCACTTTCATTCATTGGAGAAGGAAATGGCAACCCACTCCAGTGTTCTTGCCTGGAGAATCCCAGGGACAGGGGAGCCTGGTGGGCTGCCATCTATGAGGTCGCACAGAGTCTGGCACTACTGAAGCGACTTAGCAGCAGCAGCAGCAGCAGGAGGTGGGTTCTCAGCCACTCGACCCAGAAATCTCCCTCAGACAACCACCAGCAGGTGGCGCCAAACCGCAACAGGGACTGAGAAGAATTCAGAATTGGATTCTGTAAGGGGACCGGTAACTCGATGCCCTTTTGCCTCTCATTCTCCTTATTCTCCTTTCCTCCTTCCTTCTTTCTATTTTCTTTTTGTCTTCCTTTTATTATACTGTTTTTATTACACTATTCCTCCACTTTCCTCTATTGACTTGAAAGTATTCCTATGTTTCAGATGATTTTATTGATTATAGTAAATTTTTTATCGTGCATATTTCATTAGCTTTTTAATATTTCTTTGTTTTCCCTCCCCCTAATACAAAAGCATAAAATACCTCCCCTGTTATTCAGGTTATTATTCTTCAGTATTATAATTTAACTTGTTTTAGCTCTTCCGTATTAGCTCTTTTATTGTTGTTTTAAATCAATGCTTACTTATTTCTCTGTCATTTGTTCATACTTCTTAAATTCTGGAAAATTCTCACCATTATCTTTTTGAGTTTCTTCTAACTCTCTTCCCTCCATTCTCTTCTGGACTTTATATTTGATTTAGATTTAAAATTCTAAATATACCAGTCAACTCCATTTCCCACCATGTCTCTTAAACTATCATCTATATTTTCTATGTTATCTTTTTGTGTGTCATTCTAGATGATTTTCTCAAGGCAATCTACTAGTTGACTAGTTCTTTTTAAGTGTATCTAATCTGCTATAGGTTATGACCAACCTAGATAGCATATTGAAAAGCAGAGACATTACTTTGCCAACAAAGGTCCGTCTAGTCAAGGCTATGGTTTTTCCAGAGATCATGTATGGATGTGAGAGTTGGACTATAAAGAAAGCTGAGCACCAAAGAATTGATGCTTTTGAACTGTGGTGTTGGAGAAGACTCTTGAGAGTCCCTTGGACTGCAAGGAGATCCAACCAGTCCATTCTGAAGGAGATCAGCCCTGGGTGTTCTTTGGAAGGAATGATGCTAAAGCTGAAACTCCAGTACTTTGGCCACCTCATGCGAAGAGTTGACTCATTGGAAAAGACTCTGATGCTGGGAGGAATTGGGGGCAGGAGGAGAAGGGGATGACAGAGGATGAGATGGCTGGATGGCATCACTGACTTCATGGATGTGAGTCTGAGTGAACTCCGGGAGTTGGTGATGGACAGGGAGGCCTGGTGTGCTGCAATTCACGGGGTCACAAAGAGTCGGACACGACTGAGCGACTGAACTGAACTGAACTGAATCTGCTACTTGATTTAAAATTTTTAATGATAATACTTTTCAATTCTAGAAGTTCTTTTTGGTTATTGAAGTTGTTCACTTAAATTTTTAGAAGTCCTACCTGCTTAACTTTTACTATATCTCCTTTAATCCCCTCAATTTAAACATACTTATTTTGTTGTGTCTTTCAGATTATTATTCCATTATGTCTAGTTCTTGGACTGATTATTTTTCCATGTGTTATATCAGCTAATGTTCTTCCCAGGCACTTTTTCATAACACAGTTGGTAATCATTCTACTGTCAGCTTTTACTTTTCTTCTTGTGAGGGCCCCATGTCCCCTGGATTGTGGATAATTCCCTGTAAAACTGTCTTGGATTTACTTCTTTCCAGGTTCCTGTGGTTTCCCATGGGTCATAGACTAGCAGTTATATTAATTTCATACTTAAGATTCTTTTAACACATAGAAAGACAGTGAAAGTGAAGTTGCTCAGTCGTGTCCGACTCTTTGCAACCCCATGGACTGTATGTAGCCTATCAGGCTCCTCCGTCCGTGGGATTTTCCAGGCAAGAGTACTGGAGTGGATTGCCATTTCCTTCACATAGCTAGCTTAAATTCCCATGCCCCATACCTAGACTGGGTTTGGGACTATTCATAGAATGCATTTTTTCCCCCACCCAGAGCCCAGAAAAGATAGCAATTACTTTCTTGTTGCTTCTCTGGGCAGTAGACTGATTTTAGTTCTCCTTTCACATTCAGGAAAGATTTTCGAGAGCTTAGTTTCAAGCAGAAATCTCAGTTCCAGCCCGAACTGCCTTCAGGCCAAATTTACTGTGGGGCCTGTATCCAGGTCTGGTTCTTTCCTGGTCCCTCGTGTGTCAGCTGAAGCTTGCATCTCTGGTTTTGAATTTCCTTTTTGTTTCTGGAACCTGGGAAGTGTGTTGGCTTGCTTTCAGGCTATGAGTTTTAAAGTTGTAAACTATGTATTTATATGCATTTGCAGTGGGAGAGAATCTTTGTTAAGTCAGGCTGCTGTACTGTCAGCATCGAAAGCCTTTCGGGCTCGTATTTTGTCATGCTCTTCTCGCTTACATTAATCTGGGCAACTCCCTCTGACCTCATACCCCAAGGAACTTGGACAAGCCAGGAGCATAAAGTTGTCTACCTGAGTTTCCTTTTCCACTTCGTTTGCATCATTTCTCAGAAACAATCACAAAAGGATGGAGCCAGGAGGGACCTTGCAATCCTCTAGTTTTCATATGCTCATTAATCAGATAAGTAAGCAGGGCCCCACCGGGACTCTGGATTCTGGATTTGGGATTCTCTGTCTGGAGCAAGTTCAAATTCACTATCAGGAGCCAAGTGTAGAAAAAGGAGCACTGGATTTGGAATCAGAAAATAGAGATTTGCAGCCCAGCTTTGCCACTTACCAGCTGTTTGACCTTGGACAAGTCACTTAGCTCTTTTGAGATCCAGTGTGTTTTCTGTAAAATGGAAGAGAAGAGGGCATGGATTTTTGATTCAGTAGATGTGCAAGTTCGTGGTATGTTATAGACATTAAATAATTGGTTTCTTTCATTCTTATGATTAAGATACCTCATGTCCCCTTTTGGAAACATGTCTTTACAGCTGTTCGTTGTCACAGAATCTTTTTAATATTTTATTTGGTTGCACTGGGTCTTAGCTGTGGCATGTGGGATCCCTGACCTTTGTTGCAGCATGCAGGACTTTTAGGTGCAGCTTGTGGAATCTAGTTCCCTGAGCGAGGATAGAATTCTGGCCCCTTGCATTGGGATTTCAGACTTTTAACCACTGGACCACCAGAGAAGTCTGGACTTTGACCTTTTAATCAGAAAGTGACTCCCTAAGTGACTAAGCGAATGCTTCCCATCATTTTCCATGTCAGGAGCATTTGGAAAATGATAGTAATTTGTGCAGCTTAGGGTTGTGGGCAGAGGTGGACAGAAGAGGGTTAAACAGATACAACTGCTCTTGGCCAGAGGCACATGAACTTAGGAACTCCACCTGCCCTGCGAGGTCTTGGGTCAGTGTCTCAGCCACACTACTAGGAATATGGTGCAATAGTCATGGGCATAGTAAGCACTGGAGTCAGACAGTCCTGTATTAAATCCTAACTTTGCTTATTGCTAACTGTATGACCTTGGGCAAGCTTTGTAAGCTCTTCTGTCTTAATTTCTTCCCCTGTAAAATGAGGATAATAAAGTAGCTCTCTTATAACGCCTATTTTACAAATAAAAATGTGCATGTAATTTCCCTGGTGGTCTGGTGTTTGAGAATCTGCCTTCCAATGCAGGGGATGTAAGTTCGATCCCTGGTCCGGGAACTAAGATTTCACGTGCTGTGTGGAGTGTCCCCCCCTCCAAAATGTGCATGTAATATACACATGTAACACCCTTAGCAAGCTGCTTAGTCATTAACTCTACAGAGTAGAATGCATTCTCCTCTTTTTAGTCAACAGAAATTTTGCATTAAATGAATTTTCTTTATTGAAGAAAGTCTCTAGGAAATAATAATAACTTCTAGCCCAAACTTTAGATCAATTTTTATTATAAATATTTTTTTCCAGTTTTTCTTATAAGCTGAAGCCTTCGTGGCCTGCATTTTTTGCACATCTGTTTTTGTTGTTCAAACACAGAATGTCGAGGAGTTCCTGCCAGAGATACCCAGGAGTCACTTGGATGAATAAGAATCCACAGTTCTTTTAGATCAGTGTCCCTGTTTTCTAGACAATATACTAGAGGAGCTTGTATACCCCAGAAGTTCATAAAGACTTAAAATACAATTATATAGGGTAAGAACTTAAACAGAAAGCTTGAGATGATACGAAAAAGCCTAGCATGTGGTATGGCTTTGGGACATGTGGATAAAAACTTTGAATCAAGTAAAACTGGGTTGAACAGAGTGCCCTTTGTGCTGGCAGCCGAATCACTGATAACATAATTTGCTGACGGAGTTGCTGCTGAACCAGCCCTGAATAATCAACATTTGGCCATGCCTGGAGCACGCGTCCTCTATCTTCTAGACAGGCAGCCCTTCCCGGGTCCCGTGACACAGCGGAGGCAATGGCAGTGAGAGAGTAACAATGTAAGGAAGTGAGGGATCACCTTACCAGTGGAAACCGCAGGAATCCCGGGCAGGCAGAAAGTAATCAGGAAAATTGCTTTTTGGCAAAGTGACATGGGTCAGCTCTCTCAGCCTCAAAAAGAGCGTTCTGTGATCTGCAGTTATGGGATGGCTGGTTCGCAATGAGTGTAAAGTACAATTTTGCTTTACTGTAGTCATCTGCTTGTGCCTGGTACTTCATGGGAGTGAAGAAGAACTGGGAGATTTAGTTTCTTCACCTAAGATCCTAAAATTGGCTGGTAGGTCAGACTTTACATACATGTAACACAATGATAAAAGTGAAAAAGCCTCAGGGGTCAGGAACTGCAGGCTACCAGTCTTCCAAATTGCTCTAACCAAACAGCAGAAAGAGTCTATGATACAGATGGCTTTTGCAACTCCAAATATTTACTATATTCTCTTTCGGAGGGTCACAAAGACACAACCATGTTAAAGGCTCTAAGAAGTACTCCAGCAAAGAATACAGTGTGGCTTTGTTTAACGCTGAGTTTCAAAAATGTAGTTAACCTTCCTACCTCTCTTCCCTCACCCCGCAGTGATCTGAAGTTCCTTGATTCTTTGATTGAAAGCAGCAGAGACCAACTCCAGCTAAAAAGAGCAAGAGTTTATTTTCTGGAGGAATATTGGGAGCTTGTAGAATTGTCAGGAAGGCTGGAGAGCCAAGCTGCCTCCTCATGTGGTTGTACTGAGAGCTGACATGACTTAGCCTCACTACTTAAAACTAGATCATTGTGAGCTCTGGAGGTGGCCTTAGATATCAGTTGGGGGAGGAGGGTTATGATTTCACAGAGGAGGAAGCTGAAACTGACAGGGGGAAACACTTTAGCTCATGTCACCTGGCCAGGCATGGGAGAGTGAGAAAACTGCTATTCCACTATTCTACCTACTCTTTTCCACTCTGATCTTTTCTTTGAGGGGGTAGAAGGTATTCCTTTAAAGCACAGCACCCCCATTACCCTCGAAGAGGAGAAGCATACATCTTGAATTAGTTGCTTGGCAACCATGAGCTTTTTCACCTGACCTATTTATTTCCACCTCCGCCTATTCCCTTGTGGTTCAGCTGGTAGAGTCCGCCTGTAATGCAAGACACCTGGGTTTGATCCCTGGGTTGGAAAGATCCCCTGGAGAAGGGAAAGGCTACCTACCCACTCCAGTATTCTGGCCTGGAGAATTCCATGGACTGTCCATGGGGTTGCAAAGAGTCAGACATGACTGAGGGACTTTCACTTTCACTTCCACCTAACTCAATGAGAGATCTTATAATTACAAAGTAACTATGTTTTAATTTATTTCCCTCTTATTTCCAAAAAGGAATGATTTTTGAAACGATAATGGCTTAACACATCCCTATGAAATGCTATTGGTCTTTCTTTTTTCTCATGGCTATGATTCATCTAAGGTTAGAGATTCAATAGTCCTTGTTCCTCTCTTTTCCTTCCCTCCATTCTACTCTTTATCTGGAGAAAAACTACTTATCTTCAAGACTCACCTTCTCTGTGAAACATTCTCTACGGCTCTCAGTCTCCTCACCTAAAATTGCCAGATAAAATACAGGACTCACAGTTAAATTTGAATTTCAGGTAAATGATGAATAATGTTTTAGTATATCTCAAATATTGCATGAGACATACTTATACCAGAAAAGTGTTTGTTGTGTGTCTGAAATTCAAATTTAACTGCAGATTCTGTATTTTCATTTGCTAAATCTGGCATGCTAACCCCACCCTCGGTAAAATTGTTTCCCTTTTCTTTGGTCTCGCTTCTCTAATACCACAGACAAAGCTCTCATCACTGTGCCTAGCACAAAGCCAGCACTCCATGACTGGTAACCATCTTTGTTGTTACTTTATCCTGCAGGTAGTCTTGTTGTAGTGCTTGTAACATTCTTAACACTTTACTACTCTTATATGGCTCATCTTTGCCTTCTCTATCAGTCTGTGAATCTGATGTTAGGAGGAATCATGTTCTTATATCTTAACAGCTGGACATAGTTGGTGCTTAATAGATGTTGAATGGAAAAAAGAAAGACACTCTATAGATAGCTAATAGAGGAAGTAATCTAAGGAGAATGCTGGAGCTCCATATCAGATTAATACTATGTATTTTTGTCTTGCCTTTTTTTTTTAGTCCATTCTAGCATCTGAAAACTTCGGGTTTAAAATCTCAGGTCTATCAACTATATTCCAAAAAAAATTTAAAAAGAAAATCTCACTTAATACTCGTATATCTTGAATAAGTTGTCATCTTCAAGATTCTACTTCTTTATCTGTGAGACAGGACAATGCATTTTTCTCCCACTGCGGGATGAAGATCGCTGCTGTCTAGGTCAGGTAGAGAAGGGTCAGATCTGGTGGTTTTCAGGGGGCTCCCACGTGGCGTTACCTCACCTGCCTTTAGCCCATTCACAGTGTGAGGTGGGAGCAGAATGAGTCCGAAAGAGTAAAGCAGAACCTGATTTTCCCTTTACCCGTCTTAGAAGAATATCCTTGTGGATCACCTACTTTCCTTCCTCCTCTCTCTTCCCCTCTTTCTCCTTCTTCCTCTCACACTTGTGTTTCTTTTAAATTTTTCCCTTTCTGAGCTTTGACAGGACTCAAGTTCCAGAGTCTCATGTTTGGCACCAAGCAGTGTCTATTTCTTCTTCTTCCCGCCTGTGTGAGAAAGGAAAGGGCAGAGGGCTGGCTTTTGTCTCTTTCCTACATCGGGGCGAGGGGAGCCCTCTCTCAGCATGTGGGTTTGTTGTTGGCATACCTTCCCTGCCTTCCAAAGCATTTTGAACAGAACATCAACTTTTCCTGATGACTCAGAGTAATCATTAATGGACGGTGGCCTTGGAGAGACATAGGACTGTGATTTTGACTAAAAATGAATTTGGAAAAGGAGGAGAAAGGAAATTTCCTTGGTTAACTAGAAGTGATTTATTGTAATTTAATCAAAGACTTTTAGCTATCTTGACTAAAGGAAGATTGTTTCAATCAAAAGGACGAGGTCAACAAGTAATGCATTGTTTCAGCTCTAAGAGGCAGACTCGGTCAGGACACCATCAGCAAGTTCAGTAGTAACCTCAGTTTGTAAAGAGACAGTTATGTTCTTGGTGCTGTATTTCAGCCTTGAAACTCTCACCAAGGCAGAAAGTTTCATGCAAAGGGAGGTGGTTAAGTGTTGCTGGCCCTCATGAAACTTTTGGTCCAAATCCCTGCTTTGCATCTCATCATCTGAAAGATTTCCAGAAAGATGCTTAACTGGATCTCCAAGATTAGAATAGTATCAGTTCCTACCACATAAGGTTGTTGTGAGAGTTAAATGAGATAATGTACATAAACAAGCATGATGCAGAAGCATTATTAAATATTAACTCTTAGAATTCTCATTTTGTAACAAAAATTTAGTAATTAGTGGAGCCAAGGTTGGAGAAGGCAATGGCACCCCACTCCAGTACTCTTGCCTGGAAAATCCCATGGACGGAGGAGCCTGGTGGGCTGTAGTCCGTGGGGTCACTAAGAGTCAGACACGACTGAGCAACTTCACTTTCACTTTTCACTTTTATGCATTGGAGGAGGAAATGGCAACCCACTCCAGTGTTCTTACCTGGAGAATCCCAGGGCTGGGGGAGCCTGGTGGGCTGCTGTCTATGGGGTTGCACAGAGTTGGACACGTCTGAAGTGACTTAGCAGCAGCAGGAGCCAAGATTGAGCTTCCAACCCTACTTTTCTCATTTCATCACATGGCCACTGCCAAAGGAGAGAAGGAAAAGTGAAATTTGGGGGTATAATCAATGGGACCCCCAAATTATATCCCGAGTTAGAAGTTTTGTTAGCTTATTAGCTAGGAAGTAGATTTTGCTGCTAAAAAACAAAATATCAGTAGCATAAACAAAGCAAACTTATATCCTGATCAAAAAATTGAGCAAACAGGACTTTTCTGGTGGTGCAGTGGCTAAGACTCCACACTTCCAACGCAGGAGGCTGGGATTCAATTTCTGGTCAGGGAATTAGACCCCACGGTTCAGTTCAGTTCAGTCACTCAGTCATGTCTGAATCTTTCTGACCCCATGGACTGCAGCACACCAGACTTCCCTGTCCATCACCAACTCCCAGAGCTTACTCAACCACGTCCGTCGAGTCGGTGATGCCATCCAGCCATCTCATCCTCTGTTGTCCCCTTCTCCTCCTGCCCCCAATCCCTGCCAGCATCAGAGTCTTTTCCAATGTGTCAACTTTTTGCATGAGGTGGCCAAAGTACTGGAGTTTCAGCTTTAGCATCGTTCCTTCCAAAGAACACGCAGGACTGATCTCCTTTAGAATGGATTGGTTGGACCTCCTTGCAGTCCAAGGGACTCTCAAGAGTCTTCTCCAACACCACAGTTCAAAAGCATCAATTCTTTGGTGCTCAGCTTTCTTCACAGTCCAACTCTCACATCCATACATGACTACTGGAAAAATCATGGCTTTGACTAGATGGAGTTTTGTTGGCAAAGTAATGTCTCTGCTTTTTAATACTCTGTCTAGGTTGGTCATAGCTTTTCTTCCATGGAGCAAACATCTTTTAATTTCAACATCTGCAGTGATTTTGGAGCTCCCAAAAATAAAGTCTCTCACTGTTTCCATTATTTCCCCATCTATTTGCCATGAAGTGATGGGACCAAATGCCGTGAACTTATGATGAATCAGAAATCAAATTACCACCATCCATTGGGTCATCAAAAAAGCACGAGAGTTCCAGAAACAATCTACTTCTGCTTTATTGACTACACCAAAGCCTTTAACTGTGTGGATTGCAACAAACTATGAAAAATTCTGAAAGAGATGGGAAATAGCAGACCACTCTACTTGCCTCCTGAGAAATCCGTATGCAGGTCAAGTAGTGGACATGGAACAACAGACTAGTTCCAAACTAGGAAAGGAGTACGTCAAGGCTGTATAGTGTCACCCTGCTTATTTAACTTATAAGCAGAGTACATCATGCAAAATTCCAGGCTGGATGAAGCCCAAGCTGGAATCAAGATTGCTGGGAGAAATATCAATAACCTCAGATATGCAGATGACACCACCCTTATGGCAGAAAGCAAAGAACTAAAGAGCCTCTTGATGAAAGTGAAAGAGGAGAGTGAAAAAGTTGGATTAAAACTCGACATTCAGACCCCACAGGCTGCAACTAAAGACACTGGATGCCACACGAAGATTGAAGATGAGTGCTGCAACTGAGGCTAGGCATAGCCAGACAAATAAATAAATAAAAATAAATATTTTTAGAAATGCCTTCAAGGGATTTTAAAACGAAAACAAACACATAAATAGCCACAAACAAAAATCCCCAAACTGAGTAAACAGAGCAGTATAAGATGATGTGGTGGTTCTACTGTGTCAGTGACCCAGATTCTTTCTTGTTGCTCTGCCATCCTTAATATGTGACTGTCCGTCCCAACTCTGGGTACAGCTTCTAATACAAGCCACCTGATGAGGAAAATGGAAAGCATGAGTCTTTCTTTCAAAGAAGAGCATAACCTGGGTGTTATCCATATCATGTCTACGCATGGCCCATTGGCCACAGCCAACTGCAAGAGAATGGCAAAATTACACTCAATAGTCATTTGCTCAGCTATTACACCAAAGTTTAAAAGGAAGAGTGGTTATGGGAAACTTAAGTGAAATAGGTCTTCTCAATCAGTTTGTTATTTGTCCCATTTCCAAGCTAAATTGATAATCCATTCTATTCCCATTCCACATAGTCAAAGGCTTTGGCATAGTCAATAAAGCAGAAATGGATGTTTTTCTGAAACTCTCTTGCTTTTTCTATGATACAACAGATGTTGGCAATTTGATCTCTGGTTCCTGTGTTTTTCTAAAACCAGCTTGAACATCTAGAAGTTCACAGTTCACATACTGTTGAAGCCTGGCTTGGAGAATTTTGAGCATTACTCTACTAGCGTGTGAGATGAGTGCAACTGTGCGGTAGTTTGAGCACTCTTTGGCATTGCCTTTCTTTGGGATTGGAATAAAAACTGACATTTTCCAGTCCTGTGGCCACTGATGAGTTTTGCAAATTTGCTGGCATATTGAGTGCAACACTTTCACAGCGTCATCTTTTAGGATTTGAAATAGCTCAAGGAATTCCATCACCTCCACTAGCTTTGTTCATAGTGATGCTTCCTAAGGCCCACTTGACTTTGAATTCGAGGATGTCTGGCTCTTGGTGAATGATCGTGGTTACCTGGGTCATGAAGATCTTTGTATAGTTCTTCTGTGTATTCTTGCCACCTTTTCTTAATATCTTTTGCTTCTTTTAGTTCCATAACATTTCTGTCCTTTATTGAGCTCATCCTTGCATGAAATGTTCCCTTGCTATCTCTAATTTTCTTGATTTATTATTTATTGAATTATGAATTTATTGACTATGCCAAAGCCTTTGACTGTGTGGATCACAACAAACTGTGGACAATTCTTAAAGAGATGTGAATACCACCTTACCTGCCTCCTGAGAAACCTGTATGCAGGTCAAGAAGTGGACATGGAACAACAGACTGGTTCCAAATTGGAAAAGGAGTACTTCAAGGCTGTATATTGTTACCCTGCTTATTTAACTTCTATGCAGAGGACATCATGAGAAATGCTGGGCTAGATGAAGCCCAAGCTGGAATCAAGATTGCCGGGAGAAATATCAATAACCTCAGATATGCAGATGACACCACCCTTTCGGCAAAAAGCGAAGAACTAAATAGCCTCTTGATGAAAGTGAAAGAGGAGAGTGAAAAAGTTGGCTTGAAACTGAACATTGAAAAAACTAAGATCATGGCATCTGGTCCCATCACTTCATGGCAAATAGAAGGGGAAACAATGGAAACAGTGAGAGACTGTATTTTGGGGGGCTCCAAAATCACTGCAGATAGTGACTGCAGCCATGAAATCAAAATATGCTTAATCCTTGGAAGGAAAGCTATGACCAACCTAGATAGCTTATTAAAAAGCAGAGACATTACTTTGCCAACAAAGGTCTGCCTAGTCAAAGCTATGGTTTTTCCAGTAGTCATGTATGGATGTGAGAGTTGGACTATAAAGAAAGCTAAGCACCAGAGAATTGATGCTTTTGAACTGTGGTGTTGGGGAAGACTCTTGAGAGTCCCTTGGACTGCAAGGAGATGCAGCCAGTCAAATCTAAAGGAAATCAGTCCTGACTATTCATTGGAAGGACTGATGCTGAAGCTGAAGCTCCAATACTTTGGCCTCCTGATGCAAAGAACTGACTCATTGGAAAAGACCCTGATGCTGGGAAAGATTGAAGGTGGGAGGAAAAGGGGACAACAGAGGATGAGATGGTTAGATGGCATCACCGACTTGATAGACATGAGTTTGAGCAAGCTCTGGGAGTTGGTGGTGGACATGGAAGCCTGGTGTGCTGCAATCCATGGGGTCAGAAAGAGTCAGACACTACTGAGTGACTGAATTGAACTCCTATTCCAGATAGGCTGCTGTTCAGATTAGTTACCACTGAGGTAAATGATTCTTCTACCTCACTATTAAATATTCTAGATTGCAAAGATCCTTTGATACTCCTTTTATTTCTTTTTCACTGCCTTCTCTTTCCTATCTCGTTGCCTGATAGGCTAGTGGTTGGAGACTTCTTCTCTCCCATGCCTGCCCTGCCCTTCCTTTCCACCACATACTTAAATTGACGTTGCTTCCCCGCCCCCTCTCCCCAGCAGATAGAATTATATGTAATGTGAAAGGAAACTGGTTTGAGTGAAGGTTAACATATCACAGCTTTAGTATTAAGACCTTGTCTATTCAATGGTGCTGCTGGCTTGCCTCCTGGTTCTCAGACATGCTAGAAAACCTGAGATTGCTAAGTAAGGAGGTGTCTGTGTATCAGAAGAAGAAAAGAAGGGGAAAAGACCAGTGATGGGGAGAATTAAGCAATCAGAAAACTGCAGTCATCTAGGGAAATTTGCCAGGAAAACAAAACCCTCAAGCCAAGTACTTAAGTATAAAAAGGTGAAACAGATAAGAAACAGAACAGAAGCAAATATGGGAAGGGCCAACAAGAATCCAGGGTTCAAAAGCAGCATCCTTAAATTAAAAAAAACAATAATTGTATTTCCTGAGTGTGGATATCTGGAGTGCCCACCACTGCCACTTTTTGTTCTGACTTGAGGGACAATCTGAGGGTGGGGAAGAGCCTCCGGTTTGTTAAGACTGTTGTTAATTATAGTTGAGGACACAGGATCTGGAGTTAGTATGCGGCTCGTCTGCCTGCAAACTGAAAAGAAAGCCATTAGGATGCTGGTCACTCAGGACTCTGGCGAGGAGGAAAGGGACGCTGAATGCTGGTCTTCACGCAGACCATTCTAATGACTAATCCTCTTTGTAATGGTCCATTTACATGTTAGAAGATCTGAAAGGCAGGAAGCATAGAAATGGGCTTTGAATTTTCTTCCTTAGAGTTTGTTTCCAATTAATCTTTAGGAGACAAAAATCGCAATCCCACCACAAACTGTTTTGAAGCTTTCAAGAGCAGGTTTTGCTCCTTCGGACAAGATGCTAACATACTAAAAAGGAAGAAAACAACTTAGTGTTTGGTTGGATATCCCCTCCCAACCCCCCCCTCCCCCACCCCACATCCAGCTATTAAAAACAACTGCTCCATCTCAATAAAGGGCAGTACAAAATTTTTATTGAAAGTAGACTTTTGGCATCTTTCTTAGAATCACAGGACTGGCGAGGGTTGCACAGATTTTTTTTAGAAATGAGAAAACTGAGGCTGAGAGAGGCTAAGCATTCTCAGCAGTTTGCTCAGCAAATGAATGGTAGAGGGGGCAAAACTGTCTCCTGGTCCCTCTGCACGCCCCGCCACCACCTCACAGAATTCATCTGTAACCTCTTAAGCTGATTCGTTTTTTTAAAAATTTCTAAAGCAAGCATACATTACATTTTTAAAATTGGAGTATACTTGATTTATAATGTTGTGTTAGTTTCAGGTGTACAGCAAAGTGAATCAGTTATACATCTATCCACTCTTTTTAAGATTCTTTTCCCATATAGGCTATTGCAGAGTATTGAGCAGAGTTCCTTGTGCTATACAGTAGGTCCTTATTAGTTATCTATTTTATACATAGTAGCGTGTGTGTGTCAATCCCAATCTTTCAACTTATTCCTACTCCCGCTTACCGTGGGAGAAAACATACATTTTCTTTACGGAGAGTGCAAAGGTTTTGTATTCCGAGAAAAGCAATGCAACCTAGAGAAGCTTCCCTTGACCCTAAGTGGAGATGGTTGCACATGACCCCAGAGGCAGTAAGAGGTTGCTTCCTGCTCTGCAGGGGCTTTCTGACCTTTCTTGCCTCTGGCCCTAAAACTTCCCTATTATTGTTTCCTGAGGCAGAGATATTTATCAGAGGATGGTTTCTCCTTCACACTGTGGTTAAAAGCAAACATTACCTGAGAAGAAACCCCCCTGCAATGATCAACTTATAATATTCACCAGCAGTGGCTTCAACCTTTTTTGAGATCGTGGACATATTTTTAGAACCTGATGAAATCCAAGGCTCTTTGTTGGGTGACAAAAGTGTCTCAGAGAGTCATGACTGAGTGACTTTCACTTTCATACTTCAAGGGCTTTCCTGGTGGCTCAGATGGTAAAGAATCTACCTGCAATGTAGACCAGGGTTCAGTCTCTGGGTTGGGAAGATGCCCTGGAGAAGGGAATGACTACCCACTTCAATATTCTTGCCTGGAGAATTCCATGGACAGAGGAGACTAGTGGGCTACAGTCCATGGGGTTGCAAAGAGTCGGACACAACTGAATGACTAACACTATCATTCACTGTTCCATAAAAACACACACACAATTGTAGTATCTTAGTCTTCACTGCCCTCTGAAGCCCATCTTTGGAACCAGGAAAAGGGTTCCTATCTTTAAGCAAATTAACTTGTTTAAGCTTGTTGTTCTTAACCAATTAAATTTCCATGGGAGAGAAAAACAGATAAACAATCTCAAAGTTACTGCCCTGAAGGAGTGAGCAGGCAGGATAGAATCCTGGACAAGACTGAAGCAAGGGGACAAAAGGGAAAAATAAAAGAGAAGTTTTTCAGGGGAGCTTGAAGAGAAGCCAACGATAAACACCTCAACTTCATCACCTTGTCTAGTGTTGGCCATAATCACGGTTTCCCGGCTTATTTAACTTACTTAGCTGACCTTTGTAGTTATTCCAAAGCCACACATCTTCCTGGAATCCTTCCCCAAGATGCACTAACTCTCAAAGGCTCATGAGTAAGATGTTGAGCTGAGAGCAGAGGCCTTGTTTCCTGGCATCTTGCCAACTTAGGCTGCTCAAGGATCTTTTGGACCCCAAAAGAGGTGGGAAGTTCCTGCAACAAGCTATGGGGAGATGATACATCACCAAAGCCTAGACACAATCTTGGCAAGCATGCTAGGTCGTGATGTGTTGATAAACATCAAAAGAAGTCATGAATTCCAAGAAAAAAAGTGAACTGGAGTAACTCCAGTGATCTGCTTTTTTCTTTTTTTTTTTTTAAGATAAAGAGTGATTTGTGGTGCTCAGCGGAACATTGTTGCGTAATGTCCAGGCCCTTGGGAACAGTGGGAAGGCCCAGGGAAAGACCTGGGCTCCCACAAGACATAGGTGCCCTGGAGTCCATAGTAGTTCCAAAGAAGTGAGTCCAGGATGGAACTGGGGTGCTGGGCAGCCATTTCAAAAACTGTGAAAAGTTGCAGCAAGTCCTGGGCTGTTTCTCAGAACTTCACTGACTCCATTTTGTTTAATGGTCATGTTCTCATAGATTGTGAATGCTTTCAGCAAGAAAGGGAGAATGTGGAAATTCCAGTGAAAAGCAACTGGGATATAAGGTCAGATAGTGGTAAGCCAGGTGCTTGGCTGCTTCTAGTAAGAACTGCTCAAGAGCACTTAAATGCAATGTTCTATGATTAGTTCTGCCTAATGGGTAGCCAAGAGCTCCATGTGGCTGTTAGCACTTGAAATGTAGCTAGTACAATCGAGGAACCAGTTTCTACACTTTAATTTTGATTAATTTAACTTAAATAACTACATCTAGCTGGTGGCTCCTATATTGAATAGGTCAGATCTGAACCTGGGGCAAGAACAAGTCAGCACTAGCCCACACCCTTGAACAGTTTTGGCTTAAGGTAAAAATCTACTTTTATCCATTTCTCCATCCATTAATTCATCTGGCATGTCTGGACCTATAGAGGTTCTAGTAGCCTGTAGCCACTGGAGCTTCTAGAATGGAGTCAGGCAGTTCATCTCTAGTTCACCTGTTATACTCCCCTACAGACCATGGGAGCTTGTCTGTATCTTGATGAGGATGCTGATGACTTTCTCATTCTACCTCCATCTCACCTCTCTGGGGGACATGTCAGCCTCGGATCTCCTCCTTTGCATGTGAAGCTGCCTGTCTTCCTTTTTTCCACTGGGAATGATATTATTCACATTTCTCTCTATGTCTGTAAAATGGGCGTTTTGGGGTATTTCCCAAGAGGACAGGGAGGTTAGATTGAAACCTACAAATTGCTATGAGGATGATGGTGAGAAGAACAAAAGGCTCAAGTTAGAAATGATGTTAGAGTTGATGAATTCAACTCCCTCCTTTCTCTGAAAAGGAAAATTATTCCTTTTGGGATAATTGGTCCATGAGACCAATTATTTGAGGAAAAAAAAAAAAAAGCCACCATTCAGGCATCTATTTATTTGACAATATATAAGTGCCAGGCAGTGATGCAACTGCTGGGGTACAGAACTGAAAAAGAAAAAGAGAAGAATATTTGTCCTCACAGAACTCATATCTGGGTTCTGAGAGAAAGAAAATTCCACATGATATCCAAACAAAGTTAGTAGAGGATGTGGAATATCAGCCAGTACAATTTCCACTGTATGAGTCTAATCAGGGAAGACAGAATCTACTTTTACAAAGTGATTCTCTGTTAGGCTATAGATGGTTGGAATCGACCATTCTTTCTCTATAACATTGAGACAAACATGGACGAACAGAGCATTTAAAAAACATTGGAGAGCTATAGACACAAATAAAATGGAATAAATAGTGTGGATGATTTATTTACTTATTGCTGTAAGACAGACAGCAATCTAACAAATAGATAAAATTTCAGATAGACAGATCAGATCAGATCAGATCAGATCAGTCACTCAGTCGTGTCCGACTCTTTGTGACCCTATGAATCACAGCACGCCAGGCCTCCCTCCCGGAGTTCACTGAGACTCACTGTTCTACCCAAATAGAGTCATGAGCATGCTTAGTTGCTTCAGTTGTGTCTGACTCTTTAGCCCACCAGACTTCTGTCCATGAGATTCTCCAGCCAAGAACACTGGAGTGAGTTGCCATGCTCTCCTTCAGGGGATATTCCTGATGCAGGGATCAGACCCACATCTCACGTCTCCGGCATTAGCAGTCGGGTTCTTTACCACTATCGCCACTTGGGAAGCCCAAATAGAGTTGTAAGAAGTGCTACTTTAGTTGGGACAGACAGGAAAATCCTCTCTGCTGCTGCTAAGTCGCTTCAGTTGTGTCCGACTCTGTGCGACCCCATAGATGGCAGCCTACCAGGCTCCTCTGTCCATGGGATTCTCCAGACAAGAACACTGGAGTGGGTTGCCATTTCCTCCTCCAATGCATGAAAGTGAAAAGTGAAAGTGAAGTTGCTCAGTCATGTCTGACTCTTAGTAACCCCATGGACTGCAGCTTACCAGGCTCCTCCGTCCATGGGATTTTCCAGGCAAGAGTACTGGAGTGGGGTGCCATTGCCTTCTCCAAGGGGTGATATTTGAGCTGAGACATGAATACAGTTAGGAACTGAGCCATGTGATTCTCTGAGGGGAAATAGAGGTGCAGAGGAAATAGCCAAGGCCTGAGCTGGGATGTGTTTGACAGATCTGAAGGGCAGCAAAAAGACAGTGGAGTGAGTCAGGGGGAGGAGGGGGCAGGGACCAGACCGTGCAGGGTTTTTTAGGTCATGGCATGGACCTGGATGTATTCTTGGATTTATTCCAAGTACAATGGGATGCCACTGTGGAGCCTTCCCTCATGTCAGTTCCAATTCACTCATTAGATCAGGAGTTGCAACTTCAAATGCCTATAGGCATGTAATGAGAGTGCAAGTCCTGTGGGTGGGGGTCACTGTTCTACTTCAGCTCATCATGGCCACGCAAGAGTGCAAGACCAACCAGTGCTTTCAAAGATCACTCTTGACAAATGAAAACGTGGACATAGAAATGTTCATGTGAAAAACCTCAATTTTTAAATATTGCAAAAAAAATTAAAATTAAATGTGTGAACACACACACACATGTACAGGCTAAAGAAAATATATCTGCAGAAAACATCCACCAATCTGGGCCTTCTGCAGTAGATAATCATGTTCACGGAATTTGGATTTTCAGCTAAAGCACATGGGAGAAAGAAAATTATTCCACATGATGTCCAAACAAAATCACTAGAGGATATGGAATAACAGCCAGTGTAATTTCCACTGTATGAGCCTAAACAGGGAGGACGAAATCTGCTTTTTCAAACTGATTCTTCCAACTTCCTGTAGATAGTTGGTATAGACTGAGGTAGGAGATAGATGGGCTCCAGGTTGTATATTTACAACTGGCCTCCTGTTTGCATTTAATGGGGCATGAAGAAGTGGATTTCATGCCAGATACTTACAACCGTTAGCATTTTCTGAAAGAGATAGGTGGGCTGCAGTTAAGGCATTTACAATCAGCCTCCTGTTCGCCCTCTGAAATGGAAGTAACAACAGAAACGGTAAATAGCCAGTGTTCATCTCTTGTAAACACCTTAAGGAAATAGGCATGGCAAGGACAAAGAGGGGGCAAAGCTCTGTTTGAATAAAGGCTTAAGAGATCTCTGTTTTCCCCTTTTTGGGACAAGGGAGACACTACACATGCACAGAAAGACTCCTTGTGGGTCAAAAGTCAAAGGATAATGCCAGGCCATAATGAATCTTGCTCCTCCCAGAAGCCTTCACTTCAAGATCCATCTTGGCTGAGGGGTGCATGCGCACCAGCGGGGTGTACCAGGGTAGGTCAGGTGTGGAAAAAGAAACCAGATACTTGGCCTGAAGGGAGACAAAGACCCAGAAGAACTGATCTATATGAATGACTTAACCACCTCTTTATTGTACTTTTCCTTACTGTGGGGGCCGCCCACACCCTTTCTCTCCAGGGATGCATCTCTGCCTTGCTTCTGTCCTAACTAAACACGTTGTTTATCTGCCTGCTCTCCCACTTGTTGTTGTGCTATGTCTCTAGTAATAAACTTTGTACCTGCATTTACAGTGTCTGCCTCCCTGATAAATGCATTTTTCACTGGGGGCAAAGATTCAGAGGAAAATAGCTTGTAGCCTCTAGCCCTTGCTGGTCTGGTGGCTGGGATCCCTGGTTCTCATCCAGGCTTCCCAATGTCAGTTCCTGGGCAGGGCATTAAGATCTTGCTTCACACCACTGCTCACTGCTGCCTCGCAGAGATCAAGACCATTGCTTTCTCTATAACACTGAGACAAAAATGGATAAACTTTTCAAAAAATACGTTAAAGAAAACATTGAAGGGGACTTCCCTAGTGGTCCGGTGGTTAACACTGTGCTTCCAATTCAGGGGGCATGGGTTCAATACCTGGTGGGGGAATTAAGATCCCACATGCTGTGGGGGTGCTGCCAAAAAAAGGAAATAGCCTATTCCTAAACTCTCTTAAGCTGGAATCAAGATTGCCAGGAGAAGTATCAATAACCTCAGATATGCAGATGACACCACCCTTATGACAGAAAGTGAAGAGGAACTAAAAAGCCTCTTGATGGAAGTGAAAGAAGAGAGTGAAAAAGTTAGTTGGCTTAAAGCTCAACATTCAGAAAACGAAGATCATGGCATCCGGTCCCATCACTTCCTGGGAAATAGATGCGGAAACAGTGGAAACAGTGTCAGACTTTATTTTTTTGGGTTCCAAAATCACTGCAGATGGTGATTTCAGCCATGAAATTAAAAGACGCTTACTCCGTGGAAGGAAAGTTATGACCAACCTAGAGAGCATATTAAACAGCAGAGACATTACTTTGTCAACAAAGGTCTGTCTAGTCAAGGCTATGGTTTTTCCAGTAGTCATGTATGGATGTAAGAGTTGGACTGTGAAGAAAGCTGAGTGCTGAAGAACTGATGCTTTTGAACTGTGGTGTTGGAGAAGACTCTTGAGAGTCCCTTGGACTGCAAGGAGATCCAACCAGTCCATTCTGAAGGAGATCAGCCCTGGGTGTTCTTTGGAAGGACTGATGCTAAAGCTGAAACTCCAGTACTTTGGCTACCTCATGCAAAGAGTTGACTCATTGGAAAAGACTCTGATGCTGGGAGGGATTGGGGGCAGGAGGAGAAGGGGACGACAGAGGATGAGATAGCTGGATGGCATCACCAACTTGATGGATGTGCGTTTGAGTGAACTCCGGGAGTTGGTGATAGACAGGAAGGCCTGGCGTGCTGCAATTCATGGGGTCGCAAAGAGTCGGACACGACTGAGCGACTGAACTGAACTGAACTGAAACTCTCTTAAAAACCAAAACAAAGCAAAAAAAAAAAAAAAAAAAATTGAAGACAAATAAATGGGAAGGAATCACATTCTAGAGAGGGTGAATCCTTCCTAAAGGAGAAGAGAAGGGGTCTTCTAGGGACATCTGTGAGTGTGAGTGTGACAGGAGGAACACATACCAAGTGGCTCCAGGACAAGGAAAGGCTTGGAGATCTAGCAGACACATGGGAGGTCGTGACAGGCTGCATTCTGCAAGAGCCCCCCTGCAAGACTGATTCTCTCCATTTGTCAGTTCTGCTGAGTGGGCTCTTTCTGAATGTGTGGCAGCACCAGAGGCTGAGGGCTGGGCTGGGAAGGCAGGGGGAGAATTCCATAATCTCAGCCCAAAGAAGATCAAGGCTTCTGGATTGATACCATTTCCACTGGGAAAGCCTGTTGTGCTAAACTGGAACTCCCCTTCCTCACTCCCCGTCCTTCCCTATAAATTTAGCATAGAAATTTTTGTTTAGGAGTTGATACTCTACTGTTTCAAACACAAAAATCAAGCAAGTCTCATATCTATATCTATGTCTATGTCTATGAAGAAAGTGTGAAAGTGTTAGTCACTCAGTCATGTCTTTGCGACCCCATGGACTTCAGCAGGCCAGGCTCCTCTGTCCATGGAGTTCTCCAGGCAAGAATACTGGAGAGGGTTGCCATTTCCTTCTCCAGGGGATCTTCCCAACCCATGATCAAATCTCCCATACTGCAGGCAGATTTTTTACCATCTGAGCCACCAGGGAATCTATGCCGTTGTTCACTAGTTCAGTCACATCTGACTCTGTGACCCCAGGGACTGCAGCACGCCAGGTTTCTCTGTCTTTCACTATCTACCAGTTTGTTCAAACTCATGTCCATTGAGTTGGTGATATCATCCAACCATCTCATCGTCTGTTGTCTCCTTCTTCTGCCCTCAATCTTTCCCAGCATCAGGGTCTTTTCCAGAGAGCCAGCTCTTCACATCAGGTGGCCAAAGTATTGGAGCTTCAGTTTCAGCATCAGTCCTTTCAATGAATATGTAGGGTTGATTTCCTATAGGATTGATTGGTGTATCTATTTGTTTTTGACCACATGGCATGTAAGACCTTACTTTCCCAACCACAGATGGAACCCACAGTCCCTGCATTGAATCACAGAGTCTTAACCACTGCACCATCAGGAAAGTCCAGAGTCTCCTATAGTTTTAAGTGGCCATGATTAGAGCTTTTCAAGGATATTTATGTGTTTGTTGTTGTTAAGATTGTGAACAAGGGTTATTTGTTTTTTTCAGCATAGTCAAACTCATCTTGATGGACCCCCCCTTATTTATTTACTATCAACTAGTAAATAATTTTTACTTAATATTTTTAATACTTTTTTTGTGTGCTGTCAACTGAATTTAAACTGATCATCACCTGATCATCATTTACCTCTACTTAGATACAAATATGGTCACAAAAATCAGACTGTCCTTCTAATTGGCAAGAGTGATAACATGGGTCTACACAGGTTTCTCCTCAAATAATATCATATCATATGTTCAGCTTGGCCTTTTAGAACGCATAGGCAGTTATACAGTTAGGGACTTGTTCACAGTGTCTTTTACAGCCTCCATGTAATACACTCTTGAGAGTCATTGAATACCAGTGCCTGACTTCTCTTCCAGGTCTTAAGACATTAGGTGAGCAGTTAATCAGTACCTTCAGATTTCTGTGAACAATTGATTTTTAATTATGTAGTATAAGAAGGTGTGGCTTCCCCAATGGCTCAGCAGGTAAGGAATCCACTTGCAGTGCAGGAGACAAAAGAGATGCAAGTTCGATCCCTGGGTCAGGAAGATCTCCCAGAGAAGGAAATGGCACCCCACTCCAGTATTCTTGCCTAGAGAATCCCATGGACAGAGGAGCCTGGTGGGCTACAGTCCATGGGGGTCACAAAGAGTTGGATAGACTGAGGACAAGAAGGTGTAGAAAAAGGTTATGGGTTACCTTGTACACAATGGGGTAACATTCAGCCTTCAAAAAAGAAGGAAATTTTGCTATTTGTGACATCGTAGATGAACGTAGAGGACACATGCCAAGTGAAACAAAACAGAGAAAGACAAATACTGCATGATCTCACTTTTATGTAAAATCTAAAAAAGTTAAACTCATGAAGGAAGAAGGTAGAATGGTGTTTGCCGGGGACTAGAGGGGAAGGTGAGAGTGACCCTGCATACAAGTGTGAAATCCTAGAGAAACAAGATACCAGACCTTTGGGATCCTGACTGGGAGCCACCATATCCATTCCAACTTCTGTGGAACAAAGAAACAAATTTCTATCTAGTGTAACCATTATTACCTTCTGTCTCCATTATAAGCATCTGATTCTAATCTAACTCAGTGGTTTTGAAAGTGAGATTTAAGTTTCCCTGGGGGATAACTATCCTCTATGGAATATAAAGACAGTTTTAAGGGACTCAATTTCCAGATGCTCATAATGGTTCAAAACAACAACGATAACTAATATTTATCAATTATCTTTGTTCCAGTACTTTACATATACTAATTTATTTAACATAAGTTGTTATGAATTCTTTCCTAAAATTAACGTGTGGCTAAAGCTGGCTCCCTTTCTCATTCTCTCTCATGAATGCCCCTTTCCTTCTTTAAGGAAAAGGTGTAACTTTCCTCATTCCAAATCTAATAGTGAGATTTTGCCTTTGAGAGTGTTTCTCAGCCTTTATTTTCCCCATCATAGCCTCTTACGAAGATTTTCAGTCATTTTTCTCTATCATCCCCATCATAAAAATGTAATACCATATGTATACCCTGTATTTTTGTTCAGGTTCTGTATGCATATCTATTCCTTATATGCGGAAAGAGTAAGATTTTTTTTCTCTCATTATTCAAGAACCCATTTTTGGCCCCTTCAAGAAAACATGCCCTAGAATGTAATAACCTATAGGGCACCAAGGTATTATTTGAAATACTGGTGCTGGTGGGAGAAATGAAATGATTTTATGATTGCATTAATAAACCTTTTGCAACTCATATGATTTCTTCTTTCTTTGCTTTAAGAAAATTCAAGAGTATGATCAAGTTGTCAGTTGATAAATATTAAAATTAGGTCAGAAAGATTCAAAGAACTGAATTGCATTGCTATAACAAGCCTCTTCCATTTCCATATAATTATTTACATGAAAAAGATTTCTTAGGACTTTCATATATAAAAATAGAAAATTTTATAACTGACTGAACTCTGGCTCATTCTAATATAAAGTGGTATTTATCTGTAGAAAAACTAGAATAAGTTCTATTCATTTAGAGATGCATTTCCAATAGGACTCACTTTCTGTGTTCAATGATTTGCAATGTATATATGTTGGTCTTACCAAAATTATAGTGATAATCAGACTCAGAGGACATTTTTCAACTCAGATCCTTTTGGTCATTGAAAATTTAAAAAACTTTAAATATCAAATTATATGTGCATGTGAATATAAATCTATCCATATATATGTATAAATATATATTATAATAGAGAAAGTATGATAGAATGATCAATAAAAGAAAAATGTATTAGGATGAAATTATATGGAGGAAGTCAAATGGAAATATGATTTCAAGAGGAAAAAATTGCTATAAACTTTATCATTATTAAAGAAGGATTGTTCATGTATATTTTATTTTATTTATTTTGGCCTCACCATGCACCTTGCAGGATCTTAGTTTGCAGACCAAGGATCCAACTTGGCAGTGAAAACACAGAGTCTTGGTAACCACTGGACCACCAGAGAATTCCTTGTTCCTGTATATTTTAAATAGATCAATGAATAGTTGCTTTGTCGTTCAGTCGTGTCTGACTCTTTGCAACCCTATGGACTGTAGCCTGCCAGGCTCCCCTGTCCATGGGATTTTCCAGGTAAGAATACCAGAGTAGGTTGCCATTTCCTCCTCTGAGGAATCTTCCGGACTCAGGGATCAAACCCATGTCCCTGGCACTGGCAAGTGGGCTCTTTACCACTAAGCCACCAGGGAAGCCCTGATGAATAGTGGTAGACACCATAACTTTTAGATTCTGCTTAGTTTGTATAAGAGTCACATGACAGTTCAGTTTTTTATTATTTTATTTTTAAATGAGAGTTCAATTTTACAATGTCAAAATATACAACATGCCAGAAAGTAATGCTTTGCAGCAATTTAAACTCGTGATGAAAAATTTAGATGTCAACTCAGAAATGAGTGAGATTGCTTTAAAAATTTCTCTGAGAGATATCAGGGAAGAAAGGTTGAGGATCACTGCCCTATTGTTGTGTCGTCACTCAGTCGTGTGGTTCCACCTCTTTGTGACCCCATGGACTGTAGCCCACCAGGCTCCTCTGTCCGTGGCATTTCCCAGGCGAGAATACTGGCGTGGGTTGCCATTACCTTCTCCAGGGGATCTTCCCGGCCCAGGGATCAAATCCCCGCATCTCATGCTTGGCAGGTAAATTCTTTACCACTGAGTCACCTGAGGTTTCAGCCTGACCGAAGTTGCTTTCATCCCGTTTGCTAGTGTTGGCATCCAGAGTGGGGCTGAGCTTACAGGTGAGGCATGAAATCACCCAAGGCTGTGGGATGAGAGTGGCAGGGTTTGGGAAATCAGGCTACTGCTAAAGGTTTGGCACAGTGGCTACTTCTTGCCCCTTCTTTACTGCCTAGGGTCTAGTGGGGAACAGCAGCTGAAAAGTGGAATAACAGTTTACACTTTATACCCTGCAGCCCTGTCCTTCATGCAGAACCTTCCCCCTGCCCTCCCCTCTCAAGGTGGCTACACATCAAAAAGTCCCTAGGACTTTCTTCCCAACTCCAGCCATTTTCAGCTCTTTCTACACTGATCTATTTTCTAAAAAACGTAGTCCACCTCTCTAGAATTACCTGGTGTGCATGCTTCTTCAGTCACTCAATAGTGTCCAGAGCTTTATGACCCCATGGACTGTAGCCCCCCAGCCTCCTCTGTCCATGGAATTTTCCAGGCAAAAATACTGGAGTGGGTTGCCATTTCCTCCTCCAGGGGATCTTTCCAATCCAGGGATCGAACCCATATCTTTTGCATCTTCTGCCTTGGCAGGCAGATTCTTTACCACTGAGCTATCTGGAAATTGCCTAGAATGTTAAAGTGCCATTTCTTTGTCTTTTAATACATCTATTTCATTGACATCTCTGAGGCCGAGATCCAGGATTCTGCATTATTAAGTCTTCAGGGTCAGAATTATTTCTTTATGTCTCAGCTCCTTTGTCCAACAAATGATGTTTAGTTCTTCACTTATGACAGGAATTTGAGTTGGAGAATTTGGATTAAAAACCCTAGGAAATGGAACTATGAATCCAAATGGACTTCAGCCTGTTTTTTCTTGGATGACTGATAGATGTTGGAGATTTCTTGGCTTTACTCTGAAAGAGCAGGAAGAAAGAAATACTGTTCAGAGCAAGATAAAGATACAGGAAAAGTACAAGGCAAACTCTCTTCTAATCTGATTCTTAGGACGGTGACACTGGACAAATGTCCACAAATGTCTGATCCTGCCAAAAGAGCAGATGGTTTCCAGCACTCTTCCTAACTCAGAGTTGGAAGCCATCACAGTTCCTGGGAGTTGACTCAAGAGCTCGAACTAGACCAACACAATCATGACCAGAGGCCAGGATGGGTGCTGTGCTCAGAGGATGCTTAGGAAGGAACTAGGGTGCAGTGGGGTCTGTATTTAGCAGAATTGAGACTGGCTGATCCTCTGGGGAAGCCTAAAGAAAAGGTCCCAGGAGAATCGGAGGCGGGCAGATGGATCCTTTGTTAGCATAGAAAGGGGTTAACTTCAAGAGGTGGGTAAAATAGAATGGAAGCAAACTTAGAATCTCTAATTTTTACTTTGAAAACTAGTAACTATCTCCAAGTTGGAATGTTCAAATTCTATTATCAGCTTCTTAAGCCAGCTTTGAATTTCAGGTCACAACCCTTGACTTCTCCTGAGTTCACTACATGATGCCTTGTGGCATTGGCTATAAGAGTGATGTTTTCAATTACTTAAAGTAATTCAAGCAAGGTAAAAATGGTGCTTTATGCCAGCTTCAACAAGCTTGGCTTTTATCATTTAGCAAGATTCACTTCTTTGTGCTATGGAGAAGAGAAAAAAACAACCCCAGTAAAAGCCTTACAAGAATGGTACAAAAAACAGGGAGAATTGAAAAAGCTTTCTGCTTTGTATTTCTAGCTTTGGGAATGTAGTTTTCTGAGAAACAACTGTCTAGACTAGAGAGAAGCTTTGAACTTTTGGGGAGAACTATCATTGCTTCTTTGATTTCATAATACTCTCTTCTCCACTACCATCTTATTTTTATAACAATTTAGTGAATTAAAATTAAAATAATAGTTTGTTTTGAGAAGTTAGAGAGGAATTTTCTGATGCTTCTGGGGGTGAAATGGAAACCCTTGTGGTTGATAGAACCCGGATTCCTACTCTTAGACTGGAAATATCAGAGAATGATCTAACGAAATTTTAAGAGTCTTCAGCCTTGGACCTTTATAAGGTAACATTTTGGTTTCTAGTGCAAATTAACAATTTGTTTCTAGTCATGTAACTTATACCTCACTTGCATAGGCAACATTCTTTCCATTTATTATGTTTACTTAAACATTGCTTTAGACCACAAAAGCAAATGGGTAACTAAATATATATTCCACAATGCTTTATTTTTCTTGTTTGCTATTCAAATCATTCCCTTGTTCAGTTTAAGAAAAAAACATCATGGTTTTCTTACCCAATTTGCCTTTCCTTTCCAGTTAGAACCATTTATGCATTGTTCAGTTGTTCATTGATTCATTTACTCAGTTGACAAATGTGCGTTGAATTCCCTTCATGTTCTCAGAACTGGGAGGGGCACTGGGATATAAGAAGATGGATTTCCTGCTCTCTGGAAGCTTCCACTCTATTGGAATTCTCAACATATTCCTCTCAGGCTCCCTGTGCAGCCTCCTAAAAGACAACATTCGTCTGATTTTTTTATTGTCACAACTTGGTAGGGGCATTTCTCTGTTCAGACTTTTATTCTGGCCATTTTTCCAAGGACCAGAGGCAATGCACATCAGCATCTCCCTTTCTCCACCAGAGATGAGGCCTGAGGGATCTTTGCCATCTTTTTCATCTGACTCACAGGGAGGCCACACAGAAGAGCTCCCCGAGAATGCTTGGAAGATTATGAGCCACCCTAAACAAATGAAAGAAATCACCCTTTCATAACTGGAGGGGGTGAAGATGTTGGAGTTGGGGCCTTGACTAAGCCAAGCAAGTAAATATGTCCTTGGGTATTTAGTTACAATCCCAGGGATTACTGAACAAATCTCGCATCGTGAGAGGAGCTGTAAATCAAATAGCATAAGGCCTTCATTACATAAGAGAGATTACTCCGTATTACCAATGGGTTTGAAAGCATTCAGACTCAACTTGCAATGCAAGGAACTCTAGATTGTCAGCCTGTTGCTGCACGCATGTGGGTCCACTCATGTACTCATGGATGCAGCTCTGTTCTGCCAGGTGCGAGGGGAGGGACTCACTTGGCTCATCTGATGATTGTCCTTTTTTTCCTCCCTTTTTGCAGGTGTGTAGAGTTGAGTCCATTTTAATCTTCTGCTCATGCCCACTATCATTGTCGGTGCATAGTTCAAGGCTTTTCCCTTGGTTTCGAGGTTGTTTTTCCCTTATATTTTCTCTCCCTACTCCCATTCTTCTTGCTCTATAGGTATTTGTTCTTACAAATTGTATGTTAGTTGGTCTGTACATATTCTTTCCATCTTTTAATTATAACCATATTCAAACACAGTGGAAAGTTGAGTGAATAGTACAGTGTACACTCCTATACCTACCACTTTGAATCAAGCATTTCCTAACACTTTGTCATACTAGGTTGACCCTGCATAGGTGTCTAACACCTATAAGTAAGTTATGAAAACTATGATGTTGCCCCTAAATACTGAAGCATGCTTTTCCTAAAAATAAAGACATTGTTCTACACAAAGACCACATCAAAATTCTCAGTCCTGAAAGGATAGAAGAAAGAGAGATAGAGCTAGAAGTAGGAGATGGTGATGGGGTTAGAGATAGAGATGAAGATGGGGTTGGAGATGGAGAGAAAATGGAGATGGAGGTGGGGTTAGAGATAGAGATGAAGCTGGAGATGGAGAAGCAGACAAGGATGGGGATGGAGAGGAGAAGGGGAATTAGAAGAAATTCAGCCATTTTTCTCTCCAGTTTCTTGGTGGTAGAGTGCTTCCCCCCCACCCCAAGAATGGGTGCTCTGCCTGCCAGTTTACAATATGGACATCTCAGACAGAGTAAAGTTACTATCCAAAAAACCAGCAAAGGGCCTGAGCTTCATGGCTCTAAAAAGTCACTTTTTGGGAAAATTAACACTTGCTGTTTCTTTGCCGTGCAGCCCAAACATTCCATCACTTGGTGATTCAATCGTAACAGTACTAGCGAGGTTGAGGTTGAACTTGCTATTGAACTGCAAGGAGTGTCTCAAGGCAGTCATTTCTGTGGCATGTATGATCTCTAACTCTGGAAGGCAGCGCACAGAATTAATGAGAGGTTTCATGTGTATCTGGAAGAACATCTTTCCAAGAATTTACTCTCTTTGATTTGGCATGTGCTCTATGCTCTTCAAGTTAGTTGGTGGTCAGATTGGAAACTTCAGAGTTTTCTTTAAAAACTCTGCCTGGGCTTGTGTATTTTTCTGTACATATGCTATACTTCAATGACTATTTTATTTTAAAAAGGAAAAAAATAACTCTACTAAAGTCTGACTTTTTCCTAACATAGCCTTCACCGTTGACATTTTTTAAAGCATCTCCCCAGACACTGAGCACTTCAGAAGTCTTTGCTTTGGTCTCTGAAATTGGCAAACTGTAGAAGGCAATGGAACCCCACTCCAGTACTCTTGCCTGAAAAATCCCATGGACAGGGGAGCCTGGTGGGCTGCAGTCCACAGGGTCTCTACGAGTCGGACATGACTGAGCGACTTCCCTTTCACTTTTCACTTTCCTGCATTGGAGAAGGAAATGGCAACCCACTCCAGTGTTCTTGCCTAGAGAATCCCAGGGACGGGGGAGCCTGGTGGGCTGCCGTCTATGGGGTCCCACAGAGTCGGACACGACTGAAGCGCCTTAGCAGCAGCAGCAGCAGCAGTGTAGTGACCAGAGTTCTCAATGCACAGTTACTGTCCTTGATTCTGGAATTGGTTCTTGGGGCTTTCATGTAACAGTTGTCTGTCATTGGGCAAGATCCTTAACCTTTTTATGGCACAGATTTCTCAGCTGCAAGACAGTCATAACAACATGTTATGAAGGAGCACATGGAGTCGTGAAAATCAAATAAGATAATGTATATAAACATGTTTCATTAAACACAGAACATGTGAAATTGTCACAACTAGGGTTTTTATGTGTGTCTGTTCTTTTTCTGGTCTGCTATTTGTTGATCTTATTTCCCAGGTTCCACCCTCAGCTGCCTGTGGTCCATTTTCTATGCAGCAGCCAGAAGGATCCTGTGAAAACATCACGTCCATTGTGTTTCTTCTCCATGCCCAAGGTCCTATTTCTCTCTCTGCCCTCTCGACTTTCCGCCACCACTCTGACTTCAATTCCTACTATTCTCCTCCTGCTCATTCTCGCTCAGACACACTAAATTTCCTGCAAACCTTCAAACCTCCTGTTTCAAGCTCGTCCCCAAGACTTTACAGTTTACTCTGCTGGTAAAGTCCCTACTTGGCTCACTTTTTCACTTCCTTCAAGTCTTTGCTTTTCACTGAGGTCTTTTTGGCCATTCTGTCATAGCTGTAACCCTGGTACTCCTTAGCCATTCTTCCTGTTTTGTATTTTTACATAGCACTTATAACAAGAACCTGCCTGCAAAGCAGGTTTGATTCCTGGGTCAAGAAGTTCCTCAGAAGGGATAGGCTACCTGCTCCAGTATTCTTGGGTTTCCCTGGTGGCTCAAATGGTAAAGAATCCGCCTGCAATGTGGGAGAGCTGGGTTCAGTCCCTGGGTTGGGAAGATCCCCTGGAGAAGGGCCTGGCAACCCACTCCAGTATCCTTGTCTGAAGAATCTCCATGGACAGAGGAGCCTGGCGGGCTGCAGTCCATGGGGTCATAAAGAGTCAGAAACAACTGAGTGACTAAGCACAGTCTAACCTCCCAATAAGCATAGTCTAACCTCCCGATATACTATGTGGGTGATATATGTTTTGGTTAATATTTGCCTTTCCCCAGTAGATTACAAACTCCATCAGAGCAAGAATTTTTGTCTATTGTATTAACTGATGGATCCCCAGTGCATAGAACATAGTTTGACGTGCCACAGATGAGATGATTGGATGGCTTCACTGACTCAACAGATGTGAGTTTGGGCAAGCTCCGGGAGTTGGTGAAGGACAGAGAAGCCTGGCAGTCTTCAGTCCATGGGGTCACGAAGAGTTGGATACAACTGAGTGACTGAACTGAACTGAACTGAGGCCCTTGTTGAATAATATCTTGAAATACTATTCGACATATTAATATTTGTTGAATGAATGAATGAGACTGTTTCAATTTCACAATCAGAAAAAGGATGAGAACTTACATTTCTGGATATTTTTCCATATACACCTCATAAAATGAGCCCTGTTGGAAAGTCTATGTGGATTCCTTACTTTCCCCCCAGATCATAACCACATTTAAGATATTTGTATAATCTCTTTGCATGCTTTAATAATCCAGGAATGCTGTTTCTGTTTCAAAGACCTGTGGAGAAGTAGTAAATGGAGGGAGGGGAAATAGAATCAGGTTCATAGCAGGCAAATCTGACCCATGCTGTTGTTTTGCCACCCAATTTTGTAGCATTTTCTTCAGCAGGATATAATTTGGTCTTGCAACCTCTTGAAAGGAAAACGATGACCCCACAGCATTCCCAAACTATGTGCTGGGAACAGTAGTTCCAAGAAATGCTAATCTGTACTCAAAAAAGGACAAGGTTTTTGTGGTTCTGATTACATATTAGCATGTTAAAGGCTCTGAGGAGTCACATAGCTTAAAAATAAATAAAGGATGGGTGGTCTGTTTAATAGTAACTTATTAAAATAGGGGAAGTCCAGGCAATAGTTAAAAGACCATGATCTTCAGCTTTTAAACTTTAATTTCCCACAGATCTCATAAAATGGATATGCATTTTATTTTGTCACCGAGTCCTGCTCAGTACTCTGAAAGCTTATCTTTGGAAGGAAATGCACTTATAGGGTATCCATTATATCAACAATACGTTCTCCATGACACTGCAGTTCTTCTGAATTAAAAATATATATATATTAATGAAGTACTTCTTAAGCATGTCTCCCTACTTAATGCAAGAATTTCATTAGACACAATAAAGATACCAGGGGGAACAAGACAGGGTAAGATCCTATGGAGCTGACGTCCTAGGATAGTCAGAGACTTTAAGCAAATACACCAAATAATAAATGTGGAGCCAAGGGTGTTAAAGGAAGAGAGGAGAAGCTGGGATGGAGAATAGGATTATGTGAGGATATTTTCTACTTGAGGAGATCAGGAGGGAAGGATGCGCTGAGTTTGGCGTATTTAAATTGAGATGTGAGGATAACAAGCCAGCTGTGACAAAAGGATGAAGAAGAATGCTTGTTTTAGGAAGAATGAATAGTGTAATCTGCCTATAACAAGCATTCTTCTTTGCCCTTTTGTGAATTCCATGGACAGAAGAATCTGGCAGGCTACAGTCCCAATGGTCACAAAGAGTCTGATGCCACTGAAGCGGCTTAGCACACATGCATGCGATGAGGTAGTCAATGGCTCAGTTGCAGGAAGCAACTTGCTAAAGAACTGAAAGGAGATCCCATGGCTGACTCACAGTGCTCATGAGTGGAAGGGCCGATGGAAGTGTGTATCTCAATCATTCAGGGCTCTTGAGGTCATGATATGGTCTTTTATTGAGAGTAATAGGATTGAATTTATATTTCAAGGAATCTCCCTCAAAACAGAATGTATCCCAATGCATTAAAATTTTTAAGTGAATAGGCATTTAAAAATGCTTTTAAATATCTGAAAAATATAGATTACATATTTATTCATCTCTCGACCCCAAACATGCAATATCCTCTAATTCTATGTGAACCACTGGGTTTTGGCTAAATGTTGTGATTCTATCCTGTGTTTTATACATAAGTCTCCACACCTACACTCTCTATACATCTGTGCTTCAGAGAATACCCATAGCCTGGGACACATGTGAGGGTTTTCAGGACAGTCGACCTTCTACAGTCCTGGAGCTTGTTTTGGGGGCCTCCCATCTTCCCACTCCCAAAGCATGAGATCAAGAGAGCCATTGTTTTCCAGTAGTGCTGAACATGCATTTTCTTGCTCTTCTCTATGCTTCAATGAGTGGTTCTGGAGGTACTCATAAATTAGCACGATATTTGCAGCACTTGCAAATGGCAAGTGAGAACAGTTTGCAACATCCAACAATTCATGTAACTCACAGCTGTATTTGCTTTCTGGTGCCTCAGATGGTAAAGAATCCGCCTGCAATGCAGGGGACCTGGGTTCAATCTCTAGGTTGGGAAGATTCTCTGGAGGAGGGCACGGCAACCTACTCCAGTATTCTTCCCTAGAGAATTCTCATTGATAGAGGAACCTGGTGGGCTACAGTCCATGCGATCACAAAGAGTCGGACATGACTGAGTGACTAAGCACACAAAGCTGTATATATGTCAGTATAGACATGGCATACATGAAGTATGATAGAGATTGGCTTTGTTAGCTAGATGAACACTGAACTCCAGAATAACAAAGACTTGCTTTTATAAAAAAAGATTTAATGACTTAAGAATTCAATAATTTCAGTTTTATTTAAATAACAGTTTTAATTATAAATGTTGATAGTTCAACTATATTTTATATTTTATCTTTAAATTTTAATAGATAACTTTGAATACATCTGAAGAAAAATAGCTTCTTGGAAAACTTATGAAAAATCATTTTTACTTTTCTTTTTTTTGGCCATACTATATGGTTTGTGGGATCTTGGTTCCCTGATCAGATACTGAGAGTGTGGAGTCCTAGTCACTAGACCACCAGGGAACTCCCTAATTTTCCATTTTTTAAAAAAATTTACCTGAATTTATAGCATGCAATGAAAATATGTAAACTTTGAATATTATTTTTAAAAATTTCAATCTTTTAGATAACTGAGAATGAGTACAATATGCAATTGTGATAGAAATTGAAAATACAAACCTGGAGTTTAGAAGAGAGAAAGAGCTATAAAGGAAAAATAAGTAAATCATCAAAGAAGCAGTGAGAGAGTTCATTCTTAGGGAGGTTGATAAGGAGTCTGGGGCCCTTGAGAAGGAGAAAGGAGTCCCAGGCTCTCAAGGAGGAGAAAAGGACAAACTGTTTTTTTTTTTCCTGCATTGCTTCCTCTTAGTCACATAAGATGTTTTTCCTTAAACATTGAGTTGTTATGACAGCAATCTTTAAGACTAACTGTCTTTAAGCCCAGAGCTAATGATAACACAACAAAACAAGTCATCTTGCTCAAGGATATATTTTTCCTTAAGCTCTGTCAGTTTAGTTGCTCAGTTGTGCCTGACTCTTTGTGACTCCATGGACTGCAGCATGCCAGGCTTCCCTGTCCACACCAATTCCCAGAGCTGAGTTTGCTTAAACTCATCTCCATCGAGTCAGTGACGCCATCCAACCATCTCATCCTCTGTCATCATCTCCTCCTGCCTTCAATCTCTCCCAGCATCAGGGTCTTTTCCAGTGAGGCAGTTCTTTGCATCAGGTGGCCAAAGGGTCGGCTTCAGCATCAGTCCTTCCAATGAATAGTCAGGACTGATTTCCTTTAGGATTGACTGATTTGATATCCTTGCAGTCCAAGGGACTCTTAAGAGTCTTCTCCAACACCACAGTTCAAAAGCATCAATTCTTCAGTGCTCAGCTTTCTTTATAGTCCAACTCTTACATCCACACATGACTACTGGAAAAACCATAGCTTTGACTAGATGGACTTTTGTTGGTAAAGTAATATCTCTGCTTTTTAATATGCTGTCTAGGTTTGCCATAACTTTTCTTCCAAGGAGCAAGCGTGTTTTAATTTCATGGCCGCAGTCACCAGCTGCAATGATTTTGGAGCCCAAGAAAATAAAGTCTTTCACTGTTTCCATTGTTTCCCCAACTATTTGCCATGAAATGATGGGACTGGATGCCATGATCTTAGTTTTCTGAATGTTAACTTTTAAGCCAACTTTTTCACTCCCCTCTTTCACTTTCATCAAGAGGCTCTTTAGTTTTTCTTTGCTTTCTGCCATAAGGGTGGTGTCATCTGAATATCTGAGGTTATTGATATTTCTCCTGGCAATCTTGATTCCAGCTTGTGCTTCATCCAGCCCAGCGTTTCGCATGATATACTCTGCATATAAGTTAAATAAGCAGGGTGACAAGGTACAGCCTTGACATACTCCTTTCCCAATTTAGAACCTGTATGTTGTTCCATGTCCAGTTCTAACTGTTGCTTCTTGACCTCCATACAGATTTCTCAGGAGGCAGATAAGGTGTTCTGGTATTCCCATCTCTTGAAGAATTTTCCACAGTTTGTTGTGATCCACACAATCAAAGGTTTTAGCGTAGTCAATAAAGCAGAAGTAGATGTTTTTCTGGAACTGTCTTGCTTGTTCTATGATCCAACGGATGTTGGCAATTTGATCTCTGGTTCTTCTGGCTTTTTTAAATCCACTTTGAATATTCTGGAAGTTCTCAGTTCACATACTGTTGAAGCCTGGCTTGAAGAATTTTGAGCATTGTTTTGCTAGTGTGTGAGAGGAGTGCAACCATGCGGTAGTTTGAGCATTCTTTGGCATTGCCTTTCTTTGGGATTGGAATGAGAACTGACTTTTTCCAGTCCTGTGGCCACTGCCGAATTTTCCAAATTTGCTGGCATATTGAGTAAGGCACTTTTAACAGCATCATCTTTTAGGATTTGAAAGCGCTCAACTGGAATTCCATCACCTCCACTAAGGCCCACTTGACTTTGCATTCTAAGATATCTGGCTCTAGGTGACTGATCACACCATCATGTTTATCTGGGTCATGAAGATCTTTTATGTATAGTTCTTCTGTGTATTGTTGCCACCTCTTCCTAATATCTTCTGCTTCTGTTAGGTCCATACCATTTCTGTCCTTTATTGTGCCCATCTTTGCATGAAATGTTCCCTTGGTATCTCTAATTTTCTTGAAGAGAGCTCCAGTCTTTCTCATTTTATTGTTTTCCTCTATTTCTTTGCACTGATCACTGAGGAAGGCTTTCTTATCTCTCCTTGCTATTCTTTGGAACTCTGCATTCAAATGGGTATGTATTTCCTCTTCTCCTTTGCCTTTCGCTTCTCTTCTTTTCTCAGCTATTTGTAAGGCCTCCTCAGACAACCATTTCACCTTTTTCCTTTTCTTTTTCTTGGGGATGGTCTTGATCACTGCCTCCTCTAAAATATCTTGAACCTCTGTAATAGTTCTTCAGGCACTCTGTCTATCAGATCTATTCCTTTGAATCTATTTGCCACTTCCACCTTATAATCATAAGGGATTTGATTTAGGTCATACCTGAATGGTCTAGTGGTCTTCTCTACTTTCTTCAATTTAAGTCTGAATTTTGCAATTAGGAGTTCATGATCAGAGCCACACTCAGATCTTTGTCTTGTTTTTGCTGTCTGTATAGAGCTTTGCCATTTTTGAGTGCAAAGAATATAATCAATCTGATTTTGATATTGACCATCTGGTGATATCTGTGTGTAGAGTCATCTCTTAGTGTTGTTGGAAGAGGGTGTTTGCTATGGCCAGTGTGTTCTTGGCAAAACTCTGTTAGCCTTTGTCCTGATTCATTTTGTACTCCAAAGTTAAATTTACCTGTTACTCCAGGTATCTCTTGACTTCCTACTTTTGCATTCCAGTCCCCTGTAATGAAAAGGACATCTTTTTTGGCTGTTAGTTCTAGAAGGTCTTGTAGGTCTTCATAGAACCATTCAGTTTCAGCTTCTTTGGCGTTAGTGGTTGGAGCATAGACTTGGATTACTTAATATTGAACGGTTTGCCTTGGAAATGAGCAGAGATCATTCTGTCATTTTTGAGATTGCATCTAACACTGTATTTTTGAACTCTTTTGTTGACTATGACGGCTACTTCATTCCTTCTAAGGAATTCTTGCCCACAGTGATAGATATAATGGTTATCTGAATTAAAATCACCCATTCCAGTCCATTTTAGTTCACTGATTCCTAAAATGCTGATGTTCACTCTTGCCATCTCCTGTTTGACCACTTCTAATTTACCTTAATTCATGGACCTAACATTCCAGATTCGTATGCAATATTGTTCTTTACAGCATCGGACTTTACTTCCATCATCAGTCACATTCACAACTGGGTATTGTTTTCACTTTGGCTCTGCCTCTTTATTCATTCTGGAGTTATTTCTCCACTCTTCTCTAGTAGCATATTGGGCACCTATTGACCTGGGGAGTTCATCTTTCAATGTCATATTTTTTTGTCTTTTCATACTGTTCACTGTGTTCTCAAGGCAAGAATACTGAAGTTGTTTGCCATTCCCTTCTCCAGTGGACCACATTTTGTCAGAGCTCTCCACCATGACCCATCCGTCTTGGGTGGCCCTCCGTGGCATGGCTCAGAGTTTCAGTGAGTTAAACAAGGCTGTGGTTCATGTGATCAGTTTGGTTAGTTTTCTGTGATTGTGGTTTTCATTCTGTATGCCCTCTGAGGATAAGGACAAGAGGATTATGGAAGCTTCCTGATGGGAGAGACTAACTGTGGGGGAAACTGGGTCTTGTTCTGATGGGCAGGGACATGCTAAGTAAATCTTTAATCCAATTTTCTGTTGATGGGTGGAGCTGTGTTCCCTCCCTATTGAGGAGAAAACTCAAGGAGATGTTTCTCCTTAACAAGAACCTTTTGACTAGTCTTGTTATCTTAAGACATTTGTTGCAAGAGACCTTTTTATCGTTAGATATCAGTTTAGTCCCTCAGTCCTGTCTGACTCTTTGGGATTCCATGGACTGCAGCACACCAGGCTTCCTTGTCCATCACTGACTCCCAGAGCTTACTCAAAGTCATGTCCATCAAATCGGTGATGCCATCCAACCATCTCTGTCATCCCCTTCTCCTCCTGCCTTCAATCTTTCCCAGCATCAGGGTCTTTTCCAATGAGTCAGTTCTTTGCATCATGTGGCCAAAGTATTGGAGCTTCAGCTTTAGTATCAGTCCTTCCAATGAATATTCAGGACTAATTTCCTTTAGGATTGATTGGTCTGATCTCCTTGCAGTCCAAGGGCTCTCAAGAGTCTTCTCAAACACCACAGTTCGAAAGCATTAATTCTTTGGTGCTCAGCTTTCTTTATAGTCCAACTCTCACATCCATACATTACTACTAGAAAAACCATAGTTTTGACTAGATGGACCTTTGTTGGCAAAGTAATGTCTCTACTTTTTACTCTGCTGTCTAGGTTGGTCATAGCTTTTCTTCCAAGCTTAAATTAAAAGAGCAAGCATCTTTTAATTTCATGGCTGCAGTTACCATCTGCAGTGATTTTGGTGGTGGTGATTTAGTCACAAAGTCATGTCTGATTCTTGCAACACCATGGACTGTTGCCCACCTGGCTCTTCTGTCCATAAGATTCTCCAGGCAAGAATACTGGAGTGGGTTGCTGTTTCCTTCTCCAGGGCATCTTCCCAACCCAGCAACTGAACCCAGGCCTCTTGCATTACAGGAAAATTCTTTCCCAACTGAGCTATATAGTAAGGATGCAATGGTTTTGGAGCCCACCAAAATAAAATCTCTCACTGGTTTCGTTGTTTCCCCATCTATCTGCCATGAAGTGATGGGACTGGATGCCATGATCTTCATTTTTTGAATGTTGAGTTTTAAACCAACTTTTCCACTTTCCTCTTTCACTTTCATCAAGAGGCTTTTTAGTTCCTCCTTGCTTTCTGCCATAAGGGTGGTATCATCTGCATATCTGAGGTTATTGATATTTCTCCTGGCAATCTTGATTCCAGCTTGTGTTTCATCCAGCCCAGCGTTTCACATGATGTACTCTGCATATAAGTTACATAAGCAGGGTGACAAGGTACAGCCTTGACATACTCCTTTTCCAATTTGGAACCAATCTGTTGTTCCATGTCCAGTTCTAACTGTTGCTTCTTGACCTGCTTACAGGTTTCTCAGGAGGCAGATAAGGTGATCTGATATTCCCATCTCTTTAAGAATTTTCCACAGTTTGTTGTGATCCACACAAAGGATTAAGCATAGTAAATGAAGCACAAGTAGATATTTTTCTGGAATTCTCTTGCTTTTTCTATGATCCAACGGATGTTGGCAATTTGATCTCTGCTTCCTCTTTTGTTTCTAAATCCAGGTTGAACCTCTGGAAGTTCTCATTTCACATATTGTTGAAACCTCACTTGAAGAATTTTGATCATTGTTTTGCTAGCGTGTGAAATAAGTGCAATTGTGCAGTAGTTTGAACATTCTTTGGCATTGCTATTCTTTGGGATTGGAATGAAAACTGACCTTTTCCAGTCCTGTGGCCACTGCTGAATTTTGCAAATTTGCTGGCATATTGAGTGCAGCACTTTCACAGCATCATCTTTTAGGATTTGAAATAGCTCAACTGGAATTCCATCACCTCCACTAGCTTTGTTTGTGGTGATATTCATAAGGCCCATTTGACTTCACATTCCAGGATGTCTGGCTCTAGGTGAGTGATCATACCATCGTGGTTATCTGGATCATGAAGATCTTTTATGTATAGTTCTTCTATGTATTCTTGCCACCTCTTCTTAATATCTTCTGCTTCTGTTAGGTCCATAGCATTTCTGTCCTTTATTGTGCCCATCTTTGCATGAAATGTTCCCTTGGTATCTCTAATTTTCTTGAAGAGATCTCTAGTCTCTCCCCTTCTATTGTTTTCCTCTATTTCTTTGCATTGATCACTGAGGAAGGCTTTCTTATCTCTCCTTGCTATTCTTTGGAACTCTGTATTCAAATGAGTATAGCTTTCCTTTTCTCCTTTGCCTTTAGCTTCTTTCTTTTCTCAGCTATTTGTAAGACCTCCTCAGACAACCATTTTTCCTTTCTGCATTCTTTCCCTTGGGGATAGTTATGATCACTGCCTCCTGTACAATGTCATGAAGCTCTGTCCATAGTTCTTCAGGCACTCTGTCTATTGGATAAGATGTATGTTGTGGGAGTGGATCTGGTAAAAGTGTATAGTGAAAAAGTGAAAGTGAAGTCAGTAGTGTCCCACTCTTTGTGACCCCATGGATGGTAGCCTGCCAGGCTCCTCCATCCATGGGATTTTCTAGGCAAGAATACTGGAGTGGGTTGCCATTTCTTTTTACAGGGCATCTTCCTGACCCGGGAATCAAACCTGGGTCTCCCACATTGCGGCAGACTTTACCATTTGAGTTATCAGGTAATCCCACAAAATCAGTCGTAAAAGTGAAAGGAAGTATACAAGTATATAAGCTAGGTATATAAATATAAAAAAATATACATAAGGCCTTGGTAAGACTAGAGAGGGGGTTACTCTCCATCCCCCTTCTGCTGTCTATGTCAGAAACTTTCTCTGTCCTCTTTCACTTTAATAAAACTTTGCTACATAACAGCTCTTGGGTGATCAGGCCTGGTCCCTGGTCCCAAGTCTAAATCTTCTGCTTCGGAAATCATGAATCCGACATCATTCACCGTAAACTATCAGCAGTCTGCTTAAATTTTTTAAAAACTATTACAAAGGAAAGCTGGCAGACTTCTGTTGGGTAAGAATCACATATAATTTGCAAATAAGACATTACGAATTCTTTTTAAGTCAGATTTTTGAGATATTATTTACATATGGTAACAGTCACCCTTTCCAGGTGTTCAGATTTATGTGTTTTGACAAAAGGCATACTACTATGTAATCATGACCCCAATCAGGATATAGAGTAGTTCCCCCTTTATAGTCAACTCCCTTCCCCCTTCTTTCCCAGCTACCAGCTTCTGGCAATCTTTGATCTGATTTATTTCCTTATCATTTTATCATTTTTTTAGGATGTCATGTAAATTGAATTCATACAGTATATAATCTTTTGTGTCTGACTTCTTGTACTCAGTCTAATCCTTTTGAGAGTCGTTCATGTTGTTGCAAGTATCAATAGATCTTTCCTTTATTTGCTGAATATTATTCCATTATATGCAGCCACTACACAATTTGTTTATCCATTCACCAGTTGATGGACATTTGGGTTGCTTCCAGTTTGGGGAGATTACAAATAAAGCTGCTCTAAACCTTCTTCTATAGGTCTTTGTGTGGCTATGTTTTCATTTCTGTTGTGTAAATACCTAGGAATGGATTGCTGGGTCATATGGTAAGTGTATTTTTAACTGTTTAAGAAATTGCCAAAGTGTTTTCCAAAGTGACCATACCGTTTTGCACAAATCCACCAGCACCATGTGCTAGCAAGGATGGTGTGCACTTGGTATAGTGTTTAGGAGGTCATTTCTTTCTTTCAGTTCAGTCACTTTAGTAGGTGAGACATTCTCTAACTACTAATCAAAAAATTAAACTGAGCTAGAAAATTCTCATGAGTAGTTTGGTGGTGGTTTTAGCCACTAAGTCATGTCTATAGCCCATCAGGTTCCTCTCTCCATGGAATTTCCTGAGTAAGAATACTGGTGTGGGTTGCCATTTCATCCTCCAGAGGATCTTCCCAACCCAGGGGTCAGACTCGTGTCTCCTGCATTGCTAGTGGTCTCCTGCATCGCAGGCAGATTCTTTACCTCTGAACCACCAGGGAAGGCCATTGCACAACTTACGTAGGTGAAATCAAATCTTGCAATTTCATGCTCCTGGTTAAAATGACTAGAACACATGCAAGCCTCCATTTGTCCTCATGTGCAGAGCCTGCAATGATAGTGGTGAGGCTGTATTCACTGTACCCCTTCTTTTTGCTGTGAAGTTTGTTATCAGAGCATGTGCTTCTTCGAGGTCTGTCTTAGATCCTTACTTGCACAGGACAGCTGCTACCTCATTCTGCAGTGCCCTCAAGTGGAGGATGAGTGTTCAGGGTTCAACTTGTCCTCTGTGCATACCCTGACCCCTCCATACTCCAGGTGAAAGACGCCATCTTGAAAGACTTCAGCACCTGGCCTAGGATACAGGACCTATATTTAGGGAGCTCCTTTATAGAAGAGAGAGGGCTTCTTTAGTGGCTCAAATGGTAAAGAACTTGCCTGCAATGTGGGAGACCTAGGTTTGATCCCTGGGTCAGGAAGATCCCTTGGAGAAGGGAATGGTAACTCACCCCAGTATTCTTGCCTGGAGAATTCCATGGACAGAGAAGCCTGGCGGGCTACACTCCATGGAGTTGCAAACAGTTGGACATGACTGAGCAACTAACACTCTGTAGCAGACCTGGCATAGCCCCACGAGCCACCTGATGGAGTGGTGAGTGATGCTGAGAAGAGCTGTGAGCAGTGGAGCCTTGGTTCCCAAAATGATGATTTGGAGATGTCTTATGAGATGCACAAATGGTAGCATACTGTATTTATCCCATTGCTGGTGAGACCTTGCTTCTACTCCGTGATGAGATCAGCTTCAGGATCTTCAAACCTTGGAAGCGTACTGGAGAAGGCTGGACTATGACGGACGTGGTCCTGACTCTAAACTGTTTGGTAGATTGTAAAGAATGCCACTAAGGAAAAATGTACTTCCTCAATTTCAGATTCAGCAAAAAAGGCACTTAATAGATCAAAATGCTGCCTCTTCCTGGCCACAAGAATGTGTCCCCACAGGAACCGTGGTATTTTGTGATCTATGAGCTACAGGGTAGGATGTAATATTTCCTGACTTGCATTTGAGGAAACTTAAAATATTTAAGGCCACTCATCTCTCCCCTCAATTTCTTCTTCCTTTGGGGATCATAAAAACCTTGAGAAATGTCAAGCTTCCCTTTTATATTTTCTTCATTGAATGCAAGACCTCATTTTTTTTTTAGCCCTTCTAATGAATGTGGGTTATCATCTTATGCCCATTGGACATTAAGAAGTTTAAATGAGTCAGTCTTCAAGGAAATCAACCCTGAATAATCATTGGAAGAACTGATACAAGATGAAGTTCCACTGCTTTGGCAACATGATGTGAAGAGCTGACTCACTGGAAAATACCCTGATGCTGGGAAAGATTGAAAGCAGAAGGAGAAGAGGGGGACCGAGGATGAGATGTCCCCTGATGGATGGGACACTGATTTGGATGGCAATACTGATTCAATGGACATGAACTTGGGCATACTCTGAGAGATGGGGACTCAAAGAGTTGGACAGGATTGAAGTGACTGGGCATGCATGCATAAGCACTTAATTACATATTTTGTATCCATTTAGTGTAACTTCTTGGTTGACAGTGTAGGCTGTGGATTTAGACAAATTGCTAGACAACTGGAATTCAGATCATAACTCAACCACTAAGCTAAGATCGGTGTGTGCATGCTAAGTAGCTTCAGTCCTGTCCAACTCTTTGTGACCCTATGGACTGTAGTTTGCCAGGTTCCTCTGTCCACAGGATTCTCCAGGCAAGAATACTGGAGTGGGTTGCCATGCCTTCCTCCAGGGAATCTTCTCAACGTAATGATCGAACCTGCTTCTCCTGTGGCTCCTGCATTGAAGACCACTGAGCCACCAGGGGAATCCCCACAGTACCATACTATCTCCTAAAGTTTGAATGTACTGCCACCCTTTTTCCTCATTTTCTTATTTTAGTTTCTTATCTTTATGTTATTACTTTCATGTATATAGTACAGAACATTCAAAAATCAGAACATTTCACAATTAGTCACAATAATTTTGTTGTTGTTGTTGAATTTTATTCCTGCAATAAAATGCTGTATAATCTTGGGCAAGGAACTTTTATTCTCAATGATACTCTTTCACCCTCTTTTTTTTTTCCCTTAAAAAACCCAACTTTTAATTGAGATGTGGCAAATATAAAATTAATCTTAACTACACCTCTTGGTTGGAGAAGGCAGTGGCACCCCACTCCAGTACTCTTGCCTAGAAAATCCCATGGATGGAGGAGCCTGGTGGGCTGCAGTCCATGGGGTCGCTGAGGGTTGGACATGACTGAGCGACTTCACTTTCACTTTTCACTTTCATACATTGGAGAGGGAAATGGCAACCCACTCCAGTGTTCTTGCCTGGAGAATCCCAGGGACGGGGAGCCTGGTGGGCTGCCATCTATGGGGTCTCACAGAGTTGGACACGACTGAAGCAACTTAGCAGCAGCAGTAGCACACCTCTTGGTGAATTGTTGTATACATCCATGTAATCACTTTAATTATTGTTGCATTTTATTCTTGGAAAAATGACTATACATTCAAATCTCAACTGGTTAATATAATTTCAATATACAATGCACACAAGGACAGTTATACTTCAAATTATATCTTGAATTATAAGTATACTTGAAAGTGAACGTTCAAATATTAACAAAATCCTTATGGAAAACTTTGTATGACTGTCATTTTTACAGTGATTGTGTATTATGTTAGCCCCCATGATATTGAGATCAAGAAAAGTTTTTCCTCTTCTAATTTGTCTTTGTTATACTGCTCAAATATGTGATCTCTAGAGACTTAAGTGCTACAATGGAGCCATTGTCAAATCAAATAGCTCAACCACTCATATCGCAATGAAAAAAGATAAAGGATTGACTTAAATCCACCTCTCCACACAGCCTCTTAATTGGTGGAACCTGGACTACAGTGAAGATCTGGATTTCACAGAATAATACCCTATGGGCTGATCTTGTTGTTCTTTGGCCAACAGGGGAGACTGAGGCATAAAAATTAATTTGGAAGAAAAGACTCTGTCTGGGTGGGAAAAAACAAACACAGATAAAACTAGTTGTAGAGTTAATAGAAAGCAGTGTTTCTTCCAAGGACATTCTTCAACAACAAAGTATCATAATGCCTCCTTTCTTTGAGTGACTGCTATTTTCTTATTCAAGGAAAAACTTTGCTGTTTGAAATGAAGTTGGTTAAGAATAAAACATTTCACTCTTTCCCAGATGACTTTGACACAGAGGAGTACTTTTGGTTTCCAACCCAGGTGCAGAGCCTGAGAAAAGAGGTGTCTGAACTCAGCATTTCAGATCCATCTTAACTTGGTCGTTCCCAAGGAAACAGAATCCTGGGTCCAGTTTGCAGTCTAGGATTGTTGTTGACTTCTTTGAGTCTATCAAAATATTGTTTCAATTAAATTAACTCTAGCCTTCCCCCAAATCTTGCAATGAATCTATCTTTTGTTTTGTTTAGTGAGATATCCTATAGTTCTCTGGTGTGAACTCCATCTTGGCAATGGATCAATATATCTACTTCTGGTCTATAGGTTTGTCCCTGGAATGTTCAAGCTGATAAGTCTAGGACAGTAAGCTTTATTATTGCTGTTTTTCATTTTTACTTATTTATTTTATTTTCTATTTCTGGCTGTACTGGGTCTTTGTTGCTGCGTGAGGGCTTTCTCCAGTTGTCGCGAGAGGAGGCTAGTCTTTGTTGCAATGTTCAGACTTCTCATTGTGGTGGTTTCTAGGGCACGCAGGCTCAGTAGCTGTGACCCAGGGGCCTGGTTGTCCCATGGCATGTGGGATCTTCCTGGACCAGAGATGGAATATGTGTTCCATGCATTGGCAGGTGAATTCTTAACCACTGGGCAACCAGGGAAGCCCCCTTGTTTTTTAAAAATAAGGAAACTGAGGCTCAAGAAGGTTAAATAAAGTATACAAGGGGTTTTAGACAATAAATGGTCACAGAACTAAAACCAAGATCAGAAGTGTGATGAAGTCCAACGCATGCTGCCCACTGCATTCATCTTCAGCTCATTATTGCTCCATTATTGGCTAACAACCACACCCAATGAGAAGCCACAAATGCCACCCATACCATTTTGTTCTTCCCCATTACAGCTAGTGTCCAATCCTGACACACACCACTACGCCTCAAGGCGTGGCTTCAGTTTTATAGTGTCACTGTCTTCCAGGAGCCCGGGTGAGCCATCCAACACTAGTTCTGAGTTTCTTTCTTCCTCAGCCACATCGATAAAGCGATATTTCTAACAATACACTCTGGGTTTTCACACTGGCATGGCTGTGCTTGTGCTGTTCCTTGATCTGGGCATTCCTTGCCCACAGTTCTCTGTCTGTGTAAACCTTCTAAAAATCGTATCAAGATTTTTGCTGCAAACAACAGAAGCCACCCTAGCTTGTTTTAGTAGACAAGTAATTTATAAAGAACATCAGATGATTTCACAGAAACTTTGGACGTGCTAGAGCACTTGAATTGAAGGCTACTCTGAAGGACTGGCCCAAGTGAAAGTGTTGGTCGCTCAGTTGTGTCTGACTCTTTGTGACCCCATGGACTGTAGCCCACCAAGCTCCTTTGTCCAAGGGATTCTTCAGGCAAGAATACTGGAGTGGGTTGCAATTTTCTTCTCCAGGGGATCTTCCTGACCCAGGGCACGTGGGTCTTCTGTATTACACGGAGATATCTTACTGTCTGAGCCACAGGGACTGGCCCAAGGCAGACGGCAACCGCCCCAGTCAGACACAGAGTACAGTTTCCATCTCTGACACTAGGGGGAGCTAGACTTTCTCTCCTCCCTGTGTTGAAAACTGGTTGTCGGCCACCCCACCTCATCAGAACTAGCCAGTGAAAGTGAAAGTCACTCAGTCCTGTCTGACTCTTTGAGACCCCATGGATTGTATAGTCCATGGAATCTCTAGGCCAGAATACTGCAGTGGGTAGCCGTTCCCTTTTCCAGGAGATCTTCCCAACCCAGGGATCAAACCCAGGTCTCCTGCATTGCAGGCAGATTCTTTACCAGCTGAGCCACAAGGACTAGCCAGATTGGGGCCTTACTTGCATCATGAACCTCCAAGTCAAGTCTTACATAGGTATATTGAACTGGCAGAGCCCAGGTCCCATGTGTACTCCACAGCTTCAAGAGAAGCTGAGACAAAAGAGGTTTTGGCTTCTATCTTAGGGAGGCATAGACTTACAAAGTGAGAAGTCCCTCTACACGAAAAGAGTATTTAAATAGAGACCCAAATAAGAATGAACTTTCATTACACTGGGTTCCACCTCAAAAGTTTCCTCACCTGGAAAGCCTTCTCTAAAACTACAGCAAGAATTAAGCTATCTTTGTTCTGTCTCTCAGTTAAATGTTATTCAGTTCAGTTCAGTTCAGTCGCTCAGTCATGTCTGACTCTTTGCAACCCCATGAACTGCAGCACGCCAGGCCTCCCTATCCATCACCAACTCCAGGAGTTTACCCAAACTCATGTCCATCAAGTCAGTGATGCCGTCCAGCCATCTCATCCTCTGTCGTCCCCTTCTCCTCCTGCCCCAAATCCTTCCCAGCATCAGGGGTTTGTCCAATGAGTTAACTCTTCGCATCAGGTGGCCAAAGTACTGGAGTTTCAGCTTCAACATCAGTCCTTCCAATGAACACCCAGGACTGATCTCCTTTAGGATGGACTGGTTGGATCTCCTTACAGTCCAAGGGACTCTTAAGAGTCTTCTCCAACACCACAATTCAAAAGCATCAGTTCTTTGGCACTCAGCTTTTTTCATAGTTCAAATCTCACAGCCATACATGACCACTGGAAAAATCATAGCCTTGACTAGATGGACCTTTGTTGACAAAGTAATGTCTCTGCTTTTGAATATGCTATCTAGGTTGGTCATAACTTTCCTTCTAAGGAGTAAGCATCTTTTAATTTCATGGCTGCAATCACCATCTGCAGTGATTTTGGAGCCCCAAAAAATAAAGTCTGACATTGTTTCCACTGTTTCCCCATCTATTTCCCATGAAGTGATGGGACCAGATACCATGATCTTAGTTTTCTGAATGTTTGAGCTTTAAGCCATCTTTTTCACTCTCCTCTTTCACTTTCATCAAGAGGCTTTTTAGTTCCTCTTCACTTTCTGCCATAAGGGTGGTGCCATCTGCATATCTGAGGTTATTGATATTTCTCCCAGCAATCTTGATTCCAGCTTGTGTTTCTTCCAGCCCAGCGTTTCTCATGATGTACTCTGCATATAAGTTAAACAAGCAGGGTGACAATATACAGCCTTGGCGTACTCCTTTTCCTATTTGGAACCAGTCTGTTGTTCCATGTCCAGTTCTAACTGTTGCTTCCTGACCTGCATACAGGTTTCTTAAGAGACAGGTCAGGTGGTCTGGTATTCCCATCTCTTTCAGAATTTTCCACAGTTTATTGTGATCCACACAGTCAAAGGCTTTGGCATAGTCAATAAAGCAGAAATAGATGTTTTTCTGGAACTCTCTTGCTTTTTCAATGATCCATCGGATGTTGGCAATTTGATCTCTGGTTCCTCTGCCTTTTCTAAAATCAGCTTGAACATCTGGAAGTTCACAGTTCACGTATTGCTGAAGCCTAATACTTGCATATTTACTGAGTTATTATAATTGTAATAGATATGATTCATACTCCTCCCAAATCTCTTCATCTAGTTCTGACTTCCAACTGCCATGATAGCAGTTTTTCCCTGAGGGCTTTTTCTGGCCACTTAGCTTGAGCTTGTTTGCTTGTGATGTGGGTTGAAAGGATGAGAAATTCACACAGGTTAGGAGCAGCCCTCGACCAATGACTAACAGAAGGTGTATAAATATCCCAGTTCCCTTGACCCATGGGTGGAACAACCCTGAGGTGTGTGTTAAATAGTAACTGCCAGCTTTTCCCCAGTGGGAATAAGCTGGGTCCCCCACAGTGGTTGCTGGCTTGATAACCCCTTTATTGGCTGCCTTCTCTTCCTTTTCTCACTTTCTCACTCCTCTGTCATTGTTTCCTTCACCTCCTAACTACTTGAACTTGAACTTTTGTATCATAATCTGGTTCTGGTAGAACCCCCAGGAGGACAATACTCTACCCTGTATTATAGATATCCATTTACTTAACCTAACTCTCTTATAATATTCATGAAGACAGGGAAAGTGTAGCCATTTTTTTCTATTAAAATCTCTTAGTGTTGTTCGCTCAGTCATGTCCAACTCTTTTCGACCCCATGGACTGTAGCCCATCAGGCTCCTCTGTCCATGGAATTCTCCAGGCAAGAATACTGGAGTGGGTTGCCATTTCCTTCTCTAGGTGATGTTTCCAACCCTGGGACTGAACTGGGTCTCCTGCATTGCAGGCAGATTCTTTACTGTCGGAACCACAAAGAGATATTTCTTGCCTTGAGTTGAAGTAAGGTTAATGGTCAAATTTTAAGCTTATACCAGTGTACAGACCAACCTAGATAGCATATTCAAAAGCAGAGACATTACTTTGCCAACAAACGTACATCTAGTCAAGGCTATGGTTTTTCCTGTGGTCATGTATGGATGTGAGAGTTGGACTGTGAAGAAGGCTGAGCACTGAAGAATTGATGCTTTTGAACTGTGGTGTTGGAGAAGACTCTTGAGAGTCCCTTGGACTGCAAGGAGATCCAACCAGTCCATTCTGAAGGAGATCAGCCCTGGGATTTCTCTGTAGGGAATGATGCTAAAGCTGAAACTCCAGTACTTTGGCCACCTGATGTGAAGAGTTGACTCATTGGAAAAGACTCTGATGCTGGGGGGGATTGGGGACAGGAGGAGAAGGGGACGACAGAGGATGAGATGTCTGGATGGAATCACTGACTAGATGGACGTGAGTCTGAGTGAACTCCGGGAGTTGGTGATGGACAGGGAGGCCTGGCGTGCTGGGATTCATGGGGTCATGAAGAGTCGGACATGACTGAGTGACTGAACTGAACAGTCCCATAATTTTACTCTTTCTGGAAGGAGTCATGACATATGATTAATAATGGCTATTTTCAGTGTTAGAAACTAGACTTATGTGGTTGTTTTCTAACATTTATCCAAGTGTTATTATTTACTTTTTAAAACATCAGCCATCCAGAAGGGATGTGGGCACACACTACTGAATAGTACAGTTACTTTGAGCCCTTCAGGGTTGAATGACCTGCCATGATCAGAGCTGTTTTGTAGGACACCTCATGAGGAGTGCTAAGGACAGCCAGAGAGTAAAGATCTGATTGATCTTTATAGTGGTCTCCTTCCCCCTGTACCCCTAGCCTGAATCCATGCCCGAGTAGAGTAATTCCCTTCCTGGCCCCTTTCCTTGTTCCCTACCCTTAGGAACAGTTTCCATATGGGTCTTGTGCTTATTTTACTCTAGAGTTTTTTTGGTTTTGAATATAAGCCCAAGGTCTTTGGCCAGTGGGTATAATTTTAATGGGTTTGATGGATAATGACAAATAAGAAGAATGGTGAGTGTTATATAACAGTTGGCAGACTCTGAATGCCTTTGGCTGTGATTCTGGAAAAGCAAGAGTGAGGGATGTGGTTGACATACAGAAGCAGAGTTTGAACGGAAGCCTCCTAACTTCTTTGAATCAGTGTTGCAGCAAGTGCTGAAGTAGGAGGCACCCTGCTCTCAGGTTCCCTGCCTCTGTCACAGTCCTTAAGAAATCCCCAGATTTTTGACATTCTTCCGTGTTTCTGGCAAGCCCACCCCCTCTACCCTGTGCATGAACACAGTCTGAGTGGCAGTGTCTCCCTTGAGGCCCTCTGGACGAGCCTCATTCTGCATAACTCTGTTACTACTAGATACGCAAGATTCCCTGGTCATTCCTCAGTCCCCACATTCTCATTTCTGAAAGATCTGTATATCTTCTTCATTGACTCTGTCTCTCCTCCTTCTCCAACTCCCAAAACTCTTCCTCTGTGTCTCTGGAATTCCACGTATAGTCAGGAAATCTTCTTCCCAATGTCTCTTTCACTTTGTTCTAACTTGTTGTTTAGTCGCTAAGTCGTGTCCCACTCTTTTGCCATGGACTGTAGCCAGCCAAGCTCCTCTCTCCATGGGATTTCCCAGGCAAAAATACCGCAGTGGGTTGCCACTTCCTTCTCCAGGGGATCTTCTGGACTCAGGGATCAAACTGCCACTTTCCTTTTGACAAATCTACTGGCTCCAGCATTGCATCCCCTGTTCCTGGCTCACAGTCACTTTCTTCATCACTATGCACATTATATTCTTAGTGCTTTCAATATCCATAAAGATGAATCTTCTGTCTGTTCAGCTTCTTGACCTTCTCTCCTCCAAATATCTCATACTCCATTCTAGCTCAGCCATTCACACACACAGTCATATCATTGGACCTTGACCTCACCAAGAATTTTATCTCCTCCAGAATCTTAATTCCAAGCATCCCAATATCTGACCACTACTTCTTATCTTATTTATTTTACTTGCATCTAGCTATGTCTTCTTTCTTCACCCTATTTCCTTGCTTCCTCTCCAGAAGTAACCATTATCCCTGATTTTGTGCTTTTAATTCCCTTGATTTTTAAAATGACTTTATCATATGTATATACACACACACATATGTTTTGCTAAATGATATGATATTTAGTCACTTTTTTGAACTTTATGAAAATTATATACTGCATACAGTCTGTTGGAACTTACTCTTCTCCACATTATTCTATAAATAAGATGTCTCTATGTTGTCGGGCATTGCTGTAGTTTGGTATAACTATTGTATAATATTTTGTGGTGTGAATTTACCAAAATTTATTCACTCATTCCTCCTATGGCTGTTTCCAGCTTTTTTATATCAGTAACTGCTGTTATGAATAACTTGAATATTTTTCCTGGTGCATATTTGCAAGAATTTTTCTAGAAGCAGAATTGTTTGGGTCAAAGAGCATAAGAATGTTCAACTTTACATGATGATGTTTTGTTTTCTAAGTAATTGTACATCACTTCCCATTATTCCAGATCACTTCCGCTAAGTTCTAAAGTAAAAACTCTCTGCCATCCCTGGATCTATAGCCACTGAACACACCGTCTTTTCATTCTCTTTGGTTCCCTGTTTACCCAGCCTGTAGTCTGTGGTCTGTCATATTATTCATTCCTTTGCTTCGGATCCCTTGCTTCCTCTTTGTTTATCATGTTCATGTGACAAAACCCTAGTTCTAACTCTAGCCAAACCTCTGCTGCTCTGTACCTGCACCCACTCAAGAGACCATGGTTGCAGAGAGTGACACAGCTGGGCTGACTGTTCTCACTTTACATTTATGATTGTCTATCACAGACTGAATGATATCTGTCCATCATACTATTCTTCCCTGGTCCATTAATATTTTATTTTATACCTTTTTATCTCTCCTCAAACCTCTTATCTCTTGCTGCACCGTCACTTCCAGCTGATGACCTTCTTCACTGAGAAAATAGAAGCAAGCATAAAGGACCTGCTGTTGCTCCCGCTTCTGCACTGACCTCCCCACTTTGATCTATGCTCTGTACTATCTACTGCTATGCAACAAATTATCCCAAATCTTAGTGGTTTAAATGATGTCACTTATTCTCTCATGATTTCTGTGCATCAGGAGCCCCAGCACAGCTTAGCTGGGTCCTCTGGCTTTGTGACTCCTAGCAGCTTCTTTTGGTAGTGGGGTGCTGGTATATCTTGATCAGTAAATAGACAAGTTGTGTGCTGGCCTTCAAGGGATGAGTGCTTTCTGTGTGTTCATGTGCTTAGTCACTCAGTCATATCCAGCTCTGTGATCCCTATGGACTGTAGCCCACCAGGCTCCTCCATCCATGGGATTCTTCAAGGAAGAATACTAGAGTGTGTAGCCATTCCCTGCTCCAGGGGATCTTTCCAATGCAGGGATTGAACCTGGGTATCCTGATTGGCAGACTGACCCTTAACCATCTCAGCCACCAGGGAAACTCTGTACTTACTAAAGAAAGTGAAAGTGAAAGTGAAGTCGTGAAGTCATGTCCTAAGCTTATCACTAATAATGAGCTGGATGAGAAGGCCATACTTGCTTTCAACCTCCTATAGAACACACACTGGGTAGAATAATATTTGTGCTATTAGTAAATTATAAGACTTTCTGAAGTAAACTATTTATTTTCTTAAATTGTCTTCATGGTATTGGGATAGTGTTATAAAATATATCTGGGAAAAGTAAAGTGGAATTCTTGTCTCACCTAAGACCAAAATAACTTGCATATGGATCAATGATTTAACAGTAAAGAATAAAAGTATAAAGTACCAGAAAAATATAGAAAATAATTTTTCTTATCTCACAAGAGGAGAGACTTTTCCAAGTAAGGTAAAAAAAACTCAGAACTCACAGAAAAAAGATGGATAAATTTGATTCTATAATAATAGAATTTTTCTCACCATGTAGATATATAGAGTATATGTGTATTGTATTCCTCATTGCTATATAACAAATTATCATAAAACATAATTGCTTAAAAAATGTCATTTGTTATCTCATGGATTCTCTGGGTCAGATACCTGGGCACAGTTTAGAGAACATATTTACTGTATATATATAAATATGTATATATATGTGTGTGTGTACACACATCTGTTTACTGTACACACAAATTTACTGTACATATATATTATATACATGTATATAAATAAATAACATTTAAAAACATCTGACAGATCAATATGACCTTTTGGTCAGTACCCTAACAAAATAGGCAAAGGATATAAACAATTGGGGAGATACACAAATAAATCTAATGCAAATTATAGCTATAGCAAATATAATGATGAATGAATAATGATATACTTATATTAGACAGCATGCTTTACACATATTATATATAAACATATATTTTATATAATATACTTAATACATTTAATCCTCTCAATGAGCCTATGAGGTAGGTACTATTATTATCCTCATATTGTAAATGAAGAAACCAAGGGTCAGAAAGGTTAAACAATTTCAGTTCAGTTCAGTCGCTCAGTCGTGTCCGACTCTTTGCGACCCCATGAATTGCAAAGGCCTCCCTGTCCATCACCAACTCCCAGAGTCCACTCAGACTAACGTCCATCGAGTTGGTGATGCCATCCAACCATCTCATCCTCTGTCGTCCCCTTCTCCTCCTACCCCCAATCCCTCCCAGCATCAGAGTCTTTTCCAATGAGTCAACTCTTTGCATCAGGTGGCCAAAGGACTGGAGTTTCAGCTTTAGCATCATTCCTTCCAAAGAACACCCAGGGCTGATCTCCTTCAGAATGGACTGGTTGGATCTCCTTGAAGTCCCTGGGACTCTCAAGAGTCTTCTCCAACACCACAGTTCAAAAGCGTCAATTCTTTGGTGCTCAGCTTTCTTCACAATTTACCAAGGACAACTGAAAAGCAGAAGAACCACTGTGTACTCTCACCTACTTGAACATGCCAGGAATAGCATAAGTATAATGATATTCACTGCAGAGCCTGGAATAAAGCAAGCACTGGGTTAAGTGTTGGCTACATGAGTATAAGTACTGCTTAGAATATCAAAGGCTAGAAACAGTCCACATGCCCCTAGTAGGAAACTGACTTAATATAACAAGGTCCAAGTAAAAGAATGAGGCAGTGAGGATACTGATATGAAATGGTTGCCAAGACTAATAACTAAGAAAAACAAGAAGCAGGAAAGACATGTATAGCATGCCTATCTATTACATAATATGAGGGACATGTCTGTAAATGCATGGTCTATCTCTGGAGGTATTTACAGGAAATCAATAAGGAGATTTACTTCCTGAGAGTCTGGGTGATGGAGGAGGAATGCAGAATGCTTCTCACTGCCTCCCCACTCCATTTTTGCTTTCCTGTGTGTATCTATTACCTATTCAAATGAATGAAAAATTAAAAGTGAAAAAGTGATAATTTAAGAAGAACTAAAATAAAATAGTCTGTAAGCCACAGAATAAAAGCATATAGTAATCCACAATAAGCTGTTAGTGTCTGTATTTAAAAGAACAGGGAGGAGTGATGTTTTTTTAATAAATTTAGTTGTTTATTTTTGGCTGTGCAGGGCCTTTGCTGCTGCATGGACTTTTCTCTAGTTGTGGTGAGGAGGGGCTACTCATCGTTGTAGTGCACGGGCCTCTTATTGCGGTTGACTTCTTGCGGAGCACTGGCTCTAGGGCGTGTGGGCTTCAGCAGTGGTAGCACAGGGGCTCAGTAGTTGCAGCTCCCGGGCTCTAGAGCTCAGGCTCAATTGTGGTGCACGGGCTTAGTTGCCCCACAGCATGTGGGACCTCCCCGGACCAGGGATTAGAGTCTGTGTCTACTGCATTGGCAGGTGGATTCTTTACCACTCAGCCACCAGGGAAGTCCAGGAGTGATTTTATATGCAAAAACAAACCTAGTCCAGGGATGTTAATACAGCAAGGAAATTAAATATTCTGGACCCATCTCTGGCTTCTGACTTTGACTCTGGGGCCTGAGGCAAGTGAATTAAGCCAGTCAAATCTGGATAATAGTACTTAATGATCAGGCTCGCCTCTGGACTGTGAAAACCCATGACTTGATGTTGCTGAAATGCTTTGAAGGTGCAGCCTTCCAGGGTGCGAGGCAGAGCCTGCTGGGACCTGTGCTGTCATGGGAACTGAGATTCCAGAGTCCAGGCTTTGAGGAGACTTTCAATCGCTATTTAGTTAAACAAATGTTCTTTAAAGTGCCAGTGCTTCCAAGTGTTTCTTAAATGTGTGTGCCCAGAAAATTGGCCTATTTTAGTTGAGTTTTCTGACTTCTGCATTACTTTTCTAAAATACTGCCCATATAAGTAAATTTTGAATGTCATGATTTCAGGAAAGCGGGTTCTTTTCAGAGAAGGGAAGTGAGGCTTAAAAATCTATTATAGTGTACAATTCAATAAGGAAATGATCAACCCTTTGGAAAATTACAGTGAGTTAGGGACTAATGTTGGCTTTTTAACAATATATATTAAATTAGTCTGTAGAAACATAACACCCCCAAAGAGAAATGCATAGTCTAAGAAAAGAAGATGGAGGAAATGAGAATGTCCGTAGGCAGTTCTCCATGGGGGGGTCTCACGTTTCTGCGTGTTTTGCAAGCAAGGCACTAACTATCCTTTACTCTGGAGTATCTTTTCAAAGTATGTTTATATCATTAATCACCTGGAAGATACAGTGTCTTCTTTCAGAGTAAATGGTAGGTTTGCTTGCTGCACTTTGTATCAAAGATCTGAGTTTTCCAAGTTGTGAGTTCCTCTCCTCTAATGGAAAACACTGTGTGTACAGGTCTCCTCTGGCCCTGTCTATTTCACGCTGTGTTGTCGGGGCTTGGTAAATTGGTGCAAAGATGCTGATACTCTGGCTACTGCTGGGGCTGTGAGAAAGAAACTACCCTTTGTCTCTGAGCCACAGGTCTCATGTCTTCTACTAGCATCCGTTAAACTCTAGCTTGCAACATTCTTATCTCGCAAGTGGAGTAAAACCCCAAACTATTCACACTCTTGAGAGGGACATGGTCTCCAGACCATTGCTGTACCTAAGAAATGTAACACAAACTGCTCAGGTGAGCCAGATACATAATTTGAAATTTTACGGACACTTCATTAAAAAGCTAAAAGAATCAGGTGAAATTAACTGGAATAATATATTTTCTTTAATCTTATATAGCCCAAATTATCATCATGTCAATATGTAATTGATATAAAAATTACTGATGAGCTATTTTACACTTTTTCTTTGCAAGACATCATCAAGATCTGGGGTATTATTTACATATACAGCATCTCAACTCAGACTATCCACACATCAAATGTTCAACAGCCCTCAATTGAATGGCTTCCATTTTGGACAGTGCAATTCTGGACTATAAAATATAGTAAAATGAAAATAAAAGTATTCAAAAGAAAGTGAAGTAAAAGTCACTCAGTTGTGTCCGACTCTTTGCAACCCCATGAACTATACAGTCCATGGACTTCTCCAGGCCAGACTACTAGAGTGGGTAGCCGTTCCCTTATCCAGGGGATCTTCCCAACCCAGGGATCAAACCCAGGTCTCTCGCACTGCAGGAGATTCTTTACCAGCCTGAGCTATCAGGGAAGTCCAAAAGTCTTCAAAGGCTAAAATAAATTTTCCCTTAAAAAATTAAATTCAGAATGTCAGTGATATTGCTCATTGGGCTTGTCATTCCAGAGACTCTGAGACATGTCCTACATGTTCTAGAATTTGTCTGACAGACCAGGAAATCCTTCAAGCATTATTTAATCCTCTTGTGCCCTTTAAGTTACATTCGGTATTGCTGGTTCTTCTGCAGCTGCCTGTAATAAGATAGGAATGTAGGGTAAGAGTCATTAAAGATAAATCTGATACCAATCCATAAAGTCACGCCTTGTCCTCATGTCTCCAGGAACTGAAACGTAAATGTGCCTTAACCTTCCCTTCTAGTTTTCTCCTTTGAAAAGTTCATCTACCTAGCTAGAGGAGGGGAGAAAATTCTAACCTCAGCTCGTATTATATTAGCATTTAAATGGGAGATTGGGGCCTCAGCCAATTTGTGGGGAGTGAAAAATGAGTGACTTCAAGCAGCCACTTGTTGCTTCCCTTTGCTCTCTGCCCTGCCTGGTTCAAGGGCTGCCACGTGATCACACCGGCTAAGAGCAGCAGTGGGGCGTTGACAAAGGAAGAGAATCCCGGATGTCAGGTGCAACCATGATGAATGTAATGATCTGTCCTTACCAGGAATTTTCTTCTAAACATCATTCTTCAGGCTTCAGGATCCCACATGGGTTTGATTATGGTAAAATAAGGTAAGTATCTGCCAAATCTTTTTATCATTTGGGGTTGAGGAGATGTATAATCCATGGGGTTGCAAAGAGTCAGACATGAGTGAGCGACTTTCACAGATGTATCTCAAATAATGTCAAGGTTTTAAAACAAGAAATGTGGGGCTTCCCTGGTGGCTCAATGGTAAAGAATCTGCCTGCCAATGCAGGAGATGTGGGCTTGATCCCTGGTCTTGGAAGATCTCACATGCTGCAGAGCAACTAAGCCTGTGTGCTACAACTACTGAGCCTGTGCCCTAGAGCCTGGGGGCTGTAACTCCTGAAGCCTGTGGGCTCTCGAGCCTGTGCTCCACAACAAGAGAAGCCCCCGCAGTGAGAAGCCTGTGCACTGCAACTAGAGAATAGCCTGTGCTCGCCACAACTAGAGAAAAAGCCTGCACGGTAATGAAGACCCAGCACAGCCCAAACTAACTAAATAAAATTATATGTATATATATATAAAATATATATATAATATATATAAAATATATATTTATTTAGTTATATATATATAGCAAGAAACGTGAATTTACAGGAGTACACACTGCTCCTTGTATGTCCTCAGAGCTCCCATTTATACGGCAAAATAGTAGAATGTTGAAGCAATTTCTTTGAATTCTCTAGCCTCACAAAATTCAAGGATTCTTGAATGATAATACTACAAAATTTCATCTAAAACACATACAATAGCATCTTTTTGGAGACAAATTCCGCACAGAGAAGTCACTTCAATTTACTAGATAAATCTCTTTGTAAGGGTCCCATAACATTGAGAAGGGGGGAGTCAAAAAATGACATGATGTGGCCAAGTATGGTCAGGCACCTTGGACAGTAAATGTCAGTCTCAGATCCCCCGGACCTAGACTCCTCAGGGTCTCGGCCTGGATCTGTGGAAGCCATTCTGACCCCCAGTCTGCTCATGGGGAAGGATTCTCTCCCACAGAGCTCATCTACAACCATGGCCTGGTATTGCCCACGTCAGTTCCACCGCCAGAAGCTGCATTTGACCTAAGCTCCTCCCCCATACTTCTACTCAGGGATTGCTATCAAGTTCCCTCAGTGACATTCTGTGTCTTCTCTTCTGTATGTGTCCTTCTCTTTTACTCAGCACCCTGACTTTCCCTCTCCCGAGATTCTCCCTATTTCTTCTGCTGCTGTATGTCCCAGTTGCACCAGTTTCTTTTCTAGGCTTTGGGCAAATCCTTCCCTGGTGGTGGATCTACCACCCATCTTGGCATCTGGCCCCTTCCAGATTCTTCTTGCTGTGCTTATTGCTGTGTTTGACCCTGATTACTGCATCTTTGGGTAAGAGGCACCTCACCCTGCACCTAGTTGGGTGCTCTTTTAGGAACGTGTGAATTTGTTGCTTGTATTAAATGATCTTTCTCTCTCTTCTCGCCTCTCCTCTCTGCTCTGCTTTCCCCCCGACCCCTGCCACTCTCCCTTCATTCAAATGACAGTGTAAGAGAACACAAAGCCTATGGAATTTGGAGTTAATAAAAACAGTGTTGGATCTCAAGATGCCACCTTGCTGTGTAACCTTGGCACGTACTCATATCTAAGCATGCTTCTTCCCCTCTAAGTTGAGAATGATAACCATCAATGTTTAGCTATAAGTTTCTTGCTGCTACTGCTGCTGCTAAGTCGCTTCAGTTGTGTCCGACTCTGTGCGACCCCGTAGATGGCAGCCCACCAGGCTCCGCCGTCCCTGGGATTCTCCAGGCAAGAACACTGGAGTGGGTTGCCATTTCCTTCTCCAATGCATGAAAGTGAAAAGTGAAAGGGAAGTCACTCAGTCGTGTCCGACTCTTAGCGACCCCATGGACTGCAGCCTACCAGGCTTCTCTGCCCATGGGATTTTCCAGGCAAGAGTACTGGAGTGGGGTGCCATTTCTTAAGAGGATAAAAAGATGTGTGAGGGCCTAAAAAGATGTGTGAGGGCCAGTGTGCAAGAGCCAGGCATAAACTGACACTTGAGCACAGCATGCTTGAAGGACAATGAGCTGAGTGTTCTAAAGTCAATTGACTTTTTGTTTGCCTGACTCTTTTTCCTGAATTGTAATTTTTTTGAAACACAGATATTTATCTTGTAACTCCTACTATATTACATTACAAAATCTTTGACATGATCTGCTTTATCATTTGTATCCCTCTTAGTAGGGCCCTTGTTGACCATAGTCAAGTATTTCTTGGTATGGAGGGAACAGATTTCCCAAAGGAGGGCCTCAAATGTTGGGAATCCTACTAAGCTTTTGAACAGGAAATGCATATCATGAAAGTGGGTTGTAGGGAAGCCTGCTATCCAGTGTAACAGAATGGCCTGGAACCAGGCCTAGGGCTTAGAATATGTGAGGCCCTACCTCCTCTCAGCTGTGAGGTTTTAGACAAACTGTTTAGCTTCTCAGCTTCAGTTTCATTGTCATTAGGGATAAAATAGTGTCTACCCCAGAGTGTTGATAGGCGGGTATTTTAGAATGTCCAGGATACTCAATGACCCAAGTGTCTGGCATGGAGGATTTGCTCAACACAGGTTAACTATGATGGTGTTAGCGTGTGCTTCAAACACCTTCTGAAGCTGTTCTCAGTCCAGAGTGATCCTATTAAAATGTCAATCAGATCATACCACTCTGCTGCTCAGAACCCCTTCCATTCAGTGTGAAAGTCCAGATCTTTGCAGAAACCTACCCAGACGCACTACTTCCTTTTTCCTGCTTTAGTTCCTTTTTCTCTTAGCATGTAAGACTTGTCTAAATAACAGTTATGTATTTGGAATGCATACTGATTATTATCTGTCCTCCCCGATAGACTGTAAACTCCACCAGGGAGGTCTATTCTGTGACCTGTTGGCGTGATGTCCTAGTATCATGCTTGGCCATAGTAGGTGGCTTTTGTTCAACAAATGAATGAATGAAGGCATTTCCCACAACCAAGATGACCCCTGCCTGCTCTAAGTTCCTGTATCACTTTGATGGCTCTTCTCTTATGTTACTTACTATAGTCTAAATTATACTTTATTTGGGGATTTGCCCTAGTCCCTTAGCCAGGATGAAAGCTCCCTGAGTAGGAGTGTGTCTTATTGCATTTTGTCTTACTCCACAAGTCTAGTGCACAGTCACTGTTAGTGCTCTTATTGGGAGAATCATGGTCTGGAATCTAGACCATGTCCTGTGCCTTTACCTACTCCTCTCACACCATTAAAAAAAAAAAAAATTGACTGTCCTGGCTCTTCCTTGTGGTGCACAGGCTCTGCATGTGCTTCTCTAGTTGCAGTGCGCAGGCTTAGTTTCCCCGAGACGTGTGGGATCTTAATTCCCCGACCAGGGATTGAACCCACATTTACTGCACTGGAAGGCCGATTCTGAACCACTGAACCACCAAGGAAATCCTTCACACTATTTCTTTATTCATATTAAAGTTCAGTCCCAAAATTAATTTGTTAAAGGTTGACCTTTACTTTTAAAAATCAAATGAATTTAAATAAATGCCACTTACTAAATCCATTAATAAGTGGTCATATTTAATATTTGAACATAATATTTAATATCTTCTCATTAAGAGAAACACACTCACGCCGTGATCCTCTTTCATGTGGTGGTCAGTAGTGGAGCGACAGACTTCCAGGTCTATGGCACTATGGATTCGGTGACAGAAGTCCGAGAGACTCGGGTTCGATCCCTGGGTCAGGAAGATCCCCTGGAAGATGCCATGGCAACCCACTTCAGTATTCTTGCCTGGAGAATTCCATGGACAGAAGAGCCTGGAGGTCTAAGATCCATAGAGTCGCAAAGAGTCGGACATGACTGAAGTGACTTAGCATACAAGCATGCATGCTTGTGGTGGGCGGTGGCCTCCCTCTCCGCCTGTCCTTCGTTCCTCCACGTGGCCCATTGCACACTAAAGGAAATCTGCAGCTTCCCTGGCTTCCCCCCACCCCTACCCCCGCCAACTGGCATAAAACAGTCTGGCTTTGGGGCAGAATCCAAAGCAATGGAAAGGATCCACTTAAAAGAAGCACAGAAAAATATAGTTCTTTCTCTTTTTATTTCATAGGGAATTACAACAATGTGCTTCAAAGGGCATTTCTATTATTTGATTTGAATACTAAACTTCATTAGCTTTTAGCCCAACTTGTGATTCCAGTAACTGACGTTTGTCAAAAATGAGGTTTGGACGTGTCTTTTTGGCTTGGGTGAATTAAAAGAAGAATTTTCTGAATTGGGTTGAGGCGAGCTCCGCACACCAAGAGCACAAATAGACCCTGTGGCAGGGACGGCCGGACAGGAGGCCCTGCTCGCTGGTGCGCGTGAGCATCCCCGGGCCTCCAGAAGACGAATATGCCTCCGGCTCTTACTCAGCTGCCTCACCCTCACTCTCTCAGCAATGAAGCCCTGTCATTCTTATTTGATGATTCTTTTTTAAATGCTTGGGCTCTCCTCAGGACCCCAAACGGCACAGGGAGGTCTGCACTCTTTTCTTTGCCCGTCACGGGTAACTGCCCTCTGTGACATGCTCAGGGTTCATTCTGGGAGCAACATCCATTTCCCAGGCCGCCGGGCAGGATTACTGGCCGGCGGGCTGCAGGCTTCAAAGGCCCGGATGAGCCCCCGTGGCAAGTCGTTTCCCGCCCCCGCCCAGCCCGCTGGAAGTGCCTATGATACGAACAGACACCTGGACAAACACAAAGGTTGCAGCGTGGTTCTTTATTCCTGCTACACATTTCCCTGAGCGACGTTTGCCAGAACTACCTTCTCAGGCCTCCTAACATAAAGAGGCTTTTGTGTGGTTGGAGGCTGGGGAAGATGGTGCAGTGTTGGACTGGAAGCTTCTCAGAGCTAGGTCTTTCATCTTTAGATACTCAGTCAGCCCAGTCACAGATTAACTGTATTTATAATGGAAGATTTTCAGCCAAGCACCCATCAGCTGATCTTCCACGGAACGTGTATGAACAGTTGTTGGCACTGTGATAAGTGCCTGATCCTGTAAGAACACAACAAATGTTTGTCAAATGAATAAATGAGATACTGAATGAAATTTTATATTAAAGCTGTATCTTTAGGAGCTGAATCATTTGTGTTAGTTTGGCTGGAACAGGAGTGAACATAGTTCATTTGGAAGGTGATCCTTGGAAACACCATTAAGAGGAACATTGTATGATATCGCTTATATGTGGAATCTTAAAAATGCAACAATCCAGGGAATATAACAAAAAAGAAAGGAATCCACACATGTAGAGAATAAACCAGTGGTTACCAGTGGGGAGAGGGAAGAGAGAGGGGCAATAAAAGGGTAGGGGATTAAAAGATATAAACTATTGAGTACAAAAATAAGCTACGAGGATATATTATACAACATGGGGAATATAGCCAATATTTTATAACTATCAGGAGATTCTGGAGATGCAGGTTTGATCCCTGGGTCGGGAAGATTCCCTGGAGGAGGAAGTGGCAAAGCACTCTAGTATTTTTGCCTGGAGAATTCCAAGCACAGAGGAGCCTGACAGGCCACGGTCCATGGGGCCGCAAAGAGTCTGACACAACTGAGCCCTGTACACACGCATGAATGAAGTATAGTTAAAAATTGAAAAGAAATATATTGTACGGAGAAGGCAATGGCACCCCACTCCAGTACTCTTGCCTGGAAAATCCCATGGACGGAGGAGCCTGGTAGGCTGCAGTCCATGGGGTCACTAAGAGTTGGACCCGACTGAGCGACTTCACTTTAACTTTTCACTTTCATGCATTGGAGAAGGAAATGGCAACCCACTCCAGTGTTCTTGCCTGGAGAATCCCAGGGACGGGGGAGCCTGGTGGGCTGCCGTCTCTGGGGTCGCACAGAGTCGGACACGACTGAAGCGACTTAGCAGTAGCAGCAGCAGGCAGGGGAAAGCAGCCAGCAGAGGGCGCCTCATTTAGCAGCTCACCACTGTGGGCAGTGGCTGCATAGTCCTGCTGGGGAACTGGGGGAGGGAGGGATGGACACCCCCCTGAGAGTAACCCCACCTGGAGTGTGAAGGAGCTGAAACATGCAGGTATTATCCATCAGTTCCCATCAGGCATTGGTGAAGGACAGCTCCCTAGTCAGCATCTATTACAGCTGCCAGGTGCCCAGGCAGAGTCAGGTCTGGGGCCAAAGAAAACCTTGAAGCAAAGGTGTGCACTGGCCATGGAAAGTCAGAATGGTGGATGCACAAATGGTAGAGGACGCTTGCAGCACCACCCCACGTCCTCTGGTGTCCACTGCCTCTGCTTCCTCTGTACAATTAGCTGTCAGGGAGGGCACTGAGGGTCACTGGCCCCCTGAACCCTCCTGATCATAATAAGTTTCAGACACTGAAGCCTAGCAGAACAGATAGTCTCCACTGTCTTGTTACTATGGCCTTAGCTGTGTGGCTACCATGGATATACATTTCAGCAAACCACATAGGAATTTTGCAGTGCACCACGTGGCTTGCAGTGCTCTTGGCTTTCATTTCCAAATCTCAGTATCTGTGTCTTAGAACTTTTAGGGTTGAGGGAAAAATACTTGGGTTTAAAATGGAAGGGGTTGGGGAGTTAAAAAACCAGAAATCACAATCCAGAGGGGTTGAACAAATTTAATGGTATTATCAAGTCATTTCTCTCCAAACTTGGCATAGTAGAACCATGGAGGACCTTAGATATCATTTCATTCGATGAGCTCATTTTATAGATGATGAGACCAAGGGGCAGAGAAGTGAAATGACTTATCCAAGGTCATGTGTGACCTGGTTTGAGTCAGGACAACAGGCCTCCTGTCTGCTGTGCCTGTCCCCCTGGCCACACTGCCACTCACACTAACCATCCCCAGGGGCTCAGGAAAATGACCCCCAGGAGCTATTGGTACAACTTAAAGAAAACTGGACCAGCACAGGATGGGAGTACAGAATACAAGTGGTCAGGAGGGAAGGGGTTGGGGCCAGAAAGGAGATTATGGGAGTCAGTAATTACTAATATCTACTATGTGCCAAAGCCCACACTCTGGGGTTTAGAGATATCTTGTTATTCCTCACAGTCCCTGGAAGGTGGATGGCATAGTGCAGCCAGAATCTGTACACTCAAACTTTATCCCTCCAAAGTCACTTCTTTTTTTTTAAAAGCACTGATCTCATCTTGTTCTGGAACTTCTTTCCCACTCAGCAGGGAAGAAAACCAAACAAGCTCATAACCTAGAGTTTTCAATTTACAGTAACTGAGTTGCCTAGAAACTGACTCTGGAGGCCAATGGTTTTACTCTGTCAACCTCCCAAGATGAGTTACTTACATTTCCCATGTTCACTAATAAACTCCTTTGGTGCCTCTAGAGCACCAAGGCAACCCTGGGCATCTCTAGTCAGCAACATCCATCTCCATGGAAATTACAGGTCTCTTCTCTCTGGTTACAACACTAGAGATCTCTTTAAGACATAAATATATTTTCCAAGATAAATATCATTATTATGACACATTATAAGTGTTAGAAGTGATTAGCATCTTACAACATGCCTAAAGGAATGAATTGATTAGATTGTGACAAGTAGAGAGCTTGCCGTGCAAGAACCAGGACCCAGGGGAAGAGCTGGGGGAGTTGGAGGAACAGAGAGACAGAGAGCAAGAGATGTGGGGAGGATGCTCAAAGCATGAGGGGCTTCCCAGAAGGTCAGCCGTGGCCAGGGCTGTGCAGCCACCCAGTGTGAGGGCCCTGGGAGCTTGGGAAGGGAAGCTATGATTAGGATGGAGTCCAAAGGCACAGGGCAGAACCACTTCCTGTGCAGTGGCTACTGGGGAGAGTGTTGCTTGGATGAGTACAGGAAATATTGAGGCTGGCACTGGCCATCTTCAGGGCCAAGAGGTGGCCTTCTGGTCCTGTCTGCACTTTCATGGGAGCCATACCCTGTCTGCTGACCCTCATCCAAAGCTCACTGTGCTGGGGCAGATGGCACTGCCCGTCAGAGCCCGGGGTGACGGGTACATTTCAGGCCCCGTGCAGCCCTCTATGAGCTGTGATTTCCTTTGATTCTGTTGTTCTTGTTCCATCCGAGTGGGACTTCTGTTCCCATTCTGAAGGCCACTGTTAAGTCCTATTCACTCTCAATGGCTCATTTAGTTCAGTGGGGGTTTGGGTTTTTAGAAGGTTTTCTCTTTTAAATTCTTTTTTCTTTCTTTCCCCCCCATTAAAAAAAAAAAAAAAAAGGTCATAAAGAGCTTTAAGATGCCATGCATGAAAAGCCTTGGATAAATGCAGCTTGTACTGGGTTGTAAAATACTGTATTGTTCCAAGCTTAATTCCTCCTGTGAGACTGGAATGGGTAATTTCCTCGTCCTGAGGCAGAGGCAGAATCCACGGGCTGCAGACTGGATGCAGGGCAGGTGTCCCCAGGAGCCTCGAGGGGAAGCCAGAGATCTCTGTAAGAAATTCTCCTTTTGGTCCAGACTTAAATTTTCTGACTTTTGCATTAAGGTAAAATCACATTTTTATGAAGAAACATATCTCTGCTTTCTGAAGTGGCACTTTGGCGTCGGGAGTAGCCGGTGTCCAGAGTCACAGAAAGGACGTCCTTTCAATACCCCTGCTCTGAGAATGCCCCTGTCTGGTGTGTGACCTCGCTGGCTTATGGCAGGGGTCCTCCTTGTCTGAGTTATGGAGACTCTGTTGGCCCTGATGGTCCCTCTCTCTTCCTTTGACATCAGCTTAAGAGGTTGCCAGTTTCATGCTCCAGGACCGAGTGCCCAAGTCTGCCACCCTTATTCATGCCTCCTCGTCATTGCCTCGACTGGTCCCTTGCCTGGTGTGCTGCCCTTCCCATCTTCCTCTCTGGCTAGATTCCTCTCTGATTTCAAGCCACCCTCCTGCATAAAACTCTCCCTACTTCTGATTCCATTGCCTCCCTCTTCTCTGATCTCTGTTGCAATCATGGTCATGAGTGTACATTTTCATCCCTTTGGAGCTCAAGTTTGGTGTGGATGTTAGATTATCAATTCCTTGTTTGTATCTGTCACATCCACAGCCATACATGTCCAGCAGGAAGCAAAAATGTAATACATTCCCACTGTTTGGTTTATTGATTGATTGATTCATTCATTGATAGTTGCCCAGATCCACCTAGTTCAGACACTGAGACAGCATTTTTGCCCCAGACATCAGTAGTGGTGTCCCTCTGACTCTCATATTCTCACATCCAGACTGCTTCACCCCTCCTTCTACTCAGGAGCAAGGTTCAGCCTCTACTCCAGTTTTCAGAAAAATATCTATTCATGCCAAATGTTTTGAGAATCTCGGTAGATTTTAGTAAACATTTGAGGATGGGAAGAAGGCTACATTGGCAGAGTGTAACGTTTCACCATCTCCTTCTATATTATACAAGTGACCACAGGGTTCTTGTTCATGACTCTGGGTGCTAATGACTACAGGAGACCCAAAACATCTCCTGGCGACAGATGGCTAGATGTCTAGAAGGACAGAAGAAGAAAAAAGCCTAAAATTTATTGGGAAAATGAAAAGAGACATATGAGCAACTTCTAATTGGCACACAGGGGATTGCAACTACTTTACCTACTATCAAAAGTGACAAAAATTGCTCTCCATCCCTTGCACAGAAGCTTGTAGAGCATCATCTATGAGTTGAGCATGGCTTTAGAACCATGCTTCCCACCGTAAGAGTCTTATTAAAGTGTTGTAAACAAACACTGTGTTATATCCAAGAATAATTCCAGGAAATCCTTTTTATTATCACAACATCAGTCCTCAGAAGGGTTGAGTTTGCCATCTCTGAGCTCAATGATTAAAAGTGTTCATCAGAGAAGGCAGTCAGTCACTTGGGGTCATAGATAACTAATAAGAACCTACTGTATAGCACAGGGAATTCTACTTAATGATCTGTGATGACCTAAATGGGAAGGAAATATAAAAAAGAGGGAATATATGTATATGTATAGCTGGTTCCTGGTGGCTCAAATGGTCAGGAATCTGCATGCAATGCAGGAGACCCAGGTTTGACCTCTGGGTTGGGGAGATCCCCTGGAGAAGAGAATGGCTACCGACTCCAGTATTCTTGCCTAGAGAATTCCACGGACAGAGGAGCCTGGTGGGCTATAGTCCATGGGATCGCAAAGAGTGGGACATTGAGCAGACTCGACTCACTAATTATAGCTGATTCACTTTGCTGTACTACAGAAACTAACACAGCATTGTAAAGCAAGTATATTCCAAAGAGAGAGAGAGAGAGAGATTCCAAGTATTTTAAAACCTCCTGCCCTTAGCCTTAGCGCCGTGGGATACCAAGAATGAGGTCCAAGCTCCAAAAACACTGTCCAAAGGGCCCCCTGAAGGTCTGGGCATGAAAAAGTAAACAGAGCTCCCTGCTCCTCCCCATCAGGCGCTGTTCACGTGGGTGTCCGTGTTTCTTTGGCCAGAGGCTGCCACGTTGTCCCAGCTCCCAGCCCGTTTGATTGGATTCCTTTCCACACTTTCTTCCTGCTTCACAGAAGAAGTAGCTTTATAGTCATGTAATTTTCAGGACAGCAGAGATTTCAAGTTAAGAAAAAAATAGAATTGGTTGCTGGGTCATTGCTGTTGAAACGACAACAGCATTTTACACTTGCTCGGAAAGAGCCTTCCTCTTAACTCCCGCTCCCAGGCTCCCCTCTCTTATTCAAGCTTTTGTGCGGCTCCTTTGGTTTTTCTGCTCCTCAGATGTTCGCACAGTTTAAATAACATTCCTTCCTGAATTTGTCCCTTCATTTCCCCAGCTTCTGTGCTTGGGGGCTCTCCAGCTCCCATCCTTTTTCTTTCTTGCTAATGTTCTCTCCTCCATCCTTTGTTGACATGCCAATTTTTTCAGCACTGGCCTCCCCCTTCCTCTCCTCACTGTTTTCCATTCCTCACACTCCTCCTAACTGACAAACACTCCCCAAATTCTATGTGTGTGTGTTTAGGGTCTAGAAGAATACAATCTATCTTTGTTCCCTATCCCTGATGAGGTGAGGAAAAGTGCATCTTCCTCCCCCCAGCCCCTTCCACCTTTTCCTAAAGGCTACTGAGGCCAGCATGGATACAGGATCAATTTTATGCGTAGGCTGTCACTCAGTTCAGTCACTCAGTTCTGTCCAACACTTTGCAACCCCATGGACTGCAGCGCTCTGGGCTTCCCTGTCCATCACCAACTCCCAGAGCTTACTCAAACTCATGTCCATAGAGTCGATGATGCCATCCAACCATCTCATCCTCTATCATCCCTTTCTCCTCCTGCCTTCAATCTTTCCCAGCATCAGGGTCTTTTCCAATGAGTCAGTTCTTCATATCAGGTGGCCAAAGTATTGGAGTTTCACCTTCAGCGTCAGTCCTTCCAGTGAATATTCAGGACTGATTTCCTTTAGGATGGACTGGTTGGATCTCCTTGCAGTCCAAGGGACTCTCAAGAGTCTTCTCCAACACCACAGTTCAAAAGCATCAATTCTTCGGTGCTCAGCTTTCTTTATGGTCCAACTCTTACATCCATATATGACTACTGGAAAAACCATAGCTTTGACTAGACAGACCTTTGTCGGCAAGGTTATGTCTCTGCTTTTTAATATGCTGTCTAGGTTGGTCATAGCTTTTCTTCCAAGGAGCAAGCATCTTTTGATTTTATGGCTGCATAGGCTGAGAGCTGCGTAATTTGCAGGATATTGGGAAGGCTAGTTGTAGCAGTCACTCTTGGAAGCCTATGCATCAGTCATTTCTCCCTCTCTCCTTCCCAACTGAACCCTGACTCTGGACAGAACTCCTGCTCAGCCATGTGCTCCAGGGGAAGTGGGCTCTATCACCATTCACCAGCTATGAGTCATCATTGGTCTAACTGACCTTGAGAGTTCCATTCTCCTTGTCAGTGACTGGTTTAGGCATGGGCATGTGAAACAAATCTATCCAATGAGCATGAAGAAGTAAGATGGGGGAGGGGAGGCATATGCAGAAGATTATCCTTTATCTTAAATGGAGAAATAAAAGCTCTTCCTAATGCCTTTCTTAATATTGTCTGGAAGCTATGATACTGAGAGTTGCTTTAGCTGTCTTAAAGGCAGGAGAGGAAAAGCTACAGGAAAAAGACCTTCTGCTGAGAACAGCATAAAAGAAATATGAAAATGAGTTGAGTCCTTGATGACATCTTAAAGCTGATAACCCTGTCTCACTCTGAACTTCTTGGTTTTTAGATAATAAACCCCCTCCCTTTTAAGCCATTTGTTTTTAGTAATTTGTGTTTTTTCCCAACTTAAAATATCTTTAAAAAAGCATAGTTTTTCTGACCGAAAATAATTCCTCCATACATATCATCTCTCCCCGGCTTAGCCTATGATACCCAGATCATAATAATAGCTACTAATTTCATATCACTTTTCTTGTACTAAGCATTGTTTTTTTTTGTTGTTGTTGTTGTTGTTTTTTAAATAAAGTAACTCATTAAGCCCCTGTGAAACCTTGTAATTTATGGACCCTAGCTCTTTACTCCACTCAGTGGACCCCATCTACAGGACATGGAGATTTATTGTTAAAAGGATTTTAATAACCTTCTAGTTCTGCCTCCTCTTGTCCCTTCTGAGTTACTCAGAATCCAGTTAGGAAACCACACCAATTTCTTTTTGATGGAGATGATTTAATAAATCACTAAGCTTGAATATTGAAAAGGCAAACGGATGACACTAAGTATCACAGAGCAGCTGCATGAAGCAGCCACCATCCTTAGGGCTGTGGAGCAAAGGAAGAGTTTGGAATGACTGGAACTTAGAAACTTAGAGGAGGGGACTTCTAAGGACAGAGTACTGCTCTGTTGGTGCTGATGGAGCAAGGAAGTGTTGCCAGGGTGCTGCTGACAGGATCGGGAAGCCCAGAGAAACCCAACAAGAAGCAAACAGGAATGGGAAAATCCTTCTGTCTCCCCCAGCGTTGCAGTCTTCCTCCGATGCTCCCTGTGGTACAGTAACACTGAGCGAGGGGACACAGCAGCGCTCAGAGCAGAGTGTTTTGACTCAAAAGACAATAGCTCATTCACTCTACCTCTGTCTCTCTCCCTCTAAATATGGGACAATTTAAGGGACTGCAAAAAATGACATTTATCAATGGAATTTCAATACAATAAGAAATCTCTTGTTTCAACTATCCCATTTCCACTGGACATGCAAGATACCAGTGAGAGGGCTGTCACATGACGAAGATAATGCTCCAGAAAAGTCAGTGCAGGAGACTTAAAGGTAGAAGAAGAGTTTGATACCCATTAGTATCGTGGTCTGTATCCCGTCTTTCAAAAGATCTCTTCTCTCTGACAAAAAAAAGTTGTCCTCACCTCTTGAGAAGCTTCCATCTCTACTTCTGGGCAGAGAGGTAATGTGTTCCTGGGTGAATGAACATGAATTAAGGACTTCTTATATGTCAGACTCTTTTAAGTACCTTTACCACTTACTATCAGTGTCAAATTACATTACTTCTATATGGCCCCATATCCATATGTATGAAATGAAGATAATACTTACTATCTTATAGAGTTAGGAGGATTAGGGAGATACTGGAAAGCTCACAGCCTAGTGTTTCTTATATATTGTATCTTATTCTTTGCTTTATTTACTTTGTTCTTCTAAGTTTTGGGTTCCCCGTGGCTCGCTGGTAAAGAATCCACCTGCAATGTGGGAGACCGGGGTTCAATCCCTGGGTTGGGAAGATCCCCTAGAGATTCTGGCCTGGAGAATTCTATGGATTGTATGGTCCATGGGGTCGCAAAGAGTTGGACATGACTGAGCAACTTTTTCACTTTCTAAGTTTTAGAATCAACTTGTCCATATTTACAAAATATTTTGTTGGTCTAATCTTCAAAAATCAATTACTCTTCCAACATCTTTTCCTAATTAACAAATACTCAACAAAATAGGGAACTTCTTCAACTTGATAAAGGACATCTATGAAAAACCCACCAGTATCATACTTAAAGGTGGAAGACTGAGTGCTTCTCCCTAAAGTCAGGAACAAGACAATGCTCTCAGCACTTGGTAATTTTATTCAACATTGTACTAGAGGGTATAGCCAGAAAGGCTAGGCAAGGAAATAAAATGAAAAACATTCAGATTGGAAGGAAGAAGTAAAGCAACTTTTATTCTCAGATGACATGATCTTGTATATAGGAAATCCCCAGGAATCCATATAGAAAATTTTATTAGAACTAATGAACAACTTCAGTGAGGTTTCAGGATATAAGATGAATAGACTATATGAAGATAAAAATTAAAAATAAGGATCAATACACACTATCAATTGTATTTGTATCCTCTTTTCAATATAATAGCATCAAAAATACTCAGGATTAAATTTAATAATGAAAATGCTAGATCTGTACACTGAAAACCACAAAACATGTTTGAAAGAAATTAGAGTATATCTAAATAAATGAAGATATATACCATGTTCATGGGTTGGAAGGCTTAATATTTTTAAAATGACAATATTTCCCAAATTTATCTACAAATTTAACAAAATGCCTATCAATTTCTTTATAGAAATTGACAAATGGATCTTAAAATTCCTATGGAAATGCAAGGAAACCAGAAGAGCCAAAGCAACTTTGAGAAAGAACAGACATGCAGAACTCTCATTAATTGATATCAACATTTGTAAAGCTACAGTTATCAAGACAACACAGTAAAGATAGACACATGTTCCAGTGCAATAAACTATAGAAACAAACTCAAAATAGTGAACTGATTATTCATAGAAGGGCAAAGGCAATTTAGGAGCAAAAAGAAAGTTGTTTCAACATATTATGCTGAGACATTTAGATACCTATAGACAAGCAAACAATAATAAAAACCACAGCTTAGATCTATAAACTGCATCTGATGAAAAAATTAACTCAAAATAGGTCATTGTGCCTACATGTAAAATTAAAACTAGAACACTTCTAGAGAAAACATAAGATAAAATCTTCAGACTTGGGATTAGGTAAAGACTTCACAGAAATGTATTATTGAATAGGTGGCATGATTCATATTGGTAAATTGAGCTTTGTCAGAATTAAGAACTTCTGTTCTTTGAAATAAGAGAATGAAAAGACAAACCATGGCTTGGGAGAAAATACTTGCAAATCACCTATCTGATAACAATCTTACACCTAGAATATATTTTTAAAAAACCCCAAAACCTCAAAATTCAATCATAAGAAAACAACCCAATTATAAAGTGGGCAAAATCTTCCAATGGACATTTCACCTTCACCAAAGAAAATATTCACCTACCAAATAAGCACATAGAAAATGCTCTTTATCACTATTACAAAAATGCAAATTAAACCACATGGAGCTAGGCCTGCATATCTATTCAGTTCAGTTCAGTCGCTCAGTCGTGCCCGACTCTTTGCGATCTCATGAATCACAGCACGCCAGGCCTCCCTGTCCATCACCAACTCCCAGAGTTCACTCAAACTTACGTCCATCAAGTTGGTGATGCCATCCAGCCATCTCATCCTCTGTCGTCCCCTTTTCCTCCTGCCCCCAATCCCTCCCAACATCAGAGTTTTTTCCAATGAGTCAACTCTTCGCATGAGGTGGCCAAAGTACTGGAGTTTCAGCTTTAGCATCATTCCTTCCAAAGAAATCCCAGGGCTGATGTCCTTCAGAATGGACTGGTTGGGTCTCCTTGCAGTCCAAGGGACTCTCAAGAGTCTTCTCCAACACCACAGTTCAAAAGCATCAATTCTTCAGCACTCAGCTTTCTTCACAGTCCAACTCTCACATCCATACATGACCACTGGAAAAACCATAGCCTTGACTAGATGGACCTTTGTTGGCAAAGTAATGTCTCTGCTTTTCAATATGCTATCTAGGTTGGTCATAACTTTCCTTCCAAGGAGTAAGTGTCTTTTAATTTCATGGCTGCAATCACCATCTGCAGTGATTTTGGAGCCCCCAAAAATAAAGTCTGACACTGTTTCCACTCTTTCCCCATTGATTTCCCATGAAGTGATAGGACCAGATGCCACGATCTTAGTTTTCTGAATGTTGAGCTTTAAGCCAACCTTTTGACTCTCCTCTTTCACTTTCATCAAGAGGCTTTTTAGTTCCTCTTCACTTTCTGCCATAAGGGTGGTGTCATCTGCATATCTGAGGTTATTGATATTTCTCCCGGCAATCTTGATTCCAGCTTGTGCTTCTTCCAGCCCAGCATTTCTCATGATGTACTCTGCATATAAGTTAAATAAGCAGGGTGACAATATACAGCCTTGACGTACTCCTTTTCCTATTTGGAACCAGTTTGTTGTTCCATGTCCAGTTCTAACTGTTGCTTCCTGACCTGCATACAGATTCTCAAGAGGCAGGTCAGGTGGTCTGGTATTTCCATCTCTTTCAGAATTTCCCACAGTTTATTGTGATCCACACAGTCAAAGGCTTTGGCATAGTCAATAAAGCAGAAATAGATGTTTTTCTGGAACTCTGTTGCTTTTTCCATGATCTAGCAGATGTTGGCAATTTGATCTCTGGTTCCTCTGCCTTTTCTAAAACCAGCTTGAACATCTGGAAGTTCATGGTTCACGTATTGCTGAAGCCTGGTCTGGAGAATTTTGAGCATTACTTTACTAGCGTGTGAGATGAGTAGATTATCTAAAATTTAAAACACTGATCTTAACAAAATTTGGTGAGAATTTAGAGCAGTTGAAACTGCCATATGTTACTGGTGGAAAGGTAAAATGTTACAACAACTTCGGAAAACAAATCTGGAATTTAAAAAGTTAAATATACAGACACCGTATGATTCGGGCTTCCCTGGTAACTCAGCTGGTCAGGAATACACCTGCAATGCAGGAGACCTGGGTTTGATTCCTGGGTTGGGAAGATCTCCTGGAGAAGGGAATAGCAACTCACTCCAGCATTCTTGCCTGGAGATTTGCCTTGGGGTCGCAAAGAGTCGGACATGACTGCGTGACTTTCACTTTTCACCATAAGATTCAGCCATTCCACTCCTAGGTGCATTCTCAATAGAAATGAAAACATATGTATCTACAAAGATTTGTAATGAAAATTAATAGTTTTATTTATAATAACCCCAAATAGGAAACAACCTTGTGATATAATTTTTTTTAGATATGTATTTTGTCTCTGTCCCTGGTTCCTGGCACAGAGCTCCTAAAATTCTTGGAATTCCCTGAGTGATAGGAGTATATTTTTAATCTATAACAAATATTTTAGACTATACTTGAATTTTTGCTACTGGGGTATCTCCTGGTGGAGCCCCTAGATGGCTTCAGGATAAGAGCTGGTCACTGGAAAGTCCAAGCTCATGATTAGAGGATTAGCCCCACTCCAGCAAGGGATGGGATTAGGGACTGAGTTCAATTGCCAATGGGGCTTTCCTGGTGGCTCAGATGGGAAAGAATCTGCCTGCAATGCAGGAGACCCAGGTTTGATACTTGGCTTGGGAAGTTCCCCTGGAGAAGGGAATGGCAACCCATTTCAGTATTCTTACCTGGAGAATCCCATGGACAGAGGCTACAGTGAATGGGATCGCAAGGAGTAGGACACAACTGTGCAACTAACACTTACTTAATTAATAACTTAATCACTCATGCCTACATAATGAAACCTCCATTAAAACCCCAAAAATGGAATTTGGAGAGCTGCCTGGTTGGTGAACACATGGACGTGCTGAGAAGGTGACATGCCTGGGGAGGGGATGGAAGATCTACACCCCTTCCCCCTATTCCATGCCCTGTGCATCTCTACCACTTGACTTTTTGAATTGTATCTTTTATCATAAACTGATGACCACAGGTAAACTGCTTTCCTGTGTTCTATGAGTCATGCCAGTAAATTATGGAGACCGAGGAAGGGATTGTGGAAAGTTCTGAATTTGTAGGCAGTCAGGCAGAAGTGTGGGTTGCCTTGGGCCTTCACTGTGGCTGCTGTCTGAAATGGGGACAGTCTCAAGGGACTGAGTCCTTACCCTGTGGGGTCTGTGCAAACTCTGGGTAGTTAGTGTCATAAAAATTGAATTGAATTGTCAGGCAATTGGTTGATATCATAAAGCTGGTAACTGGTTATAGATATTGGAAAAAGAAATCACAGACCCCAGATCTATCAATAGACGAAGACAAGCAAATTGTTGTATAAGCCTCCAATCAAAGACTACTCAGCAATAAAAAACAAACTACCAGTGTAGACTACTTTTAGTACAAGATAATGTTTATGAATGTCAAAATAATTATGCTGATTGAAAAAGCAAGACAGAAAGGAATACATACTATATGAACCCATTAACGAGCTTCCCAGGTGGCGCTGGTGGTAAAGACCCCGCCTGCCAAAGCAAGAGACAAAAGAGACATGGGTTTGATCCCAGGATCTGGAAGATCCCCAGAGTGCATGGAGGGCATGGAAACCCACTGCAGTAATCTTGCCTGGAGAATCCCATGGACAGAGGAGCCTGAAGGGCTGCAGTCCGTAGGGTCACATGGCATTGGACAAGACTGAAGCAACTTAGCATGTACATATGAAACCATTTATTTAAAATTACAGAAAACAAAATCTAATCTATAGTGGCAAAAAGCAGATTGATGTTTGCCTGGCTGTGGGCGGCAGAGGAGAGGATTATAAAGGGGCATGAGATCTGTTTTGGGGGGTGGGTGCGTGATGGATATGTTCATTATATTGAGTTTGGTGTTGGTTTCACTGCCATATGCATGTTTTAAATTTACCAAATTATACCTTAAACATTGCTGCTTATTGTATGTCAATTATATCTTAATGAATTTGTTAAAACTTTGTAGATGACTGGAATAAAATGTATTCAGATGGTATCTCTGAGTGGTAGACTTTGTGAGTTTTTTTCTTTACTTTTTGTACTTTTCTCTACTTTTAAAGTTTCCTCTAGCGAGCTTATATGGTAGAAAATGAAAGCATATTGTTAAAAAAAAAAAGCAAATGATATGAAAATATTACACAAGGCTAAGACAACATGATTAACTTTATAGGAACATTGTGAGCTAAGTAGTCCTTTGTGGGCTCATCTGGGAACCCAATCACCATTTATAAGGAGGCTGCTGTGAAAAAATGTTCTCTCTGTTCCAAACAGTGTTTTTAAACTGAGCTTTCTGAGCAGTTGTACTTTCTTTTTACCTCTCTCAGCAGAATCCTTTATCTCAGGTTTTGTTCCCAAGAGTTTATTTTATTTTCTTGCGGGCATTTTTTTCACAGTAGTGTAAAATGGTTCCTTAAAAATTGAAGCAATATTGGTGGGGGAAATGCAGGTGAGGACTGATGTCGTAGATGTGTTCTGCTTGAACCACCAGGAAAAGCTCTCAGTGTGGTCACGGTCAGAAATAAGGCTATAAACATTACACCTTGTGACTGCGAATGCCTGCCTCCTACCTCACGTAGGCCCTGGCGGCAGAATTGCTTGGAACTGATTTCCCCACTCCCCAACCTCTCTCATACCCAGTCTCCTCAGTCCCTAATTCCCCTGAAAGCAAGCCTCAAGTCAGGCTCTCATTACAGGAGACCTTCTGTCTCATCACCTCTATGGAGACTGTCCTACCATTCTCGTCAGACCTGAAGGAACACCTGTTTCCTATTAAGTTCTCACTCCGGGATCTTTGTGCAGGCAATGATGCAGACAGAAAAAAAGCAGGCTGCAGATTTCTAAATTCATGGGACTCATGCTGATTCTCAGGGGAGGGGTATTGTATGTATGTACTTAGTCGCTCAGTCGTGTCCGACTCTTTGCAATCCTATGGACTGTAGCCCGCCAGGCTGCTCTGTCCATGGGATCCTCCAGGCAAGAATACTGGAGTGGGTTGCCATGCCCTCCTCCAAGGGATCTTCCCTACCCAGGGACTGAACCCCGGTCTCCTGTGTCTCCAGCATTGCAGGGAGATTCTTTACCACTAGCACCACCTAGGAAGCCTTTAAGGACTAGAACTCATGCCTTAAAATTCGGTCTGAGAAACATCTTTCAAGTGCAAAGTATAGTTAAGGTCACAGATACATCTGTCTTAAAACAACCATGCCAATCTGTGCCAAAGCTATTACATGTTTTATGTAAACGTAGAAACCTGTTCCCAGGCTTCAATTACAGCTTTGTTTTATATTAGGTTGTCTTGTTGTTGTCGCTAAGTCATATCCGACCCTTTGTGACCCCATGGACTGTAGCCTGCCAGGCACCTCTGTCCAAGGGATTTCCCAGGCAAGAATACTGGAGTGGGTTGCCATTTCCTTCTCCAGGGGAGGTTCCCAATCCAGGGATTGAACCCATGTCTCTTGGGTTTCTTGAATTGGCAAGCAGATTCTTTTACCACTGAGCCACCAGGGGTTGTCTTGCATTGATGTAAATCTTACTTTCTTTCTTTACATCCTCTACCAGTGACCTACACACATCAACCTGCAAGAAAACAGGAGGCAAATCAAGTAAAGGGTCAGAAGTCCCAGGTCAGACAATCCCAAGCAGCTCTAGCTATGGGTCAGGCTCCTAAGAGGCTCTTCCTAGTTGAACAGCCAAATAGTTCTTTTTTTATATATAAATTTTTTAGTTGTGGCAGGCAGGATCTTCAGTTGCAGCATGCAAACTCTTAGTTGTGGCATGGGGGATCTAGTTCGCTGACCAGGGATAGAACACAGGGTCTCCAATATTGGGAGCGTGGAGTCTTAGCCACTGGACCACCAGGGAAGTCCAAGCCACATAGTTCTTACTCGTGGGCTTTGCTGCCTATGCTGAAGCCACCCCACTCCTGATAGTAAATGGGCTGCCAATGAGTCTGTTCATTGTACTGTCCAGCCATTTGCCTAAGACTCCAGGTTGAGAGTGCCAGTGTTGACAGGGGTCAGACAAGCCACGTGAGTGAAGCTGTCCAAGATCAGGCAATAGGAAATGGTAAGAACTGTAGTAAACTCACAGCAACTGGAGAAAAATAAAGTTAGATTCCTACCTCATTTTTTACACCAAAATAAGTTGGGAGAATAGCATTTAATTATATATAGAAACATAAATTAAATTGTATTGCATTATTTTTTATGCTAAAAGGATTGTCTGCTACACTTCATGCAACAGAAGGGCAGGGGGAAATGGCCAGTCCTTTGGAACAGGTGAAACAAATTCCAAAGCACTAAGGGGCTGACTTGACTGACTGATGGACTGAGTGGGACCATCATTACGGCATGGTGTCATGATTTTTTTTAGGACTTTTCTATTTAGTGAACACAAAATAATGGTGCATCTTGCAGTTGGTGGTGTCTTAAAAGGATGGCATGTGTATTTTCTTGTGTGTGTGTAACCATTCTCTGGAAAGAGACACAACTGAAGCAGTGGCTGCCTTTTGGGAAGCAGCCCTGGGTGGCTGGGGGTACTGTGTTCAATCCTTCTATATCTTTGGGATGTTTGTTTACCTGATACAAGTATTATCTTTTCATACAAATAATAAATTAACGTAAGAAGATAGTAGATCCCTATGTGCTAATGTGGAATAAAACTCAAGATATGGTGTTAAATAAAAAAGGCAAAATAAGTAAATACCGAAAGCGGGCAGCATTTCTTAGCTCATCAATACCTAGAAACCTACCCGCAAATCAATGTTACATCAAATCTCAATATCTTTTGCTGGAATGCAGACCTAGTGTTCCCAGATCTCCTAATTTTTTAAGAGAAGCTTGAAATCTCGATTTTGTGTGAAATTTCCTAATTTTAAAGGTAGACAAGCAATTCAGATTCTCTCAAACATGGTCAGGATGATGAAAACCCATCTGTGAGTGGGCTGGGGTCCATGGACTGTCACTTGGGACATCTCTGTTGCTCCTGATGGTGGTCCTGCCACACAGAGTTATGCAGTTGTTCTGGGGCACCTGCTGGGAGGATGAATGTCCTTCTCGGGGAGCCCTGGAACCTGGCACAGAGCTGCGAGCTCCTGGAGATAGGGGCACAAAGGTGCCATTGGTTCTCCTAGGACTGTACCAAAGTCACCAGGTGTGCCTATAGGGGGCACGTTTTTCTAATTCAAGCTGAAGTGGTCTTTAGTTTAGTGATGGCCCTGCTTGATGGAGAAGAGATCAGTGACGATTTTTTTTTTAAGATGAAATTCAAACCCAGACTGGTTTTATTTTTTGATTCTGCCATAAAACAGATGATTCCTTGCCCTCTTGGCTTATGCACTGTGTGAGGTAAAGGATTTGCTAGCTCAGAGAACCAAGAAGAATCCACACACATGGCAGTACAGGACTCTAACATCCTGTGACTCTCTTGGTTCTTTTGGGGCAGACCAACACAGACAACAGAAAAGGCAATGGCACCCCACTCCAGTACTCTTGCCTGGAAAATCCCATGGGCAGAGGAGCCTGGTAGGCTGCAGTCCATGGGGTCGCTAAGAGTAGGACACAACTGAGCAGCTTCACTTTCACTTTTCACTTTCCTGCATTGGAGAATGAAATGGCAACCCACTCCAGTGTTCTTGCCTGGAGAATCCCAGGGATGTGGGAGCCTGGTGGGCTGCCGTCTATGGGGTTGCACAGAGTCGGACACGACTGAAGCAACTTAGTAGCAGCAGCAGCAACACAGACAAGGTAAATTGATCAAGACAGACATGGCAGGGTGACCAAGACAGACACGCCACATTGTCAAGGAGATAGTTCTTTCTGCTTTGTTTGGTAAAAAATCACCTAGCAAAGCTTTTGTAGTCATTTCTCCTTCCCTGTAGATGATATACAGCCTTCGGCTCTCATCAATACCTAGTCACCTACCCACAAACCAATACATTACATCGAAGCTAAAAGAAAACAATTTAAAGCAGTAGGAGGTTTTGCTGTCCTAAGAATTAAATGAGATAATGTATTCAAGGGGCTTAGCACATTGTCTCATGCTGTGAACTCTCAGTAAATGATCATTTAAAAAAAAATAAACTGAGATGTTGGATGAATATATAAAGTCCTAAAAGCCTTCACGCCTTATCAAACTAGAAGGGAAACATCTTTTACAGTAGGTTATCAAAGCTCTAGGTGGCTAAACTCCCTGAAAACATTGACCGTTGTAAGTTATGAATTCACTTAAATTTGGAGCCTTTCGTCTAAACAGCCCTGTCAGCACTGGAAGGCTGATCAAGGGAAGATCAATAGAGGAGATCAAGGGAAAAGGAGAGAAAAAAGTCATTGCTGCTTGTTGACTTTTTTCCTCTGTGTTAAGAAATGTCAACTCTAAGTATTGCCCAGATTGCTAAGAAACTGCTGTTGTGTAAGCTGGGACATTGACTCTGATTTGTAACAAACAATCCACAGATTTTCCCACACTGCCTGCCCTTGGACCCACAACATCGACAGACCTGAAACCAATCTGCAACATCGCTGATGGTTTCAAGTCGAGGTCTGTTTCTTCTTATGCAAATGCATGCGTGCTAAGTCACTTCAGTCGTGTCTGACTCTGCGACCCTACGGACTGTAGCCTGCCAGGCTTCCCTGTCCGTGGGATCCTCCAGGCAAGAATACTGGAGTGGGTTTCCATGCCCTCCAGAGGATCTTCCCAATTCAAGGACTGAACCCATGTCTCTTAGGTCCCCTGCCCTGGCAGGCAGGTTCTTTACCACTAGCAGTACCTGGAAAGCCCTCTTACGAAATAGTGATGTGTAGAAAAACGATGACGATGGCAGTACCTCCTTCATAGGATTTTTTAAGGATTAAATGAGGCAACATCTGTAAAGTATTCGACATGGAGCCTGGCACACAGAAGTGTTTTCGAGTAGCATCAGCTGTTTTGAGGTCCAGGAGAAGGATTATGAAAACTCGAGTCGTTCATCACAGCTTATCCAGTGCCTTCTGCCTCTCTCTGCTAGGCTCTGTGCTAGAAGCACACTTACAGACAGGGAGGCTGGGCCCTTGAGTAGTTTATGGTCTCAGAGAACAAGAATTCAGGACAAGAAGAGAGACAGAGGACAGGGTTGCAGTGTGAGGAGCAGGCATCCAGAGGCCAAGGGGGTGTGTCTGGCCTGCGGGGACTCTGTGTTTGGCAAAGCCTACACTCCCATCTTGTTGTTGCCTGTACTCTAGCTGGAACTTTGTCTTCCACGTGGAAGTGGGTAATTTTGACAAAGCCATGACTCACAGAATAAAAGGAATCCTGAGTTCACCTCATTTATTCCTTGTACCAGTCTTTCAAGGTCATGCTCAAATAATCCAAGATGTCCATGTCTTCCCTTTTCATGGCAGGGCTTTTAGTGGGAGAAATTTACAAGTCTCTCTGGAGAGGTCCCTGTTTAAGAGTCTTCCAATCAAGACTGCTTTCTCAGATATGCAGTTATTGTCCTGCAGCAAATCAAGCAAATTTTCTCTTAATGAAGGGAAGTGAACCAGGCAGAATTTCTAAACCACAAGTACTTTGCTGCCCTTTCTACTCCTGTTTATCAATCCTCAAGAGTGCCTCTTGGCCATATGCTGGTTTCTCATTGAAAGAAGGGTTATAGCCCCATTCTGCTGAATTCCTCCAGGAGGATATTCAGCAAAAGGCCTTCCTGAGAACTTATGGTTAAAGCTTAGTTGGAAACTGTGATGGTTCAAGAAGTTTCAGCAACTTTTCATGATCTGGACTGGAATCTGGAGTTTGTCTTTCTTGCTTTTTACACTGGTTTCTATGGCATAATTAGGGCTTCCCAGGTAACACTAGGGATAAGGAACCTGCCTGCTAATGCAGGAGATGCAAGAGATGCAGATTTGATCCCTAGCTTGGGAAAATCCTTGGAGAAGGGCATGGCAACCTACTCATGTATTCTTGCCTGGAGAATCCCATGGACAGAGGAGCTGGCGGGCTACAGTCCATGGGATTGCAAAGAGCTGGACACAACTAAAGAGACTTAGCACACTAATTAGGTCTAATTAGAGCAACACCTGCAGGGGTTGGGGGCCACAAGGTTAAGGGAGCCCTCAACTCACCTGTCTTTACCTCAGCCAGGGAGCTCATTTCATTTCAGTCAACATAAGTTGGGTACCTCCTGTGTGCCCAGTGCTGGTGACTAATTGAAAGATCATAGAGTTCTGTAGGTTGGCCAATATCACTTAGCACACCTAAACCTTTAAAACCCATGGGTATAATCATTTGATAAACATAGATTATTCAGTTCAGACTTAAATTAGCCTAGAACTAGAAGAGAGCTTGGGAATTCGGCAGTTCTCAGTGAAGGATCACTTCTCCAGAATTCCACGACTATTCCACTTGAGTGCTGTACCTCTCGGGAAGGGGATATCTTTCCTTCCAATGGACATTGTTCCACCTGCCACCCAGAGGTTTTTGTAAGAATTAAATAAAATGTTACAAATAAGGTAGCCAGGAAACAGAATGTCCTCAACTAAATTCCACTTGATTGGAAAGTTCTTCCCTGAACAAATCTTAATACAACATCTATGTCTTCTCATATTGGTTCCCATCTTACCTTCTGGGTCAACGTGAGGCAAATTTCCTTCTCTATGTGACTTTTCTTAGTTAAGTGAGTCAGTGAACAAACCTGAAACCTATCTTTTTTTTTTAATATTTATTTATTTGGTTGTGTCAGGTCTTAGTTGTGGAATGTGGGACCTTTGTTCCGGCACTTGGGCTTCGTTGCTCCAAGGTATGTGAGAACTTAGTTCCCCCACTGCAGATCAAACCTGAGTCCCCTGCATTGGAAGGCAGATTGTTAACCACAGGAGCACCAGCGAAATTCCAAAACAGTCTTTCAACAACTCAGTTTCTTTGGCTCAGGCAACCAAGTAGCTCTATTCTATAGACAGTAGTGAAGCTAAATTAAAGTGAGGAACATCTACTCACTGCTTCCTTTTCTTACTCCTTTGGATACAGTGTGCTACTGAGAGAAAAGAAAAAATGCTCCCAGGAACAGAATTCTTATGTGATATCTGCTGACATCTTACTATGTGGTGTTGAAAAAGTCTCTCAACTTTTTGGAACTTCTGTTTCTCATATAGAATACCCAGAAGGCAGACAATTTGATCTTGAAAGTGCCTAGGGCTCAGAAATTCTCTCAGTGGAAATATAAATGCCAAAAAAAGAAGCCCCATGTGACTCAAATTCACTTAAGAGCTGCTCATTCCCCATTAGTGAAGGGTCATTGGTACCCAAACCTGGACATACATTTCAATCCCCAAAAAGGAGGTATTTGATTAAATCAGCTTTATCAGGGTGTAATTTATATGCAACTAAGTGGGAATGGCTACCCACTCCAGTATTCTGCAGTCTCAAAAATGACAGAATGATCTCTGTTCGTTTCCAAGGCAAACCATTCAATACCACAGTAATACAAGTCTATGCCCCAACACTAATGCTGAACACTAATGCTGAAGATGCTAAAGCTGAGCGGTTCTATGAGACCTACAAGACCTTCTAGAACTAACACCAAAAAAAGATGTCCTTTACATTCATCTTAGGAGACTGTGCAAAAGTAGGAAGTCAAGAGATCCCTGGAGTAACAGGCAACTTTGGCCTTGGAGTACAAAATGAAGCAGGGCAAAGGCTAACAGAGTTTTGCCAAGCGAACGCATTGGTCATAGCAAACACCCTCTTCCAACAACACAAGAGACCACTTGAACATGGACATCACCAGATGGTCAATATTGAAATCAGACTGATTATATTCTTTGCAGCCAAAGATGGAGAAGCTCTATACAGACAGCAAAAACAAGACTGTGAGCTGACTGTGGATCAGATCATGAACTCCTTTTTACAAAATTCAGACTTAAATTGAAGAAAGTAGGGAAAACCACTAGACTATTCAGGTATGACCTAAATCAAATCCCTTACGATTATACAGTGGAAGTGACAAATAGATTCAAGAGATTAGATCTGATAGAGCATCTGAAGAACTACGGACAGAACTTCATGATATTTTACAGGAGGCAGTGATCAAGACCATCCCCAAGAAAAAGAAATACAAAAAGGAAAAATGGTTGTCTGAGGAGGCCTTACAAATAGCTGAGAAAAGAAGAGAAGTGAAAAGCAAAGGAGAAAACAAAAGATGTACCTATCCTTTCCTCAGGAACTCTGAATGCAGAATTCCAAAGAACAGCAAGGAGAGATAAGAAAGCCTTCCTCAGTGGTCAATGCAAAGAAATAGAGAAAAACAATAGAATGGGAAAGACTAGAGTTCTCTTCAAGAAAATTAGAGATACCAAAAATATTTCATGCAAAGATGGGCACAGTAAAGGACAGAAACAGTATGGACCTAACAGAAGCAGAAGATATTAAGAAGAGGTGGCAAGAATACACAGAAGAACTGTACAAATAAGATCTTCATGACTCAAATAGCCACGATGGTATGATCACTCACCTAGAGCCAGACATCCTGGAGTCTGAAGTCAAGTGGGCCTTAGGAGCATCACTACAAACAAAGCTAGTGGAGGTGATGGAATTCCAGCTGAGCTATTTCAAATCCTAAAATGTGATCCTGTGAAAGTGCTGCACTCAATATGCCAAAAAATTTGGAAAACTTGGCAGTGGCCATAGGACTGGAAAAGGTCAGTTTTCATTCCAATTCCAAAGAAAGGCAATGCCAAAGAATGCTCAAACTACCACACGATTGCACTCATCTCACACACTAGTAAAATAATGCTCAAAATCCTCCAAGCAAGGCTTCAACAGTATGTGAACCATGAATTTACAGATGTTCAAGTTGCATTTAGAAAAGGCAGAAGAAGCAGAGATCAAATTGCCAACATCCACTGCATCAAGAAAAAGCAAGAGAGTTCCAGAAAAACATCTACTTCTGCTTTACCGACTATGCCAAAGCCTTTGATTATGTGGATCACAACAAACTGTGGAAAATTCTTCAAGAGATGGGAATACCAGACCACCTTACCTGCCTCCTGAGAAATCTATATGCAGGTCAAGAAGCAACAGTTAGAACTGGACATGGAACAACAAACTCATTCCAAATTGGGAAAGGATGTACATCAAGGCTGTATATTTTCACCCTGCTATGTGACTTATATGCAGAGTACATCATGCGAAATGATGGACTGGATGAAGCACAAGCTGGAATCAAGATTGGTGGGAGAAATATCAATAACCTCAGATATGGAGATGACACCATCCTTATGCCAGAAAGTGAAGAGGAACTGAAGAGCCTTGTGATGAAAGTGAAAGAGGAGAGTGAAAAAGCTGGCTTAAAACTCAGCATTCAGAAAACTAAGATCATGGCATCCAGTCCCATCATTTCATTGCAAATAGATGGGGAAACAATGGAAACCGTGACAGACTTTATATTCTTGGCCTCCAAAATCACTGCAGGTAGTGACTGCAGCCATGAAATTAAAAAATGCTTGCTCCTTGGAAGAAAAGCTATGACTAACCTAGAGAGTATATTAAAAGGCAGAGACATTACCTTGCCGACAAAATTTCATCTAGTCAAAGCTATGGTTTTTCCAGTAGTCATGTATAGATGTGACAGTTGAACCATAAGGAAAGCTGAGCGCCAAAGAACTGATGCTTTTGAACTGTGGTGTTGGAAAAGGCTCTTGAGAGTCTGTTGGACAGCAAGTAGATCCAATCAGTCCATCCTAAAGGAAATCAGTCCTGAATCTTCATTGCAAGAACTGATGTTGAAGCTGAAACTCCAATACTTGGGCCACCTCATGCGAAGAACTGACTCATTGGGACAACAGAGGATGAGATGGTTGGATGGCATCACCAACTTGATTGACATGAGTTTGAGCAAGCTAAGGGAGTTGGTGAAAGACAGGGAAGTCTGACGTGCTGCAATCCATGGGGTTACAGAGAGTCAGACACGACTGTGTGACTGAACTGAACTGAAATGGGAATAGCTACCCACTCCAGTATTCTTGCCTGGAGAATTCCACGGACAGAGGGGCCTGGCTGGCTACTGTCAATGGGTTTGCCAAGATTCCGACATGACTGAGCCACTATCACACAACATTACAACACTAAAGCGCACACAACTTAACGTGTACAGTTAGACGAGTTTTGACGAATGTGTACCCTCATGTAGCTACCACTCTGATAAAAACATAGACCATTAGTATCATGCAGTAATGTTTCCTCATGCACCACTGCAGTCAAATCCATCATTTAATCCTCTGTCCTATGCAACAATCAGTCTCATTTCTATCACCACAGATAAGTGGTATTTATTCTAGAACTTCATACATGTGTATATAATGTATAATCACATATAATATATATTGTCACAATGATAGACTGCTTACTCTTTTGTGTCTGGCTTTTGCTTAGAATATTGTTGTTGAGATTTCATCCATGTTGTTTCTTATGTCAGTAGTTTGTTTTCTTTATAGAGCTGAGTAATTTTCCACTCTAGAAAGCTTCTCGGATAAAAACTTTCAGACTCCAGTGATGCTCTTGACATTAGTATTTCTGAAGTTGAAGTCCAAAAATTTCTGCGTTTAACATGCTCAAGAAGGACTCCTTGTGTAGAAACTGAGTTTTAGAACCTTTTAATTGGGGCATTTCCCCCTCAAGTTCAAATAGTTCCCACAATGTAACTGTTCATTGGCTCAGAGTACATTGGTCACAGTTAACTGTGCAGGTTGGAGAACTCTCCTTCCCACTGGACTGTGTCAGCCAGATCTGTGGCCTTCCACAGCTCAAGTTCTTGGTGCAGTAACAAATCCCAGAGCATAGCTCAGCAAGTATTGTTTCAGCTCTGAGGCACCTGTAAATTGAGTTATGAGTCTCAGTGTCCACAGGTAAGTCTATAATCTTAATCTATAAATGCTCACCCCTGTCACAGAGAAGCAGAGGTGCAGTGAGCAGCCTTGCATTTCAGCTCTGCTGCTGGAATTACTCATGACAGTTTTATGAGTTGTTTTACTGTCTGGTGAAGTTTTTTTTTCCTTTTTTCTTAACAATGAGGGAAGCATTCTTTGACCATAGCACACAAACGCCACCTTCAGGAAGGAAATCTAACATTCTCCTTAGGCCACAGAGACCCAGCTTCTCTTCCTGTATGAAAGCTTGCAAAAATAATCTTAAGATCAATATACAATTTATGTTTTTATAAAATTTTATTCCATATCTTAAAAGAGATAGACTTTATTTTTCAGAGTGGCTTTAGGTTCCTAGAAAAATGAAGCAGAACATACAGAGATTTTGTGTCTATTCCCTCCTGTATGTGTACAACATCCCACACCAGACAGAGGGGCACATTTATTACAGTAGATGAGCCTATGTCATTACCTCCCACACTCCAAAGTTTAGATGAGGTTTCCCTCTTGATGTTGTATAATCTATGGGTCTGGTCAAATGAATAGTGGCATGTATTCACCATTATAGTATCATATATCGTACAGAGTAGTTTCATTGCCTTAAAAATCCTCTGTGCTCTGCCTATTTATCCTTTCCTCCCCTTGAACCCTTGCCAAACACTGATTCTTTTACAATTTTATAGTGTTACAAAATGTCATGTATTTGAATTATATAGTAAGTAGCATTTTACATTGTCTTATTTCACTTAGTAATATGAATTTAAGATTCCTTCAGGTCTTTTCATGGTTTGATAGCTCATTTCTTTTTCACACTGAATAGTCCATTGTTTGGATGTACCAGTTTATTTACCCATTCACCTACTGAGGGGCATCTTCACTGCTTCCAGGCTTTGGTGATTATGGATAAAGATGCTATAAACATCAGTGTGTAGGTTTTCTGTGTGAAAATAAGTTTTCAACTCCTTTGGCTAATACCAAGGAGCATGAGGGGCTTCCCTGGTGGCTCAGATAGTAAAGAATCTGCCTGTAGTACAGGAGGCCTGGGTTTGATCCCTGGATTGGGAAGAAGCCCTGGAGGAGGGCATGGCAATCCACTCCAGTATTCTTGGACTTTCCTGGTGGCTCCGATAGTAAATAATCTGCCCGCAATGCAGGAGGCCTGGGTTTGATCCCTGGGTTGGGAAGACCCCCTCAAGGTGGGCATGATAACGCACTCCAGTATTCTTGCCTGGAGAATCCCCATGGACAGAGGAACCTGGTGGGCTACAATCCATGGGGTCACAAAGAATCAGTCATGACTGAGCGACTAAGCATAGCACAGCATAAGGAGCATGACTGCTGGATCATATATTAAGAGTATGTTTAGTTTTGTAAGAAACCATCAAACTGTCTTTTAAAGTATCTGTATCATTTTGCTTCCCTGGAGCAAATTAGAGTTCTTGCTGCTCCACGTTTTCACCAGCATTTAGTGTTGCCATCATTCTGGTTTTGGCAATTCTAATGGGTATGTAGTGGCATCGAATTGTTATTTTAATTTGCAATTCCCCAATGACATTATGTACAGTATCTTTTCATATGCTATTTGCTGTCTGTATATCTTCTTTGGTGAGGTGTCTACTGAGATCTTTTGTCCATTTTAAATATTGGATTATTTATTTTCTTATTATTGAGGTTTTAGACTTCATTGTTAATTTTGAACAACAGGTCTTTTATCAGATAAACCTTTTGCAAATATTTTCTTGCAGTCTGTGGCTTGTCTTTTCATTGTCTTCATGATGTCTTTTGCAGATTGGGAGTTTTTAATTTTAATGAATCCCAGCTTATCAATTATTCTTTCATGGATCATAACTTTTGTCATTGTATCTAACATAGGAGAAAACCTAGATGACCTGTTGTTATCTTTTGAGAGTCTTATACTTTTGCATTTTACATTTAGATCTATGATTCAGAGTAAATTTTTGTGAAGAGTGTAAGGCCTTTGTGCAGATCCATTATTTTCCATATGCATGTACGCTTTTCAGTTCAGTTCAGTCGCTCAGTCGTGTGCGACTCTTTGCAACCCCATGAATCGCAGCACGCCAGGCCTCCCTGTCCATCACCAACTGCTGGAGTTCACTCAGACTCACGTTCATCGAGTAAGTGATGCCAAAATGTACGCTTTATTCCAGCACTATTTATTGCAAAGAGTAGTTTTTTCCATGGTACTGTCTTTGCTCCTTTATCAAAGATGAGTTGACTATACTTATGTGGATCTATTTCTGGACTCTCTACTCTGTTCCATTGATCTGTTTGTCTGTTCTCTTGTCAATACCACACTGTTTTGATTACTGTAGTTTTATAGTAAATGTTGAGATTGTGTAGTAGCAATCTTCTGACTTCATTCTTCAACAATATTCTGGGTCTTCTGTCTCTCCATATAAACTTTAGAAACAGTTTGCCAATATCCACAGTTAACTCACTGGGATTTTGATCAGAATTGCATAGAATCTATAGCTCAAATTGGGAGGGGCTTCCCAGATAGCTCAGCTAGTAAAGAATCCCCCTGCAACGCAGGAGACCCTGGTTTGACTCCTGGGTTGGGAAGATCCCCTGGAAGTGGCATGGCAACCCACTCCAGTATTCATCTTAACAATATTAAGGCTTCCTATCTATGAACATCTTTTATTTCTTTCATCAGAGTTTTGTGGTTTTCCTCATATATATCTTGTACAAATTTTGTTAATTTTATACCTAAGTATTTATTTTTTGGAGCACTAATGTAAATGGTATTGTGTTTTAAAATTCAAATTCCACTAATTTATTGCTGGTATATAGTAAATAAATTAATTTTTGTGTATGAACCTTGTATCTTGCAACCTTACTATCTTTGCTTGTTAGTTCCAGAGTATCTTTGTCACAATTTCAGATTTTCTGCATAGATGATGGTGTCATCTGTGAACAAAGACAATTTTGTTTCTTATTTTCCAATTCATATGCCTTTAATTACCTATTTTTGTCTCACTGTATTAGCTATGACTGACAGGACAATATTGACAAGGAATGGTGAGATGGGACATTCTTGCCTGGTACTAACCGTGAACAAAGTATAGATCATTCTACTACTCCTATGATCTACATTTCGTTCATGGTTAGTTTAATGATTGCTTCAATAATTATCACATTTTTCAACATCTTTTGTGTGCTTAGTACCATAATAAAAACATCACAGCTTCCTCCTTTGAGGGACTTAGGGATCCATTACAGAGTCAAGAGAGACAGTAGGAACAGTCAAAAGGCAAGGAAAAACAGTTTGTAATGAATCATCAAAATGAGTGATGTTGGTTATAAGTGCAAAAGGAGTGTAGGATATGGCAGATAATGTGGACTGGAGGTGTTTTGGAAGGTGTTAGAAATTGGTTCTCATGGAGTAGGTAGGATTTGCAAATCTGAAAGGGAGAGGGAAAGCATTTCTTCTAGGCATTTGGTCAACATGAGCAATGGCTTGGAGTTGGGACTGACAATGACATAACTAAGAATAGCAGAAACAAAATAGGAAACGAGTGGTCGTGGACTCACATGGACCCATGTGGAGAGGTAAATATCTCCTTAAGATGTGTTTGTTCTTAATTTCATTTTCTATAATGGTGAAGAAGGGGGATTTTACACTTTTATGGCATAAACAAAACCATGGTTTAATTTCACAGTTTATGTTGCTCATTATAAGTGTAATTGCAACTACCAGAAAAATGATAGAATGATTAAGATACCTACTGCCCCCCGCCAGGGATGTTGGGATACAGGATGTCCTTTCGCATTTCTCCCCTACATTTTTGAAAGGCAGTGAGAGACCCCAGCTGGCTGGAGCAGAGGGCTGCTGCATTTGTAGGTTGGATGAAAGCAGGTGCTAGAGCCCATTGATAATGTCTGTGCTAAGTCGCTTCAGTTGTGTCCAACTCTTTGTGACCCCATGGACTTGTAGCCCTCCAGGCTCCTCTGTTCATGGGATTCTCCAGGCAAGAATACTGGAGTGGGTTGCCATTTCCTCCTCTAGGGCATCTTCCCAACCCAGGGATCAAACCCGTGTCTCCTAGGGCTTCTGCATTGCAGGCAGATTCTTTACCACTGAGCCACCAGGGAAGCCCTGATAATGATAATGTCTTGCTTCTATTATTTGAGTCTTTCTCTGATCCCCTCACAGAAGGTAATGGGCTAGTCACCAAAAGAATGAAAGCCCATTTACAATCATTGTAAAGACAAAATACATCAAATCTGTGTAACTTTGGATGTCCTGCAACTTTTAATTGAGCCTCAATTCTTTACTTTCTGATAATTGGAAATTTCTTGCCTGTTTGTCTTATCATTGGGCTTCCCATGTGGCTCAGAGAATCCGTTTGCCAATGCAGGGGATGCAGGTTCAATCCCTGGGTTGGGAAGATCCCCTGGAGAAGGAAATGGCAACCCACTTCAGTATTCTTGCCTGGGAAACCCCATGGACAGAGGAGCCTGGTGGGTTACAGTCCATGTGGTCACAGAGTTGGAAACGACAGAGCAACTAAAACAACAACAAAATGGCTTATCATTAGCAGGTTTTAGTGCTAGTGATGAGCCTGTATCAAAGAGCCCTGTGGTATTAATGCTGGAGATTGCCTCTGCTAACCCTCTGAGGAGCAAGACTACTAATGCAAATGTTACTGGTGTTCTCTCGGGTCACAGAATGCAGGGCTAGTATTGGTCATCTCCCTAGTTCTTATTCTACTTTGGGGAAGTTTAAAAAGTCACCATAGCCATTACAAAAGCTATATAAAGGTCTCAATGACAATTTTCCAAAACTTCAAAAAAGGGCACACTGTATTTCTCTCTTCATAGTGCTGACCACGTATAAAATCTCCCACTCTGAAAGATAGTAGTATATGTTCCCTTGAAGAGCTTTCTTGGTTAATGTGGATGAAGGCTGCCATTCACTAAGATATTCAAGCGTTTATGGAATATTCACTTTGCAAAAAGTCCATGCCTGGGGATGGGAATACAGTGGTGAGCAAAACAGCAAGTCACTGCTCTCAAGGTATTTAGTCTCGTAGTCAAGGCAGAAAAATAAGCCATAGCTGAAATACAGTGGGTGCTCCTATGGGAAGATTACGGGGTGGGAGGGTATAGCAAAATGATCCAATCTGTTCAGATAGATAAATTAGAAATTAGCCAGACAACTGCAGAGGACGACTGCTCCAGGACCCAGGATAGCCGGGACAAAGCACAGATATTGTTGGGGCAGACAGTGTTGGGGGGAGTAGGTGGGGGTTAAATAAAGACAGAGGCAGGGCTCTGACCATGAGGGTCCCAGGAAGTCCTCTTAAGGAGTGTGAATTTTATCAAAAGTGCAATGGGAAACCACTGAAGAAACCACTTAAAGTAGAGGATCAAACAGTGCATATTGGAAAGTAATACCTGATACTCCATACTGAAACAGAGATACAGACAAAGGCTTGTTTACAAATGCTGAGCAATAGGAGCCGTCTAATTTTACCCCAGTTCTGCCACATCTTCACATAATCAGTTTCTGGCATTATTTTTCACTTTGGATACTCTAGGATTCAGAGATTTCTATGAGCCAGAATGATTAAGGGGAAGCCTGACACTTCAAAATAATGAAGGAAATTGTCTTCATAGTGGTCAGATGAGAAAAGTTGAAAGGAGATAGTCAAGATGATGGCAGTGGTTATCTCTATTACAAGTGAGTTTATTTTATGATTTATATTTTTCAGTAGTCGTTAAGTTTCTGTCTTTATAATCTGAGAAAGCATTTTTAAGTTTAGAGTGTAATAATCAAGTTAAACTTTCCAGAATTTTTCTCCTTTCTTTTATTCTTTTCTCATCCTTCTGTCTTTGCATATCCTGAAGGTCACAGAGAGCATGTTGTGATTCACTATTCATTATTGAGGACCCTGGGACCCTGGAGGAAAAGTCCTGGGGCATCAGACTGACACATAGGTGATAAATTCCATTTCACCATTGATTTTTATAGCTGCTGCATTTCTTTCAGCCTCTCCTTGCCCTAAGCAGCATTAATAATAGATTTCATGTCTTCTTCCAAATTTAATGTTCAGCCCGGGTCTGTAGTTGAAACAGGCTCAACAGCTATCATTGGATTTTTTCTTCTGAAACCCTAGTCCTGAAATATCTCTGAAAACATACTTAGTGGTGAGGTGTATGTGGGCTGTTGGTTGGGTGTGCAGCTGTTAAGAATGGCTCTGGTGACTTGGTCAAGTCCTTATGTGAGACTAGTAATGGACTCTCATTTTAACCTAGAGGAAACTAAAACCCTGAATGGTTAAGCAACTTGACTGAGGCCATGCAGCTAGTTAGTGGCAGAACTGGGACTAGATTTAAATTTAAGCTTTTCTAGTCTCAGAATATTGTTCTTACTTGTCTGTCCCATTGCCCGCCCATTCATGGTGTTGGCCTGGGGAGAAGGTGCTAGAAGGCAAGGAGATGGCTGCCTGGTGAGCTCATAGCAGGCGCTATGGGGATTAGGGAGGTGGAAGAGTGGAGGATGGAAACCGACAGGGGAGGAAAACAGGGTGTGTGCCAACCTTAGAGCAAGGCACACACAGTCCAGTCTAATCCAAATCAGGCTGGCCAGCGTCTTTGATTGGTCCATCCGGCTGAGTGCTCCAAGCTGCACGCCCTGAACTGTGCCCAGCTGGCAGAATGAAAAATCATTTGAAAAATATCCGGAAATTGCTACTCACCAGGGAGCATCTGTGAAAAAACTGGCTGCAAACGAGCTGGCAGGGAATCAGTGACGGCCAGGTCACCCCACCACGGCAAGTTTGTCTGAAGGGGTTCCGGAGTTATTTCCCAGATGGGCCTCTCAGCTGCTGTCCATGATTGGGCCTTGTGGGCTTTTTTGCAGTGTTTCTTGTGCTGTAGGAGGTGTGCTCTAGAAAGGCGCGAGTAAATCAGAGTTTTGTACACGGAACCATATTTTTCAAGTGCACTCGTGAGTATTCTTGTGGCAGCTCTCCAAATTGAAAGATTTTTCAGAAATAATTTGCTGTTTCATAAATTTGGATTTCTTAATGCAGAACTCATCCAGGGTCATTATGGTGAAGAAATTCTAGGGCACTGAGACATAATCTGTATTTTTGCACAATTGTTGCTGGGAATGGCAATTAAGAGACAGAGATGGATCGTCTTCTCCTAGATTGGAATCCTGGGATTTGGCCTACCCCATTGGCAATTTGTCTGGCCTCTGATCCCACTGGCTCCTTAAGAAATCACAGCTGGAAGAGCCTAACCCAGCATTTTACCTCTTCCCTTCCTGTCCTGGGTTATTTCCTACATTCTTGAGTGATTTTTCTTGTCTCACACACCCTAATGTCCTTCTTCAAAATACTGATGTTCTCGGCAAGATATCATATAAATGTTTTGGTTTGAGCTCAGGGTCCAGGTTCTTTGATGTTGTTTGAGGATGAGACTACTTGCTGACCCCTATTCACTATTGTTTATTTTCTCTGGTTTCTTCATCTACTAGATAGAATCAATTAGTTCATGAGAAAAGGGTGCTCTGAGTTTTAATAAAATAGTTGAAATTTAGGGAATAAAATGTTTACTTACCATTTGAATTAGTCAGGGTTCTCTAGAGAAACAGAACCAATAGGGTTTATATGTATGTATACAATGTGTGTGTGTGTGAGTGTGTGTATATATGTGTGTATATATATATGGAGATTATTAGAATTGGCTCATATGATATGAAGGCTGAGAAGTCCCACAGTCTGCCATCTACAAGCAGAAGAATTAAGAAAGCCTATGGAGCATTGGAATTTAGTCAAAATCCAAATCCCAGGAACCAGGAATGCTGATGTCAGAGGGTGGTGGTCCTGTTCAGTCACTCAGTTGTGTCTGACTCTTTGCGACCCCATGGACTGCAGCACGCCAGGCTTCCCTGTCCTTCACCACCTCCTGGAGCTTGCTCAGACTCATGTCCATTGAGTCAGTGATAACATCCAGCCACCTTGTCCTCTGTCGTCCCTTTCTCCTCCTGCCTGCAAGCTTTCCCATGGCGAGTCTGTCTAAAGGGGTTCTGGAGATATTTTCCAGATGGGCTGTCCAATTGCTGTCAGTGATTAGGCCCTGCGGGCTTTTTTGCAGCATTTCTTGTGCTTCAGGGGCTGTGTTCCAAAGCCCAAAGCCCAAAGCCCAGGAACCAGGAATGCCGATGTCAGAGGGTAGAGAAGACGTGTGCTCAAGCAGAGATAGTACATTTGTTCTTCCTTGGCCTTTTTGTTCTGTTCAGGTCCCCAGTGGATTAGATGATGCCTACCTGTATCAGTGAAGGCAATCTTTGTTACTCAGTCTACTGATTCAAATACCAAGCTCTTCCAAAAATGCCTTCACAGATACACCCAGAGATGTTTTACCAGTTCTCTGTATCCCTTAGCCCAGTTGGGTTGACACATAAAATGATCCATTTTATATCACCCAAATCAAGTATACAGACTACACTGTTTGTGAACTTCTGTTCCCTTGGTGCTTTCTGTCTGTTTTAAACACATGCAAGACCCTATAGACCGAAAAGAAATAAAACACAGGGATGAAGATGACCCATGCACAGCATAAGACCCCATTTTCAGGAAGATGAAAATGTCCCAGATAGGGGACAATGACTCTCAGAGAAGACTTCCTAATAATTTGGGACATAATCTCTTCAAAGGCTTTTGCTCTGTGGGCTCCTTTCCCCTACTCTCGACCATTCAGCTCCACTAACTACAGATGTGAAGACCCTCCTTGAGGGCTCTGAGAGACAGAGTGAGGAGAAAGAGTCTTTGGGCAATGCAGAGATATAAGAGAGAAAGGACAATGGGAAAGGGGACTTTAAATATTTGTGAGTGACAGGATTTGAATCTCTCTTAATTTCTTTAAAAAAAACACAACTGAAAATGAAATTTCTTTTCATTACTTTAATACATGGATTGTGTTTTTTTTAGATGCATCTAAGCTGGATCCTGGAAAAAGCAAGAGAGTTCAAAAAAACACATCTATTTCTGCTTTATTGACTATGCCAAAGCCTTTGACTGTGTGGATCACAATAAACTGTGGAAAATTCTGAAAGAGATGGGAATGCCAGACTACCTGACCTGCCTCTTGAGAAAGCTATATGCAGGTCAGGAAGCAACAGTTAGAACTGGACATGGAACAATAGACTGGTTCCAAATAGGAAAAGGAGTACGTCAAGGCTGTATATTGTCACCCTGCTTATTTAACTTCTATGCAGAATACATCATGAGAAACGCTGGGCTGGAAGAAGCACAAGCTGGAATCAAGATTGCCAGGAGAAATACCAATAACCTCAGATATGCAGATGACACCATCCTTATGGCAGAAAGTGAAGAGGAACTAAAAAGCCTCTTGATGAAAGTGAAAGAGGAGAGTGAAAAAGATGGCTTAAAGCCCAAACATTCAGAAGACTAAGATCATGGCATCTGGTCCCATCACTTCATGGGAAATAGATGGGGAAACAGTGGAAACTGTCAGACTTTATTTTTTGGGGCTCCAAAATCACTGTAGATGGTGATTGCAGCTATGAAATTAAAAGATGCTTACTCCTTGGAAGGAAAGTTATGACCAACCTAGATAGCATATTCAAAAGCAGAGACATTACTTTGCCAACAAAGGTCCGTCTAGTCAAGGCTATGGTTTTTCCTGTGGTCATGTGTGAATGTGAGAGTTGGACTGTGAAGAAGGCTGAGCACCAAAGAATTGATGCTTTTGAACTGTGGTGTTGGAGAAGACTCTTGAGAGTCCCTTGGACTGTAAGGAGATCCAACCAGTCCATTCTGAAGGAGATCAGTCCTGGTTGTTCATTGGGAGGACTTGTCATGCCAGTGTATGTTCCTCGGCTCTTTGTCTCGTTACAACAAAGATTTGGAGTGATGGACATTAAAGCCCCCTCAGCGTGTCACAGCTCTCGGGTCTTGGATAGACCGTGTTATAGCTCTCAGGTCTCAAATGGACCGTGTTATAGCTCTTAGACAAATCAGTGTTACAGCTCAGTGTTACAGCTCTATTTTATTTAGAAGATAGCAGGAAAATCCATCTTTGAGGCATGAGGGCACGTAGATCCAAAGACACGAGGAGAAGAGGGCCCCAGCGCGTGGGAGAGAGAGAGAGCTAGCTTTGGCTCCTCTATTTATATGTTTATCTCTCCCTGGGCCTATCCTATGTAAACTGGGCCAGCCAGGAGTGTTGTTTGTTTTACCTGAGGTCCTCACTCTGGTCCTCGGACCTTCTTTTGTTCTATTTTCGCGGGCTTTTCCCTTCCTTGTCTTTTAGCCACCGCCATTTTGGACTCCTTTTCCCTATTCTACCTACCTAACAGACTGATGCTAAAGCTGAAACTCCAATACTTTGGCCACCTCATGTGAAGAGTTGACTCATTGGAAAAGACTCTGATGCTGGGAGGGATTGGGGGCAGGAGGAGAAGGGGACGACAGAGGATGAGAATTCTGGATGGCATCACCGACTCGATGGACATGAGTTTGAGTGAACTCCGGGAGCTGGTAATGGACAGGGAGGCCTGGAGTGCTGCCATTCATGGGATCGCAAAGAGTCAGACACGACTGAGCGATTGAACTCAAGTATCATGTGAGCCTCAAAGAACTTTAGGGCTTATTAACTTTAGATAAAAATATATCTTTTTCTTTTAGTAAAAGAGGTTAGGATTGGATTTGGGAAGTTGTTTTATATTTCAGAAATTCTTAAGCTGTGCAGTCAACTCACGAAGCCTCAGTGAAAGCTCCACAGGAGACACTGAGTTTAGTTACTTTGTCAACTCAGTACTCAGTTGGGTCTGAACTAACATTAGGATCCCATCTGTCATGTGGCCCAGCTGCTGGCGCAGGTGCCCACTTATGTTACTAGATTGGCCCCACTAACTATAGGATTCCATCTTTTTATCTTGATTTTATATATATAGCTCAGTGGTAAAGAATCTGTCTGCAATGCAGGAGATCTGGGTTCAATCCCTGGGTTGGGAAGATGCCCTGGAGAAAGGAATGGGTACCCACTCCAGTATTCTTGCCTAGAGAATCCAGTCCATGGGGTCGAAAAGAGACATGACTGAGCTTGCATGCCCGATATATATGATTGCGGCTAAGTTCCCTTGAAAGATGCTTTTGTTTTTCTTACATAAATACTGACAATCCCATTTAGAAAAATATTCCTTATTTAAGTGGACAGACTTTGATTGCTGTCCACCAACATGGATTGCACAAAAAGGTAACCTCCTTGTGATTTAGACACAGCCTTGCTTTCGTCTGAGGCTCCCAAGCTTGGGTATGTATTAGAATCACTGAGGAAAGGAATGTTTATTAACAAGTATGAAGTCCAAGTCTCATCCTAGGGATTCCAATCTAGTAGGGCTAGGTTGGCCCAGGAATCTACCTTTTAACATGGATTTCCAATGATTCTGATAGTTCAATAGACCATACTTTGAGAGAGACTGATAAAGGTATTTTCCACAGAGCCCACTCAGTGGCATCTTGTGAGTCATGAGCCCCCTCTAGGCCTGCATGAGGGGATTACTAGCTTAAGTGACATTCACAAGGGAACAAGGGCCAAAGGATTTCAATATCATGTTTGATGCATAAAAGAATGCCAAGGAAACATCCCATTTGAGTCTATTTGTTGGAAGTCCTAGAGCCTTCAATAGAGGTAAGGCAAAGGATCCATGACTGCAAGATTAAAGTTAGGCTTCCTTTCTGCTTCTTGCAAGCAACTTGATCTTTTTGGCAAGGAAAGAGAACTGCTTGGTGAGGGGGAGACACATAGTGATTGTCTTCCTAAGCAGAGGGCTGATTTTGTGGGAGAGGTTGCAGTTTTCCTGTGTGGCTCCAGAGAAGAACCAGAGAAGAACTTACTGCTCAGTAAGCCAAGCGGTAGGGAAGTAGAGTTTAGTTCAATAAAAAGGAAGTTAAATAATTAGGGCTCTTGAAAATAAAGTGGGTTTCATTTTGTGGTGGTGAGCATTGTACATCCTGAGGGTCCTGACAAACAGGCTATGTTAATTAATCAATTAACTTCAGTGCCCCACATTTATCACACATTGTGAGGGAGTAAGAGAGTCTGGGACTTGGAATCAAGCTTAAATTTGAATCCTGAATCCCTTACTTGCTGTGTGACCTTGTTGTTCAGTCCCTCAGTTGTGTCTGACTCTTTTTCGACCCCATGTACTGTAGCCCCACCAGGCTCCTCTGTCCATGGGATTTTCCAGGCAAGAATACTGGAGTGAGTGTCATTTCCTTTTCCTGGGATCTTCTGGACCCGGGGATCGAACCTGGGTCCCTGGAATTGGCAGGTGGATTCTTTACCACTGAGTCACGAGGGATGTGAAAAGCAGATAAACACATCAAGTGCTTGGCACAGAGTAGGTACTCATCTATATTTGCTGCCTACCCCTTTATTCTATGTCTATCACTGTTTTAGGTATTAGGAAAACTAAGATGAGTAAGATCCTTGTTTCCCAGGAATTGCTCAACCAGTAGTGGCAGACAACCAGAAATAAAAATATGGAGCAAAGTTGCACCTGCTATAGTATACAGTGATGGGCAAAGGCTAATGGAGGCCTGGAGTCAGGAGGAGTTTCTGACTCTCCGCAGGAGTTGGTGCTTCCTATCAACCCAGGCTCTTTTGGGGTTGTTTGATTTCTGGTGAACACAGGCAGTGGTTTTCCATCTTGGAATAACTAAGGGGCAAAGAGAAATTTGCTATAAACCAAATTCTCCTTAGTCTTTGTTTCTTTGAATCTGTTAATCCAGCAAATGCTTTCTGGAGCCCCTCCCAATCCTAGTTAGAGGGTTGGCACCCGGGGACACAGAGTTAATAGGCATAGTCCTTGACCACATGAGGTGCACAGTCTGTCAGCAGAGACAGGATAAGATGGTTAAATACATTCCACATTGCCTCAATACCCCTTTCAACCAACAATGTCTTCTTCTCACTTTTCCACATTATAGTCATGTTTATCCTTGGATAGTAAACTGATTTTTGGCCAATACAGCACCTCCTCCTCTAAAGATTTTGAACTCACAATAGACAATTTTTTCAAGTTTTAATTCAAAAATTTCATACTTGGAAATTTAAAGTAGTGATATTCAAACTGTTTTGTTCACACATTTTTATTAGTAAGTAATTTTGAATCTACATTATATACAAGTAGTGTAAGGCGAGTGCAGAGAAAAAGTGAGCCAGGCAGTCAGGCAAGAAAAGGAAATTTATTAGAGGGAAAAGAGAGGGTGACTGGCTCTTAAGGAGAACCAGCGTTTTCCCTTTCTGATGGAGTCCTTCTTATACCCCACCAAGGAAAAATTCTCTCAAGGGATGGTCACGTAGCTGGAGGTCTGGAATCTGGTGGTCTCGCAGCTTTGAGAAGATAGGCGCCAGTAAGGTAAAAGAATGCCATTTGGGCAATTTGGTCAGTCTCACAGATCACTGTGATTAATTCTTTGTTTGCAAGGTTGACATAACGAGCCATCTTATCAATGAGGCCCCATGTGGGCCCCACCAAGTAGGACTACTATTAATGCAGGTGGCGCAGTGGTAAGAATCACCTACCCATGCAGGAGACCAAGGGACCTGGTTTCGATCCCTGGGTTGGGAAGATCCCCTGGAGGAGGGCACGGCAACCCACTCCAGTATTCTCGCCTGGAGAATTCCATGGACAGAGGAGCCTGATGGGCTATGGTCTATGGGGTCGCAAAGAGTCGGACATGACTGAAGAGACTTAGCATGAGCACGCAGGCACAGGACTATTATTAACTATTTTCTCAAGACATAATTCACACTACTGGCAAAGCCACCATTAATGACGTTTACAGATGCATATATTAAGTCATCTTGATAATTTCAATTTTGGGGGATCCAGTTCATTATCAGGTATGATGAAACAGTCATTTTTCTCTTTGTATTGTTGCTAAAGGGACCCCATTAAGAGTGACTGGACCTCTGCTACTGTATTTTTGTAGGTTTGTGAATTTGCATGTTGCAAACATTATCTTCAACGCAAAGTTCAGGTGGAACTCCATTTTGTGAGAGTTAGTTTAGTTTAAACTAGATAGTGTCATCTATGAAGCCACCTTTGGAGAGCAGAGGAAGAAGAAGGGGTGGCTGTCAACACCATTGCTTTGTAGAATATCCTCACCTCCCAGGGGCATCTCATGTCCCTCCCATGAACTTGACCTCTCACACACAGACAGAATGAAGTCACCATTTTTTCTACTTTCTGCTTACTTGAATCATGTCTGCCCCCTTGGAATGTATACCAAGCACTTGGAGGCCACTCAGACTCGACAGCCAGTTCTCCAGACCATTCTGGCTACATGATACCCCACCAGCTGACTGTGCTGAGCAGCTGCTGATTTCCTGGAGTGCAGGTTTTTTTCTAATGTTCTCCACACAGAAGCATTTCAATGTACAACTGATAGTTTGCTACAGTCTGCTCTTCTTAGTCACTTTTTGAGTGCAGTTTGCTGTTCAGAAAATATCGCCTGATGTATACATTGAAAACAAATTTCATGGCTTTAAAAAGATATTTTTATAGAACTAAACGTACTTACACATTACTCTGTGTGTGTGCAGTTGGTTGGTTGAATGAGGGGAGCATAAGGAGAAACAGAAGTTCTTTTTTAACCAGAATTTTAGGGTCCAGTTTCATGAAAAAGAAAGCACAAGTTTTGTATATCGATGATTAATATGATATCAAAACATCTTTTTTTGTTGTTAAAAAAAGAAACTCTTGCATTTAATTCTATATATAAGAACTAAAGATCACCATTTTAGTGGAAGGGCGTCGTTCTATACTTTCTTTTACCCTTCTCTGTCTCTTATAGAGCAAACATTCTTAGTACCTTCTGTGCCATAAACCCTTAGCGCCATAAACCCGACTCTTTGTGACCCCATGGACTGTAGCCTACCAGCTCCTCCATCCGTGGAATTTTCCAGGCAAGAGTACTGGAATGGGTTGCCATTTCCTTCTCCAGGGGATCTTCCGGACCCAGGGATCGAACCCAGGTCTCCCGCGTTACAGGCAGATGCTTTACCGTCTGAGCCACCAGGGAAGCCCTAAAATAACCCATAAAGGTGTAAATTAAAATAAGCACAATCTCAAAGGAAATCAATTATATTGAAATACTAAATTCAAATATAAAAAATCAAATGTATGAGATATTAACACATATGTCTATTTACTAACATATTAAATAACAAAATCTGGTGGCAGGTCTATTGTGATTTCAAATAACATGGAGCATAAACAATGCTTTGAGATATCCACAATAACTTGAATGTGATTAGAAACCATGATTTCTACCGTTGACATCACTCATGATACTAACAATTCACTGCCTATATTCATAGTTGAAAAAACTGCTAAATTTTTTCAGAAGAAGCAATTTATGGATATAGAGATGCAACTTTGTCTCATCCAATTTCATATAGCTCCGAATCCCATTCAGGTCAGAAACTCGGCTTCTAAATGAGGTTCCCAGGGCACATCTCACTGTTACTGACAAGGGAGGTGCTTGTGAGTGCAACATGCTTTCCAGAAGGTGTCAGACTTGCATTTCTGAAGACGGAAATCCAGCTGCTGCTATAATCTCCCCAAAGTCTCCTAACTCAATTTTTAAGGCAGATAATCCACCAGGGTGAATCACTGAAAATTAAGTTTAAAAAATGCTGATTTCAGAGAGAAACAGAGCTTCAAGGAAACAATTTTTACAAGTACTAAGAAAGTGCTGTCTGAATTAAGAAATTTTATTCCCCTCTCCCTCCACCCCCAAAGCCTGAAGAAACAGGGAATTATTTTCCTGTCTTTTCAGTATGAAGACAGGGTTCACGTTGTCAGCAAGGATCAGACATCATGAAATTTCTGAAAATACATCATAGTCTACGTTTGCTTGAAGATGGATACTTTATATCCTCACAGAGAAGTCCATCAAGAGGAGGATTAGCGAACAGAAGAGATACTAAAAATCAGCCCACAGCGGAGGCTTCCGGGTACAAAGCAAGGATTAGGCATGGCTCTTCCTTTCATTTGAGTTGTACCCTTAGAATTCCTCACATTCTCCAAGAAAACAAAGAATATATTGGAAATCTAGGGCATCAAGTAAAAGATGTTTCCTGGAGAAGTCATTGTTCATACATGGACAGTATGGGCTTCTCACACAAATAGGTTTAACTGTTCAGTGGAATTTCTGATATAATTGATCCACCAAAACAGATAGGTTCTCACTGAGTTTATTGAGTTTGGAGGAATTTCCCTCTGATTTTCATATATAATTTCTGGTTGATCTTCATTAATATGCCCCCTGGATATAGTCTGCATCATTTTTCTCTTATCATCTGGCTTTCCCAGAAAGGACTAAATGTCAACTTCGCCAAGAAACATGCTTTTGTTAATGAAATATTAGCAGAAACGATATATTTCAATTTCAAGCAAAAGTTTTAATAGCCACCAAGTAGCTCTGCCACCTCTTTTTAGCTTTTTTCTGCCTCAAGAATATTATATGCAAGATCAGAAAGGCTCCTTAAGTTTGTATTACAGAAAAAAAAAGAAAATGAGGAAAAGGGGAACCTACAGCAGCTAAAGTAATATGAGTACAGGAAAAGCCTTTACTGTTTTAAGTTATTGATATTTGGAGGTTGGTTGTTATGCAGCAAAACTCAGTGAAATCTGGCTATTGTTACCTCTCTTTAATTTTCAATTTTTTCTCTCTCTCCTGGTTTAGCTAGTTATTGATCTATAAACAAATAAAAGGGGCTTCCCTGGTGGCTCAAATGGTAAGGAATCACCCTGCGATGCAAGAGACGTGGGTTCCATCCCTGGGTTGGGAAGATCCCCTGGAGAAGAAAATGACAACCCACTCCAGTATTTTTGCGTGGAGAATTCCATGGACAGAGGAGCCTGGCGGGCTATAGTCCATGGGGTCACAAACAGTCACAACTGAGCAACTGATGCTTTCCTCTTTCAAGCAAATAAAAAATATAAGTTTACTGTGGGTGTTTCTATCTGATGACCACTCCTAAAACAATTAAGAAAGAAGGCAAAATCTTACCTCTCTCTGTCTTCAGTCTTTCTCCTCCTTCTCTTTCTTCATATCCTCTTCTTCACTAAATCCCATCTGTCAGTGTCTGATTGCTTAAAGAACCTTTTTGGACTCTTGCCAAAGGTAACATATGTTTGGGTGTAAGTTTCTGGTTCCCAGGAAATGCTTCTGGGTCTCTGGGACACATTCATCAGACTTGTTCTTTTTCTGGAGGAATAAGCATGGAACATAGAGATGAACTTCGTTTATGACACAAAGTTACATTGACCCTATGTTGTAGATTTTCACCTCAGCTCACTGACCCAGTGGTATACATAAGTATCAAAGTTTTCCTTCTAAAAACATGTATCTTAAGAAAATGCATGCTTCTACTTATACAAAGTTCAAAATAGGCAAAACAGAGCTACTCTGTTAAGTCAGAACAGTATGTATGTTTTGGGGGGAAATGGAGTAGTGACTGGAATAGAGTGAGGGTTTGAGGTGGTAGTGTTCTACTTCTTGTCCTGGATGGAGAGATGAGTGTTCACTTTATGATCATTCTTCTATGTTTTCTATATTTTTCTATTTGTGTAGGACACTTCACAAAAAAAAAAAAGTTTAAAACTTCAGTCACTGTAGCCATAGCCTACAGGAAACACAGATGAAATTAAGAGCTTGAGAATCAACAAACTAACTTAGAAGGATGGTTTTGCTGTGTAACAGAGAAAAACATTTCCTTATCCATTCACCCTGGCTTTCCTGAGCTAGGAACCAAGTGCAATTTAATTTAGCTCTTTTTTTTTTCCTCCTATGAGTGTTTTTTTTAAATGTATCAAGGGAAAATGATATTAATTAGATAAGTCTACAAATAGGTAATTATATATTACAATAGATAATTTATATATTACACTAGGTAATTATAGAATTGGTTAGGTATATAAGTAATTAACTATCTGTAATAAGAAGGATGAAGTAGAATGCTGGGGATATTATGCATTATCTTTGTTGTGCTGTCTGTTATCAACTAACAGAGGGGAAACACTTTTTATCTATCGTATATAACTTTCCAATCTAGGTGAGAAAAACAACCAATAATCAACTCATTCAAAAGGCAGAAATTCCAATTCCAGAGACAATGCCAGTGATGCCCCATCAGTAAGCAAAAGACCTTAGTTCCCCACTTGCTTCGAGCTGTTCCCTCCCTCGCTGTCAGAAGTCATGCAGCCCTGGGCAGAATCTCTGACTCTGCAGGGCTCGCTTTGATCTGCTTTGATCTTCTGTCTCTCTTTTCACACAAACCTGTTTAAGCACAGCTTCAGACACATTTTAGAGCCTTTGGCAATGACATACTTCTCTCTATAGCTATTCAGAAACTGAGAGTGGACCCTCAGGATTTTCCTCAGTATGAACTCAACCACCTCTGAGGTCTTTGGCCAGATCTTCATGGCCCTTGGAATTCTATTCATATGACCCAGATAGCTGGCCTCTGGGGGCTCTGATGGTTAAAGGAGATGAAAGAGATAAAGAGCGTAGAGGGGAAGGATTCTGCTTCCCACCTCCCCAAGTCAGCCAAGGACATATAGCCCAAGCTCTCCCCATTAACCAAAATTTTCTAAAATAAAGCAAAATAACAGATATAAATTTGATTTTAAATGAATTCAACTTGGCTCATGGCAGCCCATAGGAAAAGCTATATTTGCTAAATAGTTTGCAAAGGAAAACTATATTTAGCTCTCTTGTAGCTAGATATGGCCCTATGACTAATTTCTGGCCAGTGGGATGAGAGTGATTACAAATGCAAATTACAGGCCAAACCCTTAAAGGAGAGAGAGGTAACCCTCCTTGCCTCTGTCCTCCTCCTTTCACCCTGCTGATCTGATTGGAATGTAGATGTCACTTGAACCAGGCATGGAAAACAGCCTGTAAAGGGCAAAACAACAAGATAAAAGGAGTCTGGGTTCTTGTCAACTTGACAGAGCAGTGCGGCCTTACCAGCTCCGACTTTGTTATGAGAAAAATTAATTTCTTTTTTTTAAGGGTGAATTGACTTCTTTTTTAAAAAAATTTATTTATTTTTGGCTGCACTGGGTCTTCATTGCTGCACTTGGGCTTTTTAGCTGTGGTGAGTGAGGGCTACTTTTTGCTTCTTCTCACTGCGGTGATTTCTCTTGTTGTGGAGCATGGGCTTTGGGGTCTGGGCTCAGAAGCTGTGGCACACCGGCTTCATTGCCCTGGGGCACGTGCACTGTTCCCAGACCGGGGGTCGAACCCGTGTCTCCTGCATTGGCAGGCAGACTCTGGACCACCAGGGAAGGCCAAGAAAAATTAATTTTTTCTTGTATTAGCTTGTTATTTTCAGTCTCAGAAACATGAAGCCAAGCCTATACCTTAGCTGGCGCAGAGGTCATCTGGCCCAGCAGTTGTCAACAGAGGAGTTTCTTCAGGAACATTTGCAAATGTCTGGGGACATTTCTCATTGTCTCACTTGAGGGTGCAGAGGTTGCTGTTGGCATCTGGTGAGTACAGATCAAGGCTGCTGTTACACATCCATACAGGACGTACAGGACACTCCCTCCCCCAACAGGAGAAAACCGTGTAGCCAAAAATATCAGTGGTGCTGAGACTGATAAGCCACAGAGCATTTCAGTTAATAGTGAGAGAATCTAAGACACAATTAATAGTGAGTGAGAAGCCCTGCTTCCACACAGACTATACAACGAGGGCAGCCACCTAGTTCTCCTGATACTCAGGTCACTGCTTTAATACTTTTTTTTTTTTTTTTTTATCTAGCAATACTTTTAATTTTAACAAATTCAATTTTGAAGAATCAAGCTGTATCTATTTCTGAATGCTTGAAGTTGCCAACTGACTCATTATCTCCTTTCTTTACCTAATATTAATACATCTAAATTTTTGTCAAATACTCCTTTTTATTTATTTATTTATTTTTAATTTTATTTTATTTTTAAACTTTACATAACTGTATTAGTTTTGCCAAATATCAAAATGAATCCGCCACAGGTTTACATGTGTTCCCCATCCTGAACCCTCCTCCCTCCTCCCTCCCCATTCCATCCCTCTGGGTCGTCCCAGTGCACCAGCCCCAAGCATCCAGTATCGTGCATCGACCTTGGACTGGCAACTCATTTCATACATGATATTTTACATGTTTCAATGCCATTCTCCCAAATCTTCCCACCCTCTCCCTCTCCCACAGAGTCCATAAGACTGATCTATACATCAGTGTCTCTTTTGCTATCTCGTACACAGGGTTATTGTTACCATCTTTCTAAATTCCATATATATGCGTTAGTATACTGTATTGGTGTTTTTCTTTCTGGCTTACTTCACTCTGTATAATAGGCTCCAGTTTCATCCACCTCATTAGAACTGATTCAAATGTATTCTTTTTAATGGCTGAATAATACTCCATTGTGTATATATACCACAGCTTTCTTATCCATTCATCTGCTGATGGGCATCTAGGTTGCTTCCATGTCCTGGCTATTACAAACAGTGCTGCAATGAACATTGGGGTACACGTGTCTCTTTCCCTTCTGGTTTCCTCAGTGTGTATGCCCAGCAGTGGGATTGCTGGATCATAAGGCAGGTCTATTTCCAGTTTTTTAAGGAATCTCCACACTGTTCTCCATAGTGGCTGTACTAGTTTGCATTCCCACCAACAGTGTAAGAGGGTTCCCTTTTCTCCACACCCTCTCCAGCATTGATTGCTTGTAGACTTTTGGATCGCAGCCATTCTGACTAGTGTGAAATGGTACCTCATAGTGGTTTTGATTTGCATTTCTCTGATAATGAGTGATGTTGAGCATCTTTTCATGTGTTTGTTAGCCATCTGTATGTCTTCTTTGGAGAAATGTCTATTTAGTTCTTTGGCCCATTTTTTGATTGGGTCATTTATTTTTCTGGAGTTGAGCTGTAGGAGTTGCTTGTATATTCTCGAGATTAGTTGTTTGTCAGTTGCTTCATTTGCTATTATCTTCTCCCATTCTGAAGGCTGTCTTTTCACCTTGCTAATAGTTTCCTTTGATGTGCAGAAGCTTTTAAGGTTAATTAGGTCCCATTTGTTTATTTTTGCTTTTATTTCCAATGTTCTGGGAGGTGGGTCATAGAGGATCCTGCTGTGATGTATGTCAGAGAGTGTTTTGCCTATGTTCTCCTCTAGGAGTTTTATAGTTTCTGGTCTTACGTTGAGATCTTTAATCCATTTTGAGTTTATTTTTGTGTATGGTGTTAGAAAGTGTTCTAGTTTCATTCTTTTACAAGTGGTTGACCAGAGTTCCCAGCACCACTTGTTAAAGAGATTGTCTTTAATCCATTGTATATTCTTGCCTCCTTTGTCAAAGATAAGGTGTCCATATGTGCGTGGATTTATCTCTGGGCTTTCTATTTTGTTCCATTGATCTATATTTCTGTCTTTGTGCCAGTACCATACTGTCTTGATAACTGTGGCTTTGTAGTAGAGCCTGAAGTCAGGTAGGTTGATTCCTCCAGTTCCATTCTTCTTTCTCAAGATCGCTTTGGCTATTCGAGGTTTTTTGTATTTCCATACAAATTGTGAAATTATTTGTTCTAGCTCTGTGAAGAATGCTGTTGGTAGCTTGATAGGGATTGCATTGAATCTATAGATTGCTTTGGGTAGTATACTCATTTTCACTATATTGATTCTTGCTTTAATACTTTTAACTATATCACTTACCAACCCCAAACCAGATTCACTTTATTCTTTCTCTTCCATTTATTTAATGGGAGGATGGAAGGGGAGACATAATACTTAAAAGATTAAGGAAAAGTCACACCCTTCTTCTACCTTGAATCGATAATATTTTATCACCAAACTTTTGTCAAATATTTATCTGGTATAGACCCCTAGGTTGGATGCCAGTTTTATGCAAAAAGAGAAGACCAGCAATGCAACAGACACATGGCAATACCCAAAGAGGGGCCCCTGCACTATGCCGGTGGAGATGGAGAGGAGAGACAGACCCTGGTGGCCTCCGGTGGGCAGAGGATAGTGCCCAGGTCTTCCAGCCCTGGGGACCTCCACCTAGCTGTGGTGGATTTTGAACATCAGTCTTTCATCCAGGGTGTACAATGAGCACAAGCTCCACCCCTGGGAGTTTGCAATGGACGTTTGTTATGTCGGGCTGCTTAGCCCTGCTCCTCCTTCTTAGGGTAGCAGCCATCTGATTTTTTCTTTGCCAAACTGCTCTGCTCCTATTTTACAGAATCCTGGCCGGGCTCCAATCATTGTACCCTATTGTGTATATTCTGGTTGTCCCTCCAGATCCTTTCTCCACCCAGCTCTGTGTCCTAGAAACCTAGCTGAGTGGAAACTTGTAGCTGAACAGAGCTTAGGCCACAACAATGCTTCCTTAAAAAAAAAAAAAAAAAAAAAAAAAAAGATTTCTTTCTTTTTATTTTTGGCTGTGCTGGGTCTTCGTTGCTGGTCTCAGGCTACCTCTAGCTGCGAGGAGCTGGGGCAACTCTTCCTTGCGGTGCTCAGGCTTCTCATTGTGGTGGCTTCTGTAGTTGCTGAGCATGGACTCTAGGTGCACAGGTTTCCGTAGTTATTGGCACATGGGCTGCTAAGTTGTGACTTGTGGACTCCAAAGCACTGGCTTACTAGTCATGGCACATAGGCTTAGCTGCTCCGTGGCATGCAGGATCCTCTCAGTCCAGGAATCGAACCCGTGTACCCTGCATTACAAGGCAGATTCTTAACCACTAGACCCCAAGGGAAGCCCCAAAACAATGCTTCTAATGACCTTTTCTCTAACAAGAAAAGTGTCCCTGCCTTGCCCATCCTGAGTCTCTCTCAGACACAAGAGCTGAGCTGATAAACTCTCATTAAAATGCTAAGAGAAAATACTCTAATGAGCAGGGGGAAAAAACACACACACAACAAAAGACAGTAAGATCCAGTTTGAGAATCCAGATCCAAATCTTGATTATTTCAGAGTCACTGAATCTCTCTGAGCTTCAGTCTTTTCCTCCAGCAATTTGAAATAAATGTAACTCTAGGAAATGGATCTAGAAGGGGAGAGATTTGTTGAAGTTCCTGACTGGTGATGGGTAGATGAATTTTTTCCCCTTTGGGGGTGAGGGGAGGTCTGGCAAAGTCCTACCACGGTTAATATGCAGGTCCCCTGACAATTTTAGACCACAGGCATTTCCTGTCATGTAGCCCATGAGCCTGACAGGACTGTGCGGGAAGCATGAATGCTGGTGGTAGAGACAGGGTCTGGAGAGCTCCCTGGAGGCCATTCTTGTGCAGAGCCCACCTGGTCCCGCCACGTGCCCCTCACTCTGGGAAGGACCTGACTGAATGTGCTTTCTGAGAGTCCCCCTTGTGGGGCCCCTGGGGCCCCTGCAAACCTGGCCCTGGGAAGTCCCCTTTTTCTCTGCTAGGAAAGCTTCCAGCCTCCCCTCCAACTGCAGGGAGCCACGTCACAAGAGCAATGATGTTTCCAGAGGCTGGGGGAGCACTGCGTCTGCCCACTTGATCACCTTTGGCATTGCTGTAAATGCAAAGACTGCGTGAAAAGGTACAAAAGATGCTCCATGAAGTAATTGCCTGGAGAGAAAAGCAGGAGGCCTTCAGACACTTCATGTATCCCCCAAATATCAAAACAGAGGCACCAGCAAGGCAAGCAGGCATCTTCCTCTGTCTTCCTTTGGTCACTCTTTTCCTCTTTAGCCCAATTTCTCCATAGTTCTACCTTGGATTGGCCTGTAGGCTAACCCTGGACAGGCCAGCCACCTGGGGTCCAGAGTGTGTCATTTCTCCATTCTTGGCCCCATCCCCACACCTGGGATTTAGCTGCCATCCTCCTCTGGGTCTGCCATCTCCAAGAAGGAAGGCAGATGGTTTGGGAGACATGTCTGTTCTTTTTATGCACATTTATTTTGACATTTAAGTTCTGCAATGTTGCAGTGTTTGCTTCATGAATAGAATTTCAGTGTGCCATACTGGTATTTCTATTTCCCAAACAGGGCTCCCTAAGGGCCCATGCTCTTTCTTAAGTGCAGGTCATGACTATAGTGGGTAACCCCTCTATTTCTGCTCTTAATGCGGTTGACGGTACAGTGTTAGTCCGAAAGCCGGACTTTGTAATTAGCTTTGTGATTTGGGGAACATTGCTTCTTTCTTCTGTGCCTGAATTTCCTCATCTAAAATTTTTAAAAGGGGTTTTCTCAAGTACTGTTTTAGGTCCCTTGCTGCTCTAAGGGATTAAACTTCTAACTTTCTTCACAAACTTTCAAATGATCTGGATTAATAGTTTCTTTGTTTATACAAGTCAGTATATATTCTAGTTAACTATTTTATTAACAAGCACCACTAATAATGTCTTTGCAAGGGAACTATTAATAGATCATACTGGGAGTATGGCCATGTAGAGCAGGGCATTGGTTATACAATAAACAAGCCAGGAGGGGGCCCTCTGGTGACTTCAGAGAAAGCTGGAAAATACAGCTGGACGGAAAACATTGTGACAGAGCATTGCAGAGGGTTTACAGAGGCAACACACACACACACACACACACACACACACACACACACACGTGGAGACAGCTCTTCTCCATGTAACCTATTGCATAGCCAATAAAACAAGCAGTGGAAATTTCCAGCACAACTGACAAGCAGTTTTCAGTTGTTAACTCTTTGCTTCCTGAATTTTGCAGAGATTCATAGTATCTGCAGGCTATGTATACACTTTGCTTTAGAAATTGTAAATTTTCCATGTCTTCTTGTCAGCTCAGTACTCTAGTTGTTTCATGTTGGAAAACTTCCTAATGTTTAAGTTCAACTATTCACTTGTTATCGAGACTATGATGAGATATTGGACAGGCTTTTTAAAAAAAACATTTTATGAACACTAATGATTAGTGTGTGCATGTTCAATCATGCCCGATTTTTCGTGACCTCATCGACTATAGCCCTACAGGTTCCTCTTTCCATGGGATTTTTCATGCAAGAATACAGGAGTGGTTTGCCATTTTTTCTTCCAGGGGATCTTCTTGTCCCAGGGATTGAACCCGAATCTCCTGTGCCTCCTGCATTGGCCACTGGATTCTTCATCATTGAGCCACCTGGGAAGGCCCTAATGATTAGTACTAAATAACAAATAAAAAGTATGTCCTGTGGTTCTCTGTATTGGTATCAGTTTGGAAATGAGAACATTTATCTTTAAACCAGTGAACAGATTTGGATGAGACACTCACAATTATTCAGCCTACTTTCCCAGTAGGAATGAAGGTTCACTGAAATTTCATTAAAGGCTTTTAAATTTCCCTCCTTCCAAGCAAATGGCACCTTGGAGGTGGAAGTGGTCTGAGCCCTGATTCAAAGAATCTGACTTTAGCTGCTACTGTCAGAACTTCCTGACCAGAAACAGAGAGTGACAGTCACCCCAATAAAAACTCTTAAAAATGGTCATGACTGAATGTTCGTTGTTTGCTTTAAAAGATAGATACTATTGTTTCCATTCTTGTTTTACATTTGGGGAAATGATTTTAAAGAGGTCAAGTAATGTCCAATGATAGATGAATGGATAAAGAAGATGTGGTATATATATACAATGGAATATTACTTGGCCATAAAAATGAAAAATACTGGGTCATTTGTAGAGGCATGGATGGACCCAGTGTCAGTCATACAGAGTGAAGTAAGTCTTTTTGTAAAAACAAATATGGTATCTTAAAGCATATATGTGGATTTTAGAAAAATGGTAGAGATGAACTTATTTCCAGGGCAGATGTAGACAATGAATGCATGGACATGGCACAGGGGAATGGGATCAATTGGGAAATTGGGATTGACATATACACACTACCATCTGTCAGACACATAGCTAATGGGAACCTGCTGTGCTGCACAGGGAGCTCAGCTCAGTGCTCTGTGGCGACCTAGAGGGGTGGGATCATGGAGGTAGGAATAAGAGGGAGAGGAAATAGGTATTAATATAGCTGATTCACTTTATTTAACAGCAGAAACTAACACAACATTGTAAAGCAACTGTAACCCAATAGGAAATAAATAAATAAATAGGTCAAGTAGCTTGCCTGAGGTCACATAGCTAATATGTGCAGAATCTGGATTGAATGCAGGTCATGCTATGGCCAGAGACTGAATTCTTAACTATCCTGTTTCACTGTTCATGTGGAAAGCTTTTTTCCTGGACGTATCTTCAGCACTAACCTTTTTCCCAATACTCTGTACTACCCAATTAATCTTAGGGTGAGGATTTAACCAAACAATTCAATGCTGTTTCATAAATACTTATTGAGATTCTACTATTGTATATGTACCATACTAAGTTATGCCACAGAGATTATGCAGATAAATGGCCAAGGTCACAAAATTTATAGTCCTGTGGTGGGGAAACTCGGCTTGCCTGGAGGTTCAGTGGTGCAGTATCTGCCTTCTAATGCAGGATATGTGGTTTCAATCCCTGGGTTAGGATGATCCCCTGGAGAAGGGAATGGCAGTATTCTTGCCTTGGAAATCCCAGGGACAGAGGAGCCTGGCAGGCTATAGTCCATGGAGTCACAAAAGAGTTGAACATGACTTAGTGACTAAACAACAACATAGTGGGGAAAACGTATGTATAATTATAGCTGCAATTACAGTGAGAAGCAGAATGTGATAGTATTATAGAGAGAGCAATAAGGCTTGGAGGAAGGGAAGAAATACTTTTAAATTGGAAATCTGGGTTGTTTTCAGGGGATACTTGAATTGGATTTTAAAGGATGGGGGGACTTTACAAATTAGGGGCTGCAGGGGTAGGGTATTGCAGAGAGAAGAAACAGCAGGAGAAAGGAACCTACAACACAGCTAGGTTCCAGGCCTACAGCTGGGACATCACTCTTTGTATGAATCTCCCAGGTAGGTAAATGAGGCAGGAACCTACAGAGCTACTGTGGGGGCTGGGATTCCCCATCCACAAGAGAAAATGCGGTGATTACACAGTAAAATTCCAGGCTGTTGTAAAAGAACTATGAACTTCTCAAATAAAGGTATCAGTAGTATGATGGAGCTCAAGACAGAAGTTTCCTCTTCTCATCAAGAGCCACCATGGACACTGCCCCTGTGTGAGGCAGGCAAAACCACATGACCCCATGGACAGTAGCCTGCCAGGCTCTGCTGTGCATGGAATTCTCCAGGCAAGGATGCTGGAGTGGCCTCCTCCAAGGGATCTTCCCAACCCAGGGGTCGAGCCCAGGTATCCCACATTGTAGGCAGATTCTTTACCATCTGAGCCATCACCTTGGTCCCCAGCAATGCACAGACTGACCTGGGGCAAACAAGCTGAGAATCATCAAGACACACCTATATGGTGTACCAGGTACAGCTGGTATGATGTTATGTTGGCGGTTATTCTGATTGGTACAGTCCAGGACATTTGTCGTTCAGTCACTCAGTCATGTCTGACTCTTTGCAACAATTGGACTGCAGCACACCAGGCCTCCCTGTCCTTCACCATCTTTTGGAGTTTGCTCAGATTCATGTCCATTGAGCTGGTGATGCCATCCAACCATCTCATCCTCTGTCATCCCCTTCTCCTCCTGCCTTCAATCTTTCCCAGTATCAGGGTCTTTTCCAATGAGTTGGCTCTTTGCATCAGATGACCAAAGTATTGGAGCTTCAGCTTCAGCATCAGTCCCTCCAATGAATATTCAGGATTGATTTCCTTTAGGATTGATTGATTTGATCTCCTTGCAGTCCAAGGGACTCTCAAGAGTCTTCTCCAACACCACAGTTTGAAAATATCAATTCTTCGGCACTCAGTCTTCTTTATAGTCCAGCTCTCACATCCATACATGACTACTGGAAAAACCATGTATGCTGTGCTTAGTGGCTCAGTGGTGTCCGACTCTTTGTGACCCCTTGGACCCTAGCCTGACTTGCTCTGCTGTCCATGGGAATTCTCCAGGCAAGAATACTGGAGTGGGTTGCCATGCCCTCTTCCAGGGGATCTTCCCAACCCAGGGATCGAACCCAGGTCTGCTGCATTGCAGGTGGATTCTTTACTGTCTGAGCCACCAGGAAAAAACATAGCTCTGACTATATGAACCTTTGTCAACAAAGTGATCTCTCTGCTTTTTAATACACTCTAGGTTTGTCATACCTTTCCTTCCAATGAGAAAATGTCTTTTAATTCCATGGCTGCAGCTGTCGTCCACAGTGATTTTGGAGCCCCCCAAAATAAAATATGTCACTGTTTCCATTTTTTCTCCTTCTATAGAATAGAATACAATAGAATAGGAAAGACTAGAGAGCTCTTTAAGAAAATTAGAGATAACAAGAGAACATTTCATGCAAAGATGGGCACAATAAAGGACAAAAAATATGGACCTAACAGAAGCACAGATATTAGGAAGAGGTGGCAAGAATACACAGAACTATACAAATAAGGTTTTAATAACCCCGTAACCACAATGGTGTGACCACTCACCTAGAGCCAGACATCCTAGAATGTGAAGCCCAGGACATAGTGATTTTTAAATACTTTTGAAAAAGGGGATCCCCTTTTAAGATGATCACAATATCCTGAAGCAAGGAAACTCTGTATGGTTACATTTGTTTATTAGTAGTAGTTTGTTATATACATATATATATATATATACACACACACACACACACACACACACATATGTATTTGTGCTTAAGTTGACTGCTTTATGAACTGCATATTGTTAATTCCATTAATGGGTATTTTGCTTTTACAAGTAATCCTTTTTTATCATCTTTAGAGAGTCCCTTGTGGGGAAGAATAGGAATTGTATTTGTTTGTTTGTTCCTTTAAGACATCTGGAATAATTCGCAGGAACTTAAAAGCTGTTATCCGATGGGGTGTAGGGACGGGTTGGTGTAGAGTGGAAACCATGGAGATAGCAGTGTGTCATGTTTTATGAATCTTTTATATTTGTTTATGTTGTTATTTTTTGACCCATAGCTCTGAGAAAAATTAGCAAATAAGCTGATAAAATTATTTCAAATTACTATAGTTTTTAAAATGCATAGACAATCTCCCGAAAGAGGACCCTGAAGAAACTTATCATAGAAATAACTCCCGGGGAGGACATAGTGGCCCCGGCAGGAAAAGGAAGGATGCTCACTTTTCACTTTATCACCTGTTGAATACTTTTAATACTGTGCTATGTGCACGGGTTATTTGTTAATAAATAAATAAATGGAAAAGTAACAGAAGTTTGAACTAGAATGACCCTTCTGATGACTCCAGTGAAAGATTTGGAGCAGAAAGACCAAGCAGGGAGCAAAGTGGACCTTCTGTTCCTCATTCCAGAACATCCTCCCCTGGTCTAGAGAGCTGGTGCCTCCTCTGAAGGCTGATGCCCAAATCCCCATGATTTGAGCTTCCATTTATTTTAGAAATAGTTTCCTTCCTGTTTTTCTAAGAAGGATTACATATTAAGCTTTTGATGACCACATCTACCGCTACACACATGTCAATGTCACCATGGGAAATTCCAAGGAGAAACAGAAGTAACAGCAAGGACCCTCGACCCCCAGCTGAGGGGTGTGTGTGTGTGTGTGTGTGTGTTGTTTGTTTTAGAAGAAGTAAAGAAGATGTCTTTGGACTGCATTATATTCCCTTGCCTCTCAATTTTCCATCTTTCCCTCCACTCCCACAAGAATATATCTAAGCATCATGTGGAATAGTTTACCAGATCCTCTGCAGGATAGGGTTTCAGGCGGGATGGACAGAACAGAAACCCTCCAGGCTCCTGGGTGAACAAGGGACCATCCAGAGAGACAAAGTACAAAACGGGGAAGGATGTACCTTGGGCCAGATCAGTGTACTGTTCTGAGAAAAGGGAGAACAGGGCACACCCACTTCTTTGGGCAGTAATGCAGGGAGAGCCTGAGTGTGCAGTGGGTGGGCAGGAACTTGGGTGAAGGGGAGCTGTTATATTGGCAGGTGGGATACAGTGTGGAGGAATGGTACATACCAGAGCACATCTCCTGTACACAAGCTCCTGGGCCCAGGAGGAAGGAAGTGGCTGCCAGAGAATTAGTGATGATCAAAGTTGCTCTGGAATATCCTTCATGCCCAAGATGAAGTTGACATAAACTTCAATATCTAATAATACAATATATGTTTTTCTCAAATACCAGATGGCCTATTTATAAGTCCAGGAGCTAATAAATTTAATTAGAAAGAGTGGATTCTTCTAAAGGTTCAGACTTCTTAAATGGCAAAGGAGTGCATACCTTCAACAAAATGTGCTGGGCTTCTCTTTAAATGACTTGATTTTACATCAGGGAAAGATGAGCGGAAATGTAAAAACAAGTCTAGGTTAAGTGATCTGAATTATTTCCTGAAAAGTATGGACTGAACAGTCTTATGGCTGTGAAACAGTTTTCAGCTTCACTTTTGTGCATATGCGTGGCCTTGTGATTCCTCCTCATATGGTTAAATCAATCAGCAAATATGAAAATGCAGCCGTCACCTGGTCACTCAACATGATCAAGAAGCTCTGAAGGTCTTCTGTTTGCTACTAAATCAAGCGAGCGGCCCTTCCTTGTTTGTGGTGTCTTCTATAACACGGTCCTGAATTTACCGCACCTTCTTTCCATGGTGCCACAGAATGCAACTCCTGCTTCAGTCTCGGTGTCCCCAGTCTCCTGAAAGCACACTTTTTCTGTCTCCCACTCGCAGCCTCGTTTTGCTTCTGACCCACTCAGTTCCTTCCTTCAAGAGCCAAGCCCAGTCTTAATCTCCATGAAGATTGCCTTCAGCAGTGAAGCCATTATTGGTCTCTTCTGAATAGCACTTAATGAGACTAAATCTGTGGCACTTGTGGGACTAAGCTGTGATTCTACTAGGATTCTGAAATATCAGTGTAGACAGGTGAGTAGGTCTGTTTGCATGAACTGAAAAGGTGGTGCCCAAGATAACAGGTTTGGGGCTGCTGGTAAAGATACATACAAGTTAGAGCGAAGAAAGGCAGGCTGGCCAAACCCTGGGTTGCAGAAGGAAGGAGCAACGCTGGCTACTTCATAACACCTACCATTCACATTTGTCTCCTGCCCCAGCCTCACCTCTAGAGCTGAGGGCTGAGTCTTAGGGAAGAGTGGCTACAAGTAAAGAGATGCTTTGTTGAAAACATATTAGGACAATGGAGCACGAGTGACTTTCTTTGTGTGTGTGTGTGTGTGTGTGTGTGACTTTCTTTGTTATTCCATTAATACAGAGTGTAAAACAAAAGGTGAAGAGAGGCATTTCAGTCAAGATTCTCATTTAACATCCCAGTGCTGTGGCATTTTGAGGACTCAGAGCCATCCTATCAATTCTTTAGGGAGATTTGGTGAAAAGTTGTAGCAGAGTCCATAAGGGAGGGTTGCCAGAAAAAATACAGGGTACCCAATTAAGTATGAACTAGAGATAAACAACAAGCAACTTTTTAGTATATCTCCTGCAACATATGGGCATAATTATACTAAAAATTTGTTGTTTACCAAGCTCAGTTTTAACTGGCTATCCTATGTTCCTATTTGGTAAATGTAACAAGCCTACCATAAGGGACAATGATGGTTGAAAGAGGCTAAAATGTCAGTGGGGTTAAACAGTGCCCAGAGGAGGGATCCAGATGTGATAACCAGACATTTGGCAAGCTTCCCTTTCTAAATGAAAAGACAAAGCCTTGAGAAGATAAAACCTTTTGACCTTTCCACTTGCTTCCTATCTCTGAATCACTCATGATGTCTGGGATAATGGCAGCCATCTAGAGGTCATGGGCTCTGAGTAAGAGGATGAAAAGCCAAAAAATACTTAGGATGGTGAAGCAGAGGGTCAGGAAGAGCCTAGGTCCTTTAGGACATTCTTAAGCACCAACCAGGGAGGTTCGTCCTCCCTTGAGACACACTGCACAGGGTTGATTCAAAACCTGAATAGCATTCAAGTTCTATTAGGAAAGAGTTTTATGATTGGGAGAAAAATATGGTACTGCTGGATAGATTGCTATGAGGAACCATTGCAGTCCTTGAACATGGAAGAACACAAGGACAGCAACGTCTTAGGGGAAATCATTAGTCAGTAGCCTGTGTGTGTGCTTAATCACTTAGTTGTGCCCTACTCTGTGACCCCATGGACTGTAGCCCACCCCCCTGCCCCAACCAGGCTCCTCTGTCCTAGGGATTCTCCAGGAGAGAATACTGGAGTGGGCTGCTGTGCCCTCCTCCAGGTGATCTTTTCAACCCAGGGGACAAACCCAGGTCTCCCGCACTGCAGGTGGATTCTTTACCATCTGAACCACCATAAAGATCCTGGAGGCACTGAGGGCAGTTCAGTTCAGTTCAGTTGCTCAGTCGTGTCCAACTCTTTGCAACCCCATGGACTGCAGCACACCAGGCCTCCCTGTCCATCACCAACTCCTGGAGTTCACTCAGACTCACGTCCATCGAGTCGGTGATGCCATCCAGCCATCTCATCCTCTGTCATCCTCTTCTACTCCTGCCCCCAATCCCTCCTAGCATCAGAGTCTTTTCCAATGAGTCAACTCTTCACATGAGGTGGCCAAAGTACTGGAGCTTCAGCTTTAGCATCATTCCTTCCAAAGAAATCCCAGGGCTGATCTCCTTCAGAATGGACTGGTTGGATCTCCTTGCAGTCCAAGGGACGCTCAAGAGTCTTCTCCAACACCACAGTTCAAAAGCATCAATTCTTCAGCACTCAGCTTTCTTCACAGTCCAACTCTCACATCCATACATGACTACTGGAAAAACCATAGCCTTGACTAGATGGACCTTTGTTGGCAAAGTAATGTCTCTGTTTTTTAATATGCTATCTAGTTTGGTCATAACTTTCCTTCCAAGAAGTAAGTGTCTTTTAATTTCATGGCTGCAATCACCATCTGCAGTGATTTTGGAGCCCAAGAAATAGTCAGCCACTGTTTCCACTGTTTTCCCATCTATTTGCCATGAAGTGATGGGACTGGATGCCATGATCTTAGTTTTCTGAATGTTGAGCTTTAAGCCCACTTATTCACTCTCCTCTTTCGCTTTCATCAAGAGGCTCTTTAGTTCTTTTTCACTTTCTGCCATAAGGGTGGTGTCATCTGCATATCTGAGGTTATTGATATTTCTCCCGGCAATCTTGATTCCAGCTTGTGCTTCTCCCAGCCCAGCGTTTCTCATGATGTACTCTGCATATAAGTTAAATAAGAAGGGTGACAATATATAGCCTTGATGTACTCCTTTTCCTATTTGGAACTAGTCTGTTGTTAGGAAGCTTTTAAAGTGATTAAGGAGTGGATTATAGTGGTGGTAAGGAATCAGAAGGAAATACGTGAATCCTAAAAGTAGTTCAACTGAAGGACTGACAGAGAGAAAGAGAAATGCCTACTCTGTGGCAAGTACTTAACACACACTGCCCCAATTTTTTTTTTTTTTGGACTGCTTTAATTTCAAGCCCATTAAACTTAATTTATGTTGTCTATACAATAAAAATAATCAGCAATTTTGAAAATTCATCACAAATTTGAGATATTTGTTTCATCTTTGTGAATTATATTGTTATACTCACCATCTGATGGGAGGAGACCAACCTGTAACATGTAGTGATATTAAAGAGTGACTATGGTTGTCCTAGTGGTAAAAAACCTATCTGCCAATGCAAGAGATGTAAGAGATGAGAGTTTGATCCCTGGGTTGGGAAAATCCCCTGGAGGAGAGCATGGCAACCCACTGCAGTATTCTTTCCTGGAGAATCCCATGGACAGAGGAGCCTGACAGGCTACAGTCCATAAGGTCACACGGAGTTGGACATGACTAAAGCAATTGAGCAAGCACATATTTCTAATACAGGTGTATCCAAGAAACTACTGGAGTCCCCAGGAAAGAGGCCCAGGTCCAAAGAAGGTCTTGAAAAATGAGTGGAATTTTAAAAGATAGGAAAATGAAGGGACAATATTCCGGAGAGATACATAGCATGTGCTGAGACACTTCTTTGGCAAAATCTTTGCATATGGTTTCTTCCAGAGAATTCTTCAGTACGCATGAGTTCCTCTAAGTGGTAAGATATTTGCAGGCCAGGGTAGGGGGGCTTTTTGATAACCTTAAGTAATAGCATGCCGTAACTTGCCAATTGGCAATTTTAGAAAAATTACAGCATAGCCAGAATTGGGAACATCTTCAGAGCCTCCTGTTGGAAATAATGATCCGTGATGTGGTGAAGTGAGAAGGTAGAGGAGTGCTGAAGTTCTTCCCACTTTCTTCATCTCGCCACCCTTCCCAGGATCCTCCAGGGCCACCCGATTCTCCTACCAGCTCTGCCCCTGCCTGTTCTCCTGTCCACGAGAGGGACAACATATATTCTGAGCATAAAGATCTGGGCAGCATCCTCTACATCCCTCATCTATTAATATTTGCTCTTGAGGCTGACCTTGCAGTCTCCTCCTCTGCCCTCCTTCCCGAATATCGCCAGGTTGTGCTTCCCATGACTCTCGGTGGCTGTGGCTTTCTGATATTTGATCTGGAGGCCCTAGGACACAACAGCAGAAACCTCTTGGCCAAATGTTCCAGTGCTCAGGATTACTATTTTTTTTGCTTGCTTGTTTTCTCCTCCCCCACCTTGGAGAAAAACAGGAGACCTCAAATAACCCTAATGTCAGGGAGGGTTGCAGAAGGGGAGGGCTGGATGCAGTCCCCTTACTCAGCTGGTCAGCACCTTGTTCTATGGCATCCGTGGCAGATAAGGAGGCTGTCACACCCTCTTCTTTTACAATCTGTTCAGAAAGTTAGTAAATGTTTTCACGTTTCTACCAACTCTGCTGCCACTTCAAACATATTCTTCTAAGCATCACAAGTGATACCATTCCCTTCATAGTACTCTTCCTTTAAGTAATTCGTAAGAAATGTGCCCAAGTGGGACAGGAGTAGGAGTCAGGAGGGCTGGGCGTCTGCAGACCTGACATGGTATAGATCCTGTCTCTATTCACCCAATCTGTGCCTTCAAACAAGACACCCCTTCTCTGAGCCTCAGTTTCCCCACTTGTTAAAGAGGTGCTGCAGAGTGTGTTTCCTCTTCCTCAGCATCATCTCTAGGAGAACTAGATCAGGTTCCGTGCATTCCAGTAATATTGAATGTATACCATGTGATGGAGGTGCGTTGTCACTGGGAGCAGGACAATACAGCTCACAGCACAGACTCTGGAGCCAGTCTGCCCCTTTTCTTCTCTGGAAACTGAGGATAATGGTGCAGTTTGAAAGCTCTGAAATCCCCAAAGCTCAAAAACCTACAGTTTCTCTTAATTTATTATTTTTAATTGAAGGATAATTGCTTTACAGTGTTGTGCTCAGTTCAGTTCAGTTGCTCAGTCATGTCCGACTCTTTGAGACCCCGTGGACTGCAGCATGCCAGGTTTCCCTGTCCATCACCAGTATTGTGTTGGTTTCCACCAAATATCAACATGAATCAGCCACAGGTATACATGTCCCCTCTCTCTTGAACCTCCCTCCCACCTCCCTCCCCATCACACCTCTCTATACCTAGAATTTTTTCATGAGCTGGTGGCAAGATTGACATGATGGTTATTATGGTCTTTGTCTAGTCCACTTGCTGCAGAAATGTCAATATACTTGTTTACTGGGTGCTGTCCCAAGTCCCATAATATTACATAATATTGCAGTTTTAGTACCACACTATTTTTCTAAGATATGAAAAATTCTGAAGCAAAAACCCATTTAGCCTCAAGAAATGTGGGTACAGAATTGCAGCCATTGGTAGGGAATTCATGGGGCTGCTGTGATGAATAAGTGAATTGATTCGGGTAAAGTTCTAAGCACAGTGCCTGGTCCATAATAAATGCTCTAACATAGTAATCGGTGTTAGCTGCCAGTATTCGTCCCTCTGTTACTGCAACCAGAAGCATTCTTGGACAATATCTGTCACTTCTCCCAATCTGTTTCCCTGTTTCGTACCTGGAACTATTAGTGTGTAAAATTCTTCCATTTCAATCACTCAGCATTCGACTTTCCTGAAACCATTGCCTTCCCAGCTCTTTGCCAAAATGCTCTCCTGGTTTAGAACACAGAATTGCTCCCTGTAGCTACCTCACATCCTCTCCCTCAGCCTTCTCCATAGTTAGTTGGATGGTTTAACTATAGGTGAAAGGAGGCTGGGAGAGACCTCTGGGAAGTATCCACCAGCTGGCCTCAGACACCTAGCTCACCCCAACATGCTTACCATGGGTTGTGTGGCTGGGACCCAATGCGTGTGGGTGCAGCTCTGCCCCTTTAGAGAGGTTACGTCCACCCTTCTGGACCTCTGTTTCTCTTGGATAAAGCTAAATGATGGCTACATGCCTTTCAGCTCCCTTAAGTCCTACCCGCTGTTATCTTTGAGTGCTGGGAAAATACATCTGTGGTGTTCCTTCAGTAGCCAGATCATGTGAAAGGGAGAGTGAAAGTTTTATTCCTGCTCCGAAGTATCAACCTCAAGGCAGGTCAGATACAAGGCTGTGGGAACCTTGTGACCACAGGAAAGGACACCGCCCCCTCCTCCCTCACCATAACTTTCTGGGCACTGACCCTGACCGGATTATAGGAGCAGACTCTGGGCCATCCCCAGACAAGTTCAGAGATGAACTGGACAATCTCACATTGAAGGAGGTCCAGCCTGTACTGGGGGTCTGTAGGCAAGAATGCCACCCATTGATTAAAGGCAGGGCCCAGGTGTCATAGAGATCAGCACTGGAAATCTGCTCAATAGACAGACAGATCCTGCTAGCAGCAAGGGGGGCTACTGACGAAGCAAGAGAGGGACTTCGGGGAGTAGAAAGGGTTCAGGGTGGGGCTCTGGCTCAGGATAAGGGTTACAGTGTGAAAGAGGATGAGTGAGGAGAGAGGAGGCAAGATGGAAGCCTGGTGCTATGGACTGGGTCACCGAATGGTGGGAGGAAGCACCATGGCCCTCAAATCCGTGGGCCCCCAGGCTTCTCCCTGCAGCCCCAAAGCTGCCATGCTCTGGTGGGACCCTACTAAATGCCTGTCTTGTCTCCCTTTTTTCATTAGGCAAAGGACCCCACTATTTCAAAAATGTCATTATAGACCAATAACACCAATACCCCCAGAGTCCCTGGTGTATTCGGTGACTTGTAAGCAGAAATCCCTGGAGGAGCTGTGGGAAAACTTGCGAAAGGGGCAAATTCCACTGGCGTATGCCTCTGCCCTTCATCCTTCCCTCTTTTCTTCTGCCTGAAACTCCGGAAGCTGAAAGGGAAGCAGACTCTAGTGAGCATGAAGCCACAAACTAAGCCCTGGTGGGGCTGGGAGCCAAAAGAAGCCCAAGACCCTGGTGCCACTGGAAGCCACAGGACCGGCCCTGAGTGGTCCTGCAGCCTCGCATCGTGAGAGAAGAAACTCTTGTTTACATGGGCTTCTGTTTCGTGCAGACAAACCCAGTTCTAACAGGCACACTCTCTGCCTTGCTGGACTGTTGTGAGGATTAGATGAGACACCTTAGGAGTCACGAGGGTTAAGATAAACCCACAGATAAAGCTGATCACCCAGAATCCTGCTTTTGGACCCTGTCCTCAGGAGACGTAAGCCACCGTTACACTTCCTGTTCCCAACTTGTTTAACTCCAGACTTGGCAGGGCGAGAGTGAACCTGGGACCACAATGGAGGTGTGTCAGTAAGTCCAGCTGTGGGGAAGCAGTTTAGAAAAACAGCAGAAGCCAGGTGTAGTGTGACATACACGGTGGCTTCTGCACTTCTAGAAAACACGTCTCTGCTTATGTCTTGTCTGTCGGGGAGGAGGGTTCAGGAGCCCCTTCCTCACATGCAGAGCACATCATTTATTCACGCACCAAATACTTCCAGGGCATCTACATTGTGTAAAGTACTGTAGTATGTGCTAGAGACACACGTGGATAAAACACAGTCCTTGACCTCACACATCTGCTTCACGTACCAATTTTTTTCTTTTTAGGAAAGGGGCCAAAAGATGAAGAATATATTTGGGTTAAATATGAGGGAAGAAAAAGCTCTGAGTACTGAAATTGCTGTCATTTTGCATCCTCTGATTGATGCTGCAAGAACAATATACCCAGGTTTGGGGAGGTAGAGGTTATTTCCAACCTGGACTGATGTGGAAAGTTACTGGTATGCTCAGAAGTAAGCTTCCATAATTATGGGCTGAGGTCAGAGAAACTATAGAGAGCTCATAATTTCTAGCATTTCCTGAAGCTGTGAGTAAACTGCCACTTGACCCAGCTAAAATATGCTCTCTTTAAATGGAAAATATGCAGACGATGGAAAGTTTATGTTATTTCTCAATGGGAAGCTGTTGGGTCTTCAGTGATACCCACTGGGTCACTCTCTGGACAGTGACAAAGAAGGCACCACCCCACCAATTTTCAAATAGTTGCTGCTAACTGGAAAGGTCTTGGGGTCTGCAGCACAGACCATGCTTCACAGTGCAGGCTCTGGTGTAGGAACACCTGACTTTGAATCCTAACTCTGCTGCTTACTGCCTTCAGGAAGCCTGGTAATTACTTGACATAACTGATTCTCAGATTCTTCACCAATAAAGACGATCTAAGAATTCCTACCACATAAAGTTGTTGTGGAGGTTCCCAAGTGCCGCTAGGGGTAAAGAACTCACCTGCCAATGCTAGAGACATAAGAGACAGGGCTTCAGTCCCTGGTTCTGGAAGATTCCCTGGACTAGGGCATGAAAACCCACCTCAGTATTCTTGCCTGGAGAATCCCTTGGACAGAGGAGCCTGGAGGGCTACAGTCCATAGGGTTGCAAAGAGTCGGACAGACTGAATCGATTGAGCATGTGTGCATGCAAGATTGTTATGAAGAGTAAAAACAAGATATTATACAAAGGATGGACAGTGCTTGGCACAGAGTTAGAGCTCATGACATGTCAATTGTGGGGGAAATGAGACAGGGAAGGACGAGAGGGACTGGGAACAGTCTCCTCAAAGGATGGTCTGGGCTGGAGCATTTGTCCCCGAACAGACTTCCTCGTGCCACCTGTCTAGATGCAGCCCATCCTCAATCGACCCCAGAGCCAGTCTATGTTCTTCTGAATTCTGCCACAATCACTTCAAGCTGATGGAAAATGTCGGGCTCTCCAGTTATTTTCATGGAACGCTGCAATTCTGTGTTGTTGAGTTCACTGCTGAGTGCAGACAAGTGGGCCATTCTAGAGGGTCTGTGAAGTGAGCAGTTCCAATGCCCCATTGAATGAATGTGCTTTGTGAGGCCAGTTGAGGGTTTTCATAAAAGGCCTCCCTACAGACACTAGTTTCCTCTTCTCTTCAATGGAGATGGGGGTGGAATTAAACCAGAACGCCAGCATCTAGCATAATGATTGGGAAGATGCAGGAGCTCGGTAAACATTTCTCCGTCCTTCCCCACAATCTTGCCCTGGTGTCATACTATCCTAAACTGGAGAAGTATTATTGTCAAAGTACTGGCAACACATGGCAGGAGAAATATAGAAAACCACAGGTAGCAACTAATATTTGCTTTGCAATCAGTGTATCAGGCCAGTCGAGTCATTGTTCTCAACCCTAGTGCACTTAGTATTATTGGGAAGAATGGAAGAAGTTACCAATGGCTAGTGCATATCCCCTCCCCCAAGAGAATCTGATGAATCAATAGCTCCTTGAAAGAATGAGCAACTCACTGGGTTTCAGTTTGTTCCTCTATAAATTGGGAGCAGAAAGGCTGAGTAACTTACCACACATTGCACAGCTGAAGAAGGCCCCAGGTCCCTTGAAGTCTAGCCAGAGGTGTTCACCCCAGTGGATACCATCTGCTGTTAAAATTATGATATTTTGTCCATTATACATTACATGTCCATTATATATTACATAGGACTTTTTGAATCAGTTTTGAGTTTAAAACATTGCATTAAAATATTATTTATCTCAGTTACCAAGTTTATTTGGCATTCTCTTATATTTTGCACTCAAGGCCACAGTCAAATGATGCAGAGTGTGTTAAAAAAAAAAAAACAAAAAACCTTCAGTCCATTTCCCCCTCATGGGGATGGCATCTAGAAAGGGAAATGGACTGGACATCCTGTCCTTTTGCTTGGAGGGTCATGCTATGCCTCGCTACACTTTGGTGCTGTGTGTGCAGGAGCAGTGATAGCCAGTCACGATGACAAAGATGAGCTGCTGGTTTGCGCAGAGCTGGGTGCTGGCCCAGTGAATTTCTGTGGCTTCACTATAAGAAGTCGATTGAGAGTAAATTTAAGCCCGCTTAGATTCTGGCTGTGTCTCTTTAGCAGCTTAAGCAGCAGATGAAACACCTCCCTGAAAGGAGTATTCTTCACTTAACCTGCTATTGGCTTGCAGTTAAACTTTTGACTTTGGCTGGCTAGAAATTTTCAATCCATACTAATCTGAATTAGGAAATAAATGAGTGACAATCCCAGAACCAGGCCCTTAGACATGCTTAGACTGAAAGATAACCAATTTGCCTGGAAGGAGAGCTGAGTTTATCAGGTCAGGAAACAAGTGAATGGTTTGCAAAAGGAACATTCTGATAAGGCAGAGCCCAAGATCCAGGTGAAAAGTCCTTCCTGAGATGGGAGACCAATACCTGCGCTTTGCAGATGCCGTCCTGCCTGTCTGACTTTATCTGTCTCAGGGAGTGTCTCCAGTCACCTCAAAGGTCATGACTGAATTCTCAACAGTTTCTCTAAACTCGACTTTCCTGTGATTTCAATTCCCACTAGAACATATGCTCTATAAGGACAAGGATTTTTTTGCTGGTTTAGCTCCAGGCTACACCCTCAATGGAGATTCACCTAAAATAGGTGCTAAGAACCATGTCACCCTCCTGACTCCATCGCCAACATCTCCTGTCTCCTTTAGAGTGAACAGGGAAGCCCTTATGAGGCCTAGGGGCCTGCCTGGTCTGCCCCTGCTTACTTCTCCAACTGTAAGCCCTGCTGCCCTGTTTTCACTCAGTGCTCCAACTTCTGCCTGATCAGGCCTTCGCTAATGCTTTGTCCAGTGCATGGAACACACAACACACCCCCACACACAACCACCCTACACACTTCACTAGACTCGCTCCTTCTCAACTTTTGTGTCTTAGTGAAAAGGTCCTTTCTTCAAAGCAGATTTCCTCATCTATTCTTATCCGCGGAGACCCTCTCCTCCTTTCCTCTGGTCATTATGCTTATGTTTCCTTCAGAGTGCCCTCTAAGCACTCTCCTTCCTTGTCCTGGGGGCTAAACACTGGCTCTTGGCTGCTCATGCCTTTCAGATGCCCCTGTCTTACCCTGACCATCCAGACCATGCTCTCCTGAGATGCTAAAAGCTGAAATGTTAGGAGGGGCTGTGCCTAATATTTAGCTGTTAACAGAAACACATCAACCTAAATAGAGTGGGAATTTAGGGTGTGACAGACAGCTTATGAGGAAGAGATTTGTGTAAGGGCAACAGTGGGCTTTGACCCCTCAGTGGCAGCCACCAACCTGCTGGCTACGCAGGAGACAGATCCTGGCATAGTTATAACCAGTTAATCCAGGCTCATCCAGGATTTTTATGCTATTCTCATGACTGTTCTAACCATATACTGGCCAGATTGCACTGTTTTCCCATCTTTAACTGAAGAGAGGGAACTCCCTGGCTGTCCAGTTGTTAGGACTCACTGCCTTTAATGCCAAGGACCTAGATTCAATCCTTGGTCAAGGAATTAAGATCCCACAAGCCATGAAGCAAGGTCAAAAAAAAAACAACAAACAAAAAAAAAAAACCCAAAAGCCAAAAACTGAATTGTAAAGCAACTATACTCCAATTAAAATTAATTTTTAAAAAGATAGTATAATCAAAGGGTATACTGCTAGTATGTTTATAGAAAAATTTAAAATGATCAGGTATTTTCAATTAAGTTTTTTATTTTATTTTATTTTTAAACTTTACATAATTGTATTAGTTTTGCCAAAAAAGTTTTTAAATTCTGAAACCCAAACTATTTTATAGAAGCGATTGTCAAATATATGTAGTGTCTATACTCTTAGACAATGATGATATATTCTGATTTATTTCCAGATAGAAGCTATGAAATATATAATGATAGATATTTTTAGATCTTTGCAAACATATATTTAAAAATTATATTATAAAACATCTTATCTGGAATGATGCCAGGACATTTGGGGTATAAACCCTTAAATCATCTTATACTTACTCTGTCTTCTCTCTGGAAAATGTTAGTAAATTGGATTTACCATTTACCATTCCATGTAAGACTTCCTACCATTCCATGTAAGAAGTCATCCATGTGTAAAGTCATGTAGGAATTACCGGTTAATATTTCTTTTATATTATCCAATTGCATTTTATGATCTCATCTCTTTTTGAGATAACTACTGAATTTTTACAAACTCTCAATAATTGCTTCCTTGAAAAATACTTTATTTGTTGGTGATGAATAAAATAAATGTAGAAGCATGTGAATAATAAAAGCAATTCTACTTCCAATAAAAAAACTTAAAAAAAAATTGAAGAGAAATAATAGAAAGGGTATCATACACCATATTAATAATACCTACATCTAGATGAGAAATGAGTGTTCTTAGTGGTTTTCCCCCACATTTATCTATTTAAACTTTTCCTTTATTGATGGTATGTTGCTTTTATAATTTTAGAATAATTAAAAATTATTTCCTGTGCTCCTTTTTTGTGTTTGTCTGTGTTTCAGTTGTGTAGAGCTGTGCAGTACAACACCACAGCCACTAACATCAAGTGAGTATTCATATTTAAATTAGTCAAAATTGAATTCAATTACAAACTCAGTGCCTCAGTTGCACTAGCCATATTTCAAGTGCTCAGTAGTCACATATAGCTGGTATAGTCACATACCCTTTTGGACAACCCAGATATAGAACATTTCTACTACAACAAAAAGTTTCACAGGAAAATAGTGATGTAGAGTGTGTAGGTTTTCAACATTTGAATACAAAAGCAGAGACTTATGGGTGTTGAAGAGTACTTCTGATGCAAACATAGGTTTGAAGAGAGCAACTGTTTGGTTTCCTTGTGATCCAAATGCAGTGGTAGTCATTTCTCTCTGACAAAAGATGCTGTATTACTCACCAGAGTCCTGAGGAGGGAGGCTGATGGGAGAAATGTGTCCTTGATATTTTGTAGCTGTGGAAGCTGATCCTTGAGTTTAGCCATCTGAGGATTTTTACAAAGTACTCTGAAAAGACTGGAGGGAGGCCTGCCATGATGTGTCAGTCTCTGGAGCCACTCTGGGGCCACTCTGGGGACCTACCTTCCTATGGAAAATTTCCATAGGCTTTCTTGAAATCAGATTTCTTCTTTCCCTGATTCTTATTCCCATTAAAAGGCTTTTAGGATCTGTTCTTGAACTAATCCCCTCTGATGAACTGCAGGATAACCTAATGCTAATGTAAAGTTATTATGCAACCAGCCCAGCAAGTTGTGCTCAGCAACAGATCAGGCTTTCTTGAAAGATTTAGAGACTAAGTGTCCTTCAAGACAACAGCACAAGATGTGAGTAGCGAAACTGGCTCTGTTATCAAATTTGCCTGGTGTGGAAATGAGTTCCCAAACCCACACTCTTGGAGGCCTAAGAAATGTGTCACATCTGCCATGATGAGCAAGACGGAGCTACATTATTACTGAAAAGGACAAGGATATAGTCATTCATAGATGTTTTTCAACAAAACTTTGTTGTTTTTGTTCAGTCGGTAAGAGGTGTCCAACTCTTTGCAGCCCCATGGACTGCAACATGCCAGGCTTCCCTGTCCTTCACTATCTCCTGGAGCTTGCTCAAACTCATGTCCATTGACTTGGTGATGCCATCCAACCATTTCATCCTCTGTGCCACCTGCTTCTCCTCCTCCTTCAATCTTTCCTAGCATCACATACTTTTCCAATGAGTCAGCTCTTTGCATCAGGTGGCCAAAGTATTGGAGCTTCAGCTTCAGTCCTTCCAATGAATATTCACAGTTGATTTCCTTTCGAATCAACTGATTTGATCTTCTTGCTGTCCAAGGGACTCTCAAGAATATTATCCAGCACCACAGTGTGAAAGCTTCAGTTCTTTGGTGTTTAGCCTTCTTTATGGTGCAGCTCACATCCATACATGACAACTGGAAAAATCATAGCTTTGACTGTATCGACTGTTGTTGGCAAATTCTCTGTTTAGGTTTTAATATACTGTCTAAGTTTGTCATAGCTTTTCTTCCCAAGAGTAAGCATCTTTTAATTTCATGTCTGTAGTCACCATCCACAGTGATTTTGGAGCCCAAGAAAATAAAATCTGTCACAATTTCTACTTTTTCACCATCTATTTGCCATGAAGTCATGGGACCAGATGCTATGATCTTGGTTTTTTGAATGTTGAGTTTTAAGCTGCTTTTTCACTCTCCTCTTTCATCTTCATCAAGAGGCTCTTTAGTTCCTCTTCATTTTTTGCCATTAGAGTGGTATCATCTGCATATCTGAGGTTGTTGATATTTCTCCCAGCAATCTTGATTCCAGCTTGTGCTTCACCCAGCCCGGCATTTCACATGCTGTACTCTGCAAGTTAGTTAAATAAGCATGGTGACATTATACAGCCTTGTACTTATTATGGAATAAGACAGACCTTGATACTGCCTTATAAAGTAGCACCTTGAATTATTATAATAACAACCTTATCAAGGTCAAGGACAATCTTAAATAACCAGAAATTAGTTGGTACTCAAGAGTGTTATAGGCAAGAGTCGGGAGTGTCTCCAATGAGCAGTAAAGATAAGATTCTAACTACATGTCATAAGCAGGAAAGATACAGAGCATATGAATGTATTTTATATCAATTTTAGCATCTCAAGAGAGCCCTTAAATGTCATTTAGGTCTGTGCAAGAGGAAAGAGACAAAATGTTTCTATAATCGGATCCTGTAGGGGATATTAATCACCGTATAAAACAAGGCTGAGTGGTAAACTGCCAAGCCCTGTAGCACTTCACTGCCTTCTCCAAGCACCCTAGGTTAACATGGAACAGGGAAGATCTACTGGAATGTTGATTCCAGTTCACAGTGAAAGGTGAGTTCCTTTCAATAAGTAAGATCACAGTTGCTGGAAACACCATGCAGAATGTGTGACAATATAACAGAAGGACAGAGCAAAAGGAAAAGATGTCCTCTTGAAACATCTTTTTACCTATAAAAAAGAGAAATCAAAATTTGAATGTTAATTCTAAAAAAGACACTTAGATGATGTCCTGCAGAGCATATCACTGGCATGAAAGAGTAAACTAGGAAATCTTACTGTAAATCTTCTTTCACAGTGCAAACTTCTAGATCTCACATTGAGATGCTCAAATAATGTCTGATTGAAGTTTGGGGCAGGAAGAGGAGGGATGGACATGTGAAGAGGAGAGGGAACAAAATATACAGGGTAACGGTCAGAAATCAACATAAGGAATTGTGGTGGAAGCTGTCGCACAATGTGTGGATGCTGCTAGAAGGTCCTCCAGAGCAATCTAGACTGCAACTGTGTTCTGGAAAATGTTTGTAGAGTACAAGACTATGAGCCCAAAGAGATTAAGAATCATCAGTAGTTGTTAATAATGAAAACAAAGAGCATAAATGAAAACACTGGAACACATAAATGAGAAGAGTAGGGGCCAACCATGACCACTTGAATGACCCCAGTATTTACGGTTGGGAAGATAAAACAAGAAATTCATGAGGGGGTACACAATGAATGGTCAAAGAGAACCAGTAGAGTGTGTTGTTGGAGAAGACAAGGAAGTAAATTTAGAGAACTTAGAGACACCTGATTAAACACAGATGTGCAGCCACCTAATGACCATCAGCTGTCCACTGATTTGGCAACATTTATCAGAGAAGTTTTATCAGTCAATCCTAAAGGAAATCAGTCCTGAATGTTCATTGGAAGGTCTGATGCTGAAGCTGAAACTCCAATAATTTGGCTACCTGATGCAAGGAACTGACTCATTGGAAAAGACCCTGATGCTCAGACAGATTGATGGTGGGAGGAAAAGGGGACAACACAGGATGAGATGGTTGGATGGCATCACCGATTCGATGGACATGAGTTTGAGTGAGCTCTGGGAGTCAATGATGGACAGGGAAGCCTGGCGTGCTGCAGTCCATGGGATTGCAAAGACATGATTGATTGGACATGACTGAGTGACTGAACTGAACTAAACTGACTGATCAGAGAAGTTTGAATAGAACAGTGTGAGCAAAATCAGATTTCAAGGGATTGAGGAGTGACGGGGATGAGAGAAAATGTGGTTGGGACCAGTTTTATAGGATCCTTAAAATGAAGACCCATGTGGACATTGCCAGTAAGTTTTTATTCTTGAGGAACCCTGTTTGCTAAATTGTAGAGGTTTATCTTCAGAACTGATATGCTGATCTCAGGAAGTATCCAAATAACAAATTGTTCTAGCCTTTATTCTGCTTTGATGATTAAAAACATTGTTGGGACTTCCCTAGTGGTCCAGTGGCTACAACTCTGTATCCTAATGCAAGGGACCTGGGTTTGATCCCTGGTCGAGGAACTCAATCCCAAATGCCACAAGTAAGAGTTTGTGTGCTGCAACAATACCCAGCACAGCCAAATAAATGAATAAAAATAAACACAAACTTTGTTTGGCCTTTAGAGAAATAAGGCTTTTGAAGACTTCCTCCCTAGCAATTCTTACCTTTCTTTGTAGGGTAAAATTTCCCCCACAAGACTTAGGTCTGTATGTGCGTGTGTTCTAAATCACTTCAGTCGTGTCTGACTCTTTGAAACCTTATGGACTGGAGCCTGCCAGGCTCATCTGTCCATGGGATTCCCCAGACAGGAATACTGGAGTGGGTTGCCATGCCCTCCTCCAGCAGGGGATCTTCCCAACCCAGGGATCGAACCCAGGTCTCTCATGTCTCCTTCACTGGCCAGTGGGTTCTTTACCACTAATGCCACCTAGGAAGCCCTAGATCCGTATAGTTCAAGGGAAATGAATTGGCAGTTCTTCTTTTGAAAAACAAGCTCTGGGGACTTGTCAGGCATTGAGCCTTGCAAAGCACCTAACATGGATCCATAGAAAGCTTCTCTTGATCTGCTGTACACAGAGACTAGGTCCTGTGTGACCTTTGAGTAAATTGAGAAGATGATTAAATCTGCAATGTGGTCAGAAGGCTTTGCGCAAATAGAGCAACACCCTGGAGATGTTGAAAGGCAGATCCTGCCTCTTACTAAACAATTATGACTTCAAAGTTATTCATCTAGACCAGCCATAGAAGTGTCAAGAAAAATATCTTAATGATTATATGTTCTATTTCATGAAGCCAAGAGTCCTAGGCTATCACAACAGCTTAGTGTTTTCAAACTTTATCTTTTCATAATACTCATTTGGTGAGCTAAATTGTTCTCTATCTATCTATACCAGATTTAGAAAGCTGGACTACTGTGCCTGAAGTTGAGTGAGATTTGTCCAAAGTTACCTCCTTGGAATGCAAAACACAGTTTAAAAGACTTCTCCCTAGAAAAGAGTAACATGCCTTGGTTGCATGTGAGAATCATTTATGGACAAATCCTAATGCATTTTTGGATCCTGATTTCATTGGTCTAGAGAGAAGAACTCTCTCATGGTAGTTTTTAATAGCACTCTAGTTGGTTCTATTGTGTGAGTGAAGTGAAAATCATTGTCGTGTCCACTCTTTGCAACCCCATGGACTATACAGTTCACAGAATTCTAAAGGCCAGAATACTGGAATGGGTAGCCTCTCCCTTCTCCAGGGAATCTTCCCAACCCAGGGACTGAACCTTTGGACAGAGGAGCCTGGAGGGCTACAGTCCATAGCATCGCAAATAGTTGGACATGACTGAATGCTGGGTGTATAGGGAGGCATAAAATTTATCTTTTTAATTCACAGATCTTTCAGGTAGAGAGGAGCCACACTGAATGTATTCAGGGAAATGCCTTAGGAGTTCCGTTGATATCTGAATTGACAAAATCCTGGATCTTAGTCCTATGCCTGATGCCTTAATGAGATGAGATATTTGTAGGTCTTTGGAAAGGATGAGTGTATTTTGCATATGGAAGGATTATAAATAAGTTAGAGCCATAGGTTATTAAGGACTTCCCAGGTGAAGCTAGTGTAAAGGACCTGCCTACCAATGCAGGAGATGTAAAGTGATGTGGGTTCGATCCCTGGGTCTGGAAGATCCCCTGAAGGAGGGCATGGCAACCCACTCCAGTATTCTTGCCTGGAGAAACCCTTGGACAGAGGAGCCTGGAGGGCTACAGTCCATAGCGTCACAAATAGTTATATGTGACTGAAGTGACTTAGCATGCTTAGGTTATTAAGATAACCACTAATTCTATGCTCTCCTTCCATCACAAGATGGAATTTATCTTCCTTTCTCTTGAATCTGGGTTGGCATTGTGACTTACTTTGCTCAACATAATGTGGCAGAAGTGATGCTAGTCTAGTTCAGTCTAGGCTACAATTTCTTTAAGAATTGTCACACTTTGCTCTCTCAGTCTTGAGCCACCATGTCAAGCAGTCCAACTACCTTGCTGGAGAGACCATGTGGCCAGATCCTAGCAACTCCAACCGTCTCAACCAAAGTGCCAGATCTGATGGAGCCATCTTGGAATGCTGCCTTAAGACCACCATGCTGTGAGGAAGCCCAAGCTATCATATGGAGAGGCCACATGGGGGAGAATAAAGGCATCACAGCTGACAGCCCCAGCCTAGCTGCCAACTGAATACACCCAAGACAAGGACAGAAGAACTGTTTATTCAGCCTGCAAAAATCATAAAAAATAATAAATCATTGCTGTTTTAAACCATCAAGTCTTGGGGAAGTTTGTTTTCTAGAAATGAATAATTGACACCATTGTGAGCTATAATTTGAGCATTCTAGATATGCAGAAATATCTTCAGAGAGTCCCATCTGGAAGTTTAGTTAAACTAGCTATTTTTTTTTTTTTAATCTAGCTATTTTGTATTAGCAGTTCTTTAAAAAACTGCATCTCAGGATGACATCAACAAAAACAATTCCAGGATGCTTGAGAATAAATAAATTAGAGAGTAATGTAGCCTAAAGAAAATACCTTAATTCCACTTTTTTTTTTTGTATTTATGTCTAAATGGGAAAAGTGCTAGAGAAATGTACCCAATAGATATTTATCAAGTACCTACTATGAGTGTCAAGATAACCTAAGGAGTAAAAACTTATCCCCAGTTTCTAAGGAATGACGGGGATTTAAACACCTAATATTTGCCAGTTTCACATCTCTTTCTGAACATTAGGTAGGTGTTACCTCCTCCTCTATTTTCTAGAAGAGATTAAGTAGGATTGATGTTAATTCTTTATTAAATATTTGTACTGTTCTCCAGTCAAACTGTGTGGATCTGGAAATTTTTTATATTGTTGTTGGAGTTTTTAAATTATTAATTTCATTTCCTTAGTTGTTAAAGGGCTATTCAAGTTATGTCTTTCATGTTGCGTAAGTTGTGGTAATTTGTGCTTTTCAAAGAACTGGTGAATTTTATCTATGGTGTCAACTTTGTGTGTAGAATTGTTTGTAGTTCCTCATCCTTTTGAAATCTGCAGGATCTGTAGTATATCTCCTACTTCATTTTTGTATCAGTAATTTGCCTCCTCTTTCTCTTAGTCTTGAGTTTGCCAATTTTATTGATCTTTTCAAAGAACCAACTTCTTGATTTATTGAATTTTCCCTATTTTTTCTGTTTTCCATTTTATTGATTATTGTTCTTTGTTGCTTCCTTCCTTCTGTTTTATTTGGTATCATTTTGCCCTTATTTTTCTAGTTTCTTGATGCTTTTTATTCTATAGGAAAATACTACTTGAGGTTATCTTATGAGTTTGTGTTTCACTAAATATAGTAGATATATTGGATATGATGAGCTAATCATTATATACTTTCGTGTAAGTCATAAATATGCTTTCCCCATGTTCATGTGAAGCCTCAGAGCATATCTGAAAACAGTGGCAAACTCACAAAATGTGTGGATATTAAAAAAAAAGTCATCAAACCATTAGTACTGGCTGATACAGTATATCCCTAGTGTTCTTAGACAGGCCAATCAAGATGAATTATACTGGTATCAGAAGCAGATTACCAGTGTTTTTTCCTGTTGCTCTAAAATTTTCCCCTAAGCAAAAACCAAGCAGTGGAAAATCCCCAGCATAAAGGTTCACAGAGGAAGTGAAATAAATAGGGGCTGGTCACTTGATTAATCTTTCAATGGTGTGTTTCCATGAATAGAGTCCTCAGAACACAAAAGAATCTGAGTGTGTAAGAGCTCAGGTTAGCAGCCAAGCTACAGAAAGAACAAAATATGGTTCAAAAGGGATGCTTGGTGTACTTTCTTTTATTTGTACTGGTGTTCATTTGAAATTACTTGGTATACTTTTGAAAGAAACAACAAACCGCTCAACTGAATTTAAAATCCTATAATTATTTTTAGAGAGGTACAGACCTTAGATACCGACAAAGGTCCATCTAGATGCCAACAAACTAGATGCTAACAAAGGTCCGTCTAGTCAAAGTTTTTCCAGTAGTCATGTATGAACGTGAGAGTTGGACTATAAAGAAAGCTGAATGCCAAAGAATTGATGCTTTTGAACTGTGGTGTTGGAGAAGACTCTTGAGAGTCTCTTGGACTGCAAGGAGATTCAACCAGTCCACCTTAAAGGAGATCAGTCCTGAATATTCATTGGAAGGACTGAGGCTGAAGGTGAGACTCCAATACTTTGGCCACCTGATACGAAGAACTGACTCATTTGAAAATACCCTGATGCTGGGAAAGATTGAAGGTGGGAGGAGAAGGGGATGACAGATGATGAAATGGCTGGATGGCATCATTGACTCAATGGACATGAGTTTGAGCAAACTCCAGGAGCTGGTGATGGACAGGGAAGCCTGGCGTGCTGCAGTCCATAGGGTAGCAAAGAGTCAGACATGACTGAGGGACTGAACTGAACTGAACTGAACAGACCTTGAGAGAAAACAGGGACCCAGAGAGATTAAGTGATTTGCCCAAAGTCGCTCAGCCACTTCCCAGCAGAGCCTGAGCTCAGACGGCTCAACCCTGCTCCACTAATTCTTCAGCAAGTATTTATCGATGGCCTACAATACCTCAGGAACTGTTTTAGGTGCTTAGGTATAAAAGGCAAAAATCCTTGACCCCATAAAGCTGGCAGAGGGAGAGAGAGATAATAGATAATGAATTTACAAAGTGAATCACCAAGTATGTTAGGTGGTGATAAGAGCTATAAAAAAAGAAAGTGGGGCAGAGCAAGGGTATTTGGGAGTGCCCATGGGTTGATGACAGTTCAATTCTAAATAGTGTGGTAGGGGCAGGCTTCATTGAAAAGACATGAAGGAAGCAAGAAGTTAGGCACAGGCATGACTGTGTGGGGGAGAGCATTTCTGCAGAGTGGACAGCCAGTGCAAAGGCCCTAAGGCAGGACAGGGCCTAGAACCATTTCTGAGATATGCTGGTCATATTTGAGAGTCATCTATTACACTATCTGCAACCCAGCCTCTAATAATTACAGAGCTATAGGTTCTAGAGTTTGGAGGGCTTGAAAAATTGTGCAGTCCAACTTCCCAGCCATAGCAGGAATATTCAGGATGGTGGCCCTGATCCCTGCATGTCCAGGCTGCAAATGGATCCCTCCAGCCAAGGAGATCAATGGCTTACAAAGAGGCTCATGCAATTTTTTTTTTTTTTCCCACCACCAATGGTTAGAAAGTCTTGTGCTGAGTTGAAGTTTGCCTCCCTTTGGCTTTACCCTGTGATTGCACTTTCATTTTTTGGTGTAACACAAAACCCTTTCCCACCCCTCTGCCATGACAGTCATTCTTTTGTCTTCTTTCCTTCAATTGTCTATTCTTTATGGAGAGTTTTGAAGTTTTTCTCTAGAGCACTGCTTTCTAAACATTTTTCATTACTTATCCTTATCAGTAAAAATAATGGTGAACATTTATTCCACATATATGGCTATTAACTTCTTCACCTAGTTAACTGCTATTCCTCTCAAAGACCCCCTTCTCTCCACTTCAACTAAGGCACATTATCCTGTTTTTCGTTTTTGTTTTGATAAGAGAAGGTAGATTGCTGAGGTTAGCAGAAATCCTTCTTTCAACCAATGAATGTTATTTCTTTGGCCAAGGACATCTCTGAGGCAGTCTGGCACAGACACAAGAATGTGGGCTCTGGAGTCAGATGAACTGGGTTCAAAGCCATTTACTAGCTGGGTGGCCTTGAACAAGACACTTCATCCTCTCAACCTGTGGGGCAAAATGAGAAAAATAACTTCATCCTAGAGGACCACTGGGGCCATTAGAGACTACACAGCTATGTTCAATAAATGGTAGTTGCTGGAATATTTTTTATCTAGAGAGTAACTTATCTTTGATCTATACTCCAGCTCTACTGCTAAAAAGGCTCACAGTACACAGTCCTAAGAGAAAAGTTAATTTATGTTTAAAAAGGCCCTGAACTCTTTCTCCTGGGCTCTTTATGCACTGGCTGACCTTAAGGAAAGGAAAATCAAACCACCTGTCCCAAGTAGATTATCTATCATGAGAAACACATAAAGCCAACCGGTAAGTATCCATGAGTACTGGTTACTTGGTGCAAGAGTTCTAGAATAAGGAGTCAAAAATTAATGAAAAAGAAAAAGTCTCATAGTGTCAAAATGCTGGAAAGCAAACTGCCCTATTCCTAGCACATGCTAGGAATTTCGTAGGAGAAAATGCAGGCAGCATGACTGGCTGTGCCCAAACACAGACGATGGGCCAAAAGCATGAGGCATCAACCCAGACACCCAGAGCAATGCCCTGCACATGTGGAAGGTCTATCAGCTGTCCCTGCTGCCTTTCAGAAACTCAGATGTGAAGTCTATTGAGCCACTTTAAAAGATAGTCACTTAGCAGTGATGATACAATGAAAGATGATGCATCTGCAAAGAACAGATGTAAGTATTAATACTATTTCCTGGTACTACCAGTATTCTGGACACTATGCATATAATATTATCTCTCCTGAAAATATCCCATACAGCTGTGGTTAAATTGTCCCTCTAAAAAGCAGAAGTTAGGAATCTTAACACAGAATTACTAATAATTACTCCATTCTCTTCTCTTTTTCTAACTGCCCTCCAACCATTTCTCCACTGGGAAGGTTTCAAAATCAATAGAACAGGTCTGAATTCAGGCAGGATTCAATCAACCTACATAAAATTGTGTGGCATTAACAGACATGGCAAACACTTGCCATGTCTAAATATCACCTTTGAAAGATAATGCTAGATTTAAAAGCATATTCATCCTAGAGTTTTCTATGTGGTGTGTGAATTGGAAATTCACAAAGCAGTGATGTGCAAACATGAATCTCATTGTATTTTCACATCTCTGTGTGTATTCCTTTGATCAGCCCCCATATTTTCCTGCAACAAGAAAACTAAATTCAAAATAGTTCAGATCAGTCCTGTAACTTTTTTAGTTTCTTTTAACTAAAACATATTCTGTCTCCAGGGATTTGTATTCTGTCAAATCCAAGGATTATTAGTACTGTTATTGATTTTCATCTAGTGCCATTCTGTCTCAAGTCTTTTACTCACCACTTCCTTATGTCTGAACTTTAAACTTCCATAGTCCTCCTCCTGACAATTCCTGGCAGCCTTGGCCTCAGAGAGGTAAAGGGTGAGACCTCAGGGCATCTGGCTGAATGTTGGTGATGGGAGGTGGTTCTGCATCTGGTTGTGGTCCCTCCTTAGCTGAGTCTGGTGCTTGTATATCATACACACACACACACACACACACACACACAGAGTATATATTCATTGTATATATACAATGGAATACTACTCAACCATAAAAAAGAATGAAGTCATGCTGTTTGCAGCAACATGGAAGGACCTAGAGATTATAATACAAATGAAGTAAGTCAGACAGAGAAAGACAAATATCATGTGCTATCACTTATATGTAGGATCTAAAATATGATACAAATAAACTTATTTACAAAAAAGAAACAGACTCACAGACATAGAAAACAAACTATGGTTACCAAAAGGGAAAGGGGGTGGGAAAGGGATAAATTAGGAGTTTGGGATTAATAGACACAAGCTACTATATATAAAACAGATAAACAACAAGGCCATACTATATAGCATAGGAAACTATATTCAATATCCTGTAATAAGCCATAAAGAAAGACTATAAAAAAGAATATACATATACATACACATATATGTATAATGAAATTACTTTGCTGTATACCAGAAACTAACACAACATTGTAAATCAGCTATGCTGCTGCTGCTGCTGCTGCTAAGTCGCTTCAGTCGTGTCCAACTCTGTGCGACCCTATAGATGGCAGCCCACCAGGCTCCCCCGTCCCTGGGATTCTCCAGGCAAGAACACTGGAGTGGGTTGCCATTTCCTTCTCCAATGCATGAAAGTGAAAAGTGAAAGGGAAGTCGCTCAGTCGTGTCCGACCCTTAGCGACCCCATGGACTCCAGCCTTCCCGGCTCCTCCATCCATGGGATTTTCCAGGCAAGAGTACTGGAGTGGGGTGCCATTGCCTTCTCCGAAACCAGCTATACTTCAATTAAAAAAAGTTTAAAAATAAACTATTTGGCAATACATCTAAAGAATCATGAAACATTTGTACCATTTGACATAATAATCAAAATTCCAAGAAAAGAACAGGCTAAAATCTAAAGGTATTCATTATAGAACTATGAAAAATGGAAAGCAACCTGACAGGTAATAAGGTAAATTATGCATGAGAAATTACCAGTTTCATGATGCAGTCATTAAAAGTGATGATGGCAAAAATTAAGTAGCAACCTAAAAACATACTACCTCCCCAGAACATAAATTGTGTTTCTGCTATGACTACAACTAAGTTAAAATTAGGTATGTATTCCAGCATGAACTGGAAAAATAATTTATTTTATTTTAAGATGGTAGAATCTGAAGCATTTTAAAAATTTCATTTCTTCATTTATTTCGAAAAGCACGATACAGGCAGTGGCTTTGTGGTATTGACTATGACACAGGGTGAAAAATATATTTTCTATCCTCTACTGGTGTGTGTCTGTACACACACACACACATACTCTGGTATGTAAATTGTATTTCATTATAGTTTCATTATAAGCTCCCCTGGTGGCTCAGTGGTAAAGAACCTGCCTGCGATGCAAGAGTCCCAGGAGACTTGGGTATGCTCCCTGGGTTGGGAAGATCCCCTGGAGGAGGGCATGGCAACCCACTCCAGTACGCTTGCCTACAGAATCCCATGGACAGTGGAGCCTGACGACTTACAGTCCACAGGGTCACAAAGAGTTGGACACAGCTGAAGTAACTTAGCACTCATGCATAACATGCTGATATATTCATATAACAAATATATATACACATATATATGTATTTTTTTCTAAAATGATAGTAACCACATATGAAAAATAATGGTACTAGTGGTAAAGAACCCATCTGCCAACGCAGGAGACATAAGAGAAAAGGGTTCGATCCCTGGTTCGGGAAGATCCCCCTTGGAGGGGGCATGGCAACCCACTCCAGTATTCTTGCCTGGAGAATCCCATGCACAGAGAAGCCTGGTGGACTACAGTCCACAGGGTCACACAGAGTTGGACACGACTGAAGCAACTTAGCACACACAGCACAAAAAGAAAGGATTATTCATATCCTCACCATCCTAATTCAACAAGGAGAAAGAAATCTAAGGATTTCTTTTGTATGCTTTGAGTTTCTTCTCAGTAAATAAAAATTTAAAAATTTTACCTGAGTCATTCATTTAAAAAAATAATTAAAATAAAAATTATCTAGTTTCCATTGTTTTGATATTCGTGTCTTGCTTTAAAATCATCAGTTTAGAAATATCTTCCAAGAGGTTATCTAATCTTTCCCACACATACAGAAAATATGGTACTTAATCCATCTGAAATATGTTCACCTGCTACTGTAGTTATTTTCAAGAAAGGGAAAGACATGATTTACTTCTATCAGTTATTCCTTCTGTGTCTGCCTATCTCTTCCCTGACAATGGTTGCCTTCTTTCCTGCCATATTTGGGGAAAGGGAAGTATGTTTCAAGTCTACATCTAAGTAAGCCTGTGCAGCCTTCTCCATTGCTCCTAGGGTCATCTTGGGCTCTATTCACTCCACTCTTGGTCATGGCCAAGAATTCTGGGATGCAATGCCAACTGATTTTACTAGAGGATGGGTTGTCAGGTGGAGGAGGCTACAATTCCCTTATGATTATGCAGTTGAATTTTACTGGATGTTCATGGGTTTAAGAGAAAAAGAAAAAGAAGAGAAATTTCAGTTCAGCCCCAAACAGGAAACAATATTAGACATTACTCTTATAAGTTCAATGTCTTTATTATCCCTGGTAGTTTCCCAACCCAGGCCTGCCGCTATGCTGCTAGGAGCTGCTTCTCCTTTTTTTCTCTTCCTAGATGTCAGCTTAATATCCCAAGTTGCTTCTACTTTCTAGTTCAAAGCAATTTATGTATCTAACAAGCCAGGGGTTCTTCACTGGGGACAGTTTTGCCTTCCCTGCCTCAGGGGACATTTGTCAATATTGGGAGACTTTTGATTGTCATGACTTAGCAGTGAGTAATTCTCCTGGCATCTAATGGGTAGAGGCCGTGTGCTGGGTTAAGTCGCTTCTGTCATGTCCAACTCTTCACGATCCTATGGGCTGTTAGCCTGACAGGTTCCTCTGTCCATGGGATTCTCCAGGCAAGAATACTGGAGTGGGTTGCCATTCCCTTCTCCAGGGGATCTTCCCAACCCAGGGATTGAACCTGCCTCTCTTATGTCTCCTGCGCTGGCAGGCAGGTTCTTTACCACTAGCACTGCCTGGGAAGCCTGCTTCCCAGGCGACCATGGAGGCTGCTAAATATCTTACACTGTACAGGACAAATGCCCATAACAAAGAACTAGCCAGCCTAAAATGTCAGCTCTGTGAACACTGAGAAACCCTGATCTAACTCCAAACCAAGCCAACCAAACCAGGATCAGGGAATCTGCAAATCCAGATTCTGATTAAGCTGTTCTGCCAAGCAATGGGCCAATTACATCAAGACTTCACCCCTAGCAATATAAAGAATCTACAAACATTTCTTTAGCATATCTTTATTTGATTTTTGAGCAGTTATAATACCCATGAATTTTTTTAAAGTAAAAGATCAGTAGAAACATTTTTACTTTTCCTGTTCAAAAAACGTCCTTTAAGGTTGGGGATATTTTATTCCAGTTACAATTGTGTCTAGACTGCTTTTCTTTTGGGTAAGTATCAACACTCCTTTTTCTGAAGCCTTATTAAAAGAGATGCTGAATTGAGCATCTATTGGTTGCAGAAAACCACAGCCCCTGCCCATGGCTGGGTGACTCCACAGGTGCAGAAGTCAGGAAATTAGTACTGTGGTTAAAATTGCTCATTTTTATAGTTTATTTCACTTGGGTATTGTGCACATCTCATCATGATGCTTGCCCTATTGTATCATGACTTCCTAGTTACTTATTTGATTTCAACATTCCATCGCCACACTTCTCAACTGGTAAGTCCTTAAAGGCATCTTCAATCCCAGTACAGTGCTGGGCCCATAGAAGACCCTCAACAATTGTCTGCTGAGTAAATACATGAGTAATTGCTCAGTAGAATCAGGTAGAAATGAAATAACAAAGTTTAAGTTTAGGTATGAGGGCTTCCCAGGTGGCTCAATGGTAAAGAATCTGCCTGCCAATGCAGGAGACACAGGTTCAATCCCCAAGTTGGTATGATCCCCTGGAGAAGGGAATGGCAACTCACTCCAGTATTCTTGTCTGGGAAATCCCATGGATAGAGGAGCCTGTTGGCTTACAGTCCTTGGGGTCACAAAAGAGTTGGACACAATTTAGTGTCCAAGCAACAACAAGAAGTTTAGGTATGAAGAAGGACTTGAATTAATTATGCATATGACAGAGGATGAGATGGCTGGATGGCATCACTGACTCGATGGACGTTAAGTCTCAGGGAACTCCGGGAGTTGCTGATGGACAGGGAGGCCTGGCGTGCTGTGATTCATGGGGTCGCAAAGAGTCAGACACGACTGAGCGACTGATCTGATCTGATCTGATCTGATGTGGAAAAGATACATCCTTAAAGTTCCAATCACATGAATGCAAACTTTCACAATACTAATTCTTTTAAAGAGTGACTTTTTTAAAGCAATTTCTTTAAATCTATTTCCTCTGGTCCAATTTACTCAGAGAAACAAAATGGCAAGTCTAAAAAATAATGTATGTAAACATACAAATGTATTTTAACTATTTTCTGGGACCTATAAGGATCTGAAACCGGAGTACATATCTGAAATGAATAGGGAGATCCCAACTCTAGAGATTTTGAACAATATGATATGAGGCCTAGGAAACTGGATTTTTAAAGAAATACAGCTTGTGATTCTGGTCTAGTTCATTTGGAGTCTCATCCTGAGAGACATTCTTTGTAACAATAGCTCATAAACTGAGGTATGCCTTGGAACTATGTTCTCAGACCTCAGCCTAGTGCCATTTACTCTCATTTGCCATAAAAATGACTTTTAGGAGAAGCATGGCTGAAATTCCTTACATCTTGTCCATCTATGGTCACATTGGTCAATTGGTCATGTTCTGAACTGGAGAAGGTGTAACTCCAACCACGGTTAATTTAAGTGGTCCAGCTCAAAGAACAGGGGAACATTGAGAGGCACAGTTCGTTAAATTATGATGTGAAGGCAGATGCAGACTTCCTAAAGGAGAATTCTAAGTGCCTGTGAGGACTTAGAAATTAAAAGATGCTTGCTCGTTGGAAGATAAGTTATGACCAACATAGACAGCATATTAAAAAGCAGAGACATTACATTGCTAACAAAGGTCCATGTAGTCAAAGCTATGGTTTTTCCAGTAGTCATGTATGGATGTGAGAGTTGGACCATGAAGAAAGCTGAGCACTGAAGAATTGATGCTTTTGAACTGTGGTGTTGGAGAAGACTCTTGAGAGACCCTTGGACTGTAAGGAGATCAAACCAATTAATCCTAAAGGGAATCAGTTCTGAATAGTCATTGGAAGAACTGATGCTGAAGATGAAACTCCAATACTTTGGCCACCTGATGCGAAGAGAGGACTCATTTGAAAAGACCCTGATGCTGGGAAAGATTGAAGGCAGGAGGAGAAGGGGACAACAGAGGATGAGATGGTTGGATGGCATCACTGACTCAATTGACATGAGTTTGCGTAAACTCTGGGAGTTGGTGATGGACATGGAGGCCTGGTGTGCTGCAGTCCATGGGGTCACAAAGAGTTGGATATGACAGAGCGACTGAATTGTGAGGGCTTTATAGCTAGGTTGCTGTCACTGTTTATTAATTTCATGTGCACACTCAGTCATGTCCACCTCTTTGCGACCCCATGAATTGTAGCCCACCAGGATCCCCAGTCCATGGAATTTTCCAGGCAAGAATACTGGAGTGGGTTGCCATTCCTTCTCCATGAGATCGTCCTGTCCCAGGGATTAAACATGTGTCTCCTGCATTGCAGGCAGATTCTTTACTGATGAGCCAGCAAGAGGAGCCCTTTATTAATTTTAGCTCATTTTATTTCAAACCACAGTTTTTACTTGGGCTTAATAAACTGTGTTATTCTTATTATGTTCAAAAGTCATCAGTAGGCTTAATAAAATGAAATGAATAGGGAAATGAAGAATAAAAAAAAAAAGAGAAGTTGTACTTCAGTTAAGTAGGCAAGGGCTGGTAGAAAGAAATGAAGCTAAAACACATTAGAGTCTTTTTAGAAGAGTCTGAGAGGAGGAGCCCAGATGGTCCATGTCATGGTCAAACCTCAGGAATAGAAACAGCACTGAGCATGGTGAGACATCAGCCTAAGTCCAATTCATCAAGAGTTTGCCTGCCAGATTCCCAAGAGCCCTGGATCTTTCCACTTTACAAGGCTCCCTAAGATAGGAAACGAACGGTCAAGGATCACTGTCTAACCTCCAATTCCTTACTTCCACTTCCACTGCGCAGTCTGCCTCCAGCACAGCGATAAGAACAGGGACTTTGTTTGCTCACTCCTGTCCTCAGTTTTTAAATTGCCCAGAGATGTAATTCTTGATGTTTTGAATGAAAGAACAAACACCAAGTCCAACATCTCAGGGTTTCACAGGCAGGAAGGAAAATGTTGTTCCACGCACCAGGCAGTAAGTTCTAAGAGGGACAGCTGGAAAAATAGTACAAAGATCATGGTCTTCCGATTAGCTTTATTATTTTTATTTCTGGTATAAACACTCTTAATTTGATAAAAGCTTAATTCTGGTAACCACTGATAAATTTCTGTATAAGTTTAAAAGAACAGAGGTTGTGATATATATAAAGAGCAAAGGAAACTTGCAAATGGCTCATTAGAATGCTGTCATGTCTTTGATTCTGGACAAAGGAACTATCAAAATAACAATATAAACTTCATAAAACAAAAAACCATAAAGTCATGATTCATCCAAATACTTCATCTTCAGAGATTATTTATAACTGAGTATGTTGATATTACTTCTCCTAGAATGGTTTTTTTAGAGACTTCTTTGAGAAGGTGTGAGAGAAACTTTCTTAAATAAAATGAGGATTAATTTGGTCAAAAATATTAATAAGACCTTCAAGCCATTTGTGTAGTCCCTTCCTTAGGCATTAAAAGTTAGTTAATTTTTAAATTAAAACAATTTTCATGTACATCTGTATTTCTCGGTTCTGGTCAGCAGCCAAAAAAGATGAAGAAAAAGATGTGGTCACTTCCCAAGCAGAGGATGCTGGGTATTTTAAGCTATGTAAAGTTTATATTCTTCCACTATTTCTTAGTTTATTACTCAGGATCCAATTCATTGTGTTTGCAGATAATGCAACAGTAGCAAAACTGGCATATTATACAGGCTTGCACTTAATCTTAATAAAATAAGACAAAGGCAAAAATTATGCTTATTTTTCCAGGAGAAGAAAACATATGGAGAAAGTATACTTAAAGGCATAATGAAAAAAGTATTAATTAAAATTCTTTGGTTATCAAAATTTGACTATTTAGTATTAACTAAAACTGGTAGCATTCAGGTCTGAATAGGTACATGCATGTACGCTTAGTCACTCAGTCGTGTCCGACTCTTTGCAATCCTATGGACTGTAGCCTGCCAGGCTCCTCTGTCCATGGGGCTTCTCCAGGCAAGATATTGGAGTGGGTTGCCATGCCCTTCTCCAGGGGATCTTCCCAATCCAGGAATCAAACCCATGACTCCTGTGTCTCCCGCGTTGCAGGCAGATTCTTTACTTACTGAGCCATCAGGGAAGCCCTCCAAACAGTACATGGGGTGCTTTTTAGGATGGCACAAAGGGCTTAATATTTTAAAACATATTCTTTCCAGTAGAATTGACAGTGTAGGGTCCTTCATGGGTTTGTGATTGTCTTGTCATACGAATTAGCCAAAAGTTAAAAGTTGTCCTACTTTCTGCTTCCAAAACTCTTTACATTTCCATATCTTCTTTTGGGAGCATTGGTAGCTCAGCTGGTAAAGAATCTGCCTGCAATGTGGGACACCTGGGTTCTATCCCTGGGTTGGAAAGATGGAGACCTGGATTCGATCCCTGGGTTGGGATGATCCCCTGGAGAAGAGAATGACTACCCACTCCAGTATTCTGGCCTGGAGAGTTCCACGGACTGTATAGTCCATGGGGTTGCAAAGAGTCAGACACGACTGAGCAACTTTCACTTCACTTCTCTCCTTTACCCAATAATGATTCAATTCTGAGTCCAATAGCTTGCTATTCCTACATACTGCTTCTGAGATACACAAGCATGATCTGTGTGAAACTCTAGAAGCTTCATCAATAAAACAGTTGATGGAAGTCTTAAAAAGTCCTTGTGTCACTGAAAAGCACAAGAGAAACAAGACCCTCTAGACCACTTAGTCCATTAATTGAAGATTACAACTTATCATGGATGCCCTAAGCAGTCATCAGTTCTGGCTAGACAATTAGATTTTTGACTTCTTTGTTTATACTGTATGGGTACTTGATATGTATATTTAGATTGCCTTAGGGTTTTTATCATCATAAAATAATACAAAGAACGCAAAGAATGGGTGATTATGCCAAATTATTCTCAGTAAAGATCTACCCTTGAAGTTGTTGATTTTTGGCTTTTGGACTATGTTTCACTATCTTGAGGATTTCTTAGCTATATATTGAACACATTTTCACCCCTGTCACAAGAACATAAGAGAGTAACAGTGAGAGAGAGAAGACCAGCTCAACAAGGACGTTTATCTCATTTCTAGACTCAGGAGGCAATTTGGAAGACTGAATTTAAATGTCAAGAAAGTGCAATTTTAAGCTATTTCTCATTGGCTTAAGAAGATAAGATTAAAATATTTTTAATTTGGATTTTTACAAGTCTAGTAATCTCTACAAGTGTTAGTCGCTCAGTTGTCTCTGACTTTGCAACCCTGTGGACTGTAGCCCACCAGGCTCCTCTGTCCATGGGATTTTTCAGGCAATAATACTGGAGTGGGTTGCCATTCCCTTCTCCAGGGGAATCTCCCTAACCCAGGTATCAAACCCGGGTCCCCTACATTGCAGGTAGATTCTTTACCGTCTGAGCCACCAGGGTGATTTCTAAATGTGTGTGTGTTTCTTTTTTTTTTTCAAATAACTGTGTAGATTTCAGTGTTTAAGCTGCTGGATTCCTGCATCTAAATATTGACTAGTTTGCAGTCTTGCATACTGTCTCTCTCTAATCTCATTTCTTAATCACAACTTGAAAGTAAGGAAATGGGACAAAAACTAGGCAGCAATTGCTGAAATAGATTTTTAATTATAGTCTTTTGCTTAACTTTTGTTTTAGTGCTCCAACTTCTAAATAATCTGATGGTCTGGGAAACAGGAAGAGAGTGAAAAAATTTTCATTTCAAATCTCTCTTTTCATTTCAAGGTCTGTGAGATTAAAAACTTGGCTGCAGGTTACTGGTGTATGTAAAGACTTGAGTCTATGCCAAGGCAACTTAGAATGCAGTATGTGCTGGAATGTTTGAAATTTATTTCTATGTATAACATTTGATGATTCCAGCCTTCTCTATATTTTCCACTTCCCCATGGATGCTTACTCCTTGGAAGGAAAGTTATGACCAACCTAGAGAGCATATTCAAAAGCAGAAGCATTACTTTGCCAACAAATTTCCATCTAGTCAAGGCTATGGTTTTTCCAGTGGTCATGTATGGATGTGAGAGTTAGACTGTGAAGAAAGCTGAGTGCCGAAGAATTGATGCTTTTGAACTGTGGTGTTGGAGAAGACTCTCAAGAGTCCCTTGGACTGCAAGGAGATCCAGCCAGTCCATTCTAAAGGAGATCAGCCCTGGGATTTCTTTGGAAGGAATGATGCTAAAGCTGAAACTCCAGTACTTTGGCCACCTCATGTGAAGAGTTGACTCATTGGAAAAGACTCTGATGCTGGGAGGGATTGAGGGCAGGAGGAGAAGGGGATGACAGAGGATGAGATGGCTGGATGGCATCACTGACTCGATGGACGTGAGTCTGAGCGAACTCCGGGAGTTGGTGATGGACAGGGAGGCCTGGCGTGCTGCTATTCATGGGGTCGCAAAGAGTCAGACAGGACTGAGCGACTGAACTGAATTGAATTGATGACTGACATCTTTCCTTCCCCAGCTCTCAGGAGATGACCTTTATGTTTTCATGAATAGGTAGTAAGAGCATTGTGAAAACACAGGGAGCCCAGCCTGGTGCTCTGTGGTGACCTAGGGTGTGGGGAGGGAATGGAGGTGGGAGGGAATGGAAGTGGGAGGAAGGCTCCAGAAAGAGGGGATATATATATAAGTTATGGCTGTGTGGCAAAAACCAAGACAACACTGTAAAACAATTACACTCCAATTAAAGAAAAAAATAAGCATGATATGCAGTCCGTCTGTTGTCCTCTACTCTTAAAAAATTTTTTTGCATCAGGTTATTAAGTAGCCAAGAGCATAAGACACTGTTGAGTATATCTTAAGATCCAACTCATTCTATCAGTATTCTGCGTACCTCTTTGCTACTGACTTGGCTGAGTTTTATTTTAGTGAGTAACTATCTATTTGTTTATTTAGTTTTAGTCCCAATTCTTGTTTTTTATATATATATATATATCGGTCTTTTATAGCCACAGTGTTTTGGAAACCAAGGTAGAATTTATCTCATAGAAATTCTGGTTATAAATTTTGTTTTTATAATTTATAAATTTGCAAATTATGTCTTTTCCTAATGATATTTTTAAAAGATTTGTTTTTCAAAATTGATTCTAAAGCAATTAACTTTTGAGAGTTTGTTCTCTTCTGGAATTGAGTCCTTTATTGATACATTATTTTTAATTTTTCTTCCAGTTTTTAGTTTGTCTTTTTAGTTTCCTAACAGTGTCCTTTGAGGAGCACAAGTTTTTCATTTTGACAGTTGAATATATCAAATTTTCCTTTTATGACTCATGTTTATGTGTCATAACATCATATCATTTATTTTATGACTCATACCTGTGAGCCTCTCATATCCTATGAAATCTTTGCCTAACCCAAGGTCACAAAGATATTTTTCCTGTATTTTCCACTAGAAGTTTTACAATTTGGGGGGTTTACATGTAGGTCATTTATTATTGAGTTTTAAGCACTCTTTATATCTTTCAGTTAACAGTCTTTTAACAGATATATATATTTTTTAATTTATTTTTTGGAGGCTAATTACTTTATAATATTGTGTTGGTTTTGCCATACATTGACATGAATCAGTCACAGATGTACATGTGTTCGCCATCCTGAACCCCCCTACCACCTCCCTCTGCATCCCATCCCTCTGGGTCATCCCAGTGCACCAGCCCCGAGCACCCTGTGTCATGCATCGAACCTGAACTGGCGATCCGTTTCACATATGATAATATACATGTCTCAATGCCATTCTCCCAAACCATCCCACCCTCGCCCTCTCCCACAGAGTCCAAAAGACTGTTCTATACATCAGTGTCTCTTTTGCTGTCTCACATACAGGGTTATCGTTACCATCTTTCTAAATTCCATATATATGCATTAGTATACTGTATTGGTGTTTTTCTTTCTGGCTTACTTCACTCTGTATAATAGGTTCCAGTTTCATCCACCTCATTAGAACTGATTCAAATGAAGTCTTTTTAATGGCTGAGTAATATTCCATTGTGTATATGTACCACAGCTTTCTTATCCATTCATCTGCTGATGGACATCTAGGTTGCTTCCATGTCCTGGCTATTATAAACAGTGCTGTGATGAACACTGGGGTACACGTGTCTTTTTCAATTCTGGTTTCCTCGGTGTGTATGCCCAGCAGTGGGATTGCTGGGTCGTATGGCAGTTCTATTTCCAGTTTTTAAAGGAATCTCCACACTATTCTCCATAGTGGCTGTACTAGTATGCATTCCCACCAACAGTGTAAGAGGGTTCCCTTTTCTCCACACCCTCTCCAGCATTTATTGCTTGTAGACTTTTGGATCGCAGCCATTCTGGCTGGCGTGAAATGGTACCTCATAGTGGTTTTGATTTGCATTTCTCTGATAATGAGTGATGTGGAGCATCTTTTCATGTGTTTTTTAGCCATCTGTATGTCTTCTTTGGAGAAATGTCTGTGTAGTTCTTTGGCCCATTTTTTGATTGGGTCGTTTATTTTTCTAGAATTGAGCTGTAGGAGTTGCTTGTATCTTTTTGAGATTAATTCTTTGTCAGTTGCTTCATTTGCTATTATTTTCTCCCATTCTGAAGGCTGTCTTTTCACCTTGCTTATAGTTTCCTTCGTTGTGCAAAAGCTTTTAATTTTAATTAGGTCCCACTTGTTTATTTTTGCTTTTATTTCCAATATTCTTGGAGGTGGGTCATAGAGGATCCTGCTGTGATTTATGTGGGAGAGTGTTTTGCCTATGTCTTCCTCTAGGAAGACATAGTTCCTAGACATAGTTCCTAGGCATAGACTTCCTTTATAGTTTCTGGCCTTACATTTAGCTCTTCAATCCATTTTGAGTTTATTTTTGTTTATGGTGTTAGATAACAGATATATTTTTGAAATATCTTCTCCCAGTCTTTGGCTTGTCTTCTCATTCTCTTGAAGTATTTTATTATTATTACATTTTACCTCCTTTTTTGGTTTATTTGCTATAAATTTTTGTTTTATTTCAATAGTTTCTTTATGGTTTATAAGCTACACCTTTCCCTTATCACAGCTTAAAACCCTTAAGTATATTTTATCACTTATACTATGAGAATCTTATATGATAATATACTTTTACTTCTTCCCTCTGGATACTTGAGCCATTGTTGTCACAGATTTTATTTTTTAAAATACTAAACCTCACACATACTGTTACTATTTTTTTTGTTACTATTTTTTAAAACTGTCCTTTCAGTCAGTTCAGTTCAGTTGCTCAGTCATGTCTGACTCTTTGCGACCCCATGAATAGCAGCACGCCAGGCCTCCCTGTCCATCATTAACTCTCGGAGTTCACTCAAACTCACGTCCATCGAGTCAGTGATGCCATCCAGCCATCTCATCCTCTGCCGTCCCCTTCTCCTGCCCCCAATCCCTCCCAGCATCAGAGTCTTTTCCAATGAGTCAACTCTTTGCATGAGGTGGCCAAAGTACTGGAGTTTCAGCTTTAGCATCATTCCTTCCAAAGAACACCCAGGACTGATCTCTTTTAGAATGGACTGGTTGGATCTCCTTGCAGTCCATGGACTCTCAAGAGTCTTCTCTAACACCACAGTTCAAAAGCATCAATTCTTCGGCACTCAGCTTTATTCACAGTCCAACTCTCACATCCATACATGACTACTGGAAAAACCATAGCCTTGACTAGATGGACCTTTGTTGGCAAAGTAATGCTTCTGCTTTTGAATATGCTATCTAGGTTGGTCATAACTTTCCTTCCAAGGAGCAAGCATCTTTTAATTTCATGGCTGAAATCACCATCTGCAGTGATTTTGGAGCCCCAAAAAATAAAGTCTGACACTGTTTCCACTGTTTCCCCACCTATTTGCCATGAAGTGATGGGACCAGATGCCATGATCTTTGTTTTCTGAATGTTGAGCTTTAAGCCAACTTTTTCATTCTCCTCTTTCACTTTAATCAAGAAGCTTTTTAGTTCCTCTTCGCTTTCTGCCATAAGGGTGGTGTTATCTGCATATCTCAGGTTATTGATATTTCTCCCGGCAATCTTTTTTTTTTTTTCACTTTTAAAAAAATTAAAAAAATTTTTTTATTTTATTTTTTAACTTTACAATACTGTATTGGTTTTGCTATATATCAAAATGAATCCATCACAGGTATACAGGTGTTCCCCATCCTGAACCCTCCTCCCTCCTCCCTCCCCATATCATCCCTCTGGGTTGTCCCAGTGCACCAGCCCCAAGCATCTAGTATTGTGCATCAAACCTGGACTGGCAACTCATTTCATATATGATATTATACATGTTTCAATGCCATTCTCCCAAATCATCTCACCCTCTCTCTCTCCCACAGAATCCAAAAGACTGTTCTATACATCAGTGTCTCTTTTGCTGTCTCACATACAGGGTTATTGTTACCATCTTTCTAAATTCCATGTATATGCGTTAGTATATTGTATTGGTGTTTTTCTTTCTGGCTTACTTCATTCTGTATAACAGGCTCCAGTTTCATCCACCTCATTAGAACTGATTCAAATGTATTCTTTTTAATGGCTGAGTAATACTCCATTGTGTATACGTACCACAGCTTTCTTATCCATTCATCTGCTGATGGACATCTAGGTTGCTTCCATGTCCTGGCTATTATAAACAGTGCTGCGATGAACACTGGGGTACACGTGTCTCTTTCAATTCTGGTTTCCTCGGTGTGTATGCCCAGCAGTGGGATTGCTGGATCATAAGGCAGTTCTATTTCCAGTTTTTTAAGGAATCTCCACACTGTTCTCCATAGTGGCTGTACTAGTGTGCATTCCCACCAACAGTGTAAGAGGGTTCCCTTTTCTCCACACCCTCTCCAGCATTTATTGCTTGTAGACTTTTGGATCACAGCCATTCTGACTGGCATGAAATGGTACCTCATAGTGGTTTTGATTTGCATTTCTCTGATAATGAGTGATGTGGAGCATCTTTTCATGTGTTTTTTAGCCATCTGTATGTCTTCTTTGGAGAAATGTCTGTGTAGTTCTTTGGCCCATTTTTTGATTGGGTCGTTTATTTTTCTAGAATTGAGCTGTAGGAGTTGCTTGTATCTTTTTGAGATTAATTCTTTGTCAGTTGCTTCATTTGCTATTATTTTCTCCCATTCTGAAGGCTGTCTTTTCACCTTGCTTATAATTTCCTTTGTTGTGCAGAAGCTTTTAAGTTTAATTAGGTCCCATTTGTTTATTTTTGCTTTTATTTCCAATATTCTGGGAGGTGGGTCATAGAGGATCCTGCTGTGATGTATGTCAGAGAGTGCTTTGCCTATGTTCTCCTCTAGGAGTTTTATAGTTTCTGGTCTTATGTTTAGATCCTTAATCCATTTTGAGTTTATTTTTGTGTATGGTGTTAGAAAGTGTTCTAGTTTCATTCTTTTACAAGTGGTTGACCAGATTTCCCAGCACCACTTGTTAAAGAGATTGTCTTTAATCCATTGTATATTCTTGCATCCTTTGTCAAAGATAAGGTGTCCATATGTGCGTGGATTTATCTCTGGGCTTTCTATTTTGTTCCATTGCTCTATATTTCTGTCTTTGTGCCAGTACCATACTGTCTTGATGACTGTGGCTTTGTAGTAGAGCCTGAAGTCAGGCAGCTTGATTCCTCCAGTTCCATTCTTCTTTCTCAAGATTGCTTTGGCTATTTGAGGTTTTTTGTATTTCCATACAAATTGTGAAATTATTTGTTCTAGCTCTGTGAAGAATACCGTTGGTAGCTTGATGGGGATTGCATTGAATCTATAAATTGCTTTGGGTAGTATACTCATTTTCACTATATTGATTCTTCTGATCCATGAACATGGTATATTTCTCCATCTCTTAGTGTCCTCTTTGATTTCTTTCACCAGTGTTTTAAAGTTTTCTATATATAGGTCTTTAGTTTCTTTAGGTAGATGTATTCCTAAGTATTTTATTCTTTCCGTTGCAATGGTGAATGGAATTGTTTCCTTAATTTCTCTTTCTATTTTCTCATTATTAGTGTATAGGAATGCAAGGGATTTCTGTGTGTTGATTTTATGTCCTGCAACTTTACTATAGTCATTGATTAGTTCTAGTGATTTTCTGGTGGAGTCTTTAGGGTTTTCTATATAGAGGATCATGTCATCTGCAAACAGTGAGAGTTTTACTTCTTCTTTTCCAATTTGGATTCCTTTTATTTCTTTTTCTGCTCTGATTGCTGTGGTCAAAACTTCCAAAACTATGTTGAATAGTAATGGTGAAAGTGGGGACTCTTGTCTTGTTCCTTACTTTAGAGGAAATGCTTTCAGTTTTTCACCATTGAGGATAATGTTTGCTGTGGGTTTGTCATATATAGCTTTTATTATGTTGAGGTATGTTCCTTCTATTCCTGCTTTCTGGAGAGTTTTTATCATAAATGGATGTTGAATTTTGTCAAAGGCTTTCTCTGCATCTATTGAGATAATCATATGATTTTTATTTTTCAATTTGTTAATGTGGTGTATTACATTGATTGATATGTGGATATTGAAGAATCCTTGCATCCCTGGGATAAAGCCCACTTGGTCATGGTGTATGATCTTTTCAGTGTGTTGTTGGATTCTGATTGCTAGAATTTTGTTAAGGATTTTTGCATCTATGTTCATCAGTGATATTGGCCTGTAGTTTTCTTTTTTTGTGGGATCTTTGTCAGGTTTTGGTATTAGGGTGATGGTGGCCTCATAGAATGAGTTTGGAAGTTTACCTTCCTCTGCAATTTTCTGGAAGCGTTTGAGTGGGATAGGTGTTAGCTCTTCTCTAAATTTTTGGTAGAATTCAGCTGTGAAGCCGTCTGGACCTGCGCTTTTGTTTGCTGGAAGATTTCTGATTACAGTTTCAATTTCCATGCTTGTGATGCGTCTATTAAGATTTTCTATTTCTTCCTGGTCCAGTTTTGGAAAGTTGTGCTTTTCTAAGAATTTGTCCATTTCTTCCACATTGTCCATTTTATTGGCATATAATTGCTGATAGTAGTCTCTTAGGATCCTTTGTATTTCTGTGTTGTCTGTTGTGATCTCTCCATTTTCATTTCTAATTTTATTGATTTGATTTTTCTCCTTTTGTTTCTTGATGAGTCTAGCTAATGGTTTGTCAATTTTATTTATCCTTTCAAAGAACCAGCTTTTGGCTTTGTTGATTTTTGCTATGGTCTCTTTTGTTTCTTTTGCATTTATTTCTGCCCTAATTTTTAAGGTTTCTTTTCTTCTATTAACCCTGCGGTTCTTCATTTCTTCCTTTTCTAGTTGCTTTAGGTGTAGAGTTAGGTTATTTATTTGACTTTTTTCTTGTTCTTGAGGTGTGCCTGTATTGCTATGAACTTCCCCCTTAGGACTGCTTTTACAGTGTCCCACAGGTTTTGGGTTGTTGTGTTTTCATTTTCATTCATTTCTATGCAAATTTTTATTTCTTTTTTGATTTCTTCTGTGATTTGTTGGTTATTCAGCAGCGTGTTGTTCAGCCTCCATATGTTGGCATTTTTAATAGTTTTTCTCCTGTAATTGAGATCTAATCTTACTGCATTGTGGTCAGAAAAGATGCTTGGAATGATTTCAATTTTTCTGAATTTACCAAGGCTAGATTTGTGGCCCAGGAAGTGATCTATCCTGGAGAAGGTTCCGTGTGCGCTTGAGAAAAAGGTGAAATTCATTGTTTTGGGATGAAATGTCCTATAGATATCAATTAGGTCTAACTGGTCTATTGTATCGTTTAAAGTTTGTTTCCTTGTTAATTTTCTGTTTAGTTGATCTATCCATAGGTGTGAGTGGGGTATTAAAGTCTCCCACTATTATTGTGTTATTGTTAATTTCTCCTTTCATACTTGTTAGCATTTGTCTTACATATTGCGGTGCTCCTATGTTGGGTGCATATATATTTATAATGTTATATCTTCTTCTTGGATTGATCCTTTGATCATTATGTAGTGACTGTCTTTGTCTCTTTTCACAGCCTTTGTTTTAAAGTCTATTTTATCTGATATGAGTATTGCTACTCCTGCTTTCTTTTGGTCTCTATTTGCATGGAAAATCTTTTTCCAGCCCTTGACTTTCAGTCTGTATGTGTCCCCTGTTTTGAGGTGGGTCTCTTGTAGACAACATATGTAGTCTCCTGGCAATCTTGATTCCAGCCTGTGCTTCTTCCAGCCCAGCATTTCTCATGATGTACTCTGCATATAAGTTAAATAAGCAGGGTGACAATATACAGCCTTGACATACTCCTTTTCCTATTTGGAACCTGTCTGTTGTTCCATGTCCAGTTCTAACTGTTGCTTCTTGACCTGCATACAGGTTTCTCAAGAGGTAGGTCAGGTGGTCTGGTATTCCCATCTCTTTCAGAATTTTCCACAGTTTATTGTGATCCACACAGTCAAAAGCTTTGGTATAGTCAATTGCTGAGGTCCAACCCCGGCTGATCCAGGGTATTTGAAGGGGAGATGGCGTCAGCGACTTATTTAAATATTCATCAAAGATATAAAGAGTAATAGAATGAGGATAGCTCAGTAGGAAAATTCAGTGGAGAAAAGAGGCTGAGTAGCTTGGTTTATGCAGAAAATCAATATAACCTGTTACACCAAGTTAGCTCTGACCACGGAGGCCGCTGGTGCCCTCTCAAATAGCGGAAGGTGCCCCACCTTAGACACCTTCTCGAGTGGGTCTTAGAAGCCCAGGCAAATAAATGATTGCAGAGGTCCTCCACGCTCCAGATGGAAACTTCAGCCGGAATGTGAAAAGAAAGAATGACATGGGGAGACCAAGCTTTGGTGAGCAAGGCCCATAGCTTTATTTTCAAACCGGGCTTTTATACCCTAAGTTACACATAGAGGATAATAGGGGTTGTAAAATCGTGCAAAGTCAGCAGTCTTTGATCCTTATCAAAAACCAGGGTTTCCCTCCTGTAAATTTATCATATACAAATGGTTTAGGTGATTTACATCATCTTCTGGCCAGAAGGCCTATTAACATTTTATGACTCTTGACAAAGGTTTGTCAACCGTAAGACTTATTTTCTCTAAGAGTAATTATTTTAAGATTTGGCGCCATCCTCCAGAGGTGTTAGATAAAGTTGCATTCCTATAGGGCAGAGGTGCAGTGGGTTTACAACAAAGGAAAGAATTTATTACCTTAAGGGTCTAAAGTTGCTAACACCAAGGCCACTACTTATTTTTTCTACATACCAACTATATTAATACACATTCAAGGATATGATACAGGGGATGTGGAAACTTGGCAGCAAGCATTGGCTCATCAATGAAATCTTTTACTAGTTTTATTCTGACAGTTTCTAACTCTCTGAGAGGCTCTAAGCTATTTGAATATCTTAAGCTTCCCGTGCCTCTTGAGGCTGGGAGACTGTAAACAATCGTATGCATAGCTGTAGGAGTCCGGGTAAACTTGTCAGGCGAGTTAGAGAGCTATCTGAGGGGTTTAGATTTAAACACTCCTAATGCCCAGGAACTTTATTAATTGGAGCTGTAAGTTAACTCTTTGTCAGAGAGAGCGAGATGGTGGTGGGGGACAGCCCCCAGTAAAGTCATAGGTGATAGCACAAAGCAATAAAGTATGGAGACTCTGGTTTTTGGGGGGTAGATGCTCGAGAATATCCAGGGGGACTCCTGAGGCTCGATCCCGCCTTTGCATATGCCGAGCCTCCTTCCTCATGACCTTTGCCATGAGTGGAGTGCCTGTCGCCGGCTCCCGGCCGTCAATAAAGCAGAAGTAGATGTTTTTCTGGAACTCTTGCTTTTTTGATGATCCAGCGGATGTTGGCAATTTGATCTCTGGTTCCTCTGCCTTTTCTAAAACCAGCTTGAACAGCTGGAAGTTCACGGTTCACGTATTGCTGAAACCTGGCTTGGAGAATTTTGAGCATTACTTTACTAGCATGTGAGATGAGTGCAGTTTAAATGTATTCAAATAATGAAAAAAAATCTTATATATTTACCCATGTAATTAACATCTCCAGTGGTAATCATTCCTTTGTATAGATCCATATTTCCAATATAATTAATATAATTTTCCAAATAGTTCCAATTTTAACTATTATTTTTCTAATAGTTAAAGTATGCTGATAATTAGTTCTTTTCAGGTTTTTGTGTTTAAAATATTATTTATTTTGCCTTTAGTTTGAACAATATTTTTGCCTGTAGTAGAATTTTAGGTTGAAAGTGTTTTTTTTTTTTTTTAGTATTTTAAAGACATTGCTTCATTGTCTAATTAGTTGTATTGTTTCCAGTGTTGAATCTTCTATTATTCTTTCTTTGTTTTTCTGCATTCTGCATATATCATGTGATATATACCCGTGTTTGCTGACTGCTTAAAAAAATGTTCCCTTTACCATTGGTTTTGATTATGATGTGCCTTGATGTAGTTTCATTTTTCTTGTGCTTGAATTTGTGGGTTTATAATTTTCATCAAACTTGGAAAAGTTTTGGTTATTATTTTTTCAAATATTTTTTCCTGCCTTCATCTCTCACACCTCTTGCTAGCTCAAATGATTAATACACATATATTAGTTCACTTGAAGTTAGCCCAACAGCTCACAGATAATCTGTTCATTTATTTTTAAATCTCTTTTTTTCTATACATTTTCAATAATATCTGTTAGTCTACTTGAAAATTGACTAATTTTTTTACCTCCAGTATTCAATCTTATGCTAATTACACCCAGTATATATTTTTTGTTTGTTTTAGGTATTTTATTTCTACTTGGGTATATTTTTATATCTTTCATAAAAGTCTCAGTTTAACTTTTTGAACATATGGAATATAGTTTTAATCACTATTTTGATATTTGTCATTGTTGTTTAGTCACTAAGTCATAACCCCATGGGCTGTAGCCCACCATGTTTCTCTGTCCATGGGATTTTCTGGTAAGAATACTGGAGTGGGTTGCCATTTCCTCCTCTGGGGATCTTCTCAACCCAGGGATCAAACTCGAATCTCCTGCGTTGGCAAGCAGATTCTTTTCCAGTGAGCCACCAGGGAAGCCCATTTTGATATTCTTGTCTGCTAATCCTAACATCTACCTAATTCTGAGTTTATTTTGATTGATTGATTATTTCTTGATCCCTAGTAATTATTTGTATGCCTGGTAATTTTTTATGAGGTGCCAGTCATTGTCAATTTCACCTTGTTGCATGTTTTACAATGCTTATATAAATGTTCCTGCGCCTTGTTCTGGGATACAGTTATGTTATGTGGAAAGAATTTTGTTTTTTCAGATCTTGCTCTACAATTTATTAGGTGGGATCAGAACAGTCCTCTGTATAGAGCTATTAATACTTATTTCCCACTACCAGGATAGCACCCTTTGAGTACTTCACGCTCTGTGCCGTGAATCAGGAGATTTTCCAGTGTGATTTCCGACTATAAGAATGATTATGACCCTGTATGAGTGCCAGGCACTCTTCCTATACCCATTCCAGGCCATTATGTGCCTGGTCTAAGGTAGTTTCCTCACAGGCATATGCGTCAGCGCTCAACTGAAGAGTCAAGGGAAACGCTTCAGATTTTCAGATATCTTTGTACAGCTCTTTCTTTCTCAGTGTTCTTTCCTATGAACTCTAGTCACCTTGTTCACCCCAGGCTTTCAACTCCATCTCAAGTCAGAGAAAAGTTCAGGCTCCACCTCGGTTTGCCCTTTTCTGCATTACAGACTGGAATCTCTCTTAAGATAGCAAACAAAGATAAATAGAGGGCTCACCTCATTTATCTCCTTTCTTTTAGGAATATATGATATCAAGTATCTTGACAACTATTGTTTCATATAATATTTTCTTTATTTATTGACTGGACTTCCTTGTGGCTCAGCTGGTAAAGAATTCGCCTGCAATGTGGGAGGCCTGGGTTCAATCCCTGGGTTGGGAAGATCCCCTGGAGAAGGGAAAGACTACCCACTCCAGTATTCTGGCCTGGAGAATTCCATGGACTCTATGGTCCATGGGTTCGCAAAGAGACACGACTGAGTGACTTTCACTTTCACTTTATTTATTGATTGCTTAAGGTGGGAGAATAAATCTGGTCCTGTTATTCCATCTTGGTCAGAAGTATAATTTAGCTCCTAGAATATTTATTTAGAGAAATTTAATGGGTACTATTCACTATCAGGAAAGAAAGGAAAAAGAAAATCAGTTATTTAGTTTTAACCAAATGTTGTGGATACAGGTTGCTGGGAGGTAGAAAAATTAGAAAAAAAATAGTGTCGAGTTTTTCATGAAGCTAAATTTGTTTAATTTAAATGGCAGTTCCTTATGCTAAGATGAATTACTTGCTAAATATTACTTCCATTTGATTTCTTTTTTACCTTGTAAAATTAAAAATTGGAGACTTTTCCAAATAAAGTACAGGCCTATCAAATCCCATAGTCTAGAAAGGAGTGATAAATCTGGGGAGTAAGAACAGGTCAGCTCCAGGTGGCTGAGGAATAATTGCTTTCTGAATTGACAAATGGAAAAACAGTTCTTTGAAGGTTAAGATTATATCTTTATTCAGCATTTTATTTCCAGTGTCTAGCATATAGTTGGTGCTCAATATATGCTTGTTGAATGACTGAATGAATGAACAAATGAATTTGGTGCCTAATCACATAATACCCAAGCACTGCTGGTCTGGCAGAGCCAGGAATTTTCCAGTTACAGCCCTCTTAATTGATTTGCTTCATTAAAATAGAAACAGGAAAACTAATTGGCTTTGACACAGGCTTATTTCCCAGGTCACTGCTGTGACTGTCACACACTCCTCAGTAAACAAGCTGTTGTGCAAGGCACCTGAGGCAAAGGACCTAATCAGTTGGCAGGATTTTTCACCATGACAACACAGATAGGGAGAAAAGAAAGAGTGCAGCATTGGCTGGTGAACCTGACATGATTTGAGGACAGATATAAAACTGGCAAAGAGTGGACCAGGCAAACACCTGTCCTGTGAGTTATAACACTGGCCACTTATGATGAATAGAGTCACTTGAGTTGCTTTTACAACATACAAATACTAAGTCCTAAATCCAGAGATTAAGATTCAATTAATCTGAGATGGAGTGAGTAAATTGGCATATTTTTGAAGTCTATAGGTAATTTTTGTGTACACCTAGGGTTACAAATTACTGTGACAAGCCAAGAAATCAATAATCTCCCATATTTCAATGTTTGCTGATCTCTACCATTTAAAAGTGTTCTAGTCTCCAGTAAGGTGCTTCTAGTAAGAGGTATGCACTGTAAGAGTGAAAATCAGATGTTGGCAAATATGAAACTCTATTTTGTATTGATGCCCCTTTTCCATTTACAAGCTCCCATTTCTGTCTTCCGTGGTGACTCAGATGGTAAAGAATCCACCTGCAATGCAAAAGATCTGGGTTTGACTCCCTGGGTTGGGAAGATCCCCTGGAGAAGAGAATGGCTACCCACTTTGGTATTCTGGCCTGGAGAATTCCATGGACAGGGGAGCCTCGCAGGATATAGTCCATGGGGTCACAAAGAGTCGGACACGACTGAGTGACTTTCACAGGTTCACAGCAGATTTCTGTTCTACAGCAGGAAAATAAACTATAGCACAATCAGGTAAGTTCCACCTGATTTAGTATGAGCTGAGCTCAGTTGCTCAGTCATGTCCAACTCTTTGTGACTCTATAAACTGTAACCCGTCAGGCTCCTATGTCCATGGGACTTTCAGGCAAGAATACTGGAATGGGTTGCCATCTTCTTCTCTAAGGGATCTTCCTGAACCAGAATCAAACCCACATCTCTTGCATCTCCTGCATATCTGTATTATTTACAGATATATCTACTATTATTTCAATCACTATCCAGTTCAGAATTCTTTCTCCAAACTGCCTTCCCTCCCTATGCTTACTCAAATTCCAGAGAAGGGATCTCATGCTTGACTTTTGTGAAGGCTTTAGGAAGAAGTGAAGATCAGAATGAGTGAGCTAACTCACTCACTGCCCCCAGGTCAGTGGGCAGGAAACTGAAAAGCTGGGCAGTCACTGCTCTGCTGATTCTAGCTGCCACTGTCAGCACCCAGTCTGGTAGCAGTTATGTTGCTGTTGGTAGAGGAATCCTTATATGCTCCCAGCAGTCCTGAGGTTCACTTCTGCTTCATTCCCAGAGAGGTGGTCTGCCATGACCTCTTGGTGGAATTTCTTCCCACCTATCTAACCTTTACTGGTTCCCAGGTGGTTCAGCAGTAAAGAATCTTCCTCCAAATGCAGGAAATGTGGGTTCCATCCCTGGGTCAGGAAGATCCCCTGGAGGAGGAAATAGCAACCCACTCCAGTATTCTTGCCTGATAAATTCCATGGACAGAGGAGGCTGGTGGGCTACAGTCCACTGGGTTGCAAAGAGTCAGACATGACTTAGCCACAGAGCATGCACACACCCAATCTTTACAAGTCCTGAGGCAAATGGAGGCCCACATACCTTAAGTCTATATATTTAAGAATTACAAATCAAGTTAACTAAGTGCTAAATGAAATAGATTCTATTGTCTTAAGCTGAAAATACACTTTGTAAGAACAAGTCAGAAAAATATATACAAAGCTTAGAGTTAGCAAAATATCAATTAAATTTAATTTGCATTATATATGCCTAGGCATTCTTTCAATGGGCTGGCTATGTTTGGGTTTGCATAAAGTTAAATATGCTTATTTAACTTATATGCAGAGTACATCATGCAAAATGCCAGGCTTGATGAAGCACAAGCTGGAATCAAGATTGCTGGGAGAAATATCAATAACCTCAGATACATAGATGACATCACCCTTATGGCAGAAAGGGAAGAACTAAAGAGCCTCTTGAAAGTGAAAGAGGACAGTGAAAAATCTGGCTTAAAACTCAACATTCAGAAAACTAAAATCATGGCATCTGGTCCTATCACTTCATGGCAAATAGATGGGGAGACAATGGAAACAGTGACAGATTTTTTTTTGAGGTGGGTGCTCCAAAATCACTGCAGATGGTGACTGCAGCCATGAAATTAAAAGATGCTTGCTCTTTGGAAGAAAAGCTATGACAAACCTAGACAGCATATTAAAAAACAGAGACATTACTTTGCCAACAAAGGTTCATCTAGTCAAGGCTATGGTTTTTTCAGTAGTCATGTATGGATGTGAGAGTTGGACTGTGAAGAAAGCTGAGCACTGAAGAATTGATGATTTTGTATTGTGATGCTGTAGAGGACTCTTGAGAGTCCCTTGGGCTGTAAGGAGATCCAGCCAGTCAATCCTAAAGGAAATCAATCCTGAATATTCATTGGAAGGACTGATGCTGAAGCTGAAACTCCGATACTTTGGCCACCTGATGTGAAAAACTCCTTGGAAAAGACCCTGATGCTGGGAATGATTGAAGGCAGGAGGAGAAGGCAATGACAGAGGATGAGATGGTTGGATGGCATCACTAACTCGATGGACGAGTTTGAGCAAGCTCCAGGAGTTGGTAATGGACAGGGAAGCCTGGCCTGCTGCAGTCCATGGGGTCACAAAGAATTGGATATGACTGAGTGGCTGAACTGAACTGATGTTTGGGTGAGTGATCAATTAGAAATTGGTACATGTTTGTTCCCTAGAATCTAAATTTTTGGCCCTGGTATCAAGTAAAATCACTAATTATGTTGATACAATCAAAATTTTCACACATAACTTGTATTCTTATGTCTGTAATGATCAAATCAATTGAAAGTACAATTATATTTAAATATAAAATTTGGATTAATTTTAAGAAAATTTCAAATAGATGTTAGCAAATAAAACTATTTTTTCCCAATTTTATCTATTTAAAAAAAAATTGGCAGCACAGCACAGTGTGTGGGTTCCTTGACCAGGATCAAACCTGTGCTTCCTGCAGTGGAAGCGTGCAGTCTTAACCACTGGACCACTAGAGAAATCCTTATTTTTTGCTAATTTTAAAATAAGCCAGATTTCTTTTTAAATTTTAGAATTATTTATTAAAAGGCAAACTACAAAGTATAATGTATCGATTCAATTTTTCACCCAATTTTTTTTTGCAAGTCAAATTATCAAGTTTATTCAACAAATTAATAACTTTTTTTTTTTTTACTTTACAATGTTGTATTGGTTTTGCCATACATCAACATGCATCTGCCACAGATGTACACGTGTTCCCCATCCTGAACCCTCCTCCCACCTCCCTCCCCATACCATCCCTCTGGGTCATCCCAGTGCACCAGCCCCAAGCTTCCTGTATCCTGCAACGAACCTGGACTGGCGATTCATTTCTTATATGATATTATACGTATTTTAATGCCATTCTCCCAAATCATTCCCCCTGTCCTCTCCCACAGAATCCAAAAGACTGTTCTATACATCTGTGTCTCTTTTGCTGTCTCGCATACAGGGCTGTCATTACCATCTTTCTAAATTCCATATATATGTGTTAGTATACCATATTGGTGTTTTTCTTTCTGGCTTACTTCACTCTGTATAACATTGTTTTATTTTTATTATTTTTTTTAAATTTTATTTATTTTTAAACTTTACATAATTGTATTAGTTTTGCCAAATATCAAAATGAATCCGCCACAGGTATACATGTGTTCCCCATCCTGAACCCTCCTCCCTCCTCCCTCCCCATACCATCCCTCTGGGTCGTCCCGTGCACCAGCCCCAAGCATCCAGTATCGTGCATCGAACCTGGACTGGCAACTCGTTTCATACATGATATTTTACATGTTTCAATGCCATTCTCCCAAATCATCCCACCCTCTCCCTCTCCCACAGAGTCCATAAGACTGATCTATACATCAGTGTCTCTTTTGCTGTCTCGTACACAGGGTTATTGTTACCATCTTTCTAAATTCCATATATATGCGTTAGTATACTGTATTGGTGTTTTTCTTTCTGGCTTACTTCACTCTGTGTAATAGGCTCCAGTTTCATCCACCTCATTAGAACTGATTCAAATGAAGTCTTTTTAATGGCTGAGTAATACTCCATTGTGTATATGTACCACAGCTTTCTTATCCATTCATCTGCTGATGGACATCTAGGTTGCTTCCATGTCCTGGCTATTATAAACAGTGCTGCGATGAACACTGGGGTACACGTGTCTCTTTCCCTTCTGGTTTCCTCAGTGTGTATGCCCAGCAGTGGGATTGCTGGATCATAAGGCAGGTCTATTTCCAGTTTTTTAAGGAATCTCCACACTGTTCTCCATAGTGGCTGTACTAGTTTGCATTCCCACCAACAGTGTAAGAGGGTTCCCTTTTCTCCACACCCTCTCCAGCATTTATTACTTGTAGACTTTTGGATCGCAGCCATTCTGACTGGTGTGAAATGGTACCTCATAGTGGTTTTGATTTGCATTTCTCTGATAATGAGTGATGTGGAGCATCTTTTCATGTGTTTGTTAGCCATCTGTATGTCTTCTTGGAGAAATGTCTATTTAGTTCTTTGGCCCATTTTTTGATTGGGTCATTTATTTTTCTGGAGTTGAGCTGTAGGAGTTGCTTGTATATTCTCGAGATTAGTTGTTTGTCAGTTGCTTCATTTGCTATTATTTTCTCCCATTCTGAAGGCTGTCTTTTCACCTTGCTAATAGTTTCCTTTGATGTGCAGAAGCTTTTAAGGTTAATTAGGTCCCATTTGTTTATTTTTGCTTTTATTTCCAATGTTCTGGGAGGTGGGTCATAGAGGATCCTGCTGTGATGTATGTCAGAGAGTGTTTTGCCTATGTTCTCCTCTAGGAGTTTTATAGTTTCTGGTCTTACATTTAGATCTTTAATCCATTTTGAGTTTATTTTTGTGTATGGTTTTCACCCAATTTTAAGTCAAAATGATTTAACTAAAGATGAAAATTAAAAATTTTTAAACATTTAAATTAAATCTTATGAAATACTTTTAAAAAGCCAAACTATTTGTAATTCTGGAATTTAATGCCCATGAAATTGCCAGTATAAAGGGAAGGAATCATGTTTCATGCACATTACAACTAGGCCTGCATTTGTACACGTTTAACGATTACATGAACAATAAGGCAATTGTTTCTTGTGTGCGATAAGTTGCTTCAGTTGTGTCTGACTCTTTGCGATCCTGTGTCCTGTAGCCCGTCACATTCCTCTGTCCATGGGATTCTCCAGGCAACAATACTGGAGCGAGTTGCCCTCCTCCAGAGGAATCTTCCCAACCCAGGGATGGAACTCAGGTCTCTTATGTCTCCTGTATTGACAGGTGGGTTCTTCACCACTAGCAGCATTTGGAAAGCCCTAATTGTTTTTCACTTATCAGATTAATCATCGACAATAGGGGGCAAATTCACCAGCACCTCTGGAAGTACAAACTAAAACAGAAAGAGGAAGAGGAAAATGCACAGTCAGCCCTGTGAGGGAACGAATATCTCATCATAAAGGAATCTTCTGCATTCACACTATTTGAGAGAAAGGGTTTATAATATAATTAATTTGTCTTTTTTCTCCCTGAAGCATTTTCACCGAATCCACTGCTAAAACCCTCCTCACACTCCCAGGCAGACACTGCAAAAGCACAGCCCACACCACAAACCTTCAGGGCTTTGGACACAACTGCCTTTTGTTCAGAGTCTAAACCAGTGGAGAAGCTTTCCTTGCAGCCTAAACAGAGTCAGTCAGAGCAAAAGTGTTTAGGGTTGTAGGTTGGTCTGTGCCAGCTCTGGTCTCAGATCCCCGGTGGCAGCATCACCATGTGTTTCTTGGCAAATGTATTTGTTGGCGGTATGCAGAGCCCCCTCAGGCATGGGGTCCAGGACACGGACCTCTCTTGCCAGGGACAAAGTAAGGCTGGTACTGACCGCTTGAAAGTAGAAAATGTTAGTCACTCAGTCATGTTCAACTCTTGGTGACCCCATGGACTGTATTCTGCCAGGCTCCTCTGTCCATGGAATTCTCCAGGCAAAAATACTGGAGTGGATTACCATTCCCTTCTCCAGGGGATCTTCCCCATCCAGGGATTGAACCTGGGTCTCCTGCATTGTAGGCGGATTCTTTACTGTCTGAGCCACTGGGGAGGCCCTTGGCTGCATGTGTATCTGGGAATGGGGTATAGCTTAGCAAGCTGACATATGCTTCTAATCATCTTATGTGATTGCTGGGGCCCTGGGAAGCTTACACTTACCATTACAACCACCTTGGCTCTGTGGGAAAACTGGGAGGTGATTTATAGCCTCTCCTGGCTTGTTCCGCCCCTTGCTGATGCCCTCTCCCTCTGTCCATCTGATATCTTCTGCCTGTGCCTTGGCAGCCCTAGACATGCCAGGGGGTTCTGCCATTCACCCAGTCCCTACATTCAGGTGTCCCGCTGAATTTCACAGGATCTTCTTTGCAGATCCTCTTTATCAGAAATCATGGCAAGTGATCTCCTTTCTGAAGAGAGAGTATGAAAAGAATAAGTGTTCCAACTCTAAGAATCCAAGGTTTCTTCAAGAAGTCACCCTGGCCTTTCCCTCCAGTAGCTCCACAGATCATCCTCTAGGTCAGGGTTTCCAATCCCTGGGCTGTGGATTAGTCTGCAGCCTGTTAGGAACCCGGCCGCACAGGAGGAAGAGGTGAGTGCTGGGAGAGTTGGGAGAATGTAGCTTCATCTGCCACTCCCCATCGATCGCATTACTGCCTGAACGATACCATCCACCCACTCCCACCCCACCCCATCCCCATCCACGGAAAAATTGTCTTCTACAAAACTGGTGCCAAAAGGGGTGGGGACCACTGTTCTAGGTGGAGTAGGGTATCTAATTGACTTCTGATACACCCTGCTGCTGCTGCTGCTGCTAAGTCAGTTCAGTCGTGTCCGACTCTGTGCGACCCCAGAGACGGCAGCCCACTAGGCTCCCCCATCCCTGGGATTCTCCAGGCAAGAACACTGGAGTGGGTTGCCATTTCCTTCTCCAATGCAAGAAAGTGAAAAGTGAAAGTGAAGTTGCTCAGTTGTGTCCAACTCCTAGCGACTCCATGGACTGCAGCCCACCAGGCTCCTCCGTCCATGGGATTTTCCAGGCAAGAGTACTGAAGTGGGTTGCCATTGCCTTCTCCGATACTCCCTGCCCCCAGCCAATGTTTTTGTCTCATACGTTATTGGTCCTTATTCAGTCTATCTATACATCTGTATTTATGTCTGTTCTCTGACCCAGGGAGAGTTTTGTTGTAGCAAAGGGAAAAAAGTAAGACTGATGTCTTACTTCTGTGAATTGACCTCTCAACCTATCATCACAATGAACAGATTATCAACTTCTCCACTACCTCTCTTTGGTGGTAATAGGAGGGGAGGTAAAAATGGATAGTTTTAGCTCCCCAAAATAACTTTGAAAAGTCAATCCAACTGGTTGACCGCTCTGAGTCAATCATGGCCTCTGATGTTATAAAACCCACCCTCCCATAAAACTCCTGGAAGGATACTTTTAAACATGATACTTTGTTTCTATTTGTTTAAGTGAAAGGATCCCTTAACACTCCCTAGGAAAATCTGTTCTCTACATTGCAATCTTGCTGCTAGCAGGAATCTTCCCTGTATGTACCACAAATTAAGACATTCAGAAACCGAAAGGACTGGAAGAGAAACCCTAATAACAAAGCATGTATCATTTAAATACAAATTCTGTTCTGAAAAATCAGAAGTTGAGAATCTTTGCTTTTCCCGAGCATCTATTCGGTAGGATTGAAGACAAAAATAGCTGAATATAATTTTTTATCCCTGTGGCATTATGATAATGCTCACTTTTGAAACATAAGGTTGAGAAATTGTACTTTTCATCTGCTTCAATATCTGTGGGGACACCAGGACTGTAGAAATTTCTGCCTGTAAAACCCCTCTCTCCTGATTAGAAGCTCCTGGAGATATCTGGTTGAGCACACAGGCAAAATAGAGAGTGCAGAAACCAAGGTTTGGCTCTGGGCACAGGGCACCATGCCAAGAGGGCACTGCCATTCCCGGTTGATAACAGGCACTGGAAGAGACTTAGAAATTTTGAGGAAGTCCCTCCAAAGTATGGGCCCCACACTGCCAGGTCTAGGTAAGGTACTGTACTAACGACTGCTATGGGATCCACAGGTTTGCATCAGGTGCAGACATAAACATAAAGGAGAGCTGGCAGCAGCACTACTGATCTTGGGTTAGAAGAGAGTCCTTTGTTTTTATTCTGTTTCACTTTTCCCAACAATATTTATCATGTGCTATGGACCAGGCATTACTGTAGATGATGAGTGTTGGTACTAAACATGCCCTCAAGGAGTTTACCATCTGGCACCATGTTTTAAAATCCTAGCTATTAATTAGAATCATTTTGGAGAGCTCTTGAAAAATATTTGCTCCCAAGTTCCACCCCAAACCAATCTATTCACATTTTCAGGGGGCAGGGCCCAAGCACCAGAATGCTTTGTAATTCCCCAGGGGATTCTAAGGGGCAGTCAGAATTGAGAACTACTGACATAGGAGGTTGGTGATGGACAGGGAGGCCTGGCGTGCTGCAGTTCATGGGGTTGCAAAGAGTCAGACACGACTGAGCAACTGAACTGAACTGAACTGGACATAGGAGATAAAAAATGATTCTGAATGAATGCATATCTCCTGCTACTGTTCTCCATGGCCTGTGCTCTAACCCAGCAGACTGAATTCCTTTAAAAATGTGGACAGGCTCTGTTACAGGGCTGTTTGCTTGGTGAGTTCTTTCAGTCACTGGAGGTCTATGAGGGCCCTCCTATGCTATCATGAATCCATCCAAGGCTTGTTCACCAGCTGACCGTGGTGGACCAGGCTTTGTATCACATTGGGTGGTGGGGAAGATCACTTCTTTCATGACTTCCATGCTTTGTGTTGGCCTAGAATATAACACCAGGTGGACTCCAAAGCCTATAAAGCAGCTTCTCAAACCACACACAGACTTTTTCAAAATGTAATATTTCATTTGAATCAATTATGAAACCAAATCTCTGCCATGTTCTGCTAGACAATTCATACATCTTAATTATCTGTCAGCTTTTTGGAATTTAAGGCCTACTCAGGCCTTTTTAAACTACTAAATGCTTGCCTACTTAGAAACTCAAAGGTTTATAGTTTGTTTCAAAGGAATTTTAGAAAGGGTGTGCCTGTGCTCAGTCCTGTCTGCCTCTTTGCATCTCCATGGACTGTAGCCCACCAGGTTCCTCTGTCCATGGAATTTTTCAGGCAAGCATACTGGAGTGGGTTGCCATGCCCTTCTCCAGGGGATCTTCCTGACAGGGAGATCAAACCCATGTCTCCTGCATCTCCTGCACTGCAGGCAGATTCTTTACCACTGAGTTATTGGGGAAATAACTTCCCCCTTAGAAGTTATAAATTCCCCTTAGAGGGGGAAGCCATATATATTTACTTAATTGCTTTTAGACAGTTCTTACATATACATACTTCACTTTATTTCATAATTCTATTGATAATTCCCTCAAATAAAGTTGTCTGTCATAGGAAGCCTGGCTGACTCTCTGACATGCAGTACAGATATTTCCTCTTGGTATCTGCTATGTTTGTCCTTCACTGGGCTGCCAAATGCTGACTAAACAAATCATTAGTCAGCTCCCAGCAGGGTTTCTCCTCTTGTGTTCAGACTGGCCAGCTATCTCCATCTTTCCATCATATTTAGTTAGCATCTTTTGTGCTTTGTGTAACTGTAAACAGTATTTTTAATAAATGATAAAAAGTTACATAATTTTAAACATACAATTTAATAACCCATGAAAATAGAGCCAGGAAAATAAAAAGAAAAAAATATCTGTTGTTTGGAGTCATCATTTCTTTTTATTTTCCTCTGGAGGGTGAGAGTGGAGATGATTTCTAATGAAGCTCTCTCATGCAATCGGAAAATTCTCACAGCCGCAAAGCTGGCTGTCTCAGCCACCGAGCTGACAAAGATTTCCTTGCACTAAGGAAAGTCAAGAAGAACGAAGCCCTACTTCTTTCCAACGTGATATTATGCAGGTTTTAAAAAGACGTCATCAGAGAAAAACTTGGCAAGGACTTCTGGGTTCTGCTGTTGATGTCAGTCTCAGCAGTTAGGCTCAGACCCTAGTGTGATTTCATGAATTCATTATCCTTCCGATGAAATTCACGGCCATCTCTAGTCTCTGTGCTCCACACTCATGGTTCTCTCTGGTGGGAGGCAAGAAGTGGTTGGGGTTCTACAGTAAGAAGTTAGTTGATATCCACTGAATACTGTGGCCAGGCCTCTGAAGTCATACATGTAGGAATACAAAGAGTTCATAGACATTTTTCCTCAGTGCCTCACTGAGGAGCTGAATTTGGATGAAAACTCTCTTCCATCATTGCAAACACAACCTGTGATGGAAGGAATATTTGTCTTTTCCCAAGTTCATATGCTGTAATCCCCTTAGTATGATGGTGATAGAAGTAGGACCAATGGGGAGCCCTTATAAATGGGATTTTGTGTGTGCTCAGTCACTAAGTTGTGTCCAACTCTTTTGGACTCTTTTGGAAGTCCATGTGGCTCCCATGGACTGTAGCCCAAGAGGATCCTCTGTCTATGAGATTTTCCAGGCAAGAATTCTGGAGTGGGCTGCCTCCTCCAGGATGAATGGGACTAGTGACCTCATAAACAAGACCCCTGAGGGCCCTCTTCCCCTCTTCCCACCACATGAGGACACAGTGGGAAGTCAGTTGTCTGCAACCTGGAAGAGGACACTCACTGGACTCTAAACATCCTAGCACCATGATCTTGGAAGTCTAGCTCCCAGAATTGTGACAAGAGATTTCTGTTGTGTTTAAGCCACTGGTCTATGATGCTTTATTTTAGCAGCCAAAGCTAAGACACAATCTACCTGAATTTTTAGAAATAGAAATAAAAAACTGGTATAGAAGGGAAGTATACAGTTGAGAAGTCATGAGTAAAATGACTCTTTGGTTCTCTTTAAATGAGAGTGTCATTTTTACATAAATCTAGCCTTCTTTCAGGAGAAGGCAATGGCAACCCGCTCTAGTAGTCTTGCCTGGAAAATCCCATGGATGGAGGAGCCTGGTGGGCTGCAGTCCATGGGGTTGCTAAGAGTCTGACATGACTGAGCGACTTCACTTTCACTTTTCACTTTCATGCATTGGAGAAGGAAATGGCAACCCACTCCAGTGTTCTTGCCTGGAGAATCCCAGGGACCGGGACCTGGTGGGCTGCCATCTATGGGGTCCTGCAGAGTCGGACACGACTGATGTGACTTAGCAGCAGCAGCAGCTGCCTTCTTTCTCTGCCATAGAGGTCTCTTGATGATCATGGCCCAGATACTTGAGACTGGACCCCAGTATGGTTACCATTGTTTATAAATTGTATTCATGTACTGCCATATAAATACATTATGAATATTAACATTTCCCCTATTTGTGTATGTTTTATAAAATGTGGAATAAAAGACTGAATGGGAAATTTGAAGAATTTCTTTCTACATCCTAATAAATTTAGCACATTGCCTATTTATTGTACCTTTTAATTAGATTCATTCAGTAATTATACTTTAAAACTTTTTATAGTGGAAATGTAAAAAAAAAAAAATAGGCATGAAAGTGCAATAAATCCCATGTACCCATCACTGAGTTTTAATGATTATCAATTTATGATCAATTTTATTTCATCTCTACCCCCATATCTCTCGTCTAAATTATTTTGAGACAAATCCCACATATAAAAATTTTAATTAAATTATATTATACTCCACATAACATAAAAAAATGAGTGAAAGGGAAATTGAGAAAGAAAAAGAGAAAATGAATGAAGAAAGAAAGGAGGGAGGGAGAGGATGAAAGCATAGTTTGTTTATTATTTTATTCTTGCAAATGTAAATTCAAACGAATAACAAGAGTTTGATCTGGTGCAAGTTAGTTTGCTTTAATTTGGAAATGATCCCAATTAATGAGTATTTACCTTCAAAGAGTTCAGTTCTGCTGAGAACCCACTGACCCTGATGCCTGTGTTTAGATGGAATTTAGATGGAATTCAGACTCTGTAGGAGTATGCGCTGTTACCTAGAATGGTGGACAACATGGAACCAGAACCATTGCACTCTGAGTTTCCTTGCCACTTAATAAACAAACAAAATAAAACTCAGTATTTCTCTACCTATGGCTTTATTTTGTTGTGTTTTCATTTTGGCTAAAATCACATCCATAATCAGGTAACCTTCCTATAGTCTCAGATACAGGTAATCATTCCCTCAGTTCACAAATAAAGGACCCCATTCTTGTGGTCACTGGGTAAAAACACATGGGTTTATCCTGAGGCAAAGGCGAGTTTTACTAATTGACCTTGGACTCTGCTGACCTCTAGAGGGAGCCCTATGGCAGTCAAATCTGAGACTCACCCATGAAAGGTCAAAATTAGTTTGAATTACCAAGGCAATATTTATGGAGTGTGGCAACATTTCTGATAACCTAAACTCACATGTTGGCATTCAATAGTAGCAATTTTAGAATAGCAAGCAACTTAAGTAAGCAATCTGGTGCCATGCCAGTGTAGCCTCATGAACCTATTGACAGGAGCAAGTATTCAAGCATAACAATCTCTAATACAACCATTTGCCTCTCTTTTGTTTTTCTAAATAGCAATCACAGGGTCCAGCCAACTGTATTACTTGGGAAATTCTTTGCGCTAAAGACGTGCAGTAACTTAGAGTAACACGACTCTGAACTGCTTCAAAATACTGCCTTGATGGTACATTAGGGTGTGTGTGTTAGTCGCTCAGTCATGTTCGACTCTTTGCGACCTCACGGACTGTAGCCCACCAGGCGTCTCTGTCCATGGATTCTCTAGGCAAGAGTACTGGAGTGGATTGCCATTCCTTTCTCCAGAGGATCTTCCCGACCCAGGGACCAAACCCTGGTCTCCTGCATTGCAGGCAGATTCTTGGATATACATGTTAAATAAGCCATTGTGAGATTCTGAAACTCAACATTCTCATCCACACAATATCTTTGGTGGAAGGAAGAGTTATTTGGGGGGGAAAAAAAAAACTACCACTGGCTGATATAAAGGAGCAAGGATCTGTTATTTAAAAGCATAGAAAATCTAAAGTCTTAACACTAGTTCAGATTGAATTGCATTAAGGTTTCTGTGTCTCATAGTTTTCTGTGTCTGCATTCTATCATATCAAGGGCCTTGAGTCTTATGCTCTGGCAATGAGAGTGATGAATACTACGGCTTTGTATTTATATAATACTTGTGCTTCAGAACAGTCTGCTGCTGCTGCTGCTGCTAAGTCATGTCAGTTGTGTCTGACTCTGTGCAACCCTGTAGACAACAGCCCACCAGGCTCCCCCATCCCTGGGATTCTCCAGGCAAGAACACTGGAGTGGGTTGCCATTTCCTTCTCCAATGCATGAAAGTGAAAAGTAAAAGTAAAGTCGCTCAGTCGTGCCCGACTCTTAGCTACCCCACGGACTGCAGCCTACCAGGCTCCTCCGTCCATGGGATTTTCCAGGCAAGAGTACTGGAGTGGGTTGCCAGTGCCTTCTCTGTCAGAACAGTCTAAAGACCCTCATAGAGTAGGTAAACCTGTCAACTAGATATCATACATACTTTTGAAACAAGGCAGATTATTATTAAACAAGTAACTCACTTGTGAGCTAATGTATAATGTATGATGCTTTTTAAACGTGGTTCAATTGAAAGAAGAATAAGGAAATTTCTCCTGTAAACTGAGAACCACTTAGATTATAAAACTGATATTTTATTATTAGAATTCATAGCTTTCTGAGAATTCTAATCATAAAATATCAATTTTTCCAGTATCACCCCAAAGCAATAAGATCAACTGTCTGATAAGACTGACAAGATCAACTGTCTAAGTGTGACATGCCATTCTACTCTATTCTTCTGGGAGTACAAAGCCACAGGATAGGCAGAAAGGATATGGGAGAGAAGAACCTAAATCAAGGAAACTGGTAGCACCATTGTGGCATCAGAGAGAGCTGATAAATGAAGAAGCTTGGCTTTCAGAGGATTCTAATTCATTTTTAAACAATCTGCAAGCAAAAATGCCAAATATTATTCACCTGTTTCTTGACCCAACCAGATTTCACCTTTTGCATTCTGACCTCTTGCTTTTTCTTATAAGCAAAAAGCAAAGTACAACATGCCCATTATGAATTACTAACCTGGTGGTGTGTCTGGGCATATGGCTGATACAGCTGACGTTATTTCATGTACTCCTATGACATGCTCCTTTCAGCTGCACTGGCTTATTTCCAATGGAAATTGGAGAGTCAAAACACAGTCCTCTGAGAGCAGAAGTGTAACTAAACACGCAGCGTAAGAGCATGCTCTTGACTCAATTGCAGAGCCACTGCCCAGGACTCACTCAATGATGCACGACAGTTGGACACGGAGAAACCAGTTTCAAGGTTACGCAGTACAAGCTCTAGGGCTAGAAAGCTGGCTGATAGCCTCTATGGTCAGATGAGCATTCCTTTTCTTGTCTTTTTTCCAGCTTTACATCCATTCATGAGTAAGAATGATGGAGGCATCAAGCAGACTTCGTTGAAACACTAAACCTTACATTAGGATAAATGTAGATCCTAGTCTCCAAGCAACATTTCTCAGTGAGAAACCTACAGAATGAAAAACATTTAAGAGACATAGCAACCAAATACAATGTGTGGACTTTTGGGTCCCAATTTGAACAAAATAATACCTGGATATTTAATTACACTAAGGAATCATGCTTAATTATTAAAGGGGTGACACTTTTATTACGGTTCCATTTTTCAAAGTCCTAGCATTTTAGGAAGACATGTTGAAATATGTATGAATGCAATGATGTCTGGGATGCTTCAAGTGGTGGAGTGAGGTGGAAGGGGGTTGTGATGAAACACAGATTTGCAACAAGATTATGCATAAGCTACTAATGACTAACTCTAACCAATGCGTGCATAGGACTTATTATGCTATATTCTTTTTTCTTATTCAGATAGATAGGTAGGTAAAATATTTCTCATTATAAAACACTTTTAAAAATATTAATTTTTCCCAAGGGCTTGCTTGTAGTTTTGTGGGGAATTTGATTTATTTATATAATAATAGGTTTAGTGAGACCCATAATCTGATAGAATATCAATAGCTTTATGTAACTCAGCAAACAATACCTCAGTCCCCTACCATGATCATTGTGAAGCAGGAAATAAATACCAGCCATTTAAAGCAGAAACTATGGTTCTCTAGTAACAGGAATCCTTTTATTTCAGTGTAGCTAAGCACTTCTATAAGCTGTTACACTCTGAGTTACTTAAAAAACTGCAATAGATGAATTATATATTGAAATTATATATATACATAGTAAAAGCAGCTTGATAAAAATCATAAGAATTATGAAAGAGCAATCACACATTCTGTAAGAGCTTTCATAGCTCAGAGTACTCTTGGGAAGCTCTTAGGTACCTCAAAGTAAAATGAGGATTCCCACCAAGATCTGACTACGAGGTAAACTTCTAGTTAGGGTGTCAACTAGATACCCTAGCTGTTAGCACCAGTTTCCAAATGTGCCCTGGAAGATGCAGGTTCCAGACTCTGTGGCTAAACAGCTCTGCTTTTTCCTTTGTCCTGGCCCACAACCTCATTTCTGAATATATAAGACCTGTGAGTCTTGAAGGGCAGGATCTACCAGCATTCATTAAAATTTCAGGGGTAGCAGTTCCCAAGTTCCATGAAGGGTGTTCAGGATTTGTTTTCAAGCTGTAATGAAATATGCTATTATATGCTATAATATAAACGATTTTCAACATTTCAGTAAAGTGTGCTATTTAAGCACAAGAAAACACTGGAAATAGCTTTGTCTTATGATCTGAAAATAGTATCTAAGGGGAAACAGATCTGTGGAAAGATAATGTTTTCTGTGTTTATTTTTCTTCCCGAATTCCAAATAATTGCTTTGGCAGCAGGCGGCTCTAAAGCTGCCCCCTTCTGAAGACTCAGAGGTGTTTACAGAAGTTAAAAGTTCTAGCAGTACATTTCCATGAGCTCATTAGCAGTTCTCTTAGATTTCACGTACACAAGTGAATAGCCATGCAGTAAAAACTCCTGCTTTAAGCTTTCCTTTTAATTACAAACAAAGCAGCAGAAGTCAGATATGTGATTACTGCAACATCAGGGCATCTTTTTAGAATCCTGCTTTGGTCACTATCATTCAAAGCAACTCTAAATGCCATTTTCGCCTGCCTCTTTATGCTAATCAGCCTAGCCCACTCGGCTCCTCCTTCTTCCAGCCTCCCTTAAGAACTGTTCACTTTCAGCTGTCACGGAGGGAAAGTCAGACCAGGCTTAGAAATCACTTGATTTAACTCAGTAGCACTTTTTCTTTCCTTTGTGTATGTGTTACTCTGCAGTCATCTCTAAATACTCAGGACATTAGATTCACATCAGCAGAAGGAGTCAATAATTGCAAAACTATAATATGTTAGAAAAAGGGTTACTTCACAGGATTTTACACTGTAAGAGGGGAAGTTTCAATGTGCTTTGAAATAAAAGAAGAATTAGTTGTACTTTTAACCTTCATGTGTAGGAGAAGCTACAAGTTGGTAAATATTTATTTCAAGAATCATGACTGGGAAGCACTTGGAAATGTATTAGAGAAGTAAATGTTTTTCCAGGCAAGGACAGGATCTGCTTGTACCTCTGTAGTTCTGGGTAAAGTGTGACACCGTTCTAGGTGACAGGCCAAGAGAAGGGATACCCTACTATCCTGGAGCCGCAGCCATACTGCCAGTACCTTGTCTATCATGCAAAGAAAAGGCAGTAGCCACCTGTTCAACAATGTGCACACCTGTAGACTGAAGCTTCCTCAGGAACAGCAACATCAAGGTGAGTCAGTCAAGCTAATGGGTGGTGTGTTTTGTGACCTCCTGTCCATTTGGATTCTTGGAAGGATGGTGGGCTGGGGAAGTACCTGTTGTGAATCTCTGTTGTGAAATGCTTTGCAATCTTTCATTTTTAAACTCTGAGAATAGACATAACAGTGACGCCTAAGGGTGAGTCTACTTGCATTCACTGTTGGTTTTTAAAGGGCTACAGAAGACCATAGAAAATGCCTAGTCCTTGGAGTTGTCATTCTGAAACTTATGTGGTTACATTTCTAGCCACTGTCATTTTTCTAGAGTATTCTGGATTTTGTGTAATTCAAAACACCTATCTAGGCAAGGCTGAATCATCTACAGGGGGAATTTGCTAAGAAAGGCTTTAAGTTAGTCTGGACATTTTCCCTTGTCCGACCACTACTGGTACCCTTTTGGATTTAGAGCCCAATCTTGTCTAAATCTCCGGCTCATTCATTTATGGGCGAAATAAATACATTCTTGGGTCTTTCCCTCTTATGGCTCTGGAACAAATGGAGACAGACAGGGGAAAGTGTCACATTTCACAAGATGGGCACTCATTCAGACTGAACTGTCTACCTTGCAGCCATTTTCACGATCAGTCTTAAAACTTCAGATCCACTGCTCAGCCAGCTGCATCAATTAGCAGCAGATGGTTGATATGAATAGACAGGAAGATCCCTCAGTCCATTCTGTCAGGGACACCAAGGACAGTTGTAGAAAAGGCTGGATGTCATGGATGACATCACCATCCAGATGTTAAGGATTTACCCCAGACATTTCTAACTTCTCAATATCCTCACAGGCAAACGGATCTGGCTACAAGCTCTTTCTTTTTCTACAGACACAGTTTTAGATTTCAGTAGCATGGAGTGTGTTGTCTGAAGGGCTGAAACTTCCCATTTGTAAGGTGGCATCTGTGCGCTAGCATTCACGTGAATGTGTCAAGCTACCTCCCTGCTTCAGCCCCTGGACTTCATGCTGTCCAAGGCTTAGCACAGGGTGGGTAGAAAATACTTCATATTAAGTGAAAATAGCAAAAAATTTTAAGACCCTTATGAACCATCATGACTCATATAAATCATTTTGAACTAATTGCCTTAGGATGTGCCAGGGTTTAATCACAGCACTGTAAAATGGACTTGCTGCTCTATTAATGGACAATTCTAATTCATTTTAGGTTTTTTGTTTGCTACTCATTTTGTTTGAGATGTTGAAAGCTACCTTCCACCTCTCACAATTGTTGATGTAATATTTACTACAGAAATCTTGCTAGGGGGAGCATAAAGGAGATGGTAAAAATCACCTACAAAAATTACAACCTAAACAGATGCTATTAACATTTTAATGTATGTCTTCTAGCCTCTCTTCTATGCATATGTATAGATTATTCTTTTACTTAATTTTTAAAAGCAAATATAGACTTATTTTGTACATAAAGTTTGCAAACTATTTAACTCAACAATTGAGTATGAACAAATTCCCACATCATCATATATTCTTTTACAACCTTATTTTTAACAGTTGCATACTATTCCTTCACATGAATATAGGTAAATTCTTTCAGGTAATTCACTACTGCTGGATAGTTCAGTGATTTCCAATTTTTCACTATTACAAGAAACACTTGTTTAACATACACTAATGGATAAATTGTTGCTGAGATGAGATTATTCTTTTGGAAAACATTCTCAGAAGTGGAATTTTGGAGTCAAATGATGTGCATATTTTTAAAGATTTTTTTTTGGAGGGGGATAAATGGCCTTCTATTCAGCAGTGTAGAGATATAGTCTCAGTAATACTGGGTATTATTTTCAAGTTGTTTTTTCCAATTTTGTAAGTGGAAAATAGGATCCCACTGTTGTCTTAATTTAAGGCAGTTTGTCTTGATGGTCTCTCCCTTACTGGCCATATCCAGAGCAGCCTGGAAATACCACCGTGATGACATACTTCCCAAAATATCAGCAAGATTAGAAGTCTGGTCTCATTTCTCAGACCAAAGCTTTTGCCTAGAATATTTTGAAAGCAACCATATTCTTCCACAACTGAGTCTCAAGATATCTGCCCACATAAACCACAATCCATAAAGTTGTGAAGCATGCTAGCTCAATTCAGACTGGCCATTGACTGCTACAAGAAATGTCTAGAGATCTGAGTTGACAAGTGGGCAGATACTGGGCAGAGTTTGCCTTCCAGTTATAGTTCTGGAGTTTATAAGCATTTATTCAGTGTAATGGTTCTGACTTTGCCATCAAGCTATATTTGTACCTTGTTCTTAAGCAAATTCAGCAAAGGCCAAAGGAAGCAAAGCCATTTGTTTCAGAGTGAGGGCTGGCTGTGGATTTATTTGCTGAGGTATTCTGAGTGAGTGGCTTTGGCCTATCCCAGCCAGACCAAGATTCCAGCATACAGATTAGGATTAATGGACCTTTAACTCTTCTGCAGCATGAGCAGATTCAACACATATGCACTTTCCAATCCTCCATGCTAGAGGCTAAAGATCTTTATGTTAAGTCTGAGGTATTTAATGCTTTCTACCTAGTCACTCACAAAACATGCTTTTTTCGGTGATCACATAAATAAAGTCACCTATTCTTCAGCAGTTATCTGGACAATGACTATGCAGAACGCTGTGCCAGATGCTGGGGAAGTATGCTGAAATAAGCTAACTGAGCCACGTGCTTCCTGTCCACATAGACTTTATTTCCACTGCATGGAAACAGGTGCTATACTAGTCCAGAATGGAAGCCCAGAAAACTACTCTTTCTGCTGTCACTTCTTCTGTGATAGTTCAGATCCATCTGTCTGTAACGTCCATCTGAGACCACATTTATAGACATTAATTTATATGTCTATAAAGACTCAACACAACGTTCAGTACACATTACATATCCTAGAGGGAATAAGTTTTACAGTGCTCTGAAGTTCACAGAGTAGCATCACAGACATTATTTAGTTATACACACGTGTATATATATAAACATGTGTATGGTTCAGTACACATTACATGTCCTAGAGGGAATAAGTTTTACAGTGCTTTGAAGTTCACAGAGTAGCATCACAGACATTATTTAGTTATACACATGTGTATATATACAAACATGTGTATACATGTATGTAATATGTCTGTATACATGCAGGCATGTATGACTATGTGTGTGTACACATGTATGTATACATCTTATTGTACTGTTTCTCTGAAGAACCTTGACCAATACACTACCTCACCTGATTATTATGAGAATTAAATAAGATAATGTCTGTGAAACTACTTTGTTAACCTCAAAGCATGTACATATATACATACTCTATGTGTACATACTGTGCTGTGCTTAGTCGCTCAGTCATGTCCGACTCTTTGCGACTCCATGGACTATAGCCTGCCAAGCTCCTCTGTCTGTGGGGATTCTCCAGGCAAGAACACTGGACTGGGTTGCTGCCCTCTTCCAGAGGATCTTCCCAACCCAGGGATCGAACCCAGGTCTCCCACATTGCAGGCAGATTCTTTACTGTCTCAGCCACTGGGGAAGCCCCTATGTGTATATATGTGTGTGTATATTTGTATATGTGTGTGTTGGTTGCTCAGTTGTGTCCAACTCTGAGACATCATAAACTGTAGCCCACAGTGCTCATCTGTCAATGGAATGCTCCAGACCAGAATACTGGGGTGGGTAGCCTTTCCCTTCTCCAGGGGATCTTCCTGACCCAAGGATTCCTACATCGCAGGGTCTCCTGCATGGCAGGCAGGTTCTTTACTGAGCCATCAGGGAAGCCCCATCAATAAATTTGTATATAGATATAGATATAGATGGGCTTCCTTGGTGACTCAGCTGGTAAAGAATCCTCCTGCAATGCGAAAGACCTGGGTTTGATCCCTGGGTTGGGAAGATACCCTGGAGAAGGGAAAAGCTACCCACTCCAGTATTTTGGCCTGGAGAATTCTATGGACTGTATAGTCCATGGGGTCGCAAAGAGCCGGACACGACTGAGCAACTTCCACTTTGTACTTTTGTAGATGTAGATATAGAAAGACACAGATATAGAGAGAGGGAGAGAGGTTATTTTTAAGGGACTGACTCACACGATTATGGAGGCTGGCAAGTCAAAAGTCTGTTGTGTGGGTCAGCAGGTTGGAGACTAATGTGAGGATCCAACCAATGTTTCAGTTGAAGTCCAAAGGTTGTCTGCTGGCAGAATCCCCTCTTCCCCAGGAGAGGTCAATCTTTTGTTTTAGTCAGGCTTTCAGCTGATTGGATGAGGCCCACCAAAACTATGGAGGGCAATCTACTTTACTCAAAGTTCACCAGTTTAAAAGTAAGTCTCGTTCAAAACACTCTCACAGAAACATCGGGAATAACGTCTGACCAACTATCTGGCATTGTGGTGCAGCCAAGTAGACCCAAAATTAACTGCTACAGGAAAGCATCATTATCCTCATTTTTAAAGATGTGGAAACTGAGAATCTTCAAAGTCAAGTGATTTCTCCAAGGTCACCTGGTTATTAAAAGCTACGTTCAATGTACTGTTTGCTCTATGTCACTGTCTTATAAAATTCACAATTCCTAGTATTACAATATTAATTTTTTTCATTGGTCCATATTAGAAAACCTCTGCAGATCCAAGAGGCATTGGAATACCTCCTGATTTTCTTTGTATGTTCTGATACCAATTTTTTGACACCAGCAGGGTGTCCTACAATTTAGTTCAATTCTAACATGACTCAGAGTTAGCAAAAACATCAAGAGTTAGGGGCTCAGTCTCACAAGACTTCTCCCCTTCAAATACTGGTTACAACTTTCAGGTGTCTCCAAGATACTTACATTTCTGCCTGGCCCACTACACATTCAAGGTCTCTCACAACCTCTCAGGTTTTAAAGTTTGCTAGAACAATTCTGGCACCCCACTCCAGTACTCTTGCCTGGAAAATCCCATGGACGAAGGAGCCTGGTGGGCTGCAGTCCATGGGGTCGCTAAGAGTCGGACACGACTTCACTTTCACTTTCAATTTTCACTTTCATGCATTGGTGAAGGAAATGGCAACCCACTCCAGTGTTCTTGCCTGGAGAATCCCAGGGACGGTGGAGCCTGGTAGGCTGCTGTCTATGGGGTCACACAGAGTCGGACATGACTGAAGCGACTTAGCAGCAGCAGCAGAACAATTCACAGAACTCAGGAGAGCTCTATACTCATGACTGCAATTTTATTATAAAGGACACAAATGAACGGCCAAATGAAGAGATACATAGGGCAAGGTTAGGAAAGTCCAGAGCACAGGAATCTGGACTCTCAAGAGTCTTCTCCAATATCACAGTGCAAAATACAGAGCACAGGAATGGGTGCACCACTCTCCCAGGACATCAGTAAGTTCAACGACCAGGAAGCTCCACTGAGCTTGGTGTCTGGAATTTTTATATAGGGTTTCATAAAGTGGGCATGGTTGATTACATTATTGATCATTATTAAACTCAGTCTCCAGAAGACCTCCATACATTTCTGTTTTTCTTTCACCAAAAAGGAACTTCAAATAGACAATTTTGTTCTATCTGCAAAGCCTTTAAAGTCACAGACTGGTATTAATAGAAACAAATATAGACCATTTAAAAATTATCAGAAAGGGGAAACTCATATTCTATTCATTTATCATGTTCAAACTCACACCCAGGACAGAAATCTTTTCCATAATAAGCCTTCCTAATAGATGGCACATATGTGAGGATTTGGAAAATAAATGTAGTCACTTTAACTTCATTTTTCCCACCTAATACACATTAGGATGGCTATTATTTAAAAAAAGAAAAAACAGAAAACAATAGTGTGGTTAAGAGTGGAGAAATTAGAACCTTTATGCTCTGTTGGTGGGAAAGTAAAATCATGCATCTGCTGTGGACAATAGTATGGTAGTTCCTTGAAATTTTAAAATAGAATTATCCTATGAGTCAGAAATTCTACTTCTGGGTATATACGTCAAAGATGGGAAAGCAGGGACTCAAACAGATACTTGCTCACACAATAGCCAAAAGGTATAGGCAGCCCATGTGTTCATCAACACATCAATGGATAAACAAAATACATACAGTGGGTTATTCAGTTCAGTTCAGTTCCTCAGTTATATCCAACTCTTTGCAACCCCATGGACTGTAGCATGCCAGGCCTTCCTGTCCATCACCGACTCCTGGAGCTTACTCCATTTCATGTCCATCCAGACAGTGATACCATCCAACCATCTCATCCTCTGTCATCCCCTTCTCCTCCCACCGTCAATCTTTCCCAGCATCAGGGTCTTTCCCAATGAGTCAGTACTTCACATCAGGTGGCCAAAGTATTGGAGTTTCAGCTTCAGCATCAGTCCTTCCAAAGAATATTCACAACTGATTTCCTTTCGGATGGACTGGTTGGATCTCCTTGCAGTCCAAGGGACTCTCAAGAGTCTCCTCCAACATCACAGTTCAAAAGCATCAAAGCTTTGGTGCTCAGCTTTCTTTATGGTCCAACTCTCACATCCATACGTGACTACTGGAAAAACCATAGCTTTGACTAGACAGACCTTTGTTGGCAAAGTAATATCTCTATTTTTTAATATGCTGTCCAGGTTGGCCATAGCTTTTCTTCCAAGGAGTAAGCATCTTTCAATTTTATGGCTGCAGTCACCATCTGCAGTGATTTTGGAGCCCCAAAAAATAGTCAGTCACTGTTTCCACTGTTTCCCTATCTATTTGCCATGAAGTCATGGGACTGGTTGCCATGATCTTAGTTTTCTGAATGTTGAGCTTTAAGCCAACTTTTTCACTCTCCTCTTTCACTTTCATCAAGAGGTTCTTTAGTTCTTCTTCGCTTTCTGCATAAGGATGGTGTCATCTGTGTATCTGATATTATTGATATTTCTCCCAGCAATCTTGATTCCAGCTTGTGCTTCTTCAGTCCAGCATTTCGCTTGATGTACTCTGTATATAAGTTAAATGAGCAGGGTGACAATATATAGCCTTGACGTACTCCTTTTCCTATTTGGAACCAGTCTGTTGTTCCATATCCAGTTCTAACTGTTGCTTCTTGACCTGCATACAGATTTCTCAGGAGGCACATAAGGTGGTCTAGTATTCCCATCTCTTGAAGAATTTTCCACTGCTTGTTGTGATCCACACAGTCAAAGGCTTTGGCATAGTCAATAAAGCAGAAGTGGATGTTTTTCTGGAACTCTCTTGCTTTTTCAATGATCCAACTGATGTTGGCAATTTGATCTCTGGTTCTTCTGCTTTTTCTAAATCCAGCTTGAACATCTGGAAGTTCATGGTTCACATACTGTAGAATCCCGGCTTGGAGAATTTTGAGCATTACTTTGCTAGCATGTGAGATGAGTGCAATTGTGCGGTAGTTTGAGCATTCTTTGGCATTGACTTGTTTGGGATTGGAATGAAAACTGACCTTTTCCAGTCCTGTGGCCACTGCTGAGTTTTCCAAATTTGCTGGCATATTGAGTGCAGCACTTTCACAGCATCATATTTTAGGATTTGAAATAGCTCAACTTGAATTCCATCACCTCCCCTAGCTTTGTTCATAGTGAGGCTTCCTAAGGCCCATTTGACTTCACATTCCAGGATGTCTGGCTCTAGTCCAGTGATCACAACGTCATGATTATCTGGGTCATGAAGATCTTTTTTGTATCATTCTTCTGTGTATTGTTGCCACCTTTTCCTAATATCTTCTGCTTCTGTTAGGTCCATACAGTTTCTGTCCTTTATTGTGCCCATTTTTGCATGAAATGTTCCCTTGTTATCTCTAATTTTCTTGAAGAGATCTCTAGTCTTTCCCATTCTGTTGTTTTCCTCTATTTCTTTGCAGTGGTCACTGAGAAAGGCTTTCTTATCTCTCCTTGCTATTCTTTGGAACTCTGCATTCAAATGGGCATATCTTTCCTTTTCTCCCTTGCCTTTGCTTCTCTTCTTTTCTCAGCTATTTGTAAGGCCTCCTCAGAAAACTATTTTGCCTTTTTGCATTTCTTTTTTTGGGGGGATGGTCTTAATCACTGCCTCCTGTACAATGTCGTGAACCTCTGTCCATAGTTCTTCAGGCACTCTGTCTATCAGATCTAATCCCTTGAATCTGTTTGTCACTTCCACTGTATAATCATAAGGGATTTGATTTAGGTCATACCTGAGTGGTCTAGTGGTTTTCCCTACTTTCTTCAATTTAAGTCTGAATTTGGCAATAAGGAGTTCATGATCTGAGCCACAGTCAGCTCCCAGTCTTGTTTTTGCTGACTGTATAGAGCTTCTCCATCTTTGGCTGCAAAGAATATAATCAATCCGATTTTGGTATTGACTATCTGGTGATGTCCATATGTAGAGTCTTCTCCTGTTGTTGGATTATTGTGGATTATTATTGTTATTGTGGATTATTATATAATGTTGTGGACTATTATTCAGACTGAAAAAGGAAGCAAATTCTGATACTTGCTACAACATAGATTATTCTTGAGGATATTATGCTAAGTGAAATAAGCCAGTCACAAAAAGACAAATACTGTATGATTCCACTAATATGAGATTTGTAGAGTTGTTTAAATTCATAAAGACATAAAGTAGAATAGGAATTGCCAGAGGCTTGGGCAGTGGCAGGAGGACGGGTTAGTGGGAAGTCACTGAACTGAACTGATCATCATTAAGGACAGTCTCAGCTTTGCAAGGTGAAAGAATTCTGGAGATCGATTATACAACAATGTGAAAAAAGTTAAAACTACTGCACTGTATACTTAAAACCAGTTAAGATGGTACATTTTATGGTATGTGTATTTTACCACAATTTTTTTTAAAAACTATGACTTTTCAAAGCCATCCCTAATTACATTTCTGAAGTTAGACTTAAAAAAAAAAGCAAGTAAAAATAAACAAATGAAAAAAACCAACTCATTTTTCTACTTCTAAAACCAAAGTTAGGGGGAAATATTCCACTTCCCAGAAGATATTTCTTTGAAAATATTAATACAGCTAATAAAATCCTAACTAGATTTACCAATAAAAAAGAGACAAAAACATATCGAGAATGATATGGATTGTCCTTATAGGTCCTTCAAATATTAGAAGGATAATAAGGGAATATTATAAACAACACCGTGCCAAAAAGATGCAGAAAAAACATAATCAAAATTCAACATCATGTAAAAAAGATGCAGAAAAAACATAATAAAAATTCAACATCATGTAAAAATTTTAAAAGGATTTGGAATGGAAAGGAACTTTTTCAACCAAATAAAGAACTTTACAAAAACCAACAGCTAACATCATACTTTTAAGAGAAAGGCTGGACACCTTCCTGCTAAGACCAGAAGAAAACAAAGATACCCATTGTAATCCCTACTACTCAGTATCATACTGAAGGTCCTAGAGAGTGTACTAAGCTAAAAAGAAAACAAAGGCTTACATATTGGAAAGAAAGAGATAAAACATTTTTTATTCACAGACAAGTGATAGTCCATGTAGAAAAATCCTTGGGAATCTACCTCTACCCCCCAAAATACTAGAATAAATGACTTCACGAGGTCACAGGATAACAGGATAAAAGTCAGTATTTCTATATATTAGCCAAGAATAATTGGCTAAAAAAGGAATAATTGGCTAAACCTTAGTTGTCTGCAAAGAGATGAAATTGCAGATAAAGATTTGTGCATGTGTGTTTTTATAAGCCGAGAATGGATAGGACATATGCCAGTGCCACAGACTATAAGACCACAAGACCAACTTTGTTATAGGGACCTTCATTCTCAATCTTTGGCATTATGTGCCATTTTTCTTTTTGAAAATTGAGTAAGCTAAAATTAATTAGTAGAAGTGATTGTTTTGATAGTGTGGTGAAGCAAAGTGGGTTTAGAGGGATTTGTGGAAAACAAACTTAAAGATAAGGAAAGAAAAAGAGAAAACAAATTTTACCCAAAAAAGACCATAATAGACGCAGCAAACTTCTTTCTATAATTGTGAACATTTCTCACGTTTTAAGGCTGAAGCTCAAGATATAGTTATCTTGCTTGCGTGACTCCACTTATATGAGGTACCTAGTGTAGTCAGATCCACAGAATCAGAAAGTAGAACAGTGGTTACCAAAGGCTGGTGGGGGCAGTGGAATGGGGACTTTGCATTTAACACATATGGAATCTCAATTTGGGATGCTGAAAAATTTCTTGAGCTGTATGGTGGTGATAATAATATATTTTGAAAATACCTAATGCCACTGAACTATATTTAAAATGACTAAGATGGTAAAATTTATGCTATGTATATTTTCCCACCATAAAAATGCTTTAAAAAAATGTCACATAATTATAATATTTCGTCTCATCCTTTTATCTTGACTTGTCATAATAGCTCAATGATCATAAAAGCTTGAAGGAAAGAAAATGAATACATGTAAAAGATTGTTCTCAGTTTTTTTTTTTTTTCTTTTAAGACTTTTGCAAATCATATGCATTTGAAAAGTGGGAGGTTTTTCTCCTGTGATCTTCTTTAGCACGAGGATCAAATGTTTCTGGGAAGGTTTACAAATTGCTACCTGGCCTTCACTTCTCTCAAACTTGTTCTGATACAGTACAGTGAGACCTTGAATGCTGAACCACCCACAGGCAGCCCAGTATCCCTGCTCCATTTCTGTGCCCAAGGGGTCACAGGGCACTTCAGTTCTCACCAGCGGAAGGTGAAGGTGAATGCTGACCTCGGGGGATGCTTCTGCCAGTTCCCAGGAGGAGAATGGGGTCGGGAACTTCCAGGTTTGTGAGCGGGCTGGCAGCTCTGCTCCTTTCTTGTTAGGCCTCCGAGGTCTTGTTCTCAGTGGAATAAGATCCATTTATTCCTGTGAAACGGGAAAACAACGAGCCTTTTCTCCTGCTAGCTCAAAGGCTTAGGGCAAAGAGACGTACGTTTAAGGAAAAGAGTTTGGGAATTGTAAGAAGTAGCAGTCAAGCCTCTCTATCCAGTCTTAGAGTCCATGGGGGAATTTAAAAATAGGGTGCTTCTGTACTGAAAAGGAACAGCTTCAGTTTATCTAGATTCAATCTATGCAGTGGCATTTCAGCCATGTTGACTATTAGTAGTCTTTGTAAAGAGTGATTTAAGTACTACTAATATGATATTTAGTGTCAAAATCACCTATTCAATTTTAGCAGTGCAGAGAACACTAGAGAATTACTTAAAATTAACAGACACCATTTTAAACCTGTATAATATTTATCTTCAACATGGCATGAAACCCAGATTATATTTCCATTCCCTCCTCCCTCAGTAAAATGGAGAGACCCACTTCTAACATATGGAAGCATTTTCACACTGCAAGTTATTCTGAGGGGAAAATATGTGATTTATAAATGCTGTCAAATGCAATATGTATTTCCAAATGGCACTGAGTGGACTAGGAACATTGCAGGACACATTCTGCATCTTTATTACCCCAAGGGCAAAAAGGAAGGAAGGGTGGAGAGGAAGAGCCAGCAGCCCTTTCCGGCCTTGTCAATCCAGAGGGCGCACATTTGCTGCTGACAACCACATTCACGTCATTGAAGATGACAGGTAACCTGATCACAAAAGCATACTTAGTCTATATTCTCTATGTAATATTTATAGATAAAATAACACCTTCAAATTATGGAGAAATTGGGCATGTTTTGCCAAAAGTAATGTATTCTTCTGAGTCATTTTTGCCAGTGGCTGAAAATAAAGTATTGACATGGAGGTTTTAAATTGCTAGGCTCACCATGCCATTTGCCTGCCCATATTCTCGAACAAACCTTTTAAAAGTCAGAATACAAACAGAAAATGGTAAGAGTAAGTGAAGCATCTTGCAAGTTTTGGCAAAACAGAAGTGCAGGAAGATACACATAGTCTGGGATGATAGATCGACCCGTCGCATAAAGACTACAGAAGCAGGAGGGCTACTGCAGCCCAGGTACATCACCGCATCAGAAGGAAAACTGTGAAGCAGACATTTAACTAAGCCAAGAGGGAGCCTTCCTTAGAGGAAAAACCGAGAGGTTTGGAGTCGGCTCTCGTGTATTTTGGGGCTTCCTGGGTGATGCTAGTAGTAAAGAATGTGCCTGCCAATGCAGGAGACATAAGAGACCCAAGTTCAATCCCTGGGTCAGAAAGATTCCCTGGAAGAGGGCATGGCAACCCACTCCAGTGTTCTTGCCTAGAGAAGTCCGTGGACAGAGGATCCTGGTGGGCTACGGTCCATAGGGTTGCAAAGAGTCGGACACGACTGAAGTGGCTTAGCACGCACACACACCCATGTGTTTTAGTCTAAGATTTCTGAGTACTAGCTGTGTGACCCTGTGTACATTTTGTAATTCTGAAACCTTAGTTCTCTCATGATCCAAGGGTCTAATAACTTACCTCTTGAGGGTTGTATCATGTAAGAGCTGCTGTTTACTGAGCATTTCTCACATGCCAGGTACTGGGCTTAGCATTTTACCTCCATTACCTCATTTAATCCTTACAACTTTGTCAAGTCTTACTATCCCTATTTAATTACAGATGAATAAATTTGGGCTCAGAGGATCAAATGACCTGCCTTAGCTCACACAGTTAGTTGAGGAGATGGAAATTTAATTCAGTCTGGTTTTTAGCAAAGTTTAGGTTTTTAAAACACACTTCCTGCCACCAGAAGCCATTTACTTAGTCACCAAAGATTAATATACTTAAAAATGTTTTATAACAGGTGAAGTGTGATGCAAACATACATTTTCACATTACACATATGCATAGAAGAAACACCATGGGAGATCAGCAAGGTCTAACTTTTAGGTCATGTAAAGCTAAATATTTCAAAAGGCAAAAGGTTAAAAAATAGTCATGATATGCAAAAGCATGCCATATGGTACTGTTTTAAGAAGAAAGAAAAAGAAATAATTCAAAGAGTCATGTTTTGACAGTGAAACAATAGTAAAATTTAATGGAGTATGTTGTGTAGGCTGTTGAAAACATCTGTTGGAAAACAAGAAGGTCTTCGTGCAACCATTCAACTCACTGATCATTCCCCAGTATAAAGCACACTGCACATGACAACCATGTCTTTTGGGATCCATTACAGAACTCTCAAAAATGTAAAGCCAGTTTCCTCCGTCATCACTGTATTTTGATCAACAGTGATATTGCCAGATGCTCTGTATCAAATGACCTAATGAATGTTCTCTGTTTTTTAAAATCTGTGAACTTCCATATTTATAATGACATTATGCATGCATGCTCAATTGTGTCCAAGTCTTTGTGACCCAATGGACTGTAGCCTGCCAGGCTCCTCTGTCCAGGCAAGAATTCTGGAGTGGTTTGCCATTTCCTTCTCCAGAGGATCTTCCCGACCCAGGGATGGGTCTTGTGTCTCCCGCATCTTCTGCACTGCAGATGGATCCTTTACCAGGGAAGCCCTATAATGACAATAGTGAAGTAAATGATTTAAAGAAATGAGAATTTGCCTTCAACTGAATTGTTTCTGCTGCAAATCTTCATATTCTAAAATGCAAATGAAACCAAGTCGCTGGCCATAGCCCACTGTCACATATAACTGGATTATAAACTAAGCAGAATGATTTGGTGTTGAGGTTGGGGTGAGGTGTTTCAGGGCCTTAGGCCTACCTCCAGAAGGGTAGTAAGGTCTCTGTGTGATACAATCTCTGGTTCTTTTTGGTTCTGGCTCATATCAGATACTTTATTTTTATGTCTTGGTTTTTCAAAACTGATCTGTGTCTATATTTAGACCAACATACAAACCAGGCAACAGGAAAATGGGGCAGCAGAGGATGAGATGGTTAGATAGCACCACCAACTCAATGGACATGAGTTTGAACAAACTCCAGGAGATAGTGAAGGACAGGAAAGCCTAGCGTGCTGCAGTCCATGGGGTCGCAAAAAGTCAAACATGACTTAGTGACTGAACAACAGCAACAACACAAACCAGTGGAGAAAAGAGTCTAAAGTCTTTGGAATTTATAGTGAATAGATCTCTTGAAGATTAGCAGCATAAAAGCAGATGAATTCAGAAAGTGGGATGGATTAGACAAAGTTCTTGGTGGTAATGGTTGTTTTCAGTGGGTTGAGAGAGAGTTTTCTCATCTTCTTCTCCAATGTCCTTTTTAGAATGCCCCATTCTGAAAATGAGTCATTCATCAGCATGGTATTGATGAGAAAAAGAATAGCTTCCTTTGTTTTATTCCTTTTTCTCAAGTGTGTGCTCACAATGAATCAAAAAGTGTTAGATTTCTTAGAGCAGGCAGTTTATAACTCCATTTCCAACAAAAGTCTAGAATAGTTCAAAAAATTCACAATTGGGTTGAAAAGAGCCAGTATTTTCTCCTTTTACTTGATATAATAATATACTCAGATGTTTAGTCATGTCTGACTCTTTGTGACCCCATAGACTGTAGCCCACCAGGCTCCTCTGTTGATGGATTCTCCAGGCAAGAATATTGGAGTAGGTGGCCATTTCCTTCTCCAGAGGATGTTCCCCACCCAGGGATCAAACCTGGGTTTCCTGCATTGCAGGTGGATTCTTTACCAACTGAGCCACCAGGGAAGCTCCCTTTTACTTCATATACTGTATTTATTACAACATGCTTGCACTCATAGTACACAATTGACTGTAACTTTAGCAGGGACGACCAGCCTGGAATTGTTCCAGTAGCATCCATTTCTCTTGTGTCTCAAGTTGAGCTGGTGCTTTGTGAGGTTCAGCTTGGCAATTTCGGGTATGAACTGCCTGTTTCCCCCTGGGGTCCTGATTATTTTATCTTCAAGTCAGTCAGTACAAAGCATCTGATAAAGAAGAATCAAGAGTGTTCCATCATAGTTAACAATGATTGTGTCTTTACCATCTCCTTTTATAAAGACATATTTTAAAAAATATTTTGGTGGGTAATTTGTTATTCAGTTCATGGCTTTTGCATTTTACAGAGTTCCTCTGTAGATAGCTAGAGATGAGTACAGAATGTCTCATGACAAAGTTTCATCATGAATTGGCACAGATTCCTTTTTCTTTTGGGGCTGTAAGTTGTCATTTGTTCAAACTATCTTATAATAATTTATTTAATATTTATAGATTTGAAGCTTTTTTAAAATCAAGATTGTGATTCAGACTTTCTACACCTCTTCTTCCTGAGGTTCCATACAGAGATTAAGATCACCTGCCATATACTGGCACAAAGACAGAAATATAGATCAATGGAACAAAATAGAAATTCCAGAGATAAATCCATGCACCTATGGACACCTTATCTTTGACAAAGGAGGCAAGAATATACAATGGATTAAAGACAATCTCTTTAACAAGTGGTGCTGGGAAATCTGGTCAACCACTTGTAAAAGAATGAAACTAGAACACTTTCTAACACCATACACAAAAATAAACTCAAAATGGATTAAAGATCTAAACATAAGACCAGAAACTATAAAACTCCTAGAGGAGAACATAGGCAAAACACTCTCTGACATACATCACAGCAGGATCCTCTATGACCCACCTCCCATAATATTGGAAATAAAAGCAAAAATAAACAAATGGGACCTAATTAACCTTAAAAGCTTCTGCACAACAAAGGAAACTATTAGCAAGGTGAAAAGACAGCCTTCAGAATGGGAGAAGATAATAGCAAATGAAGCAACTGACAAACAACTAATCTCAAGAATATACAAGCAACTCCTACAGCTCAACTCCAGAAAAATAAATGACCCAATCAAAAAATGGGCCAAAGAACTACACAGACATTTCTCCAAAGAAGACATACAGATGGCTAACAAACACATGAAAAGATGCTCCACATCCCTCATTATCAGAGAAATGCAAATCAAAACCACTATGAGGTACCATTTCACACCAGTCAGAATGGCTGCGATCCAAAAGTCTACAAGTAATAAATGCTGGAGAGGGTGTGGAGAAAAGGGAACCCTCTTACACTGCTGGTGGGAATGCAAACTAGTACAGCCACTATGGAGAACAGTGTGGAGATTCCTTAAAAAACTGGAAATAGACCTGCCTTATGATCCAGCAATCCCACTGCTGGGCATACACACTGAGGAAACCAGAAGGGAAAGAGACACGTGTACCCCAGTGTTCATCGCAGCACTGTTTATAATAGCCAGGACATGGAAGCAACCTAGATGTCCATCAGCAGATGAATGGATAAGAAAGCTGTGGTACATATACACAATGGAGTATTACTCAGCCATTAAAAAGAATACATTTGAATCAGTTCTAATGAGGTGGATGAAACTGGAGCCTATTATACAGAGTGAAGTAAGCCAGAAAGAAAAACACCAATACAGTATACTAACGCATATATATGGAATTTAGAAAGATGGTAACAATAACCCTGTGTACGAGACAGCAAAAGAGACACTGATGTATAGATCAGTCTTATGGACTCTGTGGGAGAGGGAGAGGGTGGGAAGATTTGGGAGAATGGCATTGAAACATGTAAAATATCATGTATGAAACGAGTTGCCAGTCCAGGTTCGATGCACGATACTGGATGCTTGGGGCTGGTGCACTGAGACGACCCAGAGGGATGGTATGGGGAGGGAGGAGGGAGGAGGGTTCAGGATGGGGAACGCATGTATACCTGTGGTGGATTCATTTTGATATTTGGCAAAACTAATACAATTATGTAAAGTTTAAAAATAAAATAAAATTAAAAAAAAAGATCACCTGCCATAATTTATCTTTATTCTACAAGATATTTTTATAGTTGAGACTTTAGAGATTTTAAGTTCCTGTTGAAAAATCTTTGACAAAATGATTTTGATGTAGTTTATGCTTTCAGGCTAAATTTTTGCTTTGCAGAAATAAGCATTTTAACATTTGGGACATTTAATAAACCCAAACCAAAATATTTTCTAAACAAAAATTTCCTTTACTCAGATTTCAGACATATTACTAAAACAGAAGAGAGAAAATGCATCAGAGAGGAAATCATTCATTGTTTCAAGCAGAATATCTGAATGACTGATTTCAATATCTTAACTACAGACATTTCTTTTTAGGTCTTCAGAGTAGCCCTTGACTTCATCTTACACTGAATCAAAATAATCATAGTATGTGGTTTGACTAGTAATTATTTTCTCATTCACTGTCATGTTATTCAAAATGTCTGGAGCTTTAGTCACTAAACCTCTTGTAGGACTTGTAGACTCCAAGAGTCTCCACTTCCATCTTCCTAGATTTGGTCTCAGTGGGCAGACACCTAGAGGTGCTCAAGAGGACTTTTCTTCAAACATAAGCACAAACCAGCTGTGGATTTTGTAAAAATGCAGATTCTGAAGCAGTAGGTCTGGAATGGGGCCCAAGAGCCTGCATTTCTAGCAAGTCCCAGTCAATGTTGCTGCTCTGTGTGGACCACACTGTGAGGAGCAAGGACCTCTAAAACTAGCAATGGACCATGACCATGGCCTAAATTCTGAAACTTCCTGATATTAAAAAATAAAAATTGGAGTGCAACAAGGAGAAGTGAGACGAAAACCAGGGATAAGAATAAGGTGATAAGTGAAAGGAAAAGGAAAGAACTTCGCGGAACAATGAGAAAATTTCCCCAGAGCTAACAGGGTAGCAAGGTGATGGCAGTGTCATAGGACTGGAGGGGAGGAGGGCAGGGAAGCTAACCTTGAGTGTCTTCTGTGCAATCTGTGCTCTGACGTATTGCCATATGTTTAGGCATGCATGTATACATATGGATGTATATACCAGGGTATGTGTAGGTGGTTTAGTCGCTCAGTCATGTCCGACTCTTGCGACTTCACAGACTGTAGTCCGCCAGGCTCCTCTGTTCATGGGATTTCCCAGGCAAAAATACTGGAGTGGGTTGCCATTTCCTTCTCCTAGGGATCCTCCCAACCTAGGGATCTAACCCGAATCTCCTGCTTTGCAGGCGGATTCTTTACTGACTGAGCCACCAGGGAAGCAGATATGTGTAGAGATGTGTGTATATATGGCAGATGGATGGACAGAAATTCTGCCTTGCTCCAAAAAGGTTTGAAGAAGCTGTTCCAGGTAGTCACACATGCACACATTGCTTCACTCTTCATTCATAATAACCCTTCAAAAATATATACCAAGAGAGATGAGAGAGCTAAGCCTTGTGAAAATGAAGTCGTTCAGTTGTGTCCAACTCTTTGTGACCCCATGGACTGTAGCCTACCAGGCTTCTCCACCTATGGGATTTTCAAGGCAAGAGTACTGAAGTGGGTTGCCATTTTCTTCTCCAGGGGACCTTCCCGACCCAGGGATCGAACCCTGGTCTTCCACACTGTAGGCAGACGCTTTTACCATCTGAGCCACCAGGGAAGTCTCTCTTTTTAAAGCACATCTCTAGGATTATCTGACTTCATAACTCCAAAATCCATGCTTTGAGCAATTGAGAGAGCCAGATACGAGTGAAAGAGGAGAAGAGGACAGTGACATAAAGGATAGTACTGGAGTTTGGGGTGAGACTGTGCACAGGAGAAGAAATGAGAAAAGAGGATGTGGCAGAGACACATGGGAAGATCCAGGAAGAAAGGGAGAGGAAAATGCAGGGCCCCAGTCCAAGTGGATAATTCCCCTAGTAGCAATTAGTGGTGACCTATTTGGCAATGCTCAGTCCTCCCAGAGGTATTGTTGCCACTGTCTTTCCTGCCAAGATTGTTTCCACAACCTTTTCGGCCCTAGTTGCATTAGCCTGGTTCTATTGGCACCCCACTCCAGTACTCTTGCCTGGAAAAATCCCATGGACGGAGGAGCCTGGTAGGCTGCAGTAGATGGGAACGCTACGAGTCAGACACGAACTATGAGTCGGACACAAACTGAGCGACTTCACTTTCTCTTTTCACTTCCATGCACTGGAGGAGGAAATGGCAACCCACTCCAGTGTTCTTGCCTGGAGAATCCCAGGGATGGGGGAGCCTGGTGGGCTGCCGTCTATGGGGTCGCACAGAGTCGGGCACGACTGAAGCGATTTAGCAGCAGCAGCAGCAGCAGCAGCAGCAGCAGCAGCATCCAATCTGGACAACTGGATTTTCACCTTAACTATTCTAAACTACCAAGCAAGATGAAGCAGTCTGCCAGATTCTAGGTGGGCGAAGCTATATAGCAGAAACCTGGGGCCCCTGGAGCTGCCTGCCCCCGTACCCACTGGGATTCTCAGCCAAAGGCACTCCGTTCTGCCTCTTGCTTCTCTTTCAGATCTGCTTTTGGCTCAGTGGATACTTTCAAACCTCCTCCTTTGAGATGACTGAAAATCCTCCACTTACTTTTCTACATGAAATAGCTTTGTCAGAGTCGCTCAGTCCTCTCCGACTCTTTGTGACCCCATGGACTGTAGCCTACCAGGCTCCTCCGTCCATGGGATTCTCCAGACAAGAATACTGGAGTGGGTTGCCATTTCCTTCTCCAGGGGATCTTCCCAACCCAGGGATCAAAGCCAGGTCTCCTGCATTGAAGGCAGATGCTTTAACCTCTGAGCCACCAGAGAAGCCCTTTTGTCAGAGACTCCTGCTGCTGCTAAGTCGCTTCAGTCATGTCTGATTCTGTGCGACCCCATAAATGGCAGCCCACCAGGCTCCGCCATCCCTGGGATTCTCTACGCAAGAACACTGGAGTGGGTTGCCATTTCCTTCTCCATGTCAGAGACTGAGTGCTAATTAAATATATCGGGGGAAAAAAGGAAGAAACAAGACCTTACAATTCACCCAAAATTTTGAGGAAAATGATGGTACACATTAGAACGGGGAGAAAAAGAGTGTATATTTACTGTTAACACTCAGCATACATTACCTTAGAATCCTGAAGAACAAAGTTCCATCATTAGGCATCATGCACAAGATTGCATTCTTGTTTGGAGATGTGAAGGAGTGTTTTGAACGGAGGTAAAGGACAAATACATAAAATACCTTTCAATAGATCAGACAGCTTTATGAAGAGCAGATCTTTAGTCGTTCAGAGGTTTTTATTGCACTCTGAACCCAGTGAATTCGTCTTGCTCACACATTTATTTCCATATATTTCTATACAAAGAACAGTTAGATCCAAGAAATAAGATACTGGATGCTTGTTAAGCAATATAACTCAGTAAGAAGTCTATCATTGGTCAGGAGCATGAGAATTGTCCTTCAATCATGGGTGTTTGACACTATGGTAGAAAAAAATTATTTTTAAATTTAGTTTTTCTTTTTCCAAAGTTTTATATATATATATCCATGTGGTTTAAGGAACCAAATAGTCCTACAAAAAGTTTCTAGCTTTTCTAGAAAAAAAAAAATTGCAATCTCCTCCTTGCTCCTTTCTCTGCCTTTTTTCTGGGTCCCCAGAAGTAACAGCATCCAACTCACAGCCGTCTTTTGTATTAACCTCCATATAACCAGGGCTTTTCTGATAACTCATTTGGTAGAGAATCTGTCTGCAATGCAGGAGACCTCAGTTCAATTCCTGGGTTGGGAAGATAACTTGGAGAAGGCATAGGCTACCCATTCTAGTGTTCTTGGGCTTCCCTTGTGGCTCAGCTGGTAAAGAATCTGCCCGCAATGTGGGAGACATGGGTTTGATCCCTGGGTTGGGAAGATTCCCCCGGAGAAGGGAAAGGCTACCCACTCCAGTATTCTGGCCTATAACCAAGTACCAGGCATTTAGTTCTACCTCTTTATATTTATACTTCTATTTTTAATACCTCTTTTTAAAATTTTAATACCTCTTTATATTTATGTTTAGGTGCTAGTGGTTTGAAACTATGGAAGAATTTAGTTTCCTTTCATAGATTTCTCTGACCCCTTCAACTACTACCACCAACACATGTATACTTTTCATTCCCCCATCTTCCCAAAATCATTATATTAGAAGTTTGATTACATCAATATTCAGTATTCACATCACTGTAACCGTGTAATATATTTTGATTACTTTTCTTTTACTGCTCAACTTTTTGTTTTCTCTGGATTTAATAATTGTGTCATCATTTTGTTTTGTTTTCTTAGTTCTCCACGTACTAGTTGCCAGTCAATCCCCAAACTTTCTTCAAATGATCTAAATATCATTTCAAAATATTCAGTTACTCGAGATATTCAATTGCTTTAGCTCCATCTTTTTGGAGACTTCTTTTCTAGCATTGCTTCAGGGACCTCCCCCCCTGTGGACTGATTTTTCTCTGCCATTGGTGTACTGTGGTCGTTCTGGGCTATCTTTTTACCATTTTCCTAGAGGTTGCCTTCATCTCTTTTTGAGTTGGTGCCCCTGTTTATTGGTTCCTTAGTTTACCAGCTCTTTTTGGTAAAGCACCTCCTTTAGAGGCATCCTGAGACTGGGTGTATATGGGATACATATTTTGAGAGTTTACAGTTGGAAATGTTTTTATCAAGTCATTACACTTAACCAGTACTTTATATTAGCACATAGTTTTAGATTGGAAATCTTTTCAGAGTGTTAAAAGCATTGCTCCTTTGGTTTCTTATTTTAAAATTTTTTATTGGAATATAGTTGCTTTACAATGTTGTTTTAGTTTCTGCTGTACAGCAAAGTGAATCAGCTGTGCATCTACATATATCCCCTGCTTTTAACATTTCCTTCCCATTTAGGTCACCACAGAGCATTGAGTAGAGTTCCCTGTGCAGCACAGTAGGTTCTCATTAGTTACCTATTTTATACATAGTATCAAGTGTTTCTCTGGAGAAAGGCACGACAACCCACTCCAGTATTCTTGCCTGGAGAATCCCATGGACAGAAAGGCCTCGGGGCTACAGTCCACCAGGTCACAAAGAGTCCGACAGGACTGAGCGACTAACACCGCTACTGCCAAGTGTTTATATGTCAATCCCAGTCGACCAGTTCATCCCATCCTCCTGCCTTTTTCCCTTGGTAACCATACATATTCCTACATCTGTGTCCCTATTTCTGCTTTGTAAATAAAATCATCTATACCAATTTTTTACAGGATTGTTGTTGTGACTCCGAAAGTCATTCTGACACCTGACTCCTTGTGACTTTACTCCCTTCGCCGTGCCAGTAGGACCTTTTCTTTGTAGTGTTCTAAGATTTCATAGGTATTGTTCTGTCTTCATGTATTGTTCTAAGTATTGTATTGGCTCTTTCAAACTGGAAACTTAGGTCTTTTGATTTGGGGGAATTTTAATGACTTATTTGTTGATGATTTCATCCCATCTTTTTCCAATATTCTCTTTCTCTAGAGCTTCTATTAGGTATTGAAGTGTTCTTGGATTGATCACCTGAGTTTTCTTATATATTCTCATATTTTTCATTTCTGTTCTTTTGCTCTGCTATCTGGGGTATTTACACAATTATATTCTCCAAATCTATTGATTTTTTAAGTCAGTATTGATTCTTTTGATACATATTTTAAAGTCTAAATTTCTAAAAGCTTATTCTTGCTCTGTGTTGCTTTTTCTAAAAAAATAGTATTCTGATTTTGCTTCATGGATGTTTCATATTTGTGAAAATATTAATTATATGCATATTACACATATAATTTTAAAATATATATTATGTATGAAAATAAATTATATACATATAATTTTATAAAATATACCTTAAGCTTTCTGTCTAGTCTTTTCCTTCCAATTCCCTTTCCTCTTGTTCACTCACTCAATCACTGAATTTTTATGTCTGGTGACCCTTGATTACCTGCTTGTATTTAAGAAAGGGGTGCTCATTAAAAAGCTCATTGGCGGCTATGTGCTCTTGAATTGGGGACTCATCATCTGGTTTGATCTTTCACCAATAAATCCCTTTGTCAGTATCTTTTGTTGCTCTTCTTTGGGATTAGTCAGACCCTCCAGAGAAAAATCTTATAATTTCCTGCCTAAAGGAAGTAAACCTGGCTGCTACCATTCTGTGAGCTGAGTAGAGATTGCTCAGAACTTTAATATTTTGTATGCATGATAGGCAGAATAACAGCCCCCTAAAGATGTCAATATCCTAATGCCCAGAACCTATAAATGTGTACCTTATATGGCAAAAGAAACCCAGTAGATGTTAAGGATCTGAGACTGGGGGATTATCTTAGATGATTTGCATAGGCACACTGCCGTCGCAAAGGTCATCATAGGACAAAGAAGGAGGTGACTGTCAGAGTCACAGAAGGAGACAGGACAGTAGAAGCAGACGTTGGGGTGATGCAGGGCCACAGGTCAAGATATGAGGCGGCCTCTAGAAGCTAGAAAAGGAAAGGACATGGAGTCTTTCCCGAACCTCCAGAAGGAACACAAACCTGCTGGCCCAGTGTAGACTTCTGGCCTCCAGAACTTTAAGATTATAAATTTGTATTGTTTTAAAGAACTAGGCGTGTCCTAATTTGCTATAGCAATAGCAGGACACTAACAGAGTATGTAAACTTTCACCTAATGCCCATCTTTTCATTATAGAACCTCCACTTTAAGCTTTGTCTGCTGTTTCATCTTTTCTAGGGAGGAACCCCTGAATCTTCTGCTTGAGTGAGAGGGAGACAGTTGCTTGGTTCTCAAATAGACAAAACTACTTCCTATTTTCAGCCAGTTTTCACTTCTGCTTCCAGAAATACTCAGTGATACCCATCCTTGGACTTTTGGTGGCTCTGTGGGGACTCAGCCAGCTTGCCTCTTTAGGAGTCCCACAGCTGGCTTAAGGGTATCACTTATTCTTCTACTTTATAGCTTCCAAAATTCTGTCACTATTATTTGCCTTCAGTTTTCCTTGTCTTTGTGGTACCTGCTCCCTGCTCTCTGGTTCCCCAACCAAAAAAAATTACCCAAGCCTTTATTATTGTTTCATTGTGATTTCTGACATAGTAGAGATACATATGCATAATCAATCAACATTGACAAGGTTAAAAAAATGTAAGTGCTCTGATTTTATACTGATTTTTCCCTGGTGTGGTACTGGATGGTATGTATTATACACTGAGAACATAACATTGTGCTGGTAGAGTTGTAGGTATGTTAGTATGACCTGTGAGAGCTAAGAAAATGGTCTTATAGGAGGACTCTCTGGGTTTAAAGGCTTTTCTCACTTACTACTAGTGTGACTTTGAGCAAGTTGCTTAACGGAGCCTCAGTTTCCTCATCTGAAAGTATCTGGAAACATGGTAGAAACCACATTTAATCCATAAATAAATTTAAAGAATTAATTTAGATAAAGTGACAGATAAAAGTGCTTGGCCACAGTATTCCTCCATTGTGGAGCAGAATACAAGTGAACTGAGATCGACTAAGTTACATAGATGGTACTTTCTCTGCCCCTCCTGAATGTAACAGGCTTCCCAGGGGGCTCAGTGGTAAAGAATCTGCCTACCAAGCAGGAGATGCGGGTTCAACCCCTGAGTCAGGAAGATCCCTTGGAGCAGGAAGTGGCAACCCACTCCAGTAGTCTTGCCTGGAGAATTTCATGGACAAAGGAGCCTGGCAGGCTACACAGCTCATGGGATCGCAAAGGGTTGGAGACAACTTTGGGACTAAACCATCACACTTCTACATTACCAGTACTTAATACAACATTTGTGGGATGAATGAATGTCTTCTCTTAATAAAGCATTTTAGAAAACAACAATGAATATAGGCATTCTTTAAATGCTACATGGACCTTAAAACAGGCAAAACAAAATTTTGTTAAGTCTTTAAAATTTTTCTTCCCCATCTCCTTATTTTCATTCTCTTTAACAGAAGACTGTATTTTAAACTTTTATTCCATTTTCCTGAAAAAATCATGGATGTGAGATTAAGAAAGAGATAAAGAGCAATCTTGTCAGTTCTCCTCTAGAATTCAGCCTCCTAGATTCCTTATTTCCTCTCCCTCACTCTTTCCCCCCTAAGCCGTTTTTCACACAGCAGGCAGAGTGATCTTCAAAAACAAAATACATATCAGAGTGAATCACTCCCCCACTTAAAATCTCTTATTGGCTTTCTGCCTTTCTTGGAATAAAAACAAAACTCCTTGGCACAAACTGCAAGGCTTTTCAAAACTCCGTTTTCATATTCAGCCTCATGTTATACCACAGTCTTCTCTCTCTTGCCTTGCAAAGTGTCTTGGATATAAGTGGATTAATGAACAAGTGATCAATGAACATATTAGAAAGAAAAAAGGATAAAGTTTAAAATATACCACTTTAAGGACCATGATCTTATTTTCAAGTTTTCCTATTGGGTCAGGTTAGAAAATTGCTGTGAACCTAACAGCTTGGTAAGTGTTTACTTTTAACTTTGTCTTTGGAGCCAAAGGACTGCCTTGGGAGAGGGGAAGAGAATCTAGATGAGAGAGGAGATAACTAACCTCCTTTCTAACTAATAGATAACTAACCAACAGGTAACTTTCTAACAGGTAACTAACCTGCTTTCTAACTAATGAGCCTGGACAGTGTTTAGGGAGAGAAGATGGCTACAGTGAGGCTAATAACCCTTCAGCCAGACAATGTGTATCTAGTTTAAAAAAAAAAGTATATATATATATATATATATATATAATCAATAAATATTTGTTGATCTGATGAATAAAATTTGCCTTCCTACTTTACCATTTGCCCTCCAAACTACAAGTAACCCTGTATAATTTCCTACTTAATGCTGCCACTGAAGATCACTTCTGCCTGTTTTTAGTTCTTTTTTTTTTCTCTTTTTGATAGAGGAAAAGTCAACTTGTTATTTGTTTAGAGTTAGGTCAAGTCATACTACTTTAAGGATGACTATCCTAAGTCCAATTTAGAAGAGGCCCACTTAGGATTCCAGTTTATAAATATTCCACTACACATTCACAAAAACTATTTTCTTTCAAAGTCATTAGAGATCTCACTTCTTCAATCCAATGTACTGTCTGAAAAAGGACGCTCTTCTAAGAAAGAAGCAAGACTTGAGCTACAGTTTATTCTAGATGGCAATGCCAGTGTGTTGTTGAGCATTTTCTGCTGCGGTTCACTTGGCTCCAAGGGCAGACAGCACGGAAGCACGTGTATAGAGAAGGTGAAGCTTATCTCGCTGGACTGAAAGAAGGCGCCCAAGTTCACAGGGGCCCAGGAGCTGGCAGTGGGTGGTCTGGCAGAGTTTTGACACACTATTATGGGATAAGATTGTGGGTAACTGGAGAGTCCCTTTCTGGCATATAAAAGATATAATTATCTGGTAGTTCCTCGAAATTCTTCAGCTAGACTTCTATTTATTCAGCCAGTGATGGAAAATTACCTCAGCTTCTATACCAGGACAACACATCAGTAATGGCTGCGGGAAGTCTAAAATGAGAAAAGTTCTGAGGTCATATTTAGGCTTATCCAGAAAGTGCAGTCATAAGTTAGCCTGTCAGCTGTGAGTTTTGGAATCAAGATTGGTGTCACACCACGTATTGAATATCCTTTCTTTCAGGCTTTTTTTGGGTCTTGTCAAAATCTAATTATATCTAAAAATCCATTTAATTTTCACATAAGCTCATAAGTAAGTACTGTTATAACCTTTTTTGGGGGGGGATGGGGGAGGAAAAAACTAAAGGTACAGGCATATTTTTTCCAAAAGTATATTGTCAGTTACAGGTGGAACTTATATTTGAACACATACTTCCCTAACTCCAGAGCCCAAGTTTTTACAACTATATGATCTCCCCTATGAATTTTAGAGTGCTGATATTTAATGCAGTCATCACTCATTTATGCCCTAGAGTGAATGAGTTCCTTTCTAGCATTACCTAGGATAGGAAAATACGAAAGATTAATAAGGTTGGAAGGGCTGAAGACAAATTCCTTACTTTACAACACTGTTTAAAACAGATTCTTGGTCTAAATATTGAAAACATGACTTGGTATATATCTACTCTAGTCAAGGAAATATGAGTTAATTCTGGATCATTTAAGTATATCTATACCATTTATATTTGAGATCCAACCCAAGTAGAAGTACTATTTTCACATGTGATTTTTCATCCTTTGAAATTTTTTATTTAAAAAGTTAAAAATTTTTTAAATTTTATTGTTTATTTTGAAAGTGTTAGTCACTGTGTCATGATGAGTTTCTAAATGCAGGTAATTGTATTTTGTTTTCCTTAAACACTTAAAGGATTTTCTTTAATGATGTGATCTCTCTATTTATGGAAACATATTACTTTCCCCGAGTATTTCTTTCTGTAATTAACTGTTAGAATCATTTGTAAATATGCCAATTAAACCATTCATATAAAACAGTTTGGAGTTTACCCAAAGGCAGGGAAAAATACAAAACCAAAATATCTTCAAGTATTTTTAGTTGGTGTTAGAAATGTCAATGTGTTGTTTGATTTCTTGCATGTTTTTTTTCTTTTACAGAAAAATCTATCATTGCTCAACCAATATTTGTTTTTGAAAAGAGAGAACAAACTTCTAAGGTAAAGTCAAGTTACTTTTCTTTGATTTTTACTTTGACAAAGAAGACTGTATTTTGAGAAGCTAGCTGTACTAAATTATATCACTGTTGCATAAATTTATTTTTTCACATAGCAAGAGTTGTAGCTGAGAATATTTACATAGTAGGGATTTACCGATAGCAATTTGGCTGAAATGGGAAGCCAGAGACTTTATCCTGAAACTATGGATAACATAATATTTACCAAAATGATCTGTTTTTTTGGACTGACTGGGAAGGGGGAGGGACTGAAAGAGATTAGAAGAGTTAAGGCTTATGATGGGTCCTGACCATTGACCTAGCTTAAAATGGATATAAAATAAGTTCTAAACTTCAATATATGACTCAAAAGAAATCTTAAGGACTCCATTTGCTTTTTTCAGCCTCAAACTAAAAGCACTTGCTTTGAAAGACATGATAGTATTAGTAGCTTAACTAGTATTTTGTTGTTACTCATTATTGCTTATGGAGACAACTTACCCTGCTAACCCCCAAAACTAAAGAAAAACCCAACCCTTAGTGAGCTGCTTTTCCTAGCCTAGCTGAAAAGACCTGGCTTTTGAGAACTCTCTTATGAAGTGACAGGGTGGAAATGTGATTTGAAAATAGCAAACACTCAGCTCTCATTGGCAGCTTTGTTTCCTTCCAGAGACCTGCAGAAGACATCCTATATGAAGCAGCAGAACGTGGTAATGATTTGTATCCTATATTTCAAAAGCAATATTTTTATCAAGAAACAAGTAGGCAAAAACATTTTGGCATGTGGCACAGACTATATAAAATCTAACCATTTTTTCTTGTTTTTAAGCACACAGATATACTGGCTTTTGTTTTGAAAGATGACATATAGGTCCCTGAGAATATTATGTTAGCAATACTAAAAGCCTATGACTCTCCACTGCTTGTCCTCCAACCTTCCAAAAACATTCTCTATACAATTTCAGAATTTGTATATAATTTTTTGTCAAAGCCACTTGTTTCTAACTATTTCACAGCAGGATGATATGCCTGTCAGTTTATAATGACCAAGCTATTAACCCCAATATTTAAAACTGAGTTTTAGGAATTAACATGTTGTCAAACAATGATATATCTAGAGAAAAGGAAATTATATTTCTCCTCTCATATCATGGATTGAAACTAATTTGTTATTGCAATCACTTTTACCCTTCACATTGAATTTCTTACAGAATGCAATGAATTTTCAAGAAAGCGTGTCCGGGCTTCATCTTCTACTTGGCATACTACAGATTCTCAGAACCAAGAAGGTAGGTATAGTCTGGGCTGTTGAGTGTTCACTGCTATGTGTACTCTGAGTGTGATACTACTAGGAAATTTTCAGACAGGTAAATGTTTAAAAATATATCCATTGGATGGTGTTTCTAATATATTGTTATGTGAAAACAGCAGTCGATAGAATACAGTGAATTATTATTTAAAATTTAACTTATCAACATTGGAAAAAAGACCGAAAGGACATAAGCCACAGTGTTAACAATGGTTATCTTAGATAAAATGGGATTACAAGTTATTTGAACACCCCATCCCTTTGTATTTTGCTGTGTTCCCAAAGTTTCTGCATTACAGAATCTAGCTACAGAATTAGCTTTACAATTAGGGCAATCTGCTATTTCCTTCTAAGTAAGCATCTCCTTAAACATATGTCTGCCTTTTAAAAAGACACTTTTTCTAAGAGCTTTATCATATGCTGTGTTTTGAATAAATCAGTAACTTAGTTTGCCTGTCTACACTCCAAGCATTCTGGTGACTCCTTTTATGATGGATCACACTTTTATGATGGAGCACAGGCCCTCTTCTTGCCATGCAGCTGTTTATATGCATGTCTGTCTCCTCCACTAAGAGCTCCTTGAGGTCATCTTCATGCCTGACAGAGGGTCTCGTACATGATGAGCATGGAAATATTTACTAAATTGATATCATCCTCACCAGAGGCACACTATCTTTAATCAATAAAGATGCAAAGATTTTTCTAAACTGATGACAAAGAAAATTTTCCAAAACAGCAAAAATCCAAATGAAAAGATAAACAAAACCCTATTGACTTGTTTGCAATCTGTTTTTAGCATCATCCTTGCCCCAGAAGTGATTAACATTGTCATCCTTCACGGACCTCCCAGCCTTCCCTCCTTCTGGGCCAGATAATAAAGAACTTCTTAGAACCTCAAGTCTGACACTCTGACTTTTCAAGATCCATTCTCATTCATGATAGGCTTTCTTTTTCAGCTACTGTAAAACATTGACATTTTAGTGGCAAATAAAATAGGGGTCTTAGCAAAGTATGCATGGATACGTCCAAAAACATTCTCTGTACAATTTCAGAATTTGTATATAATTTTTTTTCAAAGCCACTTGTCAAAGACATCTGAATTCTAGCCCCACAAATCCACACAGTATATCTGTTTATTTTGGTAGAAAATTTAAACTTTATAATGTTCTTTAGGATTTCATGTTTATGATAGCATTCTTTTATATAATACAGCCCTGTAAAATAACTTGCTTTATTTTTCTTATTATTGTCCATCTATATGGTTTATAATATTTGTAGTACTCAAATATATAATGACGCTTAGATTCTCATTCTAAATTTTATGCTTTAAATTTATATTCTAAAGTTTAGGATATCATTCCTTTTGAATTTTTCACTAATTAAAATATTACTTCTTTTTATTTAAATTTTAATGCTTTGCTAAGTAAAATTATTTTATCATAATAAAATATTTGAAATGATTGAAACATGCTCTATGTCAAGATTATGATTTTTTTGTGTGTCTTTTTTTGAAAGTATGCAGTTCAGAAGCATTAAGTATATTCACATTGTTCTACAACCTATTTAATCTTTACATTTTAAAAAAACCACCCTTAATAACAAATTCAAATAGCACCTGAAGGTATAAAATGAAAAATTAAAGTCTCTTTGTCATTAGTTCCAAAAGAAATATGATTTGTAGTCTTGCATATTTTTGTTTTTACTGAACAACAAACTGCTTTTTCCAAGTTAAGCTTACCCACAAGAAACAGAAAATGCGAACTATTCACTTTCTTTTAATGGATTCTACCCAGGAATCACGTGAAACTAATGAATTTATATTCTTATTAACAATGCCAAGTGTGACTGGGAATCAATATATCAGACACCCTTCAGATACAGAAGAGATAGATCCTAGTTCAATAAGCCCCATCTGTACCTGCCTGAGAAGTTATAGACATTAAGAGGAATAGGGGCTCTAATACCAGAGGATTTGTTTTGGTGTTATTTGTGCATAAAGCAAAGAGATGACTTTAAATTATCTGGATAATCACTTCAAATCATTTTCTAAAAATCAGACGCACATATGAAAAGGATGAATAAAATATTACCAAGCACCATCACATTCTATGTCGTGCAGAATATTGGTGGTGTTGGAAGGAGACAAATAGTACAATTAAATGGTTCATTCAATGTTATTTTCCACTTATAAAGATCATGCATGTGTGTGTGTGTGTGTGTGTGTGTGCGCTCAGTCGCTCAGTTATGTCCGATTCTTTGTGACCCTATGGACTGTAGCCTCCCAGGCTCCTCTGTTGGGATTTTTCAGGGAAGAATGTTGGAGTGGTTTGCCGTTTCCTTCTCCAGGGGATCTTTCTGACCCAGGGATTAAACTCATGTCTCCTGGGTCTCCTGCACTGGTAGGTGGATTCTTTACTACTGAGCCACCTGGGAAGCAATAAAGATCATAAAAACTATGTAACTGAATTTTGAATTAGAGAAGCAATTGTACCCCAACATATATAATGTTATAACACTTCAAAAAAGCAATTCTTATTCTTTTCTTATCTCCATTAATCCAATTCTCAAAGGCTGTTATCTTTGCAATTTGCCACCAGGAGGTAATCTCTTTGAGATTTGTAGTACAGGCATACCTTGTTTTTTTGAGCTTCACAGATATTACATTTTTTACAAATTGAAAGTTTGTGGCAACCACACCTCAAGCAAGTCTATGGGCTTCATTTTCTAAAAGCATTTGCTGACTTTGTGTTTCTGTGTCACATTTTGGTAATTCTTGCAATATTTCAAAATTTTCAGTATTATACTTTTTATGGTGATCTGTGATCAGTGATCTTAGATGTTACTATTGTAATAGTAATTTGGGGGGGCACTTTAAACTGCTCTCATGTAAGATGGCAAATTTAATAAATGTGTATGTTCTGACTGCTCTACCAGCTAGCCCCTTCCCTCATCTCTCTCACTGTCTTCAGGCCTCCCTATTCTATGAGATAAAACAATATTGAAATTAGGCCAATCAATAGCCTTACAGTGGCCTCTAAGTATTCAAGTGAAAGAAAGAGTTGCATGTCTCTCACTTTATTTTTTTTAAATTTTATTTTTTAACTTTACAATATTGTATTGGTTTTGCCATATATCAAAATGAATCCACCACAGGTATACATATGTTCCCCATCCTGAACCCTCCTCCCTCCTCCCTCCCCATACCATCCCTCTGCACCAGCCCCAAGCATCCAGTATCGTGCATTGAATCTGGACTGGCGACTCGTTTCATATATGATATTATACATATTTCAATGCCATTCTCCCAAATCATCCCACCCTCTCCCTCTCCCACAGGGTCCAAAAGACTGTTCTATACATCAGTGTCTCTTTTGCTGTCTCGTACACAGGGTTATTGTTACCATCTTTCTAAATTCCATATATATGCATTAGTATACTGTATTGGTATTTTTCTTTCTGGCTTACTTCACTCTGTATAATAGGCTCCAGTTTCATCTACCTCATTAGAACTGATTCAAATGTATTCTTTTTAATGGCTGAGTAATACTCCATTGTGTATATGTACCACAGCTTTCTTATCCATTGGTCTGCTGATGAATATCTAGGTTGCTTCCATGTCCTGGCTATTATAAACAGTGCTGCGATGAACACTGGGGTACACGTGTCTCTTTCAGTTCTGGTTTCTTCAGTGTGTATGCCCAGCAGTGGGATTGCTGGGTCGTATGGCAGTTCTATTTCCAGTTTTGTAAGGAATCTCCACACTGTTCTCCATAGTGGCTGTACTAGTTTGCATTCCCACTAACAATGTAAGAGGGTTCCCTTTTCTCCACACTCTCTCCAGCATTTATTGCTTGTAGACTTTTGGATCACAGCCATTCTGACTGGCATGAAATGGTACCTCATAGAGGTTTTGATTTGCATTTCTCTGATAATGAGTGATGTGGAGCATCTTTTCATGTGTTTGTTAGCCATCTGTATGTCTTCTTTGGAGAAATGTCTGTGTAGTTCTTTGGCCCATTTTTTGATTGGGTCATTTATTTTTCTGGAATTGCGCTGTAGGAGCTGCTTGTATATTTTTGAGATTAATTCTTTGTCAGTTACTTCATTTGCTATTATCTTCTCCCATTCTGAAGGCTGTCTTTTCACCTTGCTTATAATTTCCTTTGTTGTGCAGAAGCTTTTAAGGTTAATTAGGTCCCATTTGTTTATTTTTGCTTTTATTTCCAATATTCTGGGAGGTGGGTCATAGAAGATCCTGCTGTGATGTATGTCAGAGAGTGTTTTGCCTATGTTCTCCTCTAGGAGTTTTATAGTTTCTGGTCTTACGTTTAGATCTTTAATCCATTTTGAGTTTATTTTTGTGTATGGTGTTAGAAAGTGTTCTAGTTTCATTCGTTTACAAGTGGTTGACCAGATTTCCCAGCACCACTTGTTAAAGAGATTGTCTTTAATCCATTGTATATTCTTGCCTCCTTTGTCAAAGATAAGGTGTCCATATGTGCGTGGATTTATCTCTGGGCTTTCTATTTTGTTCCATTGATCTATATTTCTGTCTTTGTGCCAGTACCATACTGTCTTGATAACTGTGGCTTTGTAGTAGAGCCTGAAGTCAGGCAAGTTGATTCCTCCAGTCACATTCTTCTTTCTCAAGATAGCTTTGGCTATTCGAGGTTTTTTGTATTTCCATACAAATTGTGAAATTATTTGTTCTAGCTCTGTGAAGAATGCTGTTGGTAGCTTGATAGGGATTGCATTGAATCTATAAATTGCTTTGGGTAGTATACTCATTTTCACTATATTGATTCTTCCGATCCATGAACATGGTATATTTCTCCATCTATTAGTGTCCTCTTTGATTTCTTTCACCAGTGATTTATAGTTTTCTATATATAGGTCTTTAGTTTCTTTAGGTAGATATATTCCTAAGTATTTTATTCTTTTCGTTGCAATGGTGAATGGAATTGTTTCCTTAATTTCTCTTTCTATTTTCTCATTATTAGTGTATAGGAATGCAAGGGATTTCTGTGTGTTGATTTTATATCCTGCAACTTTACTATATTCATTGATTAGTTCTAGTGATTTTCTAGTGGAGTCTTTAGGGTTTTCTATGTAGAGGATCATGTCATCTGCAAACAGTGAGAGTTTTACTTCTTCTGTTCCAATTTGGATTCCTTTTATTTCTTTTTCTGCTCTGATTGCTGTGGCTAAAACTTCCAAAACTATGTTGAATAGTAATGGTGAAAGTGGGCACCCTTGTCTTGTTCCTGACTTTAGAGGAAATGCTTTCAGTTTTTCACCATTGAGGATAATGTTTGCTGTGGGTTTGTCATATATAGCTTTTATTATGTTGAGGTATGTTCCTTCTATTCCTGCTTTCTGGAGAGTTTTTATCATAAATGGATGTTGAATTTTGTCAAAGGCTTTCTCTGCATCTATTGAGATAATCATATGGTTTTTATTTTTCAATTTGTTAATGTGGTGTATTACATTGATTGATTTGCGGATATTGAAGAATCCTTGCATCCCTGGGATAAAGCCCACTTGGTCATGGTGTATCATCTTTTCAATGTGTTGTTGGATTCTGATTGCTAGAATTTTGTTAAGGATTTTTGCATCTATGTTCATCAGTGATATTGGCCTGTAGTTTTCTTTTTTTGTGGCATCTTTGTCAGGTTTTGGTATTAGGGTGATGGTGGCCTCATAGAATGAGTTTGGAAGTTTACCTTCCTCTGCTATTTTCTGGAAGAGTTTGAGTAGGATAGGTGTTAGCTCTTCTCTAAATTTTTGGTAGCATTCAGCTGTGAAGCCGTCTGGACCTGGGCTTTTGTTTGCTGGAAGATTTCTGATTATAGTTTCAATTTCCGTGCTTGTGATGGGTCTGTTAAGATTTTCTATTTCTTCCTGGTCCAGTTTTGGAAAGTTGTGCTTTTCTAAGAATTTGTCCATTTCTTCCACATTGTCCATTTTATTGGCATATAATTGCTGATAGTAGTCTCTTATGATCCTTTGTATTTCTGTGTTGTCTGTTGTGATCTCTCCATTTTCATTTCTAATTTTATTGATTTGATTTTTCTCCCTTTGTTTCTTGATGAGTCTGGCTAATGCTTTGTCAATTTTATTTATCCTTTCAAAGAACCAGCTTTTGGCTTTGTTGATTTTTGCTATGGTCTCTTTTGTTTCTTTTGCATTTATTTCTGCCCTAATTTTTAAGATTTCTCTCCTTCTACTAACCCTGGGGTTCTTCATTTCTTCCTTTTCTAGTTGCTTTAGGTGTAGAGTTAGGTTATTTATTTGACTTTTTTCTTGTTTCTTGAGGTATGCCTGTATTGCTATGAACTTTCCCCTTAGGACTGCTTTTACAGTGTCCCACAGGTTTTGGGTTGTTGTATTTTCATTTTCATTCATTTCTATGCATGTCTCTCACTTTAAATCAAAAGTTAGAAATGATTAAGTTTAGTGAGGAAAGAATGTCTAAAGCCAAGATAGGTCAAAAGCTAGGGCTCCTGCACCAAATGGTTAGCAAACATGTAAATGCCAAGGAAAACTCCCCAAAGGAAATTGAAAATGCTACTCCACTGAACACATGAATGATAAGAAGGTGAAACAGACTTATTGCTGATATGAAGGAAGATCTAGTGGTCTGGATAGAAGATCAAACCAGCCACAATATTTCCTCAAGCCACAGCCTAATCCAGAGCAAGGCCTTGACTCTTTTCAGTTCCGTATAGGCTGAGAGAGGTGAGGAAGCTGCAGAAGAAAAGTCTGAAGCTAGCAGAGGCTGGTTCATGCGGTTTAAGGAAAGAAGCTGTCTCTATGACATCATAGTACAAGGTGAAGCAGCAAGTAGAAGCTGCGACAAGTTATCCAGATGATCTAGCTAAGATCACTAAGGAAGGTGGCTAAGCTAAACCACAGATTTTCAACGTAGATGGAACAACTTTATCCTGGAAGAAGATGCCATCTAGCACTTTCATAGCTAGAGAGGACAAGTCAATGCTTGACTTTAAAGTTTCAAAGGATAAGCTGACTCTTTTGTTAGGGACTAATGCAGCTGGAGACATTGAATAGAAGCCAGTGCTTGTTTACCATTCTGAAAGTTTAGGGCCACTAAGAATTATGATAAATCTACTCTGTGTGTTCAATAAAGGGAACTACAAAGCCTGGATGTTATCACATCTGTTTACAACATGATTTGATGAGTACTTTAACCCCACCATTGCAAGCCACTGCTCAGAAAAAGATTCCTTTCAAAATATTACTGTTCATTGACACTGTATCTGGTCACCCAAAAGTTCTGATGGAGATGTACAGTGAGATTAATGTTGTTTTCATGCCAGCTAACACAACATTTGACCTTCCCAGGTAGCTCAGTGGTCAGTAAAGAATCTGCCTGCCAATACAGGAGACATAGGAGATGCGGGTTCAGTCCCTGGATTGGAAAGATCTCCTGGAGGAGGAAATGGCAACCTACCCCAGTATTCTTGCCTGGGAAATCCCACAGACAGAGAAATCTGGCAAGCTACAGTCCATGGGGTCCCTAAGAGTGGACATGTCTGATCAACTGAGCATAGACAGAGACAGAACACAACATTTATTCTGCAGCCCATGGATCAAGGACTCATTTTGATTTTCAAGTCTAATTATTTAATAAGTACATTTTGTAAGCTTTTAGCTGCCATAGAGAGTGATTCCTCTGAGGGACCTGGACAAAGGCACTTGAAAACCTGGAAAGTATTCATCATTCTCGACACCACTAAGAACATTTACGATTCATGGAAAGAGGTCAAAATATCAACATTAACAGGAATTTAAAAGAAGTTGAAAAAAAAAATAAATAAATAAAAGAAGTTGATTACAGTCCTTACAGATGAGTTTGAGGAGTTCAGGACTTTAGCGGAGGAAGTAACTGCAGATGTGGTGGAAATAGAAAGAGGACTAGAATTAGAAGCGGAGCCTGAATATGTGACTGAATTGCTGCTATCTCAGGATGAAACCTGACAGATGAGGAGTTGCTTCTTATGGATGAATAAAGTTGTTATCTGAGACAGAATCTACTGGTGAAGGTGCTGTAAAGACTGTTGAAATGACAACAAGGGCTTTAGAATGTTACATAAATGTAATATTCATAAAGCAGGAGGGCTTGAGAGGATTGACTCTAATTTTGAAAGAAGTTCTGTGAGTAAAATGTTATCAACCAGCACTGCATGCTACAGTGAAATCATTCATGAAAGGAAAAGTCAATTGATGATGAAAACTTCATTGTTATTTTAAGAAGCTGCCACAGCCACCCCAGCCTTCAGCAATCACCACCCAGATCAATCAGCAGCCACTGACATCAAAGCAAGACCCTCCACCAGCAGAAACATTAAGACTTGCTGAAGGCTCAGATGATGTTTAGCATTTTCAGTGATAAAGCATTTTTAAATGTAGGTATATTGTTTTTCATGGCAATAAAGTATTTTAAATTAAATTACATATTATTGCACACTTAATAGAATACGGTATAGTGTAAATGTAACTTTTATATGCACTGGGAAACCAATGAAGTGAGTGTCTGACTCAATTTACTGATAGTCACTTTATCACAGTGGTCTGGAACACAATCAGCAACATCTCTTTGGTATGCCTGTAATTCTATTCTTGCAGCCAAGACCATAGTCTTAACCCATCAGTTCACGTTGATAACCTAGCATAATGGTCATCTTTACTTTTCTCTTCAGGTATCATTAAAGAGTGGGGAAGGGACAGAATTTATTAACAGTTTTGTAACATTCTATAAGAAATATATATTAATGCACATAGATGGTTCACTATCAATTCAGATTTTATTATCTGTAGAATTTCTCTCAATATTCGATTTCATGATTCTGAATAAAACTGTCTATTTCATTAGCGATCTAATTTTCACTTATTTTCTGAGAGTAAAAAGACCGTAGCAAAACTCATTTTGCTTTTGCACTTTTAAGTAGACTCAGCGCTTGCATGATTAGTGCCAACAGCGACATCTACTGGTGAGTTCAGTACAATACTGTGAAAACAGTAGAAACTGACATGTTCACAGGTTTAAAATATTCTAAATATTTTTTACAGTGAAGAAAAACAATGTTTTTATGACATCAAACTCTGTGCAAAGGAATGCTGATCTGAACAGTGCAGAACAAGGTATGTAGCTTCCTTTATTAAGTGAAACTTGAAGAAATTTTATGTTTTACCATCCATGTCTTGATGTGTATGTGCGTGCATGGTGGTAGGGTTGAGTGACAAAACATGAAGGAATATATTTAGTAAGCAAAGTCCCATGATCAAATTGAAAGTGAACGTCAAAGTTGCTCTGTTGTGTCTGACTCTTTGCAACCCGACGGACTGTGGTCCATGGAATGCTCCAGGCCAGAATACAGGAGTGGGTAGCCTTTCCCTTTTCCAGGGGATCTTCCCAACCCAGGGATTGAACCAGGTCTATTGGGTAAAAGCTAGGCAGGAAGACAGTACTAGGCAACTCACTGGCTATTTTGACTTTGATTAGTTGACATTATGGAGAAGGAAATGGCAACCCACTCCAGTATTCTTGCCTAGAGAATCCCATGGACAGAGGAACCTGGTGGGCTGCCGTCCATAGGGTCACACAGAGTCGGACATGACTGAAGTGACTTAGCATGCATGCATGCATTGGAGAAGGAAATGGCAACCCACTCCAGTATTCTTGCCTGGAGAATCCCAGGGACAGAGGAGCCTGATGGTCTGCCGTGTATGGGGTTGCAAGAGTCAGACATGACTGAAGCGATTTAGCAGCAGCAGCGGCAGTTGACATTAACCTTTCATTTAATCATGACTTTAGAAAGTAAGCATTAAATTAGTAAGAAATTGAGAGGAAAATTATTTCACTAAAGATATATTGACCCTTTAATTCTGTTCTTTTAAGGTCCTGTGAAACATTCTGAGCTTGTTCTAAGACCTGCTATTTTGCAGCCACCTCAAGCTCAAGGGTATATAAAGGTAAGAAAATCATTTGGACACAATGTGTTGGAATCCTGTAAGGTTAAAGAAAAAAACAAAAGTAAGGTAAGAAAACCTCCTATGGTAGGACTGATCTAAATTTCCCATCTTTCTTTTGATAGATTGTTGTGGGTCCCCACATCCAGAATTTTGGCCTACCTGATGCTGAAGCAGCTACCAGGCTGGAAAAAAAGCTGGACAAGATAGCCAAGAGCCCTCAGTGACTGTACTAAACTCGTCCTCCTAAATTGTAGGGTTGTTCCCAGGAGCAGGTCTTGTGGTCTCTCCTAAGCTGTAAAGCTGAGTTCTGTGTGGTGGGAACCCTTGGGGTCTTGATCTGGTGCACTGACCCCACATGAGAATAGGGGAGCAGTGAGGTGTCAGGGGCCAGAAGTCAGAAATCAGAAAAAGGAAAAGGATTTTTTTTTTGTATCCCCAACTGGTAGACATGCTGGTGTGGCCTTGCCAGTTTAGATCACACTATGGATCCACTCCAGCCCATCTTCATGGATAACAGGAGCAAGGAACTTTCTCCACAGTATAACTGGGAGGGCTTGGGAAGCTCCTGGAGACAGAAACCAATTTCTCTTCCAACTGAATCACTCCTCGTGGGCCTTTCCAAGGAGACACTCATTTTACTAACACCATACAGATAAGGGTATGGGGATATTCTGTTGCTATAGTTCTGTGTCTTCCAGAAGCAGATACTTGAGAGGAAGGGGACACCAGATCAATAGGTTGGAATTTGAATTATGCCACCAGTCGTTTCCAGCTAAACTACTGAGGGTTGATCAAGGTTGGTTTTGTTTTCCTGGACTGAACATGAGAACAGTGTTCTCATTTTAAGCTGAAAGTATTAAAATACCAATCATTTAGTCAAGTCATTGAAAAAAATCAGATCAGTACTAATTCTACCTCTACCACTATCTACTGTGTTTACATTCTTAGACAAAGCTCCCAACCTTCTGTTTTTCATCAGTGAAGTAAGGGAGTTGAATCTGGTCAGCATTTGCCAACATTTTTATATTTCCAATTCTTTTTATTTGTAAGCTATGATTTCATGAGACTCATTGTGAATTTTAAAAATCATTTCACCTATGGACACCTTATCTTTGACAAAGGAGGCAAGAATATACAATGGAGAAAGAATATACAATGGATTAAAGACAATCTCTTTAACAGTGGTGCTGGGAAAACTGGTCAACCATTTGTAAAAGAATGAAACTAGAACACTTTCTAACACTATACACAAAAATAAACTCAAAATGGATTAAAGATCTAAACGTAAGACCAGAAACTATAAAACTCCTAGCGGAAAACATAGGCAAAACACTCTCCAACATAAATCACAGCAGGATCCTCTATGACCCACTTCCCAGAGTAATGGAAATAAAAGCAAAAATAAACAAATGGGACCTAATTAACCTTAAAAGCTTTAGCACAATGAAGGAAACTATAAGCAAAGTGAAAAGATAGCCTTCAGGATGGGGGAAAATAATAGCAAACGAAGCAACGAATTAATCGTTAAACGAAGCAAAGAATTAATCTCAAAAATATACAAGCAACTCCTACAGTGCAATTCCAGAAAAATAAATGACCCAATCAAAAAATGGGCCAAAGAACTAAACAGACAGTTCTTCAAAGAAGACATACAGATGGCTAACAAACACATGAAAAGATGCTCCACGTCACTCATTATCAGAGAAATGCAAATCAAAACCATAATAAGGTACCATTTCACGCCAGTCAGAATGGCTGCTATCCAAAAGTCTACAAGCAATAAATGCTGGAGAGGATGTGGAGAAAAGGGAACCCTTTTACACTGTTGGTGGGAATGCAAACTAGTACAGCCACTATGGAGAACAGTGTGGAGATTCCTTAAAAAATTGGAAATAGAACTGCCATACGGCCCAGCAATCCCACTGCTGGGCATACACACCGAGGAAACCAGAACTGAAAGAGACACGTGTACCCCAGTGTTCATCGCAGCACTGTTTATAATAGCCAGGACATGGAAGCAACCTAGATGTCCATCAGCAGACCAATGGATAAGAAAGCTGTGGTACATACACACAATGGAGTATTACTCAGCCATTAAAAAGAATACATTTGAATCAGTTTTAATGAGGTGGATGAAACGGGAGCCTATTATACAGAGTGAAGTAAGCCAGAAAGAAAAATACCAATACAGTATACTAATGCATATATATGGAATTTAGAAAGATGGTAATGATAACCCTGTATGCAAGACAGCAAAAGAGACACAGATGTATGCAACAGTCTTTTGGACCCTGTGGGAGAGAGAGAGGATGGGATGGTTTGGGAGAATGGCATTGAAACATGTATAATATCATATGTGAAAGAGATCGTCAGTCCAGGATTGATGCATGAGACAGGTTGCTCAGGGCTGGTGCACAGGGATGACCCAGAGGGATGGGATGGGAAGGGAGGTGGGAGGGGGGTTCAGGATGGGAACACATATAAACCCATGGCTGACTCACGTCAATGTATGGCAAAAACCATTACAATATTATAAAGTATTTAGCCTCCAATTAAAATAAATAAATTAATAATAAATAAATAAAAATCACTTAATCATTTATGTTATATATGTGATTTTAAATTAAAATATTTAAAAATGTCAAATCACTATATTATTAAATATTTTCATTTAAGTATAATAATCACCGTATTATATAAATTATTTACCTATTTTAAAAGTGATGCATGTTGTTTAATTTGTTTTAAAGTGTATAAGAAAAACTATGATGTGTTGACTAATTTCTGAAATGTTATATTGCATTTGATTTTGGAATAGCATGTTCTATAAATTATAGATGAAAATTTTTACTTACACATTATATCAAAAGCTGATTAATATTTATTCCTTGGCATGATTTTTTTAAGATCTTGCAAAATTGCATGGTTTTAAAATAAAATTTATTAATATATTTCCTGTATTTTCTTCCTCAATAATAAAACATAAGAGAAATAACTAGACTATCATTTGCAAAAATTTCTTTTCAAATAACTTATTTAGGGCATGAATAGAATTTATTCCTAATTGGTGAAAAGTCTAATTGGATATGCCCATCATTGATTTTTTCTGTTTAATAATGATTTTTGAAGATCTAAAGGTAAGCTATGTATAAGACACTATGTCAGAATTCTGACACAATGATATAATGTATAGATACAGTGAAAATGATCTCCAGGTAAATTTTGTAGAATCCTTATTTTTATGTTCCTTTTAAATTTGTATATTAAATTAGAGCTATTTTATTTCATTCTGTCATTAATCAGTGGTTACTTGTTGTAGATAACAAATTCCTAATAAACTATTCTAAGCAACCTAAAGAGTTTAAAACTACCATTTTGGTTGACAGATAAATCATCTGAGTGACTGAGTCATAAGCATGTACTTTGCTGTTTGCTAACCGATGACACATACTCTCTTGACACACATTTCTCAGCTTTCAAATTCTGTTATATATGGAAAACTACTCAAAATTATTTTTGATTGATATAAAATTAAAGTGGAAACAACCCTATTTAAAGACTAAACGTCCTTGCAACATCTTTGAAAATTCCTGGTGGAGGAAGGGATATGTCCACAATCATTGAGGACACTAGATCAGACTACTGGGTTCCTTCCAGTTCTAAAACTGCACACTCCTTCATTTACACATTAATGCAGATAAGGTGCATATGTATATACACAGCAGATGGAATGACCAATTAGATCACCAAAAGTTTCTAGAGGAAGAGATGGAATTTCCCCTCACATTGGGTGGCAATGATGGTGAAGCTCTTAGGGGTTTCCATGGGCTAAATAGTCCTGAAACACATATTTACTAGTCTAGAAACGAGATTTAAGTCCACTGCCTAAAAAGGTAAAAGTAACAAAAGAAGCTGGGATTTCTGAATGCTAGTGCACAATCCTTGGTTTTAGGCAGACCGATGTTTGAATGTCAGCCCTCTTCTGATTGCCCAGTTCTGACCGTTATTTAAGCGTATTAGGTCAGTCTGCTCACCTGAAGTGTGGATAATAGAAGTACAAAGTGTAGAGAGTTGTTTTGAGGAGTATATGAGATAGTGTATAGAATATGTTTAGGACTGTACTTGAACATAGTAAGTTTTCTATTCATTTAACTATAGCTAAGGCTTCCTTGGTGGCTCAGAGGTTAAAGCATATGCCTGCAATGCAGGAGATCTGGGTTCGATCCCTGGGATGGGAAGATCCCCTGGAGAAGGATATGACAACCCACTCCAGTATTCTTGCCTACAGAATTTAGCTATAGCTATTGTTTCCTTGTCTAATGCTCTTATATATAGAAAGGCAGTTTAAATGAACTTTTTGATGGACTTTTTTTCTTTCAGATTTATGAGGGGAACTCCTATTTGCTAAGTGAAAACTTACCAAATGCCAGAATTTCAATCCAGCTGTCTACTAATCAGAATGCTTTAGGTACTACATCACTACGGTAAGTTAACGACGAGGAAATGGAAATGTTCTTTCATTTTCTTTCTTTTGTCAATAAAATTATTTACGGAAAATAATTTTCTGACATTGTACAGACAAATTGCTAAGATTTCTGCTTGAGAGGAGATTTTATAAAATACAAGTTTAAAATGCTTTTAAAAATGTCTCTAGTATTTGTATATTATTGTCCTGGTATTGGATTGTCTTGGGTAAGACAATATTCATTGTCTTGGGTAAGACAATATTCATTGACTTGGGTAAGAATGTTTCAATTAGGTAGAGCTAAACTTTTTATTTAGTTAGGCATTAAATATCTGGCTACTCAATTAGCCTTTCCTCCTCTTCCCCTGGTATTCTCTCTTTCCCTCTTTTAAATTATTTCTGGCATTATTATGTATTAACATAAATCGGACAGACAACAAAGAAAGCAGTAGAAATATGCAAAGTGAAAGTGAATATTTATTAGCATTGCCAGTGATGGGGGCATGTTTGATCTGAGAGAGGAATGCAACTAGCTGTGGACATACTGGTCTCATGACCGGAGCCCATACAGGTACCTCAGCACTTACCTACTGTGCATGCTGTGGGTGCAGTAGGGATCCTGAAGCATGTCTGCCAACAGAGGGCTGCATGTCTTTGAGTTTGTCGTTATGCAAAACATTTTAAACATTCAAGTTTCTGGGAGGTAAAAATTGAACTGAACCACTGCACACTCAAGTGTAACCGAGAAGAGAGATTGCCTTTGCTGTTGCCCTTAGACCTTGCATGGCTAAAAGCACTGGCCAGTTGGGGAAGAGGAGAGTGGAGACTGGAGACCAGAGAGTCAGCGCTGGAAAAGCACAAAGATAATGACTGGGCAGCTCCCCGGCTGATCACACAGCCTCTCTGCACTGGTCTTGGCCAGTGTTGTAACAGCTGTCAGATATTTTGACTTTCATCATCAGAAGTACCTATTTCATCTTTTCCTTCATTTCTCATTAACTTCAGATAGACAAAAGTTAGCAGATGTTTTTATGCTTTACATAAATCTATTAAATCATCTGATTATTTCACTAAGGTTTAATATGGCTATATCCATTGCTACTACATTTAAAATAGCAAATGCTTACTTCTTTTCCATAGATGTCAACCAAATGAAGATAAATATTCTATGAAAAGCTGCAGTTCTGATTTCGTTTTTGGAGAAAACATGGTAGAAAGAGTTTTGGTAAGATTTTGGCAAATGTTTCTATTACTATATAGAGAGCTGTCACTTCTAAAGGCAAATTAATTAAAACAATGTTAAACTGGAGCATACTTTTTAACTACTGAGTTCAAAGGCACATTTTCCTATCTTTAACTGGAGAGATTCTCCTGGGAAGCAAGTTCTAGTTGTTAGAATAATAGACAAGAGCCCACAGAGGAAGGGAATTGTCTAATTATAACATTATTACTGATAAGAAATATTAAATACTTCTTTGATTTGCATTAAATCAAAGGAACCCAAGGAAATCCTAGAATTATATGCAATGGTTAAGTAAGCTCAATTGGTCATGATATTTTAATATAGTTTTTCAATAGCATTTTCATAACAAGATGGATTTAAAATGATTTGCATTTTTTCTCATTAATCACAACCTTCCCCTTCAAGTTTTTACACTGACAGATTTTTTTCTTGCTAGCTGTAGGAGGGAATCATAGTATTTTACTTGCCTACGGGAATATACTTGCCAAGTGGAACCACCTGACTATTACTACCATCTTCCTTAAGCATCCTCCTACATGGGGCATCCCATGTGGTAAAGAATCCACCTGCCAATGCAGGAGACATGAGTTTGATCCCTGGGACAGGAAGATCCCCTGGAGGAGGAAATGGCAACCTACTCCAGTATTCTTGCCTGGAAATTTCCAAGGACAGAGGAACCTGGCAGGCTACAGTACATGGGGTCAGCAGAGTCTGACAGCAGAGTCAGACACGACTGAGCGACTAAACAACAACAATCCTCCTGTGTGAGGCAGTTGCTACTTTGTCCTCCGCAGGCTGTGTTTCTAAAACAGAGCAAGATGTAGAGTGGGGAATTATACAGTCAAATGGAAGCTGTGGAGCAAGTATGCCCATGGTTTTATTTGGCCCAACACATCTTAATACTCTTTGCACTTTCATCCAGACCAGAATCTTAGCTGAGATAAGACAAGGATGCTATTTTGTCTTAGGGCTTTAGCTACATGAAGAATCCCATGGAAGATGCACAGATTTTAAAACCTGTGCTATGACTCAGAATAACAAAAGGACCAACTCATGAGGTCTGTTTATTCCAAGATTTTAATCAAACCAGTCACTTTTAAGATCTCACTTATTCTATACCTGCCTCAGGCTCAACCCCAATTCCAAGAGAAGCATCACACTTCTTCAACTTAGCAGTGCCTTTCTGTCACTCCCAAGATGAAGGTCGGCTCCAGCAATCCTAGAGCTGTTGACCCACATCTTTGGGTTTGAACCAGAATGGACCAACTTCCAAAATGAAGTTGCAGGCAGTATGTTTAAGCACATTTATTCTAGATTAGTCATAGCTTCTGTAAGATGTCACAGACACAAATACAATACTCTTCAAACCTCATGGGATCAACTTTAACATTTGACTCACTTAACACATGGTTAACACACCATCTGTGTTTTTATGGTACATAAAGCATTGGCACTGGTCTCAAGTTTGGTGGCATATTACAATCATCTGGTAAGCCTTCAGAGGACTTTTTATGCCTGGTCATCTCCCCAAACCGATTAGATCAGGATCTCAGTGGGTGAGGTCAGATGTCAAGTGATTTGAACGTACAGCCAGGATTGAAAACCACCTGGTTACACAAAGCTAAAGAAGACCTTGTCCTCTAGAGTTGTCTACAGTCTAGAAGGGAGAGAGAGAGATACCAGTACAAATGAACGACGATGGGGATTATAAATTTGGCGTGAGGAGGTAGGTACCTGTGTGCATTCCCTATGAGCACTTCAAGGCTGGCTTACAAAGGAACCTGAGCTTCCTGTCTTCTTAAGTGGATAACATTCTAGGATGGCAGGAGCTATAAGAGATCACCTGTGTTTGTCCTTTAGTTAATCCTGTAATCCTGTGGCCCTATGATTTGAAGGCCATGATGCCTCCTGATTTGTTTGCTGGTTATGTGCTTTTAGAGTGAGTCATTAGACTTTCTGTGCTTTAGTTTCTGTTTTCTTAAAATGGAAATAATTATACCCATCTCTACCAATTTTAACAGATTATCCTGAGGCCCAGTTAAAGAAAATGAAAGAATCTTGATTCATAAGGGAAAAGATATAAAACTAAGCTCTGAAGTATCCTTCAATTCTCCCTGTTCTGCAGGGAGCTATACAAGCACTGTGTGGGAGGTTGTAAATATCCTGGCAATTACTTGGTCTTTTTTTTCACGCAGGTGTCCATTACAACACATGTGCAAAAGCCCCAGGTGTGCAGCCTTAAAAGCGATTGCTGTGTCAGAGGAAAAGTTAGGATTCATTCTGTAATGATGATCTGATGAGACAGCTAGTGGGTTCTTTGGACAACTTTTTAATTTTTTACATTAAATGGATAGAAAGAAGGAACTGTTGGGAATACTGAAATAATTTGAAAGAGTGACATCAGTTGCACTTCCTTCAAGGCATTAGGTTGTCGTAGTGCTAGCTTGGAACAGCTGCTACCTCCTTGTGGGTCTCTGAAAAGTTTCCCATTGTCCCTGGAACTAGATGCCACCTGAAGCAGGCTGGTGGTAACCAGATTGTTTCCTTAGATCAGAACCAAGGTTTTCTAACAATGGGGAGGAGTTCCCATTCAGCACAAGAGGATCCCAAAACAAAAACAGAGCTGTTGGGTTTGTTTGCCACATTGAGACAGAAGAACAAAAGTATCTCTTGGGTTACTGCAAATATATGGAGATAAAATTAAGCAAGACATCTTTTTCTTCCACCTAGGGTACTCAAAAACTCACTCAGCCTCAACTTGAAAGTGATTTATACATCAAGGAAAAACCATTCAAATTCACTCTAAAAATTCCTATCAACTCTCCAAACTCAAGTAAGAATTATTTCATTTGTAAAACATCTGATTCAACTAGTATATTTCCTGTTTTTCCATGTCATTTGTTTAATATCTGTAAAATACAAAAGCCAAAATCCACTGTTTAAAATCTTTGGTGAAGATTAAAGCATATAAATTTGGTTACATGATATAAAAGCCTCCATAATTTTTGGACTTCATGATATGGGGGATCATTGAAGAGATATGCCTAAACACGAGCAGTTTGATTTTTTGGAAGCAGTCATTGTTATAAAAAGCTAAGGAGACGTGCATGTTAACAGGGGCAAAAAAAAAACTTTCACAGTGGATAAAATGGGGCATTTTACGTGTTCTTTCCCCCTATTTTCTCTTAGGAACAGACACTATTGAAAATATATCCCTAATTGAATCAGCTACTGCTTTCTCTTTTAAACCATCACCAAAATGTTTGCTGGAGAAAATTGATGTTATAACAGGGGAGGAGGCAGAACACAATGTGTTAGAGGTCTGTATATTGTGTTATTGCTCTTTCTGGAATAAAGTTACCCTCAACAGAGACAACTTTAAAGATAAAGGCAGAAGTATAGTTTTCATAAAGACCTGGCTGTTAAAATTAAAATGTTTGAGGCTTTCAAATATTAAACCAATATTTTGTTGTATTCTTACATTTGTGTGTGTAATTTGCAGGAAAATGGATTACAGGCTTCACATTCATATTAGTCCCTTAGAAAGAAGACAGCCAAGGACTCAGTCTTAAAGTAACTCCAGACCTATATTTTATACTTTTCATATCAGCTTTTTATCAGTTATTATCAAATGGTTTAAAATTTTATTTACACTGAACGTTAAAAATGCAGAGAGATAAACTGATTTCAGTTCAAGATAATAAAAATTTTCTTTTTCCTTTAAAAGCTCTTTTTTAAATTGAAGTAAAGTTGGTTTACGATGTGGAGGTAATTTCTGCTGTATAGAAAAGTGACTCATACATATATACATTTTCTTTTTTATATTATTTTCTATTATGGTTTATCTCAGGATATTGACTATAGTTCTTTCTGTGCTATATAGTAGGACCTTGTTTATCCTAAAAGTTCTTTTAAGTAAGTTTTGAATTGCACACGAATCAAGAATTTCAAAGATGTGGTATATAGTCTCACACATAGGAGATGGCAATGGCACCCCACTCCAGTACTCTTACCTGGAAAATCCCATGGATGGAGGAGCCTGGTGGGTTGCAGTCCATGGGGTTGCTAAGAGTCGGACATGACTGAGCGACTTCACTTTCACTTTTCACTTTGACGCATTGGAGAAGGAAATGGCAACCCACTCCAGTGTTCTTGCCTGGAGAATCCCAGGGACGGGGGAGCCTGGTGGGCTGCCGTCTGTGGGGTTGCACAGAGTTGGACACGACTGAAGTGACTTAGTAGCAGCAGCATAGGATTTGAACCATGAGTGGTGTAGATATCAGTCTTGGCATATGAAATGTAATTACTACACCTCAATCATGTTCAACAAAGCACAGATTTCCCTTAGGCTTTCTCCATCTGCTTTACCCCAAACTCTCTTCATTCCTGTTTTCTTCCCCCTTGATCTACTGATACATTTACTGTACAAGTGTGTCTCACAGCATAACTCTCAGATCAGATTAATCCCAGATTCACTGAAGTAGTCACTAGGGGTGACGCCCTGACATGTTATATTTTTAACAAGTCATCTAGGGGATTTTTGTACGCAGTAGTATTTGAGAGCCACTGGTAAGCATTAAATTATAGTATGGTACTCTGTGGTATCACATCCTAGTTCTGATGCTATATTTATTAAAATTTTTAAAGCATACAAATAGTTCCATGATTTCTTAATTTTCAGATAAATTACCTGATTCAAATAACACTGTTTAATTTAAAAGTTGGTGTACATAGATAATCGTTAAGTGAAAAGGCAAGATGCAGACATATGTATTCTACCATTTATAGAAAAAAACAGGAAAATATATACATATTGACATGCATATACATACAAATATCTCTAGAAGGATAAACAAAATATTTAGCAACAGTGATCAACTGTTGTAGGGCGTGAAAATTGGTAGATGGGAACTAGTATTGGTGGAGCTACTTTTCACTTTGTACATCTTTTTGCTTTTTAATGTTTGAACTATTCAAAAATTTTATTGTTTTAGAAACTAAATAAAATTTTAAAGCTGGTTTAGAAATCATTAACAAAGGCTATCCTGATAAGATATCAGATAAAAGTGTTATAGCATAGGAAAGAAATCACTTTGAAAAATGTTTCATATTTTGACATTAAAAAAAAATTTCCTTTAGATCAACTGCAAGCTTTTTAGATTCAACAAAACAACACAGTCCTGGACTGAAAGGGGCAGAGGAGCTTTGAGACTGAATGACACAGCACGCAGTGATTGCGGAACATTCCAGTCAAGATTAAGTAAGGAATCATTTTGTAAAGCAAGTCACTAATTTTCAGGGAAGATTTCCCAATATAGATACACATCATTTTCTGGAGGTGTGTTATGTGTCAATAGATTAGACTGCTGAACACAATATTATTTTTAAGGTACTATAGGAGCTTCCTGTTTAAAGGAGGCTCTGACGTCAGACCACACCGTTTCCAAGTCTGGCTCCATTACTAACTAGTGGCCTTGGATAAATTACTTAATCTCCTTCTACTCTAGTTGCATCAGTTAAAAATGCAGATAACAGCAAGTCCATGAATTAGTGAGTGAGTGTGAGAATTCAGTGAGAAAATGCACATAAAGCACCTTTGACCAGCCCAGCACACACCTAAATAGTGATCTCATTATTATTTAAAGGAATATGATGGATTTAGTTTTGAAGTGGAATAGTTTTTCTAAAGAGAGTATTTGTCCTGTAATTCATTCTTGGCATTCTAAGTACAGAATGTGGGTTGGGATGAAAGGTCAATTTCTAAGTAAACAAAGGTGTGTAGTTATCGAATCTTGTAGGCAGAGTGTTGGTCAGAATCTGGTCAGCCACACTGCAAGGTTGAGGAGGTTTCTGGCATCCAAGAGACACACTGGGCATTGTTCAGAGGTCCAAACTGAAAATGAGCACAGGCAGAGATCTGGGCAGGGATGGGTTTACTGGTCAATATTAAACAGTCAAAGCTTGTGGGGAGACTACAAGTAGAAGCTGGTAAATGGATATTTGTTGAGTTTCAGATATCAAGCTCAAGAAGGGAGTAAGAAATAGAATTCAGACTAAGAGAGTAGGATCATGGGGAAACAGGTTTCTAAATGACCTAAGTATAATTCCCAAGGCAGGTATTAGTTGTTTTCTACTCTGGTTTAATTTCTCTCTTTCCACTACCTGCCAAAAAATGGACAAAACAACTTTTTAAAAACAAAACTAATACAATTATGTAAAGTTTAAAAAAAAACAAAAAAACTATACTGGTAATACATGTCCATTACAGAAGACAGAAAATATAGACTGACAAAAAGGAAAAAAAAAATTAAATTACTCATAGGCCTGTCTTCCTGTAGTAGCTAGCCTTTGCTAACAAAATATATCCTTAAGGACTTTGTATACAGTGAATGTGGGGCTCTCTGGGTAGCTCAAATGGTAAAAAAATCTGCCTGCAATGCAGGGGACCTGGGTTCAATCCCTGGGTTGGGAAGATCCCCTGGAGAAGGGCATGACAATCCACTCCAGTATTCTGCTTGGAGAATTCCAGGGAGAGAGGAGCCTGGCAGGCTACAGTCCATGGAGTAACAAAGAGTTGGACACAATTGAGTGACTAACACTGCTACTAATGTATACACAACATTGAAAAATTTGTGATACATGGTGTTTATATTCCTCTCTGATTTTTTTCTTTTATATAGTATACCATGGTCATCTTTCCACATTAATAATTACCTTTTTTCAGTATTCTTAATGAGGTCATAATATCTTCAATAGCTGTACCATCATTTAAGTAATTTCATTTTTTGAATGCTTCAAGTTTTGTCCATTGTGAGCAATTCTTGGGTAAATATTCTTCTCACCATTAGGTCCTCAATGGAATTCTAAAATTTAACCATTTTAAAATATTACAGTGAAAGAATATTGCATTTTTAGCACTTAAGCTAGAGTCTTCCAACAAAATAAAAGCTCAGTTTGGAAACCAAATTATAATCTAGTCAATTAAATTTCAATTTAGTAGTGAAAACAGAGTCTGAAAAACAACTACCAGATTTATTTGCTTTCATAATGGCAAATTCCTCTGAAAGGCTAAGGAATCAACTGTTCTAAAGCCTGATAAATTCACCTTCCTATTTTAGTTATGCGCAATCAAGGCAGCCTGAGGCTGATTCTCAACAGCAAACTCTGGGCTCAGATGGAGATTCAAAGAGCAAATCACAAAAATTTACAAATAACAGCTACTGATTTAGAAGACTGTAACGTCAAAGTGTTTTTAATTCAGGTAAGTGACAAATTTCAGTGATAGAGGATTATCCTATTATTTATAGATTTCTGCAGTCACTAATTTTTTTTTCATTTTATTGTACTAACCTGTACCACTGGCAAAAAATCAGCCATTTATTATGGTTGTTTATAGTCTAATCCGGAGAAGGCAATGGCACCCCACTCCAGTACTCTTGCTTGGAAAATCCCATGGACGGAGGAGCCTGTTAGGCTGCAGTCCATGGGGTCGCTAAGAGTCGGACACGACTGAGCGACTTCACTTTCACTTTTCACTTTCCTGCATTGGAGAAGGAAATGGCAGCCCACTCCAGTGTTCTTGCCTAGAGAATCCCAGGGATGGGGGAGCCTGGTGGGCTGCCGTCTATGGGGTCACACAGAATCGGACACGACTGAAGTGACTTAGCATAGCATAGCATAGTCTAATCAGTTCAGTTCAGTTCAGTTGTTCAGTCGTGTCCAACTCTTTGCGACCCCATGGACTGCAGCATGCCAGTCTATACCAGACCTAAATTTGATATGAAGTTTAGAGATTAACATCAATTTAAAGTAGTCAATTGGTACTAGTCTTAAGACAGCTGTATTGGTATATGCTTTCAAATGTCTCCATTTTTCTTTACTGTTAAAATTATGTCAGGAATCTTACTAAATTACCAGAGATACTACTGTCAGGATTGGCTCCTAGGAGGCCAGCATAATCCACACCCCAGTGCTTACACTGTGTGCTGAAATTGAGGCTTTGAGATCACTGGAAAGGAACCAGTGAGAAATGGAAAAACACAGGGCTAGCAAGTTAAAAGAACCAGTCCAATAGCAATTTCCAATTCTGGACTTGAGTCAATCTCCAAGGTAACAGGTTCACAACAGCTTAAGCTATCCTGGCAGCAGGAATGCTTGACCTCAAATATAAGATCCAGGCAAAAAAGACAAAGCTGACATGAGTCAGGTGAGAAAAAAGGCTGGATATCCCCTGCATGCTGAGAATCAGAAGATGTGAGAAGCCTGAGTATCCAAGTGACTCAGGTAGAAGATGATAATACAAGTAAACTGGCTTCCACATAATAATGGTAAAAAAAAGTTGGCAAGAGGCCACTGGTGAAAAACCAAAGATTTTAGTGCACTGTTAGGCATAAGTGATGTTGAGTATTGAAATCTTAGAGTAAAATGCCTAAACCCTGTTTACCATTTAGGCAGATAATATTGGATACTCTGCTAGACCAGATGCCCCTGGCTTTGAATGGCTAAAGCACCCTGTCTGAGACCAAGTCTGATACTGAGACTATGATTAGATTAGATTAAACTATGACTAGATTCTGCTGCTCAATATCTGGCTTATTCTGACTTTTTAAACTGTAGGGTAATTTTTAGATATTAGCAAACAAAATGCAATAAAAATCACCCCAAATTCCACTCCTAGAGATGGTCACTATTAACATTTTGGTCTTGTATTATATTTTAGTTTTATAATATGTATTTATGTTATAATATATATATATGTGTGGGTACATTTATATATACGCGTACCATATTGTACATACTGTATGACTTTCAGACAAGTAATTTAACCGTCCTCAGCCTGATTTTACTCATCTGCCAATGGAAGACAATGTACTTGATAAACTGATGGAGAAGATTAAATAGCTAACATTTGATTGTGAAATACACATATGTAACTTTTTCACTTATCAATGAAAATGAGTGTTTTCTGTTATTAAATTGTAGTCCATTCAAGAATTCTTTTATAGGTGAAAATAATTTATTCTATTATATGCCATAATTATTTCCACTAATTCCGCTTTGTTAAATACTTAAGTAATTCAATGTGTTCATTATTATAAATTCTGCAAAGAATCCTCTATGTACATACATGTTATTTTTCTTGGGAAAAGGTTTTGACTGTCTTAACAAATTTATCTCTATAAAGACTGAACCTATTTTCATTCTCACTAGCATTTTCTTATGGTACTTCCTGGAAAAATTTTTTAAGCTTTGGAGATTTGTTCAAAAAATATATATCATTGTGTTTTTACTTCTTGTTCTGAATTTCTTGAATGAAAATACATGAATGAATTTGGCAATATGCATATATATGTATATATACACACTCTACACCAGTGAAAGACATTTAAATTTTAATGTAAAAAAAAAAATCAAGGCAGCAGGACAGTATTTATGTTTCAATTACAAATACTCTCTCAATATTTTTTGTTAATTAACTTACTGAAGAAAAATTATACCTTTGGCTTCCCTTGTGGCTCAGCTGGTAAAGAAGCCACCTGCAGTGAGGGAGACCTGGGTTCGATCCCTGTGTTGGGAAGATCCCCTGGAGAAGGGAAAGGCTACCCATTCCAGTATTCTGGCCTAGAGAATTCCATGAACTGTATAGTCAGTCCATGGGGTTGCAAAGAGTCGGACACGACTGAGCGACTTTCACTTCACGTAATATAAAAAATTAAATTAGTGAAAAGTCAACAAATATTTACTCAACACCTGCTATATATCTAAATCAATATGAGACACAAAAGTATTTTATTTCATTTGTACTTTTTCCCTAAAAATAATTAAGGCAGCTTAGCAACATACTAACAAAAAACTATATTTAAGACTCTTCTCCCAAAAAGTTGGCATGTAGTTGGTTCACTCCTCAGTTCTTGGCTTTGAAATATTTGGTAGCTCTTCGAAAGATTAGCAAAGAGAAAACTTTTCCCAGATTTTCTTTGAAACTGTGAAAAGATCCAAAAATGTAAGCCACTGACATGTTAACTTAAGGAGTGCTGACTTTGATGACAAAAACCAAGTCCCAGCCAATCCGTCAACTAGCTGTGTAGATTCAGACAAGCTGTGCATTTCTGAGCCATAATTTTCTTATCTGTAAAGGGAAAGCGAAACAAGTATTTATTTAATATCTGTACTATATGCTTTCATTAATATAAAAATTAGCAAATAAATTATTGTTAAATAATTAACCTACAGTTTTATTATAAGGATTGAAAAAAATAAAAATATAACAACAGTGAATGTTATACCAATGTTATTCTCACCGTTATTTTTTATATTAATAGCAAAAGTAAAAATAGAAAAAGTATTGAAAAGGAAAAATAGAAAAGTGTAGAAAGCAACGACCTCTGATGTATTTATGGTACAACATCATAGACCATTTGAATGAGCTTTCTGTGGAGCCACGCAGCTTGCTTCCCAGGGGGCTCAGTCAGTAAAGAATCTGCCTGCAATGCAGGAGACTCTGGTCCCAACCCTGGGTCAGGAAGATCCCCTGTATACCCTGGAGAAGAAAATGACAACCCACCCCAGTATTCTTGACTGGAAAACCCCATGGACAGAAGAGCCTGGGGGCGACTTAGTGACTAAACCACCAAATGCAGCTTTCAGGGCTGTCTAAGCAAGTGATGTAAAGGAAATGAAAGTCTTTTTTTCCCCCCTCTAACTCTCTAATTTTCTACACTGTAACATAGTTTGGAGGAAGAATGGTCTTAACAAACAAATTCAAATATAAACTTCAAATCACAAAATTTCATTTTCTCAGTTTAAAAGGCACAGATTGGGACCTCTTATCCAATTATCTATGTTAGGATTCAATTTTGTTCAAGATGAATTGGCTCTTTACCCTTTTGTTTCTAGGCTTATTTACATTCTAGATTTGTGTCATATAATTCTTTCCTTATTCAAAGTGAAAGATTACAAATTTGTAAAGTGTGGCTATCACTGAGTTATTTATATTCTTAACAAATTTAATTTACCTCTTGTAGGCCAGTGCCAAAGACACAGGACGTATGCATGCAGCCATCCATCACCGTCTTGTTGCACTTCGAAGCTTCGACAAGCAGACAGATGCAAATCAAACTGAAAGCCAGTCAGAGACAGTCCTCCAACAGTGTAACTATGATAGCTGTGATGAGGATGAAGAGGATCTCATCCAAGCCACTAAAGCGAGATCAGGTATTTTCTTCTGTTGGTTTGAGGTTTAAGAAGATCTTATTCACAACCCTTTATAGGAAACAGATTTTTAGAAAGTGGAGCTTGTCTGTTCAAAGTGGGTGGGGGTTAGAGCCCTAGATGTTTGGATCTGAGAAGCAGATCTGAAATCAGACTTCTACAGAGGCCTGTATTGGGATTTCACCAGAAGTCAGTCTTATTGCAATACCTGCATATCATCTGCATATACATCTCATAAAAAACCATATTTACAATGTTAAGTATTCATTGCTATACTGAAACTAATTATATATTCATATTTCTCTTCACTTGTTCTCATTCTTCTATTATTGGTCATTATAAGAGAAATTATAAATACTAGTAATGGAGCCAACAGGCAAATCTGGTTTGAAAGACTGATAAACCCTGTTTATTCCCTTTCCAGAATTTGACTGTTTTATTTTCAAAGACCTTCTTTACTTGGGGCAAAAAGTGCTGTTTCTTTTATTACATCAGGATTGGTAAATTGAACAAGCAGTGGAACCACTGATTAATGGATTTTTAGGTTTTAGTGCTTGTCCTGATGAGCGAATTTAAAACTAAAATCCATCATTATATTTGGAGAAAAACCTTGTCAAGGAAACAATAAGCCCAGCTTTATTATACAGATATAGCTATTCCAATAAAGTCATCCAAGTATTTTCAGTAATAGTTTCATTTAGCCCTGAATTTTGCTTTAAGGAGGACTGACAAAGGACTTACAAAAATAGTGTATTAGCAGGCATTTCCCCAATTTTTGATCATTTAAATCTTAAAGCTATTTTAATCATACATAACTTAAGAATCTATCAAAGAACATGTGCAAAACTTGATGAAATAGCTTCCTTGGCCTAGTACTAAAAATGTAATCAAAAGGAAGAATACACGAAACATGCAGAGCAGGGTCATAAACTGCTAGACTCAGTGAGCCAGAGACCTAAGCGAATATGACTTTTCTTGTTACTATCAAATAAAAGGTTTAATTATTTTTTAACTGTATGAAATTTATAAATTAAAATCATTATAACATTTATATTGTCAACAATAGAATGAGGTCTTTTAGAAAATGAGCTGGTATTCATTAAAAGTGAAAGTGAAAATCACTCAGTCTTATCCAATTGTGATCCCAGGGATTGTAACCTGCCATGCTCCTCTGTCCATGGAATTCTCCAGGCAAGAATACTGGAGTGGGTAGCTATTCACTTCTCCAGGGGATCTTCCCAACCCAGGAACTGAACTGGGGTCTCCTGCATTGCAGGCAGATTCTTTACCAGGTGAGCTACCAGGGAAACCCATCCTAAAGGAAATCAGTCCTAAATATTCATTGGAAGGACTGATGCTGAAGCTAAACTCCAAAACTTTGGCCATCTGATGCAAAGAATTGACACATTGGAAAAGACCCTGATGGTAGGAAAGACTGAAGGCAGGAGAAGGGGATGACAGAGGGTGAGATGGTTGGATGGCATCACTAACTCGATGGACATGAGTTTGAGCACGATTTGGGAGTTGGTGATGGACAGAGCCTGGCATGCTGTAGTCCATTGGGTTGCAAAGAGTTGCACATGGCTGAACGATTGAACTGATCCATTAAAAATGTTAACTTGTAATTAAGATTAAGTGGCAAAGTTATTTCATCAACAAATGTCATGTTTATGAATAGATCCTGTATTCTACCATATTTCATTTCAGGAAAGGGGTGATATGTGACTATCTTCAAACAAAATGAGAAACAGTGGGAATAAGGGAAAGTAAATGTCAATCATATGAACCCATCTTTTCTTGCTAACTTTTCTAGCACTTTCTCCAGGAGTGTTGCACACAAATGCTAAATGTAACGGAAGCAATAAAATGTCTGACTTTTTAAACGTTGTTGCCTGTGAATTAAGGGAAGGTTTAATTATGTGAAAATATTATGTTTATAATTAGGAACATTTCCAAATATTACTTAAAAATATAGATTCTATATGTTTCATTTCCTTGATAGCATGCATATTCATGAATATTCATGTTCAGTTGTATTCAATTTTACATTTATATCACAGATTCTTATAGGCGGACCCACAGACAGTCGGTTGCCTGTTCATGAATACTGCTATGAACATGACAACATCTACAAAGAAAACACCTCACTGAAAAAAATCACTTTACTGAAAAAAACTAGACCATCCTAATCACTAAATGAGAAGATCCTATTCATTCCTTGAACAATTTAACAGAAAAATTTAAGAAATATAATTTGTTGCAATTAAAATGTTTCTCTGATGTAATGTAATAATTCTGAGGTTTTATATTTTGATTATTGTGAAGAAAATGACAGACTTTAAGAAACACATGGCCTATGAAAGTTCAAAATTTATTATTTTAAAAGAAGTTAATTTAGAATAAGATTTGATTACTAATTTGGACTGTTCATCACATTGATGGATACAATAGTTAATACAGTAAATTGCGATTTGATAAATATCTCACTAAGGTATTTATTTTTCAGTCATATTTTGTCTGGCCATAAAACATATTTTACAAAAGTTTCAGAGTCATTTCTTTGAAAAACATTATAACTGCATGATAACATGTTCTATCATGTTTTTTCTTCTGGGAAATGTATGTTTTTGTTTAACCTTTGGATTCCCTAATTCTAAAAGATTATTTATTCATGGTGTAAATTCTTTTAAAGAGAATATCTATTCGTGCATTTATGTCTATTGCACTTTGATATATGCTTGGCTCAAGGTCAGTATCCAATTTTTGTTGAAGAATGAGCAAAATACATTACCTATGTATTAAAATAGTAAGTATACAAAAAGTGAAATATGTTAATGTGTTCTTTGCTTTACTTATATAATTAAATTTCCATTAATATTCTAGTAGGTGTGGCTGTACAAAGACCTTTTAAAAAACAAATATATCATATGTAGCCAAATTAATTTTTTCTCTTAAATGCCATTATTAAGGTAAGCCACAGTAATTTCAATAATTGCACACAACAGAATTTTGATGCTTCTCCTTTGAGATGTGCTTCAGAGACACTTCAGGAGTTACACAAGAAAATCAGTATCACTACTTATGGCCACATGTTACTTTTCAATCCAGTATGATCACCCCATGGCATCAAAATGACTTCTGATTATCTCCCTTAAACAATATTCCTTTAAAGGCATCTTAATCTACTCAGGCTGCCATAACAAAATACCAAATTGGGTGACTTAGACAACGGAAATTTATTTTTCACTGTTTTAGAGGCTGGGAGGTCTAAAATCAAGACGCTGACAGGTTGGTTTCATCCTGAGACCTCTTCTCTTGGCTTGTAGGGTCTACCACCTCACATGACCTCTTTCTTGTGGGAGTACAGAGAGTGAGTGGGGAGAAAAAGAGAGCAAGTTCTTTGGTGTCTTTTTTTACAAGAACACTGATCACATTAGACCAGGGCCCCACCCTCATAATCTCTTCTAACCCTAATTACCTCCTAAAGCCCCATCTCCAAATATCACCACATTGTAAGTAGCCTTCAACAGATGAATTTTGAAAGAACACAAACATTTAGTCCATAATAAGGAATAATTCACACTCACAAAATTATTTCTTAAAATGTTCTAAACAAACATATTTGGCATAACATTACAGCTTCATTTCTTTGTTGGAGAATAATATTCATTTGGAAATATACATTTGAATATACTTTTTAAAAAAAAGCGACATTATTTTATTATAGTACCATATATAATAGTAAAAGCAATTATATATGTGCATTTATTGTCAAATCTGAACTCAGGCTCGAAAGCTTAGCATATGAAAGTTAAATTACTCTTTTAGACTATAATTTAGGTAGTATGTTACAACTGTTGCAAGTTTTACTTTTTCCCTGTAACTCTGTAACTACTAAGAGTATCTAACTTTCATTTATTCTTCCAGTGACTATAGAAGAAATACAGTAAATAAAATCCTTTACTTCTCAATTAAGCAATGACTCAGGAACTGAAGAGAAGTTAATGTGAGAGAGGAAGAGAGAAAATGTCTAGAGAAGGAAAAAAACAATAAAGAAGAGCTCTAACATGAAGGAAAAGTCAAAAGAATGGAAAATCAGGAATTTTAAGTTTTTTTTTTTTTTTTTTTTAATTCTAAAAGAGTGACTCAGATGCAGAATGAATTCAGAGGAAATTTTTCTTTAGAAGCGTAACATAAATTGGGAGACATCTGAAAAGATATTAAAGAATTGGTTTTAAGATCTTAGCTGGTATGGGAACACTAGGATTATACTAAATTGTTAAAGTAAAGCAGAGAAACAGATTTTCTTTACCTTCCTCACATGTTCTTCCTTGCCCCGTGTTTAGTGTGAAGAGGAACTTTCTCAATGCCTCAAACGTTTTATCTGAGGATTATGGCATGGCTATTAAAAGTAGAAACATATTTACCTTATGATTTTCAACCCATTTCCACTCTGCTATTCCTCCTTATACTCTCTATGCATATATTTAGTAATATTTTGGGGTGATAATAGAAATAGGGACATCTTATAGTTTCTCCTTGTCCTATATCTTCATCTCTGCTCTGTGAAAGTGTCAGTCACTCAGTCCTGTCTGACTCTTAGCCACCTCATGGACTGTAGCCCACCAGGCTCCTCTGTCCATGGAATTCTTCAGGCAAGAATACTGGAGGGGGTTGCCATTCCCTTCTCTGGGGGATCTCCCTGATATCTTCATCTAGCCTACTTCTTTTTGACTTTTCTGTATCCTTTGTCATCCTTCTCTTTAATGTGAAGAGATCAATCATATAATGATAGTTATTTTCACAAGTTATTAGGTAGGTGACTCCAAAGCACACATCTTCTTTCATAGAACCAGGTTTTATTAAAAATTACTTAGATAAATATATTTTAGAATATTAATTATTCTAAATATATTCTAGATATATTTAATATGATATCCAATTATACATTTAATCTAAACATTCTTTTCCAAATTTTCTAAATTTAGATTTCTAAATACAAATTCTTTTCTTTTAATCTAAACATTCTGGTAGAAAACATTCTTATCTATCAATAGTACTGTTTAATTATTTAATTTTTTGGCTGTGCTGGGTCTTCATTGCTACCTGGGTTCTCTCTAGTTGAGGGGAGCAGGGGCTACTCTCTAGCTGAGGTGCATGGGCTTCTCACTGCAGTGGCTTCTCTTGTTGGGGAGCATGGGCTCTAGGTGTGTGGCTCAGCAGTTGTGGCTACCGGGCTCTGGAAGACAGGCTCATGGGCTATGGTGTGTGGGATCTTTCTGAACCAGAGCTAGAACTCATATCTCCTGCATTGGCAGGTGAATTCTTTACCACTGAGCCACCAGGGAAGCCCCTCAAGAGTAATTTTATACCAAGTTATTCAGCTTAATTATAAACCAGCAAAATATTCTCAAATTTGTTACATCCATTACTGCCAAAACCAGGAACCCTTAGTTGTCAGGGACTAATATCTTATATTAGAGTATGTGGATGTCATGTTTCAAAAAGCAGAGGGCGGTGGTATGTATCTTTCAGAATTAGAATGTACATGAAGTGAGCTGGAGGGGTTGTAATGATTGGGAGGGTAGCTGAAACTGATATTAAATCCACAAATGCCAACACTTTAGTTTGTTTTGCATGGCCAGATTATACCCACAGGACTGGTAATTTTTGACATCATACGTGGAATTCACAATGGTAATTTTTGACATCATACGTGGAATTCAGAGATGTGAATACTTGAACGTAGTTGAAATTTCTAAGATGATATTTGGAAACTACAGCTTTGGAGGAGTTACTGAAATAACTGGCAAATGTTTAGCCTAATAAATACTTGATAATATAATAATTTCAAACAGTGGATCACCAAAACTTCTTGCTATCTGCCAATCTGATGGACATAAAAGACGATTTCAGTATTACCTTAATTTGTATTTTTCTGATTTCTAATAAGGCTGAGGATCCTTTAGATATGTACTCACTGCTTGTATTTCTTCTAATAAATTTGTTCCTAATCTTTGCAATGGCTTCCTAGCATACAGAAGATAAATGTCAAGTTCCTAAGCATGGATATAACATTTCATGTCTTTCCTCTGTCTTAAATCTCTAGCCTCACCTCCCACCATTGCCTGCCTCCCTCTAAATGTTCTAGGTTTTCAGAATTGTTATTTTATTACTTCATACCTTTGCACACACTGTTTACTCTGTGGAATTCCTTTCTTACTCTTGCTGATTCTGCCTAATACCTAATTCATTCTTCACGACTTAGCTTGAGACATTCCCAGAAAGCTTTCCCTAACTCCTCTTAGGCTAAGCTAAGACATGTTCCTTCAAATTTCTATAACACCCTGTGTATAATTTTACCATTGTACAGACTGTGTGTTCTTCAAGGGGAGAGACTATCTTTTATTTATCATTAGCACTTAGCAGGGTGCCTCACCTATAGCAGGTAATCAAATATAATTTGATCTCTATTAATACATGTTGTATATATAAGACTTAAGAAGTGTTATCCAACAGGAAGCTAGAAACAAGGATCTAAAGCTCTGGACAGAGGCTGGGCTAAAGATACTAATAGCAGCTGAAGTCATGGAAGGTGAAGAGAGCTAATATTTATCAAGTGTATACCTCATAATGGGCATGTGGCTAGGCATTTGTACATATTATTTATAACTTTACAAGGAAGCTGTTATATTTTGTAAATGAAGAAGTAGGCTCACAAATGTTAAGGGAATAGTTCAAGGTTGACAAAAGTAATAAATAGTAAAGCTGTGATTTGAACCAAGGTCTTTTAAAATCCCAAACCCAGGCTCTTTTCATTACACAAGAGTAAATAAGCTCAAGCAGAAGAGTGGAGAAGGAGAGAGAGACAGAGACAAAATGGAAGGAAAGTAAAGGGAAGGATAGATCCTAAAGATGAGCTTGGGAAGAACTCAGAAAGAGGACAGAGGGATGGGCAGAACACCATTAGGGATTGGTGCATTGTGAACCAGAGTAAAAATTTCTAGAGAAAATGATAACCATTTCAAATGGAAAAGGACCAAGTCATTTAAGGGCTGATAAATGTCTTACAAGTTTACAAACAGATATTTGGTCACCTTGGAAATAGCAGTAATTAGTAAAGTGGTTGGGAGAAACCAGATTACAACAGAATGATGGATGAGTAGGAGGCAGGGATGCCGACCAATAATGAACCAATGACTCGTTCAAGAATCGTAGCTATAAAGAGAAGACACGTGTGTGAAAGTCACTCTATCGTGTTTGACTCTTTGTGACTCCATGGACTGTAGCACACCAGGATCCTCTGTCCATGGAGATTGTCCAGGTAAGAGTACTGGAGTGGGTTGCCATTCCCTTCTCCAAGGGATGTTCCCAACCTGGGGATTGAACCCAGGTTTTCCACACTGCAGACAGATTTTTTACCACCTGAGCCACAAGCAATATATAAAGAGCTAGGGCTTAGATGGCTATTTGTTTGTTTTTTTAATTTAAAGATGTCTGAGACATGAGTATGTTTAAATAGTGAATAGGAAAGTCCAATAGAGAAAGATAAAGGTATAATAAAGGTGATAACTTGATGGCGTATTATTTTTGAGCAGGTGGAAGAAGATGGGATCCAAAAATAACAATGGACAAAGAGGCAGATATATCAAATGAGAAGATGTCAGTGTAGATAAGTTTGTAGCTGGAAATGGGGGAGATGTAAAAATTTGAGTACTTAATGGTGAAATCGGAAGAGACTGGGTCTGAAATTTTGCATATGCATAACGAAACTCATAGATTTTGATCCAAAAGAGGTTTTCTAGATTCATTTTTTTCTATCAAATGGATCAACTGACATTCTGTTAGTCACCCAAGCTTCAAACTGCAGTGTCATCTGTGACCTCTCCCTTTTCTTTCTTCCTGATGGCTAAGGAATTATAAAATATTGAAATAGTAGGACTAGAAAGGACCTTGAGAATGTTCAGTTACAAATGAGTAACACATCCTACAGAAGTTAAGACATATGCTTAAGCGTGCCCTGCAAATCACTATTAGTAGCTGCTGTGAGGCAAAGCTTCTGTCAGAAGGGGTAAGTGACCTACTGAAAGCAAACATCTATCAGACTCCATTGTGTATTTCTCAGTCTAATATACTACATGGCACATAGTAGGGACTCAGTGAGTATTCGGTGAACCCATGAATGAATGCTGGCGGTAGTGGTTAGCTGAAAACTAAAAGTCACAGGTTTGGAATCAATTTGTGCTTGGCAGAACCTTGGAATCACTCTAGCTCAACTCCCTCGTTTTAAGATGAGGAATCTGAGGCCCAGAAAGATGAAGCAACCTGCTCAAAGTCCAGGAGCTAGTTACCGATAGTGCTAGGACTACAAAGCAGCAAAGAGGGTGCCAAAACAAATAGATCTAAAGAGCAGGAGGGACGAAAACTAGGGTCTGCACTGCCACTTGATTCCCCTCTTGTAATAGGGGCATTTTCTTCCATTTTCATTACTTTTACTCTATAGCTCGGATCTAAGTGTAACTATGCCAACAGTGCCCAAGTCGCCCTTCCTTCTCTTGCCTCCTGGTTTGTTCCACATTCCAAAGCCAGATGAGTAATCATCAAACATCGCTCTCAGGACTCACTTCTTTTCAGTTAAAAGCCTCCAAAAGGTCAACTACCGCCTACTAGGCTTTCCTGGTGCCTCAGCTGGTAAAGAATCCGCCGCAATGCGGGAAACCTGGGTTCCATCTCTGGGTTGGGAAGATCACCTGGAGAAGGGAAATACCCACTCCAGTATTCTGAGCTGGAGAATTCCACGGGCTATTCCATGGGGTCTCAAAGAGTCGGACATGACTGAGCGACTTTCCCTTCACTGCCTACAGAGTAAGATCCAAATTATTAACATTCTTAACCCTTCACTCTTTTCCTATCTACTTTTACAACCGTATCTCCCCATCTAGAAATGTTCCATTTGGCCAGACTCGTCTATCAATCAACCTCTGTCTCAAAGGCTAACCCCGCTCCCGCCCCCAGGGTGGCAGGGGGAGGGTAGGAAGAGGTTATAGTTTTTTTTTTTTTTTTTTGTAAGTTAGCAGTAGCTGCCACCTGCACAGCCCATGCTTAGCCGAGCCTGGTACTCGGCTTACTGCTCTCTTTCTCCCTTGCAATTCTTAACAATTTCTGAACAAGGGACTCTGCGTTTTCATTCTGCAGTAGGCCCCGCAAACAGGGGAGCGATTCCTGAGTCGGTCCTCTCAGACCCTAGCCCGGAGCCGGACACATTAGCCACGCAATACTGCAGGAAGGAACAAAGGGTCTATCTGCAATAACGAAACAGAATCCAGAGCAAGGAGCTGCGGCCACACATGCTTTCCCGCCAGGCGCTTAAAACCGCACTCGCAGGCCCAGGGCCACCTCAGACCAGTTCCACCTGGGCGCAGCTCCTACACCAAATAGAATTCCAATCCTTCCCCCGGCCGCAGCCAATCCCCGAAGCTCCTCGGCCTCCAAAACCGCTGCGGATTCTGATTGGCTCACAGAGTTGGCCTGGGGGGGCGGGTGCAGACGCGGGGGAAAAGGGTGGAGCTGGAGGTCTGTCCCCGGGCGGGGAAGTGGCCAGTGCGCAGGCGTGGATGGAAAAGGCTACCCAAACAAACACAGCCTCACCACTGGGAGGCCTCCCGCTTTTCCCCGCCCACCTTTTTCTTGGGCTCTCCGGACTCCCAATCGCCGGGCTTTCCCCGCCCCCGTCGACGTCTGGGCACGTCCCCCTCGCGGCGCGGGCCACGCACTACTGTGCACTTAACCTCTGCCAGTCTGGCGGGAACCCGGAGGCAGGGGCGGCGCGGACGGCCCGCAGTGTTGCCGGCGGGGAGCCGAGGCCTGCAGCCGCTGCAGGGCCGACGATGACTTGTTACCGAGGCTTCTTGCTGGGCAGCTGTCGTCGCGTGGCTGGGGGCCGGGCAGCGGCGCTCAGGGGGCCGGGCGCGGGAGGCCCCGCCGCGCGGCCGTGGCTCGGTGGTGAAGGCGGCAGCCGGCGGCACCTGGGGCAGGGGCAGCCGCGCGAGCTGGCGGGCTGTGGTAGCCGCCCCGACGGCGGCTTCCGCCCGTCCCGGGTGGTGGTGGTGGCCAAAACCACCCGGTACGAGTTCGAGCAGCAGCGATACCGTTACGCGGAGCTCTCGGAGGAGGACCTGAAGCAGCTGGTGGGTCCCGGCGGCCCCCGCTCTTGTGTCTCGGCCGGGCCCAGGGCCGCGACTTTGGGGGGCCGGCCGCGCCCCCTCGGGCGAGACCTCTTGGGACAACCCTTCTTCCCGGGGCGTCCTAGATGCCAGGCCTGCCCTGCACGCTACCCTCCACTCCCTCCGGCTTCGCTTGTAGGCTCCCCTCTCCTTCGAGCGTGTGTGTGTGTGTGTGTGTGTGTGTGTGTGTGTGTGTGTGTTTAGAGAGAGAGAGGGGCAGGTTCACTGTTAGTGCGAAGACCCCCGCCCCCAAGCCGGGGCGTCTGGAGAAACCTTGGGTGGGAGAAGGACTCCCACTGTGGGAGAGGTTTGGGGATTCATTTGCGCCCTCACCACCGACACCCCCTTTAAACAACCCGGAGCGAGGTAGGTCTGAAGCATGGATGCTCTGGGAATCTCTCCCCAGGCCGCCCCGGGGGTAAAGGGGGCCCCTGTGTACCGCTGCGGGCAGCGGAAAAGAGGGCTCTGGTACCGTGGACACACCCCCTTTTACTGGGCACGACTGCCAGGCCTGGGGCACTCCGGAGAGCCAGTCGGCTTGAGCCTTTTCCGTGCTGGAACGTGGTCCTCAGACAAGGTTCTAGGAGTTTGCTTTAAAAGCTCACGTGTCTCCGGTGCTAGGAAGAGCAAGGGAGAAATTTGACTTTGAATGTATGTTATTAAATAGGTCCAAACGAAGGCAGGTAAATACAGAGCCTATGTCTATAGTGTAGTAATGCCTCCACAACAGACTATGTTTGGTATAGATGTTTATTAATATCTTTGAAAAGTATATAAATACACCTATTATGGCTTCTCTGGTGACTCAGAGGTTAAAGCGTCTGCCTGCAATGCGGGAGACCTGGGTTCGATCCCTGGGTCGGAAAGATCCCCTGGAGAAGGAAATGGCAGCCCACTCCAATATTCTTGCCTGGATAATCCCATGGAAGGAGGAGCCTGGTGGGCTACAGTCCACGGGATCGCAAAGAGTCGGACACGACTGAGCGACTTCACTGAGGTGGTGAATATTACCTACTTTCACTCTTATTTTTGAAGCATCTAATCCCGTGCCCACACCCACTTTAGGAAAAGGAGAATGATGTTTCTACGATGAACCATATATCTGGAAAAATCTCCATTGGAAATCTCTTAATTGTTGACACCACCCCAAAAGACTTGGGAATTAATTTCCTATAACCATAATCCTGTAGCATTCTGTACCAGAGTAGACACTCTGGTCCTGAACTTGTAGTTGGCAATTATCAGCAATTTTTTTGTAATATTTTGTAAATTTATCAAAATGAAGGGCTTCCCTGGTGGCTCAGCTGGTATAGAATCCTGCAATGCCAGAGACCCAAGTTCATTCCCTGGGTGGAGAAGATCCCCTGGAGAAGGAAATGGCAACCCACTCCAGAAAGTGAAAGTGTTAGTTGCTCAGGCCTGTCGGACTCCTTGCCACCCCATGGACTGTAGCCCCAGCCATAAGTACTATTTTCAACATTTAGCTTCATTGTTTAATGAGTTAATTGAGGAGGGCCTCTGTATTCATCTGATGGCAATGCTAGGTGCTCATTTCTCTCCTTTTCCTAAAGTGAAGGTAGCAGTGTATGGAAAACATTTGCATCATTTAAAGAGTAAATCAAACAGTTTGAGCAGGAGGTTGGAGTAGTTGAGTTTGTGTTAAAGGAGTGAAGCTGAGAGTGAGGCAGGAAATAAAAAGGTGAGAAGCAATTGTTTCTGATTTGGGAAAGAGGTGGTGCCCTTTGGGTCCTGCTTCTAATTCTGCAGATCTGTTATACTTTTTAGAAGCTGTCAAGTGCTGTATATGCATTAATATGTTCTTCATAACAATTTTATGGAAGCCTCCCACAACAGTTAAAAACAATATACTTGGTTGGCATGATCAGAGTGTGGGATTGGGGATCAGGAGCTTGGAGCCAGGCCCAAGTCCTGTGTGGTCAAATTCCTCTGCTGCTTTTTAACTTCTCTGGGGCTCCTTGGTGACAGTGGTACTTTTGGTGTGGTGCTGCCAGTTTTCAGGGTGCGTCCCCCTAGTTCACTGTGTGAAGTACTAGGATTGGACTAGAGAGCCTCCAAGGCCCTTTCCGATACTTCAGAACTCTGAATAGCTTGTATAAGGCCTCACGATATGAGTGGCATCTGAATTAGATTAATTCTTGGATCTCTGAACTAGATTACCACTTATCAAAACTTTTTAAATGTAAGATAAATCAAGTCTTTCAAAAATCGAACTACCTGGTATACCCACTCTGAGTATCTGAAGAGAAATCTGTAATGGGTAAATATTTGCCTATTGCTTGAGTATGCTGTTTGGAATAAGAAAACTTTTGAAGTAACACTTCGGGACTGTGGAACAGAGTTTTGAAATAGCTGCTGTTGCTGTCATTTCAACTAAGTGTTATTGGATTTGTCTGTAACTGATTTGAGGTATTTATATTAAGGCCAGTATTCAGAATGAAGGGCTTCCCAGGTGACTGAGTGGTAAAGAATCCTCCTGCCAAGCAAGAGACATGGATTTGAACCCTGGGTTGAAAAGATGCCCTGGAGAAGGAAATGGCAACTCACTCAAGTATCCTTGCCTGGGAAATCTCATGGACAGAGGAGCCTGGCAGGCTACAGTCCCTGGGGTCACAAAGAATTGGGACAGGACTTAGCGACTAAACGACGACAAATTTGGAATGGAATAGTATTAGGTGGAGCCCGTACCAGAGTTCAGGGACAGGCCAAACAATACTGGACTGTGTGAAATTGTTCTAAAATGGGATTCTGTGATAGGAATGATATGGTTAATATTGTTTACTATTTTGTTGGGGTAAAAGATACTGAGGGATATGAATCATGTGAATTGGGTATAAAAGACAGTCACCAAGTGCTTCCTTGAGTGTCCTGGCACCGTGGCTGGCTGTGTCTATGGTGTCTTGGGAACCTGAAGTTTTAGGGCAGTTGGTTCTCTTTTGTGGGGGTGGTGGTGATTGTTCTGTGGCAAAATAGATCTCTATTAGGGTACTTGTTAAAATGAAAATGGAAGGCGAGGGATAGAGTGCAAGAATAATTTCATACTCTGAAGCTTCATGGTTCTGTAACCTTGTAGAAACATAAACAATTAAAGGAAATATTTCTTAGTTGATAAAGCATAAACAGACTGGGTCAAAGTTTGACTTTTAATTGCTCATTCATATTGGTTTTACTTTGGTTTATTTTCAATTCTTGCATTTCCTTTCCGCCTAGCTGATCAGTGACTTTTCTTGTGAATAAATTTTTAGTCAGTGAGTTTACCTTTCCTGGCTCAAAACTTTGCAAGGACTAAACTATTTTATTACACTTGCCTCATAAGTGATGTAGCTGTCAGTGGATGTGGAGCTTATATTATTAGGGTTGATGCCACTCACAAACTAAACCTTTGGATGAATCAAAACTGATTGGAAAGGATTTTGCCATCATAAACACACCTATTGGCCAAAGAGAATGTTTTATTTCAGAATATTTTAATGTATGCCAAATAACAAATGAACCATTACCACCCGTATCTGGCTCCACTCCAAGTCATACAACCCCAGAAGCAACTCCTTTTAATGGTTTCCATTTTTAATTTCTTGTAAAATTAGTGTCCTAGTGGGATAGCATTATTTCATTTAGTAGTCCCTCTGTCACTGGCTTAAGTTCTTCCTAGTTACTATCTTCTTAGCAGATTTGGGAGATGCAGCACCTTGGATTTTGTTCTCCTGACTCTGAAAACAGTAGTGTAACTTGTAGTTCTTGGGCAGATAACATTTCTGCCACATGTGCAGCGAGTGTAGTGTATGCACCATGAGTGTTTATCAAGTGAACGAACATGATCTGGAGTCCTGCCAGAGCCTTCCAACGGAACCTCACTCCTTTCACATCTTCTAGACACAGGAACCTGAGTAGTCTATCCAAAGTGAACATCTGGCCACTTTACTCCTCTGCTTAGAACGCCTCAGAAGCTCCCTGTAACCTATAGAGTCACCCAGGGAATTTGTTAGAATGCAGGTACCTGAACCTTATCTTTCTTCCCCTCAGATGTAAAGATGCAGTTTGTGGAGAACTCCCAGACTCTGGGCTCTGAACCATACCCTTAAGACTGCTGATACTTAAGGGATTCACATTTTTAACGAACTCTCCAGGTTTGCAGTTGGTCCCCAGATCACACTTTGAGGTGAACCTTTATTATCCTTTGTGTGCTAAAAACAAGGTCTTTTAGGAACTGACTCGGGTCCACCTCTTAAGCTTCATTTCTAATCAGTTCTTGTCTAGAACTTCATTTTCCATTGCTTTCAAACTGCTTTAATTTCCATTAGACGTTGTGCTTATCTAATTAATTTCTTTATGTATCAGTAGCACATTAAAATAATTCAAAATGTAAAAGATACAGAAGAGTATGCAGTGAAAACTCTTATTCTTGTCAATGGACACTCAGTTTTTGTCCCTGAAAGTAACCAATGTTAATTTCTTGTGTTTCCTTCCAGAAATAATCTATACATACAAACCCACAGAGTGAAATGTTCTTTTTCTTTTATCCCATCCCCTTTTACTCAGTGCTAACATATTATTTAAGTTATTCTGCCCCTTATTCCTTTCAGTATGTACATAGTATTTTGTGTGCAAATGCCTTAGTTTTTAAAAATATACTATGTAATGAATAGTAATAATTTGTGGTATGAATAACACAATAATTTGTGTTAATGAATCAAACTCTAAATACTTAAAAGTGAAATTGCTAAGTGAGAAAAATTTGAAATTTTAATAAGTATTGCCAAATTGCTTCCCTTAGAAGCTGTACCAGTGTGTACCTTCACCAGCAATATACGAAGGTACTTATTTTTTCATAAACAGCTTAGCACATTTTGGGGTCTTTGTTAACCTGTAGGTGAAAAATGGTATTTCAGGGTCGTTTGATTTGCGTCCACCAGTGTCTTTACCTTTGTAGCCCCTTTTGCTTCGAATCCTCCTTCATCCTTTAGCCCAGGGGTCCCTAACCCCACCACCCCACCCAACTCCCAGGCCACGGATCTCTGCTGGCTTGTGGTCTGTTAGGAACCCGGCCCCACAGTGGGAGGTGAGCAGCAGGTGAGGGAGAGAAGCTTGATCTGTTATTTACAGCCCTCCCTATGGCTCTCATTACTCAGTAAATGTAACTCAGTAAATGTAACGTGCTTGAATCATTCTGAAACCATCACGCCTTGCCCTCATCTGTGGAAAAATTGTCTTCCGTGAAATAACCCTGATGCCAAAAAGGTTGGGGGGACCACTGCTTTAGCTAGTTCCTGTTCTTGCCGAAGGGTGAAGCTTACACATTCCTCTCACAGGAAGCCATCCTTGATAACCTTGCTGGGCCCATCTCTAGCCATCAAGGTTGTGTTAGGTATTCTTCATTGTATTTTCATAATACATATCTTTGTGAGTTTTCCACGTTAGCATATAATCTGTGGTTATTTTTTCCTCTGGAGTTGAGGTTAAGAGCTGTAGTTTACTCCTCATCCTCTCTGCCTTTCCATCTCCACTAAATAAAGGAAATGTTTCTGAATTAAAAAAATTTTTTTTTTCTTTTTTAGTTCTTTTTACCCTGAGGCTGCCAGTCCAGAGTCTCATTTCCAGTGTCACTCTTAGGTTTTCAGCAACTAACATCTTTCCTAAGGTAGAGATTGGATTTCCCTGGTGGCTCAGACGGTAAAGCATCTGACTACAATGCGGGAGACCTGGGTTTGAGCCCTGGGTTGGGAAGATCCCCTGGAGAAGGAAATGGCAATCCACTCCAGTACTATTGCCTGGAACATCCCATGGACAAGAGGAGCCTGGCAGGCTGCAGTCTATGGGGTCGCAAAGAGTCAGACATGACTGAGCGATTTCACTTCACTTCAGTAAGGTAGAGATTACTGATGTGAGTTCCCTGAAAGAGGCTCCATGGTTAAATATGTTTGAGGACCGTAAGCCTAAACAGACGATGCTTCTATTTGACCATGAAATTTTGGATGGAGGCAGAAAATGTTTTTATTTCTGTGGAACACAGCTTGGAAAATAGAGGCATACGGTATATAAGTATATAAGTATTTACAGTTAAATAAGAGACTCATAAAGGTGTAAAAGGATTGAATATCACAGTAGCTAAAATTCCATTAACAGAATTATTGATCAATATGCTTTAGAGCCCTGGTTTTCAACTGGCCTTATATATTAGGCTTACTTGGAGAAGCCTGTAGCCAGTCATGATATTGTAAATAACTTAATTTTTTTTTACTATGATCACTTTTTCTATATTTTTATTTATATGATGTAAACTTTGAATATAACTTCTCAACTAATAAAGTGTAAGTTGACTGTGTTTTAGCCTTTTTTTGTCTTTAAAAATTTACATCAGTAATATATTCTTTAGAATGTCTTTTTTTATAAATTTGCTTTTCTTATTCACTATTGGTTATAAATTCTATGTTGATATATGTTAATTCATTTTAACTACTATATAGTATTCCATCATTTGAATAATTAGGTTATTTTCAGTTTTTCCACTATTTAAAAAAATGCTTCAAATAAAAATACAAGTAATTTTTCCATAAGCATTGAATGACTCCCTGATTCCAGTGTTCTCATCAGCACTTGGTAGACTTTAACATTTTTGCCAGTGTGATGAGGGTGAAAATTGTATCTTTTAATTTTAAGCTACTTAAGTATTAAAGAATAAGGAAGAGTTTATATGTGAAGGGAAGGGAACAGTTCTAGCAAGGCAGTGGGAAAGGTCATCTTTTTGCCAGTAATAAAACCTCAAACTTGGTGACTAATTCACAATCAGAAAAATCTCGTATCATGATGTACTCATATTTGGTACAGAAGATAACATGAAGCAGTTTACTCATGTTACATGCAGTATAGTTTATTTTTTCTTGACCATTTATTCTGATTGTGACCACCAGATTAATGTGGCAGCCATTCTAAGGGCAATTTGAAAATCATTGCTCAAGAGGGAATATTATTGAAGCTAAACACTTTAAGTGAAAGTGAAAGTCGCTCAGTCTGTGTCTGACTCTTTGTGACCATATCCATGGAATTCTACAGGCCAGAATACTGGAGTGGGTAGCTGTTCCCTTCTCCAGGGGATCTTCCCAACCCAGGGATGGAACCCAGGTCTCCCATATTGCAGGCGGATTCTTCACCAGTTGAGCCACAGGGAAAGCCCAAGAGGGCCTTATAAAGTTGTTAGATGCCATGGTTTTAGCTCGTAGTGGTTTTAACTCTCTTAACAGCAGAACACAACCCTCGCTCAGCCTTGCTCTCTTCCCCGCAGGAGTGGAGGGATGGCTCAGTTTTTCTGAGATGTCACTATTCTGGGACTAGTATGAAAGCAGGCTTCTGGTGGGAGTGGTTAGATGATGAGGGGAATGGGAAGTATTTTTAAGGAAGAAACTGCTTTAGAAACTCAAGAGGCAAGCTATTACAAGAGACCAGATAAGAGTTGATATTGTCCAGAACTCAAGCACTGGCAGCATGAATGTAAAGGACAGATTGGAGAAATAGTTCACAGGTATAATTACTGGACTTTACCACTGGCTGGCTGTGGAGATTCATTGTGGAGGGAGAATTAAAGCTGACACCCGGGATTTACTCTGTTGACTAGGTAAATGGAAGTATTATTAACTACTATATGGGATTCAGAAAAGCAAATTAGGAGGAATATATAATCAGATTTAGATGGTTTTGGGGAGAAGTACTTGACCTACTGGGTGGTTATAAAGGTAGACGTTTAAAAATTGGAGCCTGTAACTCAAGAAACAGGCTTGAGCTAGCAGTTAACTTCTTAGGTGCTGGTGTATACTGGGTAGATCAAGTCCCTGGAGTGGGGAGATAATGAAAGTGAAATGGAAACAGATAAGCATGCCAAAGATGGAAGCTGGTGCCATCCCATTGTATAAGGGAGTAGGTAACAGAATTAAGGAGAATGCAGAAGCAGGGATAGAACAGTGAGGAAAGTAAAGGTGAGAGCCTGAGATAGAGAGTAAATGGAATAGAAATAATTGAAGATAAATACTAAATACAGCTGAAGAAATGGTTAGAGTTTCCTGTGGCTGGCTTGATCTGGCTCGGATAAATAGTTTACTTTCTCTAGCTGTTAGTTAGGTGCCACTAATCCTTTTAAGAGCTTCCCTGGTGGCTCGGATGGTAACCCACTCCAGTACTCCTGCCTGGAGAATCCCACGGATGGAGGAGCCTGGTGGGCCACAGTCCCTGGGGTCGCAAAGAGTCGGACATGACTGAGCGACTTCACTTTCAATGACTTTCACTTTCAATCCTTTTAAGGCAGTTTTGAGTGGTGCTTGGTGTACGGTTTAGTTAAGTGTATTCTTCTAAGAGTGCTTAAATTATGCCTAGTGAGTTTACATACCAGCTGTCATTGTCTCACAAATTTGTGCATTTCTTACATGTTAAATTTGAAAAGATGTTTCCTTCCCTTACTGTAGTACAAAATAGTAAACACTCATCTGACGAGTAAAACAAGTTAAAATTTTAATTTGGTTTTGGTCAAGTAAAGATGTCTATGATACTTTAATAGAAGTGTTTGGGCCATTTAGAAAACAGCATGACTATCGCATCTGGCCTTAGGGCGTGGTTAATTTCTGTCCTTTCAAAATCCTCCCTCTGCCCGCCTTTCATGTTGTGCTGTGTTTTGTCTTAACCTCGAAGCATGTGGGGAGAAGCGTTGTTGGCTTTGGCAGATTTTATAGGGGCAGTTCTGTTACGTTAAGTGTGTCTGCTGTAGAACTTTTAGGTTCACACCGGTTTTTCCATTTTAGTGGATAATCTTTAAAAAAAACTTTTTGTTAATGCTGATGAGAATTAACAAGCTTTTGGAGGAAAAAAAGAAAAAAATATTAAGAACTTTGTCACTAATACTGATACCTTAAATGTAGCATTGCAGAGTTGAGAATGTATTCTAAATTTCAGTAATTTCTTTAGTTTCTTAATTTTAAAATGTTTTACAGAGAATTCCTGAGTTCCTGTTTTTGTCTAATTGAAATATGTTTTTAAATCTTTGAAGTGTTATTTTCTAAGCTGGTAGCTAGAAATTCTTACTATCTTTTGAGTATTAAATAAAATTGTTTTTTAATATAAGAGCAAGTTGAATAGTGATATAAGACTTTCTAATTGATGCTTTTTATTAGTGATTTTTAAAAATGTCTTATCTCTTAGTTGCCTAGTTAGCTGCTGCTGCTAAGTTGCTTTAGTCGTGTCCGACTCTGTGCGACCCCATAGACGGCAACCCACCAGGCTCCCCCGTCCCTGGGATTCTCCAGGCAAGAACACTGGAGTGGGTTGCCATTTCCTTCTCCAATGCAGGAAAGTGAAAAGTGAAAGTGAAGCTGCTCAGTCGTGTCCGACTCTTAGCGACCCCATGGACTGCAGCCTACCAGGCTCCTCCGTCCATGGGATTTTCCAGGCAAGAGTACTGGAGTGGGGTGCCATTGCCTTCTCCAGCCTAGTTAGCTATTCTATGTTAATACAACTTAGTAGGCCAACCAGCTACATTGTTTATGAAAATAATTAATGAAAGAACTTGTATTCTCTAAATAAATGTATTAAGCATGAGTTATTAAAGAATTACAGTAATTCACAAGAAGAAATTCTACTCTTGAGATGTAATTTTTACACAGCACCATGTAAGTTTAAGGTGTACAGCATAATGATTTGACATTTATACGTCATGAAATGATTATCACAGTAAGTTTAGTAAGCATCTGTCATCTCATATAGATATAAAATTAAAGAAATAGAAATTTTTTTTTTCTTGTGATGAGACCTCTAAGGATTTACTCTCAACAGCTTTTATATATAACATACTGCAGTGTTAATTAAAATTATCATGTTGTACATCTCTAATATTTATCTTAAAACTGGGAGTTTGTACCTTTTGACTACTTTCATCCAACTCTCCGTTCCTTCTAGTAACCACAAATCTTATCTGTTTTTCTTAGTGAGTTTGTTTTTGAAGTATAATTGACCTACAGCACTATGTTCTTGTTATGGAGCATAGTGATTGATGTTTCTAACATTTCAGAATGATCACCACATAATCATTTCATACTGTGACTCATTTATTTTGCACCTGTTGTCCCAGAGGTCTCTTAAACTGTCCTTATTTCTTTTTATTCTTTTTTTCCTTTTTCTGTTCATCTTCAGTGATTTCCACTACTATATCTTTCATCTCGCTGATCCATCCCTTTATATCATCTAATGTAATGTTGAGTCCTTCTAGTGTATTTTTCATTTCAGTTATTGTTCTTCATCTGTTTCGTCATCTTCATATTTTTGAAGTGACAGTTTTAGTCGCTCCGTTGTGTCCAACTCTCTGCGACCCCATGACCATCAAGCTTCTCTGTCCATTGGAATTCTCCAGGCAAGAATACTGGAGTGAGTAGCCTTTCTGTTCTCCAGGGGATCTTCCAGACCCAAGGATTGAACCTGGGTCTCCTGCATTGCAGGCAAATTCTTTAGTGTCTGAGCCACCAGGGAAGCCCCTTGTATTTTCTAACTCTTTTTTTAAAACCTTTTAACTTCTCACTCTTCTCATTTAATCTCCCGAGTTCTTTGATCATTACCTTGAACTCTATCAGGTTTAGATTTCCTGTCTCCATTTCATTTAATTCTTCTGTGATTTTATCTTGTTCACTTATTTGGAACGTATTCCTCCCTGCTCCATTATTCCTGATTTGCTGTTTTTGTTTCTGTATATTTGGTAGGCTGGTTATGTTTTCCAGCTTTGGAGAAACAGCCTTTTTTAGATGTCCTTTGCATGTCAGCAACACACTTTTTTCTGGTCACCAGACTTACATACTTTAGGGATGCCTCCTATGTGGGCTGCATGGGCCCTCCTGTGCCAGCTGACTACTGTGGGGCTTCTGGTTGGTTGTCAGGCCCCGCCTGGTGTGCTGGCTGCCGTGGGGTGGGGTTGGGTCATGAGGCTGCTGGCTGTGTGGCCCTGGGGTCCCTTGACCTGGTGCTGGCCCACTTGTGGGTGGAGCTGAGTTCTGGACTAGGTGGTTGCACGTAGGGGTTCCACATCTGGTATTGGCCTGCTGATGGGCAGGGTTGGCTCTTGACATGACTGGCTGTGGGGTCGGGGATGTTGCAAAGCTGGCGTCAGCCTAATGGTGGATGGGGCCAGATCCTGGCAGCTGGTCGAGAGCACAAGCTGCCCCAGAGCTGCTGTTGGCCCACTGGTGGGTGGGGCTGGGGTCAACAGGATCCCCAGGCTGGTACCTGCCCTCTGGTGGGAGAACTGGGTCCTGGGGTTAGCACCATCCCACTGGTGGGTGGAGGCAGTCCTGGAGTCTCTGGTTGCAGGGCCCTAGAGGTTCTGGAGTTGGGGTCAACCCACTGGTGGCCAGGGCCCAGGGGGCCTTGGACTGGTGCTGCCCCACTCCCCAGTGAGTGAAGCCGGCCCCCAGGCTGTTACAGGTCCACTGATAGGCGGAGCCGGGTCCTGGGGATCCCGGGCCTGCTATGAGCGTGCTGGTGTGTGGGCTGGGTCTCGGGTTCTCAGGTGGACAGGGCTAGGTCTGGAGTTACCTATGGGCTCACGGGGTCTTTAGGTGGCAGGCCTGTGGGTTCGCATCCCAGCAGTAATAAAATAGAGAGGGAGTTCCACAATGGCGTTTGCCAGCGCCAGTGTCCTCATGGTGGAACGAGCATCCCACAGTGGCCATCACCAGTGGCCCACGTCATCAGGGTGAGCTCTAGTTGCCTCCTGCCTCCTCAGGAACCTCTCCAAGATCAACAGATGGGTCTGACCCAGGATTTTTTCAAATGGCTGCTTCTGCGCTGGGTCCTGGAGTGTGTGGAGTTTTGTGTGTGCTCTTTATTTCCCACAGCCCTGGTTCTCCTAAAAGTCAGTCCTGCTGGCCTTCACAGACAGATGTCTGGGGACTCGTCTTCCCAGTGCAGGCCTCTGGGCTGGGGAGTCAGTGTGGGGCTCTGGCCCCTTGCTCCTTGGGAAGCAGCTCTGCAATTGAAAATTATTCCTTCCCCCCATTTGGGGGTTGTCCACCCAGGGGTGTGGGCCTTGACTACGCTGCATCTCATACCTCTTACCTGTCTTGCTGTGGTTCCCTTGTATCTTTAGTTGTAGAAGATCTTTTCTGCTGGTCTTCTGTTTTGTTTCTTTTTCTCGGATAGTTTTTCTGTAAGTAGTTTTCATTTTGTTGTCCCCCAGATTACATGCTTTTTGATTCTAGCATTCACGCTAGTGAACATATTTCCTCCTTGATGATTAAATGAATGTTTCTAAACTTCCCTCTCAACGTTTTACTTTGTGGATGATTTTAGAAGACACATAGTTTAAAAGAATATTAATGATAAGATAGTGACATTATAAAATATTCTAAACATCTAGCAAAAACAATTATTGAAGACTATATGTCCTTACATCTAGAAGTTATCCACTCTCAAGCAGCCAGCAAGCCCTTTGGATTGTGTAAATTTCAGATAGAGTTCAGAAATTGGAATACAAGAGAGCTGCAAGTCCAAGTAGAACAGAGGTCATCAGATGACCTTTAGATGACTGCTTTCTAAAATAATAGCTCATCTTTGGTCTTTAGTAGCCAAATTCAGCATGTTAAAAAATCCATTTAGGAAAAAAAAAAAGACACTCAGGCTGTAAAACATGGACTTTTGAAATCCTGTTGACTACATTCAGGATTCAGGATATACTGATTCAGGAAACTTAATGCTGTATTTGGTATTAAAACCACATTATGATTTTCTGGAACCAGACTTTCTAATTAAGTTTATACTTGTGGGTTTCACAGATAGCCATTAAAATGTATGTTCAAAAAAACCCCAAAACAACCCAGTCTGTCTTATATAGGGCTTTTTAAAGAAATACAATATGTAAAGCATATTATGTAATAAGGCAAAATTTGTTTTATTTTGATATAGCTCGCACTGAAAGGCTCTAGCTACAGTGGACTGCTTGAGCGACATCATATTCACACCAAAAATGTAGAGCACATTCTTGATAGTTTACGGTAAGTCTGTGGGATAAGGTGTTAAGTGGGCTTCTGTATTGAGGACTTTAAATTTTTAAATTTTTACTAGCAGCTAATACTTAGATTTTTAGGAGAGATGGCCATTATAGAATCATTTTAAGAAAATTGTATTGTGGCTAATGGATCTGGTATTAGAGTATTTTTAAGGAAGTTTTTATTGTACTCTGAAAATTTCAGATTGTCAGTTATTATTTGGTCTGCCCAAGAAGTGCCTTTTCTACACAGTTAATTTTGTACACTTCAACTGTAGGATAATGTTTTATTTCTTAAACAGAATAGTAGATTATATAGGTGTTCATTATAATAGTTTTTGAATGTCTAAAAATTATGATTATAGAAACTTCCATTAATTAAAGGCTAAATGAGTCAGTGAATAAGTGTGTGTATGCAAGAGAATCAATGTGAGGACATGCAAATTAGGAAGTATTTTAGTCACTGTTTTTATCAGGCAGTCAATATTTGTTGAATTTAAAATAATAGCTATTTGCTCTTATTTTAAAAAATTGTCTCTCAAAGTGTTAGTCTTTTGGACCATTTTGTATTAATGAATTTTAGCGTCAGGAAGAGTAGAGAAAATAAAAGGAAATTCTAATTAATATTGCTATTGATCAAGGGCTTTAAAAGATGTTTTTAAAGCACACTGGAGACTTGAGATAGTTTATTCATATGCTTCCTATAGTTAATAGTTGATTGGTTGTTGTGGTTACATGAAAATGAAGCTGACCTTCCAAAGTTAAATATAAATTTGTTTGTAAAATAGATTTGTTTATTTTACATCTCTGTTGTAATAATCTGCCTCTCAAAAAACATACTCCTTTATGTTAGTGGAAATTTTATATACCGTTTACTTTTTTTATCTTAGGAATGAGGGAATTGAGGTTCGTCTCGTAAAGAGGAGAGAATATGATGAGGAAACTGTTCGATGGGCAGATGCTGTCATAGCTGCAGGAGGTAATAGTTTTGCAGAGGTAAAGGTGTTGGAATATGGAAATGCTCTTTAATAGTCATATTTCCAAATATCCTGTGAGCTAGTTGTAATGACGCTTTCAGAGTCCTTCTGTAAGACAAATTTTTAGATTTTTACAATCAGATTTTAAAAGATGTGCTTTATACATTTTAATTTTTTAGTGGATGATGTTACTGTGAGGTTCTGTGCATGTGTATTTCTGTATGTATATTTAAGGGGTGCCTTTAACTTTAAATATGATTCAAAGGATTGTTTATAATTGTATTTTGGTTTAGTTATGCCAGTCTTCAAAAAATAGTTGAGTTTAAGAGTTTAATGAGATTAGATAAATTCTATCCCTCTTTGGTCCCAGTATACTTATGCTTGTTTTTTTCCTGAGCCGTATTATTACATTAGTGACCATTCTTTATAAACCTTTATGGGTTTTTTTTTGGTGGGGAGAAAAATGCAAAGTTGGACACTTTGGATGTATTCTCATTAAAATAATTTGTGAATTTGGACTGATGGTATGAGAGAGGGAAAGAGGAATGGTTAAAAGAAGTGATAGGGTTAGAATAGTGGCTCCCACCTGGGGGCTACTATTGGCATCTAATGGGTAGAGGCCAGGGATACTGCCCATCACCCTACAGGCTCAGGACAACCCCCAAAACACAACAATTACCTGGCCTAAAGTGTCACTCATGGCACTGTTGAGAAATTCTGGATTAGAGTTGGAGAGAGAACACAAAGAATAGCGGGTAGAAAGGAAGTGGAGGAGGCTGTGGCAGCCAACAGGATGGGGTAGGGTGTGATTGCTAAAAGAACTAATGTTCACAGTGTTGTTAATCAGACTTGTTACAAAACTAGTGTTTAATGCTTTATGTCCTTCAGGGGATGGCACGATGCTCTTGGCGGCAAGTAAAGTCTTGGACAGACTTAAACCAGTTATTGGTGTAAACACCGACCCAGAACGGTAAGGAAAAAGAATTTTTTTTACCTGTTATACATACATACATTTATTCTTTGCTTTGCATAGTATATATTTATGATAAATCTTAAAGTTTGGAAGCTCTTTATCCTCTTGCTACAGGGTGTCTGCCATGGTGCATGCTGTGTGAGTGGAAACATCACCCTTCCTGGCTATCATGAATGTTAGAACTATGTACCAGAACCATTTTGGTGATGAAATCTAGGCATGTAGAATTGATCTCTACCTTTAGAAGATTTCTCTTCTTTGCAGTTATTCTCAAAGTCTTAGCTGTCTTTTGTTAGCTTAGGCATGAGAAATGCATATGCATTGCACTGGCACTGCTGGTAGAAAATGATGATACGGGATGGACAGGTCCTCACATCTGATTTCCCAGGTAGTTTGGGAGTAGTGTCTGTAGCTGAATATACCTGAGCCCTTGATTGAGGTGAGTACTGGTGACATTTGGTGTTGCTGGTGATGGATGAGTTAATGATATTGCATCTTCTCCCCTTACTTAGGCTCTTATCTATATTCCTAAGTATGCCTCCACTGATTTCCTGGGTGACTTCATTGACTTAATAAATAAATCAAACCCTGTTATCACTTTTTCCCCCTTTCCTCAGCTTCTCTGACATATAACCTTATTCTGTTCCAGCCACTCACAACCATGATCATATCTGGACTTTGCAGTCATCTAGAATTTCCCCATCTCTCAAATCTCTCTGACCATGGCCTCCTTCCTTAATAGCAGACCTATTTCCTCAATTCTAATAAATCTGCCCTTTGGTTTTCAGTGTGTTGATCCCCTCTGTTTTTTTCTTAATTCTCTCTTCATTCACTTTCCTGACAAATTAAAATATTTTCTACCATTATCTTTCTACTTAGTCATAGATAAGTCTTTTCTATTCCTTTTCTGTACTATCTCCAGAATAACTGATTAACATCTGTCGTTTTAACTAAGATTCTGATGACTCTAGAATCTTTATATCCAACAGTGATCTTGCTTCTACTCTTACCTTATTTTAGTCTCTGTCCACTGCAGCCACAGTGACTGTTTTATAAAAGTTTGGTAATATTAGGTAGACTTCTCTGCTAAGAGTCTTACTGTGGCTCTCCATCTAACTCAGGATAAAATTAATTTTACAATGACTAGGATGACCAGTTCCTTCTCATCCTGGTTTGCTTGGGATTTTCTCAGTTTTAGCACTGAAAGCCCTTCGTCCTGGGAAAATTGTCCATCTCGGGCAAATGGGGATGGTTGATCATCTTCGCTGTGACATTCAAGACTCTACATTATCTGGCTTCTGACTCTTCTGTATCCTTATGTCCTATTATTTTCTTTCTTCATGCTGTTGTAGCCATACTGGCTTCCACTTGAATGTATCTGGTGGCAGTTAAAAGTAATGTATCTACAAATGGACTTGTCTCCTTCCCCGCCGCCATACTTGATGAATGGAACTGTACTGGGTGCTAAAGCTGTGGCGACCCGTCCTCACCCCCTCCCTGCACTCCCTGCATCATATTGGTCGGTATTTAGTGTGAAGTTTTAGGGGTCCTACCTTTGAGTCCATCTCTTGCCCTCCTCACTGTTACTAATCATAGCTCAGGCCTTTGTAGTGTGTGAGTTAAATTACTGCAATAATCTCCATTCTTGCTCTTTCCGACACATCCTTCAGACTTTGCCTTAGTATTTTTCCTAAAGTGCAAATTTGATTGTATCCACTCCTTAGTTAAAGTCTGTCAGGGTTTCCTTTTGATCTTCAGGATGCCTTGCAAATTCCTTAGCATAATGTATATGATGTTTCACCACCTGTTGCTTATCTGCTTTTCTAGTTTCACCTATCTTTATTTACCCACAGGCACGTTCTTCAGCTTAAAAAAAGGACTGATGCCTCTCTAGAAACATTCTAGGATCCTTCCTGAAGTCTATTCTTTGGGTTTTTTTCATTGTATTTTTGCCCAGTTTTAATGAGATATAATGGACATACAGCACCGTATAAGTGTAGGATGTACAACATAATGACTTGATGTAACACGTGTTGTGTGAAATCATTACCACAATAAGTTGTTAGCATCTGTTATCTGATATAGCTAAAAAAAATAAAAGATGGAAAAGTTTGTTTCCTAATGATGAGAACTCTTAAGATCTGCTCTCTTGAATAACTTTCAAATATACCGTACACCGGTGTTAACTTTAGCTAGCATGTGGCACATTGCTTCTCCAGTACTTTCTTGTCTCATAAATGGAAGTTTATACCTTCATTCAGTAATCCTCCCTCGCCCCCCACCCTGCCGCCCCAACCTGAAGCTGTTCTTAAGCACAGTGTAATGGATGAGCAGCCTAACATCTTGATTGGGGGCTCACTTGTGGGAGCTTTTGCTCTGGTGATGGGCTTTCTTGATAGCAAGATAGCAGGGCTGGAAGGAGTAAGTGAGAGAGTTCTCTAGAGGTCCTTTTCATGCCTTTATTTGTGCTTTCGCCTGGAGTGCCCTTAGACCACTGACTCAATTGTATAGTTCTTTTTAATTCAAGACTGCTTCCTGTCTTGGGCTCTGACTATGATTCCTTCTACAGAGTGCACTTATCTCTTCTTATTATTTTCTCCTTGGTTATTTGTCTCTTCTGTCAGACTACAAATTCCTTGAGTATAGGACTAAATTTCTCTAGCATACTATTATTATACATAGTCAGTAGGCAATAAACACTTGAAAAATGAATGATTAGTTAAATGATTTTAGGGAGCAGGGCTAGGACCCTGACCTAGCTGAGCAAATATCTCCTGAGCACAAGTAACTGAGATTATTGCTTCAGTAATTATTTTTTAATTGTCTTTAGTGATTGTACACATGTATTTTAGAAAAACTTTGAAATGATATATTTTTGTATCATTAAAGTAAGAGATTGTTTAGTGATCATATTTTATAGTTTGTTGAAATATATTCTCCTTTAAAAACTGGCTTAATATTCATTAGCTTGTGAAGATTTTGAAACTGAGAAGCAGAAGGTGTTGTTTCTCTAATTTCTACCTGGAATAATATATTCTAGAAGTCTTTTGGTTTTTTCTTTTTACCCCCAGGCATAAATGTATAAGGCCTCTAGCTTGTTCCATAATTCGGGTTGCCTGACTTATATTTCTTATAAGTGTGAGGTGTCCCACAATCCTTAAATAAGCCCAGAAGTTAATGTTCAATTAAGTTTCTTCTTCTCTGCAGTAGTTATCAAACGCAGCATAACAAATCATCTGCAAACTGGAGGCTTAAAACAACAGTAATAATAATTTATTATCTCCCATGGTTTCTGTGTGTCAGGAATCCAGGAAGGGTTTGGCTGGATGGTTTTAACTTGGGATCTCTAATGAGGTTATAGGCAGATGTCAGCTGGAACTGCAGGCATCCAAAGGTTTGACTTGGGCTGGAGGATCTGCTTCTTTAAGATGGCTCATTGATAGACTCAACTAAATTAAATAGACAATTTCAGTTTTCTCTTTGGTATTCTGTACTCTCTCTGCTGACCCCTGTCTATAATTATGACATTTAAATGCTTAATAATCAAAATGGGGTAGAGAGCATGTGATAGCCAACCTTTAAGGTAGCCTCTTGTTATTTACACCTTTATGTGGTTCCCTTCCCATTGTAAGCAGGCCTAGCCTGTGGGATCAACAGAATATGATAGAACAGTGTGTGCATTCCAAGGCCAGTCATAAATGGTACTGTAGCTTCTGTGTTGGTCTCTTGGGTTGCTCATTCTTGAGCAAGTCAGCCACCATGATGTGAGGATACCAAGGCCGCCCTGTGGGGAGACTCACATGGAGAGAGACTCGAGGACCTTGCCAGCAGTTAGCACTAGTGAGTGAGCCACACTGAAATTGAATCCTCCAGGCCAGGCCTGGATTTTTCTGTCTTGAGTGTTGTAGACCTGCAGGTGACCTCAGTAGGTATTCTATCAAATAAATGACTGTTGATAACTTTTATATAAGGGGTTTCCCTTGTGACTCAGCTAGTAAAGAATCCGCCTGCAATGCGGAAGACCTGGGTTCAATCCCTGGGTTGGGAATATCCCCTGGAGAAGGGAAAGGCTACCCATTCCAGTGTTCTGGCCTGGAGAAGTGCATGGGGTCCCAAAGAGTCGGACAGGACTGAGCGACTTATACTTTCACTTTCAACTTTTATAATCTTAGCACTGTATAAGAGTATTGTAGTAAACATAAAAATTTTAAAAATCTAGTCCCTGCCTAAGTCTCTTAGATAAATTTATCTCAGATAAATTGACTAGTTACAGCTTTGTAGAAGCCTTTTACGTGGCTCTTCACATTTATGTTAATTTACAATTACTATTAAGGGTTTGTTTTGGTTTGGTTTGATTTGGTTTGCCAGGCAAACTGTCAACCTTTCCTTCAAGATTGAAGCATCACATAAATGAGGATGATTGAACTTTCTGGACACCTTTCCTCATGTTAGGTGCCATAGCCTCTCATCTTCCTGTATCAGCCTATAGGCAGTTAACAGTTTGTAATTAGCAATTTTTAAAAAAAAAATTCTGTCTTTCATGAATTTGTTAACTCCTTGAAGTTAGATTAGATTAAGCTGAGTTCTCTTTTAGTAAGAGATTATCTTAAAAGATATTTATAAGGGGTTTATGGTTCAAAAAACTTTCACATAAACAGTTTGATTCCTCAGAATAACCTTTTGAGATTGGTGGTTTTATGGCCCTTTTAGAGATAAAGAAGCTGATGCTAAAGTGACTTGCCCAAAGTTAGTAGTTAAGTAATATAGATGTTAAGATGCAAACATCACTACACCATTAGATAATTTTGCAGGGATATCAATCAGTGGCAAATTTGCTGTTAGTTTTACTGTAATGTGGAAACTTAAGTTGTATTATGGCATTAAACCTGGATGTAAACTACTATTTCTATTTGGTCTTCTTTTTTTTTTTTTTTGGTTCTTATTGAAGATATAAATAATATGTGGCAAAAATGAATTATAGAGTAGAAATTCAAAGATATTCATGTCTGATTTTTGTAGTTTAATGATACCTTTTGAATTGAGTACTTTTATTCCTTCTTCCCTTTATGCCACCCAAATCCCTTTAAAATAAAGGTCTGAGGGTCATTTATGTCTTCCTGTTCGATATACGCATTCCTTCCCAGAAGCCTTGCAGAAGTTCTATCGTGGTGAATTCAGGTAGGAATTTCTTACTATTGCTCTATAATTATCTTGTTAAGATAATCTTATTATTATATAATTATTTTATTAATGTGTGTCATTAAAAATGCTGTTAAACAGAACAAATTAGGTAATATTTGGATTAGTCCATAATTGTAGCCATAAAAAGGAATTTATATAATACATAAAAAATAATACATTAGCTGAGTCACAAACACATCTAACTTGGCTTCTCCCAACCCTATTGGAACTAAGTGGAGAAACCTTGCCGAATGCCACTTGGGCTGTAATATAATTGTTAAGTAGAGGTTTTTCTCCTTCAGTGAGATAGAGGCCATGTCTCTACTTTAACCTTACATGCTGTTAGCAGTTTGGTAAAAAGATGATTAAGACTGTTGGTGAAAATTAAATGTTCAAGTTCTCTGAGATTTTGTATTTTTCACCCTCATCTTCTCCCATCCAGAGTGTCTGAGGGTTGGATTTATTCTAACTATAGAGATTCCTGGTATCTCTGTCTTACATGTTAAGTATTCCTGGTATCTCTGTCTTACATGTTAAGTATTTCCTAACCAGTGGAGATGTTTTTTTTTTTTTTAATATTCCTTTCACTTAATTTGTTCCGTAGTCAGACTGCCGTGAAGAGAGAAGGGTAGAGGGAAGAGTTAAGATGAGGTAGACCAATTAATTAGAGCTAAGTTGGACTACTATTTTTCGCTGACTTAGCCCAGATTTTATAGTTTGAGAAAACCTTTTCTCTAGGTGTTTGTGAAATTGTATTAAATCTTCTTGACTTCTGAAATCTTTTTTTAGTAGCGAGTTTCTTAGTAGCGAGTTTTCAGTTTCTGCTCATCTCAGAAGTTTAGCACCCTTACAGATGACTAATATATTCCAAAAAGGAGTATATTTTTGTGTACTTATCTAGTAGAATCTGTCCCATTGGCTTTTTGATATGTCAGTTTTTGATTTTAAAATCAATTAAACTTGATTCCTTTTTTTTCCCCCCACTAAAAAGTCATTGAAGTTTTAGATGTAATCTTCAGTGTTATAGTATTTGTTATTGAGCTCTTATGTAAAAAAAAAAATAACAAAACAGAAAAACATTATTACAGAATTTTAGGAAAGGAATTTTTATATAATCTGATCACCTTAACATAATGGTGTTTTAATTTCATAATGTTTTCTTTTTTATATATATTATACTTTTTGATAAGTAAAACACAACTACATTAGCTCCATATATGGGATTTAATGGATACTTGATAAATAATTTGACTTTAATTCATGTTATTTGAGGGGTCTGGAGAAGGAAATGGCAACCCCCTCCAGTGTTCTTCGCTGGAGAATCCCAGGGACGGGGGAGCCTGGTGGGCTACCGTCTATGGGGTCGCACAGAGTCGGACATGACTGAGGCGACTTAGCAGCAGTAGCAGCAGCATAGATACAGTAGATAGTGCCATCTAAATCTGTTTTTGAGCAGGAATTTGTGGTGGGTTTTAGATATTTCTGGGGTAATTAGTTCATGGGATAACTAGTTTTTTAATATGAATTTTTTTAATTTGGAGAAACTATAATGTCTAATCCTTTGTTTAGCTTATTCTATCTCAATATAACTTGCTTTTTCTTCACTCTAAGGTGGTTGTGGAGGCAGCGAATTAGGTTATATCTTGAAGGGACTGGCATCAACCCCGTTCCTGTGGACCTCCATGAACAGCAGCTGAGTTTGAATCAGCATAGTAGAGCCTTCAACATTGAAAGGGTTCATGATGAAAGTAGGTGGATTGGGAATTAAGTGTGTTTGGGGCAATATGTACTTTACAGTTCCTTTGATCTTTAATTTCTGGAAGTAATCACTTATAATTATTTGGGGATTTCAGTGCCACTGACTACATTTAAGGAAGTACAATGAACTACTTGAGTTGTAAAATTTTTATGATTAGATTCTGAAATAAGAAATATAGCATATTTCCATAACAATTTTTTTCTAGGGTGGGTTTGAAAACTCATTGATGAGGGAAGGACTATAAAATGTCCCAGAGGGTACTTGATATTTAAGGAAAGAGTCTAGACTTGGTCTTAATCTTTGAAATGTCAAAAAGGAAAAAGAAAGTGGTTGAAAGAAAATGAACTAATCGGTGGAAGACTTCATAATAATTATACATTTATATATTTGCATTTACATATATTTACCATGGGTCTAGGTATTGATTAAAAAATCTTTTTGTTAGGAAATTTTGCATGTCAGCTTAAGATTTGTATTTCAAATATTTGTGTAAGATGCTAAGGGAATATTAGCATAAAATGATATGCAGCTTTTTTGTTGTGTTAAGATGAATTCTCAGATTTGAGCTAATTTGAGGATTATATTTAGCAGTATTTTCCCACTTTGTCCCATAACTGTAAGATTTTCATGATGCAAGAAGATCCTGAGAGATATCCTAAATATCTGTGGACTGTATAAAAGGATATTATTTCCTCTTGCATTTCATTTCTTGACTAAACTTTATCAGGAAAAGCTATCTGTACATAACTGTTTTCCAGCTTTGTTTCTGTCTGGTTGTGGTATTTGATGTTTACTTATATTTATTTTTTTCAGTTTTTCATGGTGATTTATAGCTTTATAGGTTAGATGTTCCTAAACTGTGAGTTAATGCCATGTTTTAAAGATGGTTTTTCTTTCCCTGAAAAAAAGTCATTTGATTTTAGAAAATTTTTAAATAACTAGTTTTTAAAAATCTGGAAATATTTCAAGTCATTCATAAGCAGATTTCCTATTATTGTTTTTGAAAGACTGCAGTAACTATTAAGATTTTAATTTTTTTAAAAGATTTTAAAATCTTAACTAGAAATTTTACTTTATATTTCACCCAAACAAGTTATTGCTGTCATCAAAAGATGTTCAGGATTTGGTTGTTTTCACCAACAGTATATAGGATGTAAATTCATTGCTCAGATTCACTGGTTTTAGCTTATAAACTAAATATATATAGAAACAAATTACATATAAACTTAGTAATATTCAGGATATTTACATCTGGTTACTGGTAGTTCTAGTAAAAGCACAAGAAATACTCAAAATAAAAAGAATTAAAAAAAAATTATTCAAAACTTAGGCATCAGTCTCTGAATGAAGGAACACACAAAATACTTAATATAATCAATGGTAAAAGGTCCCACACTGAGGTGTTAGTATACTAGGGATAAAGCAAACCTCTTGCAAGCTTCCAGAAAGGAAGTGGTGATAGTGGTGGTTATTGTGGTTGGAGCAGGTTATTTTATACATGAAGAATCTGGAATCAGAGTAGTTTCAGATTTCTCAATAACAACACTGTAAATTGTTATATTATTAATATTATTGTTATTAGCAATTATATAGCATTTACAATGTTGGCACTATTTTAGAGAACTTTTTTTGTTAGAGAGTTTTTTCCTTGATAAAGAGCTTTATTTTCTGAGGAAAAATTAGGAAGATTTCAAGATATATCTCATGTTTCCTATTTAAATTCTCTTCAGGTTGGCAGGGAACACTTCCTAAGAAACTGCCATTTGGGATTTTTGAATATAGGAGTAGGTTTGAGATTATAAATATACCACCATGTTTGATCCCTGATTTAGCTTTTTAATTTGGAACACAGGATTAAAGAGAAAAAAATCCTGTTTTTTTTGCAAGAAGGATGATTTAACTTTAATCAAATAAAATTTTCTATTTAGTGTTATCTGTCCTTAACTAGATTATGTATGTGGTGTGCTCAGTTGCTCAGTCATGTCTGACTCTGCAACCACATGAACTGTAGCCTACCAAGCTTCTTTGTCCATGGAATTTTCCAGGCAGGAATACTGGAGTGGGTTGCCATTTCCTTCCCCGGTGCATCTTCCTGATCCAGGGATTGAACCAGGCTCCCCTGCATTGCAGGCATATTCTTTACCACCTGAGCCACCTGGGTTGTATTCAAATTAATGAAGAGGAGTTCATTTTTATTACCATTATACCCTCAAGGGAAGGTGTGTACATGCTAAGTCGCTTCAGTTGTGTCCGACTGTTTGCGACCCCATGGACAGTAGCCCAACAGGCTCCTCTGTCTATGGAATTCTCTAGGCAAGAATACTGGAGTGGGTTGCCATACCCTCCTCCAGAGATCTTCCTGACCTAGGGATTGAACCCCGGTCTCCCACATTTAAGGCAGATTCTTTACTGTATGTGCCACCAGGAAAGCCCAAGAATGACATAATGATGTGCGTGCATGCTAAGTCAAGGGAAGGTAGAGTTTATTTATTTGTTAAAGAAAACTTTTAATCACATAAACTCGTAACTTTTTATTTGCAAGCCTAGTTGTATTAATTTGGATAAGTGAATTGATTTGATAAACAATCCTAGAATCTCAGTGGCTTGACATACTGAAGTTTTATTTATAGTTCAGCTCACTGTCCAAGGAGTTTTCAGGCAACCTCCAAACAGTGGCTCCTACCATCTTCTAAGGCTTTTGATCTTCTGTTTGGTCCTTTGTAACTATGGGGAGAAGACAGTGAGAGCATGGGGAGCTTAAGGAAGTTTTAGGAGCCAGGCCTTTTCACTACTTTTCCTCATATTCCATTGGCCATTACTAGTTCCATGACTATACCCAAGGTGGGTAGCTCCAGAAACATAGTCTAATAGTCTGACAGTGTGAGAGAATTGCACAGGATTGTGGTTTCTGTCACATAACAATTCTATACTTAAGAATATAAATTAATGATTAATTTTGTAATGGATTCTCTTGAATAGAAAATTGTCAATTGTTATTGAGTCCATCTTTTCATGTTTTGTTGAAGCAAGGTGTAAATGAACAGTTTAGTGATTAAATAATGTTTGGTAGTCAATTAGCATGAAAGAAATATAAGCAGAATTAAGATGATTAATGAGACTTGAAGCAATTTTATATATTCTCTTCCTCCTTTGATAAAAGATTTCAGGTGAAATTCAGCAAGCACATATAGTAAAAGTGCTATATACAGAAAGGAAAATTAGGATAAGGAGAAACAGGAATACAGATAAACAGTTAAGACCATACAAAAGAAAAACATATGGTTACAGTTTGGTGAGATTTAAGATTTATCAGTTACTAATATATAGTGACGGCTTCCTTGGTGGCTTAGCAGTAAAGAACGTGCCTCCCAGTGCTGGAGACAGAGGTTCCGTCCCTGGATTGGGAGGATCCCCTGAAGAAGGAAATGGCAACCCAGTCCAGTATTCTTGCCTCAGGCATGACTTAGCAACTGAGTACAAAGCAATGTTTAGTGAGTACTTACTGTTAGTGAACAGTTGTAGAAAATCTGTGAGGAGATATAAAACATTCCATTAGTGATTACACTATGTAAAGAGAAATAATTTAAACTGTAAATTTTAACTTTTTACATTGGTAAAACTTGTTAGTTGTAAAAATGTGAATATATTTAGTACCAAATTAAGACAATATCAAAAGTTAAGTATGCAGTCTTAAGTACAATCAAATTTGATCAAACACATCATTCTTATATACCTTTTTGTATCAGATTCCTTCTGTATTATGAGATCTAGCTGATAATGTTAGCCCATCATATAATTTAGTCAAATAAATTTTTAAAGATTCCATGGTATTACATGGTATTGTAATAGCAACTTGTGATAATTGAAAGAATAGTTGGGTCACTTTAGACAGTTAAAATCCAAAAGAAATTATACATGTAATTAACATTCAATAAGCATATAAACAGGCTACAAGTCAGAGGAGAATATTAAATTGGTGGTTGTGTTGGTGACAGTGGTGGAAAGTTTTATAGAGTATTAAGTGTCTAATGTCTATTTATACATATTAACCTAAAACAAAATCTTAAAACATAGCAAATTATCCCAGAGTTTACCATCTTAATACAAAATACTTGTGATTTCACAGAGATTATGATAAGTCAAGAATCCAAGAGAGGCTTAGCTTGTTAGTTCAGGTTTAGGGTCTCTGAAGAGGTGACAGTCAAGCTGTTGGCCGGGGCACATGACTGGAAGATCTGCACCACAGCTCGTCACGTGGCTGTTAGCAGGCGGCTTCAGGTCCTCACTGTGTTGGCTTCTCCATTGGACTGTTTATGGAATATCTTCCCCCCGAACAAGTGATCTGGGAGAGAGAGTGACCAAGGTAGAAGCCAGGGTGTCTTTTTAAACCAAATCTCAGAAGTGACATACCATCTTTTCTGCCTTATGTTTGTCACATAGACTAATTCTGGTGTGATGTGAAAGGAAATTATACAAGCATGTGAATACCAAGAGGCAGGAATCATGGGGGACCATCTTAGAGGCTAGCTGCTGCCTCAGTTGAAGTTAACGTTTAGCTTTGACTAAGAAAAAAAAGTGGAGGAGACAGAAAAGGTATCTTGTTCCATAGTGCGTGCCTAGCAGGAGACACCTGGGTGCGGCGAACCTGCTATTGGTGACGCTGGGAAGAAAGGGCTGGCATCTCAGGCTGGGGACTGGTTAAAGACAAAAAGTAAAAGGGACCATTTGAAGGTGAAAATCACACTTTGATCCAGAAAGCAGTGGTATTCTTTGGAGGATTTTGTGTGATAAAGTGTGGTTTAAGTAATCATGTGAAGAGTTGACTCATTGGAAAAGACTCTGATGCTGGGAGGGATTGGGGGCAGGAGGAGAAGGGGATGACAGAGGATGAGGTGGCTGGATGGCATCGCTGACTCGATGGACGTGAGTCTGAGTGAACTCCGGGAGTTGGTGATGGACAGGGAGGCCTGGCGTGCTGTGATTCATGGGGTCCCAAAGAGTCGGACACGACTGAGCGACTGATCTGATCCGATCTGAAGTAATCATCAAGGAAGGTTACATAAGTTGTGCACAGCACCTTGAGTAAAATAAAGATGACATTTTTTTAGGAGTCATATAAGGAGATGTGGCACTGTTCTCCAGAGCTGCCATTGCTGAAAAACATTCTCTGTTTTCTATTTGAGAAATAATCTGACTTTTAACATAACTGATTTGGCTTCGTACATGAACCATCCAAGTAATTTGTTGCTTGAATCCAGAAATGACTCTCCCTTGGAAGTACTCCATCATCTCTACTTCTGAAGCAGGTTGTAGTTGGAGCAAAACTTAGCGGTGTGACAACTTGAATCTTATGCTGTGAATAAATATCAGTATATTTCATCACTCTTGAAAAATTGTTTCAAGAAAAACTAAGGTTTATTTACTCATTGCAGCTATAATGTTTAGATGATTTTGTGGTTCTATATGAATACTTTAAGATTTAATTCATATGTTAATGTTAAGCTATAGATGCTATTAAGACAAATATTTTAATATTTTATAAAATTTATATGATAATATTTCTCAAGTTTTAAGGCGCTCTCTTGGATTTTTCTTTCATTCTCTGAAGGGTTTGAGGCTTCTGGACCCCAGCTCTTGCCAGTGAGAGCACTAAATGAAGTCTTCATTGGGGAGAGTTTATCATCCAGGTACTTTTAAACTTGTCATCTTGAGTTTGAAATGTAATATTTTAGTAATTTTAAACTGTTTATTAAATTTCTACCACCTAAGATTTGTGAATAATTAATACTATATAAGAAAAATGAATTATTAAATGAAATGTTTTCACACCTTTGTACACATTAATACATGTTAAGAAGAAAGAAAGTTTCATTACCAAAAATGTTTGTGAAGCCCTACATTAAACAAAGTTACTGCAGTATTTCCCTGAGCCTTTCATCTGTTATATAGGTGCTTTATAAATGTTTAAGAGAATGATATATAGGCATATATTTGCAGTTGATATAAAACTTTGATCTTATACACTGTTCATATTAAAATTTTATGTTTAATAAAGCTGATTTATTTATTTGCTTGTTTTGATCCAGGATCCAGTTAAGGAGAACACAAAAATATTACTTATTTTTTGAATAAATCTTATTTGGCTATCATAGCCCTTTAGATTGAATTAAGAATAGTTTTTAGTCCCATCCCTGTTTTGTCATTTATGATTTTTACGTTTTTGAATGGTTTAAGCCAATTGCAGAATATTGGCAGAATATTCCTTATTTTAGATTTGTATGATTTTTTTTTACTCTGCATGATAAAATTCAGACTAAGCATTTTTGACAATACTGCATAAGTAATGTTGAGCCTTTTCAGTGCAGCATCATAAGGCAAGAGTATTGACAGCTTAAGACTTGTAACCATTATTACCAAAAATTAAGCTTAGTGAAGTTCTTCAGTAGGAATATAAAAACTTAGTATATGTTTTATTACTGATAAAATCTATTTTGTGAGTGTTGAATATTACTTAGGCTTAAATTGTCAGCAGAATTTTTTGCAGAAAATTTGTGTGACACTAGTTACTAGTTGTAAAATGACTGCCATAATGTAAAGTTAATTTAACTCTTGGTGGTACATTTAGAACTTTCTTTCTCATTTTTGTTGTTGTAAGGGAGTTAGGGATGGAAGATTAGAGATAAATCTATATTCTACTCTCCTGCTACCAGAACCATGTGACCTTTTGAAGGTCATGTAATTGATTGCCTGAGAGTTTCAAATTTTCTGAAATTCTCTTCATTATAATAAGTCATATTCTTTTATAGTAAGTTTAATTATGATGAGAAAAATTTGTCTTAAAAAAAAAACACGTTTTAGCCATTAACTTACTACTGGAGGTAGTATTGAAGAGAACAAAACCTGATTCAACAGGATGATTTGAATTATCTTTTTGAGTTGTAATTATTTTAATATAATTTTAAATTTACGCAGTAAGATATATTGCACACCTGCTGTGTGAACTAGGAATATAAAAATGAATAAGATAAAAGTAGTTGTGTCTTAATGTTTTGGAAGCTAGTAAAATACATAATTAAAAATTATTAAAAGTAAAATGTATTCTTCAAGAAATCAAATAAAAATATATAAAGAACTTAAAAATATGGTAAAGTGTAAAGATGTACTTATTTTAATATAGTAAGACTTATGCAGCAACAGAAAAAACTATAGCATATCAAGTTTGAAGCAATATGGAAATGAGTAATGGATACATTTATGTCATAAGAGAGAAGGAAGAGAATATAACAGTGATATAATCTCATCACTATTGCTAAAGACAGGCAGAAGAGAACAACCCTAAAATGAGATTGGAAAAAGTCTCCATTAAAATAAGTAGATGACAAAGGTAAAAATGTTTTGTGAGTTTATGCTTATTCGAGGGAAGCCATTTAAGGGCTTACATTATTCTGTTTGTATATTTTGAAGGTCATAACTTCTGAGAGCTTCTACTAGCGTTGCTTTATGATTTGTACTTACTAAAAATAACTTACAAAAGGAGGAAAATTGGGATCAATGATTGACTTATGGAAATTCAGTGAGGGCCCGTTAGGAGGTGTTAGAGCCAACGCTTCTGTTTTCTGCGGTGGCAGCGCTTTGGTTGGTTTACCCCTGATGTCCGATGCTGGTTCTTTTTGTGGTCTTTGATGCCTCACCTGATATCTTTGCTAAGATTAAGGACAGCAGTGGGTGGGCTTCTGTGTCTATATTGAGAAAGCTTTAACTACTGGGAATATTAGAAATTACTCTGAAAGAGTCTATGACACAGACTTAGGCAGAAAGGAAATGAACACTTACTGAATGCCTGCTGCGTGTCAGGCACTGTGCATGTTGTGTATGTTGTCACGTGTATGCTCATAGCAACTCTGTGAGAAAAGTGGTTGTATTTCTCAGTGAAAAAACTGAGATTTGGAGAATTCAAATCACTTGACCAAGCTCATATATTTAATTTAGCATCAGAACCATCATGTAAACCCAGCGTTTCTAATTCCAGATCCAGTATTGAGTTGTCATGAGAACTTATTACTTATTTTTTGAACTGCCCTGTCTGTACACGCTTTCCTCCTGGCAGTGCTGTTTCAAGGCCATCTTGTATTATTTCTTATATAGTGTCTTGTTTATTGCTTAAAGCAGTAAACAGCACTCTAAATAGTTGGTAATTATTACTGTAAAATTTCTGACCCGCATACTAGAATATAAACTTCTGGAAGATTGTGTCTATTAAATCCCTAGTACCTTACACAGTGCTTATTAAAACATTAGGCACTTAATAAATATTTATAGATTGAATAAATATTGATGCTGTCATTATCTCCATTTTATAGGGCAATCTGTGGCTCAGAGAGGTGAAGTAAATTGCCCCAAGTCACACAATTAATAAATAACAGAGCCAGGCTAAGCCTGTGCTTTTCTTCAGTGTGTGCAATAGAAATGTAGTTTTCCTGAAAACTGAAGTGCTTTGCTTGGAAAATGTGAAGTGCGGCAATATTATTCCTGCCTCATTTATAATGTTCTTAAACTTAAGAACATTTTAAAAGCCCAATTTTTTTCTTTTCTCCTATTTGTTCTAACCTAGAATGTCTTATTCTTGGGCTGTAGCAGTGGACAATTTAAGAAGAAGTATACCCACTCTAAAGGGACTGTGAGTTTTATTGCTGCCTTAAAAAAATAATTTCCCTGAAACCAAAATTTTATGAGTTGACTAATCTTGATAAACTTGCATGTGAGAATGACACTAAATTCGCTGTTTGTTTTGGACTCAGTGTCTCTCTCCTGACTTTTCTTTCTCTTCACCTCTGCTGCTTTTCTGTCCCCACTTACCTCTAATCTCTGGTTTCTACATGATTCTGGCATAATAGCAGCCATTCCAATGGATTTGGCTGACTTGTCTGTATTGTATATAATAGACTAATATACCTAAAATTCTTAATTTTCTAGGAAGACATAACAAAGCTATGAAATAGATTAAATGTGAATACTAGACTTGCTGTCTTTTATTTTTAAAGAGAATGCTGACTTCAGAGAAAAAAACGACTTGGAGTTGTATCATATGAAGCAGTCACAAACCACGAGCTTGTCAGGAGAAAATGAAAGGGTTAGAATAAAAGATAAATTATCCGATGAATGTTAATATTTGCAGGGATGTCTAATAATTGTCATTGTTTTGAAAAGCTATATTTTGTTAAGGGTTTATTTTAGCTTTTTTATTTGCTGTATAAAAGTAACTCAGTGTTGACTGTTGACACCATTATTTTAAGACATAGTTGACAAAATAGGCTTCTGTATGTTTCAAAAGCTCTTTGAATAGTTACAAATCACTTAAACATTCATGCAGTTAAAAAGTGGTGTCATTTTTTTTGGGGGGGGCTGGTGTCAGAAAACCCAGTTGATTCCATGTTTATTAAATAATCTTAGAAATATAAATCTTTAAAAAAAATTACAGTTCTTATTTTATCCCTAGTTTTGTTCACTGGTCCAGGACTGGTTGAGATTTTTTTTAGAACCTCATTATCTCCTATCTTACTATCAATTCAAAAGGCACATTAGCACATAACTTGAGAAACAAGAGTTAAGTAGAAACGGTTGGTAACTTGAAGGATTAGATGCAGACTTAGATGTGTCAAGGACTAGCTCCTGCGAATGAAACTCCCCTAGGAATGGCATTTTCTTTTTCCATTCTGAAATCATCTTCTGTATGTTTCCATAGCAGTGCTAGGTACAAATTTATAAGAAGCTCTTGTTTGAAATCTTAAAGGAAGGAGGCACATATAGGTCAGAGAAGGATGTAGACACACAGATAATTTTGAATTTTTTTCACTTAATCAATATTGGAATTAGCATCATATGTGTCCCTACTAAGTCAGGTATGTCTAAGTCAGGATGACCTACTTAGATTTCATCCGCTCTGAAAAAGATACTTTATCTCATTTACCATGAGACATAAGTTCTGCAAATCCAGTTTTATATTCTCAATTCATAGGGCTTCCTACTATGAGATTTCAGTTGATGATGGTCCATGGGAAAAACAGAAGAGCTCTGGCCTCAATTTGTGTACTGGAACAGGATCAAAGGCCTGGTAAGTAACTTGGAATGTTGCTTATCAAATTTTGTGAAATGCTTAAGTAATATAATTTGTGTGTTGTCTCACATTGGTGTATCTGAGGCCTCTGATACGCAGGAAGGGGCCTGGCGTTGATTTACTGGTTGGCTCAGCTGCTGTTGCACTCATTGACTGGGTCCAAGAGTCGAGCTTTGACTTACAGCTCGGCCTGGATCTGGTCATTCTTTATCTTCCTGCACTAGGTTTGTGAAGAGAAAAAAGAAGATGAGTGTTTTTAGGGAGTGTATATTTTAAAAAACGAATATTTTAAGTTATAAAGAAATGAAAACAAAGTACAGTACCAAAAAATATGCCAGAAGTTTGTGCATTCAAGGCCTAATTGGAGATAACCTGGGACATCCTGAAACCTGCCTGCGCTATGACTCCTCTCTGGGAAGTCTCTTGCACTTCTTAGCACACACGTGCCTATGCCTCCCTGACTTTTATCTGTAGCCGTCATCTCTCTAGAGTACAGGCTCATATTGTAAAATTACCTACTAACTACATAAGGATGTTAATAGCACTTCAGATTCAACACATTCAAAACTGAATTTCTTATCTTCCTTAGTTCTCCTGTGTTTCCCGTCTTGCTGAATAGCATCACTGTTACTTACCCTTGACTTCATAGTCTCAGGAAGACATGTTATTCCCTAAAGGCTGGCTCTTAACTCTGGGTCTTCCTGTCCTCCCTCTGTGCTTAGCAGTCTCTGAATCATGTCAGATGTACTTCAGAAATTCTAGCCCCTGCTTTTCAGTTTCTGTGGCTGTTTCTTGGTGTCACCCCCTATCTCTTTAGTGAATATTCTTTGTGCCTCATCTTGCTTCTTCAGGCTGTTATTCATAACTCCTACCACAGAGTAATATTTCCATAATGTAGATAGATCTCACTATTTCTCTTCTGTGCTTTAAAACTTTCTTGACTCCTGACTGTGTTCACGTTACTCAGTCTGTCATATGAAGCCCTTTAAAGGTGAGCTAAGGTTCCTTGCCAGCCTACTCCTGCCTGACCCTAACCCATTACACTGGAGGCTCTGCAGGCTACTTGCAATTCTTAGCACAAGCCATGTTCTCTCTGGGCTTTTTGTTTTTGCTCAGTGTACCTTCTTCCTGCATTGACTGCCTGAACATTTTCCACTTTCCATCTACTGGCTCAAAATTCCAGTCTTCAAATGTCATTTAAATGTCAAAATCTTTGCTTAAGACCTTGTTCTTTTCGTAAGCCTAATTAATCAATCCCTTTCTTTGCCCTTACCCAGCACTTTTTCCTCATAGCACTGTTATAGCACTTAGCACATAATTGGTTTCTAGTAAGTTCATACCCAGTTAGTTTGAGCAACTTGAGGCTCATGGGGCGGTGACTAGTGACTTTTTTTTCTGCTTAATTTTTTCTTTGCTTAGCACAGTACTTCATACTTATTCACTTAAAATGCTTTTTTGAATAAATGACTACATGCTCACAAATACAGCTAAAGCAGTACTTATCAAACTGACTTAAGTTTGAATTCTTTCAAACTGAGTTTTATTTCCCCTACCACTCACCATATGGTTGAGTCCTGTGTTGATGTTGCATTTAAATAAGTATGACTTAGATTAGAAGTTCTGTCTTTTCTGTGTTGCTTATTAACATCTGCTTTGTGCTCAGTGCTCTAGTATAGAGCCAGTTCTCTTGTCTCTCTAACCATACCCTGTCCCTGCCACCTTGGTTACTTAGTCCCTTTTCTACTCAGCCTTATGCAGCTTGCTTGCTTCTGACATGATCTACTCTCCTGTTATCACCGATAATTCTTTGATTATGATTGGATTTCCCATGTATCATTTGATCCTTTTTCTCTTCAGAGAGTAAGGGGAGAAAAGAGAAGCATTGGGGGAGAAGAGAGAAGGCTAGGGATCAGAGATACTGAGGGAAAGTTTATACGTTCTATCCATTACATTAATAATTTCAACTTACTGCAGTACCATCTTTGAGCACTTTCTTTGTCCCAAGTAAGTATATTATCTTACTTAAATTCTCAAGAATATTCTGAGATTAGTTAGTTTTATTTTCACTGATAGACTATAAAAAGTCTCAAAAGTTAACTGACTTGCCCAAAGCCATGTGGCTGATAAATGGAGGAGGTAGGATTTAATTTCAGGGCTTAACTCTAAACTGTAGACTTCTGTGCTACAGAAGGAGGAAAATCTTGGAGGGTCCCCTGTGGGAGGTTATGGGAAGTGTTGCCCATGATAGTCACTCTTATTCCTTTAGCTGGAACATAGTTACACGCTGTGTGGCTAGAGGGGTGGGAAATACAGCTTAATCATGTGTCTGGGAGGGTGGGGGGAAGAGTTCAGGGATTAGCTGTCCCATCTTTGCATTTCCAGAAATTCTTGCACAAGACATAGGATGTGGTGGTTATGTTGCATAACAAGCGTCTGTGCATCGTCGCAGTGCCACTCACCTCGGTCCTTTTTCCGGGTGGAATGTGTTTGCCGCACACAGTAGAGAAGTACCACAGAGCAGGGTCGTTTGTCTCCATGAGTTCTTAAGCCTGTTCCCAGTCCTCCTCCTTTGTACATTCTGTCCCAGCAGACCTAATTAACGATGAGGCAGTGTTCTTAAGTAAAGAGAAAGTTTTACTAGCTGATGAAGATATGAGACTCTTTGCCTTTCAATTCGGTTGTCTTTAGTAGAAGTTATGTCCGATTTCACATCAGAACTCTTAGAGTGGTGAGGGCTGTAGATCCAAGGAAAAAGTTGTTTGCTAGCTCACACCTGCTTTGGCATATAGTTTGTCTTTGATGCAGAATATAAACCGCTCCTAAGGGTAGATTGAATTGGCTGAGATTTAGATTACACCAGCAGGAAATAAGTTTTAATTTAACCCCAACTCAGAGAACTTAGTTTGTATTGACTTGTGGTATTCCTAATAAGTCATAGTTCTAGGAATGTTAGAACATGTCTTGTAAGACTTCTGCTCTCTTAAACTAAGTCTTAACTATAGTCAAGATACATGAGTCACTATTATCTTTTGCCCTTTACATATTTTATTTCAGTGGAACCCTATTAACAGCTTATTTTTATGTGACTTTAAAATAGAATTCTAAAGCAGTAATGAGGAATTAAGAGTGTAACTCATACAGATTTCCTTGCACTTGACATTTTCGTTGAGTTCTTGCCAAGAGCCAGATACTGCCTTCAGTGCCCTATGGCTTGTAGTGTGTGACAGTAGTAATGCTAATGAGATGGGTTTTGTGAACCTCGTACTAAACAAGGAGAAAGCCACAGCACTTGAAGTATTTTGGTTTCTACCACATAGTAAGTGTGAGCAAGAGGCGAGAATGGAGCTTGGGGTGTTTGGAATGTGAAGTTGGAGGGTGAGTAATGGTGAAAAATAGGCTAGGCAAGGGCCATATTTTAGATTTATTTATTTATTTTTTAGCATAAGGATATGGTCTGTGAATGACTCCAATTTTTTAATGTAAAAATTTGTATATCTGCATTTTTCTTAAGAGAATGTCCAAAATGTTTTCACATTTCTCAAAATATGGAGAGTATAGGATTAGAGCGGGTATATGGAGCATCTCTTATTCTTCTTCCCTCAAAATGTTAAGAGCCCCTGAATTAGGTTTAGAGTCGTGTGACTATGCAGTGCTGTTCCTTTTCGAAGGAGCATCTACTGGGAGGAGGTAGAGGCAGGAGGGGAATTCTAAATTAGCTGGAAGAATTGTGTTTTTTAAAAAAAACACCTTTCCTTAACCACCTGTTTAGTCCTTAGGTGGTTAAGGGTCGAACCACCTTTTAAAAGTTGCTGCTTTTAAAAGTTACTCCTGTTTGTGGTAATGTTTGTTCTTAAGTGGTTACACATGGCATCTTGCTAAAGGTTTCTCACCTACAGAAATGATTTTATAATTTAAAGAAATACATGTTTAAAAACTGTGTTAGGACTTCCCTGGTGGTCCAGTGGTTAAGAATCTGCCTGTCGTTCAGGGGACACAGGTTTGATCCCTCATCTGGGAAGATTACACATGCTGTGGAGCAGCTAAGCCTGTGTGCACAGCTACTGAGCCTGTACTCGAGAGCCCCAGAGCTGCAACTGCTGAAGCCTACGTGCCCTAGAAACCCGTGCCCTGCAAGAAAAGGCACCTCAGTGAGAAGCCCACACCCCACACAGAGTAGCCCCCGCTCGGCATAAAGAGAGAAAAGCCCACAAGCAACAATGAAGACAGCGCAGCCAAGAAGTGAAAAATAAATAAAAATTAAAAAAAAACATGTTAAATAATACAAAGGGGATACAACGAAAAGCTGGTTTCTTTCATTTTATATTCTAGTACTAATCTACAGATATAACCACTCTATATATTTTTTAATATAAGTAACACAAGGAAATTCTATATAAATATATAGAACAGCTGACTCATTGGAAAAGTCCCTGATGCTGGGAAAGATTGAGGGCAGAAGGAGAAAAGGGTGTCAGAGGACGAGATGCCTGGACAGCATCACCAATGCAATGGACGTGGACTTGGGCAAACTTCAAGAGATGGTGAGGGACAGAGAGACTTTGTGTGCTGCAGTCCATGGGGGTGCAAAGAGGCGAACACAACTGAGCAACTGAACACACATATACACATACATACACTGTATAATGCTTTTGGTTTTTTAACTTAATTTGTTGATATCTTTCCACATTGGTATTATACATATGGTTGTAGTATAGTCTTTTTAATATCTATGTAGTATTCTACTGAGTGGCTGTATTTACCCAGCTTTCTGTGGTTTTGCTATTGTAAACAATGCTTCTGTAAATATCCTTATACTTGTCTTTGTGTATTATATGTGCAAGTATATTTTAGGATAAACTACTAGATTGAAGAATATGTTCATTTTAAATCTTAACAGAATTGTCTAATTGTAATTTTTATAATTCCATTAGTATATGGGCATACTTCTCTTCCTATACCCATGTCAATACATTATCAGTTTTTAATCTTTAAACTCTGAGAAGAATCTTGTTTTAATATTTCCTCAGGTATGAGTGAGATTTAACATATTTTCATATGACTCCTGGACCATTAACCCATGTACTTTGCCTACTTTTAAAAACTATATGAGGTGGCTATTGTTTTTTGGGTATGTTTTTGCCTGATAATTTCTAAGAGTTCTTTGTACATTAAGTAGATTATTCTTTTTTCATTTTTAGTATGTTTTTAGAACTAAAATAAGAAAAAATGTTTGTGGTATTTATTTCTAGGTCATTCAATATTAACAGAGTGGCACCTCAGGCTGTGGAAGATGTTCTAAATATTGGTGAGTACTAAATAGCTCTTATGTTACAATTATAATATGCTATATAATGTGCAGATTTTATTGTATGTTAGCTATATAGTATGTTACAAAATATTTTATTTAATCAAGATATTTTCCCCCTTTCTTTTTCCAATAGCAAATCGACAAGGAAATTTAAGTCTTCCGTTGAACAGAGAATTGGTAGAAAAAGGTCAGTGACAAATGATCATAATCACTGAAGTTTTCAGTTAAGTTCTGTGTATATTTTGAGGATGTTATCATGAAATGTACTTGTCTAATTAAGCAAAGCATAGTACTTTTTTGACTCCAACAATATAATACCCCTTAAAATATATTGAATCAGTAGAAAGTTGAAATTTTATGATTTTTGTCAGCCATGGAAATGTAACTTCTGTGTCAAAACATTGTGATTGCAAACTTTTCCTGGGGAATAGGAAAATGTAGAAAAATACCCAGCTTTCTGTGGTTTTCAGCCAGATCTGGCAAATAGGAAATGCACACCTAAATTTGGTGTGCCGTTAATATCTTCTGAATGGGAAGGAATTCATTGAGCTGTGAATGCTTACCTTCACATTCAACTAAAATGTTATCTTATCCTTTTCCTACATACTCCTGCCCAGTCAGTTCAGTGTTCCTTTAAGAAAACCAGCACTGGTCGAGAAAGGATACTTATCAGGGAATTTGAAGACCTGGGTTCCAATCCCAGACCAACCAGTCACTCACTGAAACAATGGGCAAGACTGTTTTCTTTGCTCCTGTGCTTCCTCAACAGTGGAATGAGGGAGTGGACATAGATTGCTGGGGAAGTCTTCAAATTTGTTAAAAAAAAAAAAAGATTTTAAAAAATATTTAAATTCATAAACTGAAAACCACATTCATTTGATTTACATATGAAATTTTAACACACTAAAGTCTATTCATCTATCAGGATCATTTTCGAAAGTATGGACCTCAAACTAAAGCTAAATAGTGTTGTCCCTGTTTAGTTGAAGAGTATCCTAAGATTTCAAGGTAAATTATTTTTAGAAAAAAGCCCCAAATCCAAACTTGTTTATGGTCGCCTTCCTCACCTGTGCTGCAGTTGTCTTCCGGAAACATTTGAATTTGAGAGTTACGGTAACAGATGTTCATACTGGTTGCCTTTAAAGTGATGTAGCAATGCATGATAAAGTCTATTAGCAGAGTCAGTTCATTTTATTTGTGTGTTTTGGATTCCCGAAAGACTTTCTTTGTTGAAATGGTTTGCCTTTAAAATAGTTTGTAAACAGGAGTAAATCTCTGTGGTTACTTTCAGTTCTCTAAAATGGATTGTTTTCTCCCTCTCTGATTTTGAGACCTAAAATATTATTTTAATCATAGCTTTGAGTTGGAATTTGTGTTAAATCTGTATCAAAGGAAGGAAAGTGAGGCATTTGTAGTAATTGATTCTTCATTAGATAATTTAACTTAAAACAGTATATATAAAACAACTGAAATTTACATCCGTTATGTAAAGTAATTTAAGGGTATATATAGAATACAGTGATTTTTATTTTAATAAACATACTGCTTTACTGAATGAATATTATTCCTTTGAAGATTTGACTTATCTTCAGAAGCATAGTGAATGCCAATGGTGCAGTCACTGTTACAGACCCTTCATTTAATTCAAATGAAATTTTGGTATATAAGGTAGATTATCTGATAGTCTTGTGATGTCTTTTAATGTGGTGTTCAACTAAATGCTTTTTTCAAGCCCAGTTTCTTTGTACAGTTGTCTTTAACCAGTTTGTGCTCTGCATGCCAACTTTGTGTGCCTCTTGGTTAGGGAGAAAGATCCCAAAGGCTTGTAGAAATACCTCATGAACCCTTTGGCATGATATTTTGGAAAGGAACTTATTAGCAAGGGATTATATCAACTCAAGTTCCATTTTTGAGTGCTTCAAACTAGTTTCTCCTTGTTTACTGACTTTACAGTCCTCCTTTCCCCCACCAAAGGTACTATTTCTGCTATCCTTTGGGTGATGTAGGCTTCTGTGGGCTAATTTGGGAACATACTCCTTGTTTATAAGCATTTTTTTTTTTAATGGAGTTTGTCATGAGTTCTAAGAAACTTGCTGCCAAACAGACTTTTGGAATAGAACTGCCTTTAAATTGGGGATAGCATCCATTCTCATTATGCACTTCTCAGAAGTGAGTGTTTTTCATTGAATGTGCTAATATTTGGCTTTTTTCCTTTATAGTAACAAACGAATATAATGAATCACTGCTCTACAGTCCAGAAGAACCAAAAATACTTTTCAGTATCCGAGAACCAATAGCAAACAGAATTTTCTCCAGCAGTCGTCAGCGTTGTTTCACCTCAAAGTAAGCTTCCACAGTCTTCTTGTAGCTGTTTTCCTCCCTTGTAATTAATTATAAAGCACATTTGGCTGTGAAAGTATTCAGTTTCATTAAATCACTCCTTCAAACTTAATCATGCAGGAAAAGTAGAAGCTGTGGAGCTAAAGCGGTATTATGCTAATAACCTGGCTAAAGTGATATTTTCTCTGAAACTTACTGTTTCATTTTAGAGAAACTAAAATTTAACTGAATGGAAAGAAAGGACATGGTTATTTAATTGGGTAATGTGTGCTTGTTTGTTTTTACTTTATTAAGTAAGACACAGTAAGATCAGATTGTCACTTCAAAAGAAACTGACTGGAAAGCAACTTTTTTTTCATATGCTGTGGAATAAAAGCAGGACATACATTCATATAAAGCCTAAATTGTGTAGCAACATAAAGGACTCATTTCTTTCAGCTTTTCCCTACAAGTGAATCTCCCACCCATGCCCACATCTATTAAATTTGCCACGGATTTTTTTTTTTTGAGGGGAAGAAGATATACAAAAATGTTTATAATTTTTGTAAAGGTTGCCCAGTCTTCCAGACTAACAAGAAAACTTAACTATAGTTAGGGCTTCCCTGATACTTCAGCTGGTAGAGAATCCTTCAGCAATGCAGGAGACCCCGGCTTGATTCTTGGCTTAGGAAGATTCCCTGGAGAAGGGGTAGCCTACCCACTCCAGTATTTTTGGGCTTCCCTGGTGGCTCAGACGAAAAAGAATCCACCTGTAATGTGGGAGACCTGGGTTCAATCCCTGGGTTTGGAAGATCCCCTTGGAGAAGGGAATGGCTACCTACTCCAGCATTCTTGCCTGGATAATTCCATGGACAAAGGAGCCTGGCAGGCTACAGTCCATGGGGTCACAAAGAGTCAGACACAACTAAGTGACTTTCACTTTCACTTTTCATTTCATGGCAAGCAAAGAATAGTTCAGTTACAAATTGCTTCTTAACAGTGTGCATATACTTTTTTGAAAACGCATAATTGATTTTTTTCCAGGAAAGACACTAAAAAGGATAGTGATCATATTTAAAAATTACTTAATCATTTGAGAATTAATTTTGATTAATCAACAAATCTGTATTTAGATCGGGTAAGACTGAAAGATTCATTTAAATGTTTGCTCATATAAGTAGGAGAACAGCTTTATGACTTTGGCTGGAAAATATTTCTTAGCAACAGATTGACAAGTTGAACTAAATTAGAGTTATTAACTTTTGTTAATCAAGATACCATCAAGAAAATAAAGAGGCAAGCCACAGAGTGAAATAGTATCTATGTCCAGCAATGGACTCATATCCAGAATATATTATAAAAATTCTTACCAATCAGTAAGAAAGAAGGCAGGCAACCCCTTAGAAAAATGGCCAAAAGTCTTCAATAGGCATTTCGCAAAAGAGAATATCCAAATGGCTGATAAGTGTATGGAGAAACATCCTTGACCTTATTCATCTGAGAAATGTAAATTAAAACTATATCATGTAATACCATAGTCACGTAAGGATGTGAGAATTGGACCTTAAAAAAGGCTAAGTGCCAAAGAATTGATGCTTTTGAATTGTGGTGCTGGAGAAGACTCTTGAGAGTCCCTTGGACTGCAAGGAGATCAAACCAGTCAATCCTAAAGGAGATCAGTCCTGAATATTCATTGGAAGGACTGATGCTGAAGCTGAAGCTCCAGTACTTTGGCCACCTGATGTGAAGAGCTGACTCATTGGAAGACACCTTGATGTTGGGAAAGATTGAGGGCAGGAGGAAAAGGGGGTGACAGAGAATGAGATGGTTGAATGGCATCATCGACTCAATGGCATAAGTTTGAGCAAACTCTAGGAAATAGTGAAGGACAGAGGAACCTGGCGTGCTGCAGTTCATGGGGTCACTTAGAGTCAGATATGATGGAGCAACTGGACAAATACAATACCACACACACTCACCAGCCTAGCTAAAATACCAGTTGTTGATAAGGTGGAGCAACTAAAACTTTTATATAAAAGTGGAGCAACTAGAAATTTTATATAAAACTTTATACTGTTAAGAATAATATGGAAAATTGTTTGGCAGTTACCTACCAAAGCTGAATATAGGACATGCAGTGACTCAGTGATTCTACTCCAAGATATATATCCAGCAGAAGTATATACACTGACAGATATGTATGTACCAAAAGACATACTCAAGAATATTCATAGTAGCAATGTTCCCAATAGATCAAAACCCTAATGTCCGTGAATAGTAGAAGAGATACTTAAATTTTGGTATTTTCGTACAATGCAGGTGTTTTCAGACAGCAATGAAAATGAACCCAGTGCTGCTACGTATGATAATATGGATGATTTCACAAGCATACTGTTGAGCAAAAGAAGCCAGATATAGGCGTATCTATTGTATTCTTCCATTTATATAGAATTTCAAGAATAGACAAAGCTATTATTACTATGTGATTGAAATTAGGATAGTGGATATGCTTGGGAAGGAGGCGCTGGGAGTAAAGACTGGGAGATGGGTTAAGAGCAATGAGGGAACTTCCCGGGAACTGAGTGTAACATTCAGTTCCTAATTTGGGTGATGATTACACAAGTGTGCTCATTGAGCTGTACCCTGATAATTTGTGCCTTTTCTGTATGTTGTATATAAGTAAAAATTTTACATGACAGTAGTTACATTCTTGCTCAATACTTAAAATACTTGTAATGGTAATAATGTTCAAAAAGCTCCTATGAGTTCCATCAAGTCTGAACTTGTTCACTTTTAAGTGTTTGGGTAAATGGAGCTATCCTGAACATTTCAATTTTGAGATTTTTTGGGTGATGTACTCATATTGACATAGTCACTAATTCTCTCATAACAAAGGACAGGGCAACTTGATTTTTAAAATCAAGGCCAAATGATCTACCTGCCAGTTTAGATAAAAACTCAGTGTTTTAAAGAAACTGCAGTTTAAGCAAAGTGTTGATATTTAACACATGTCTCTCTCTGCCTAGGGTGTGTGTGCGTTCGCGGTGTTGGGATGCATGCATGGTCGTGGATGGAGGAACTTCCTTTGAGTTTAATGATGGAGCCATTGCTTCAATGTTGATCGAGAAAGAAGACGAGCTTCGAACTGTGCTTCTAGAGCAGTGAAGGATTGCCTCAGATGACAATTTTGATTGCCAGAGAAATAGTTTTACTGCAGAAGCAGCCTACCAGTCATAAAGCTACAGTTTTTGGTTGTTATTGAGACTGATTGGCCTTGGGCTGAAGGGTGACCAAGAAAGTGAGATTTGCATTAGTTTTCTGACGGATTCTGATGGAAAAGATGTTCACTATGTAAGAAAATGGAGGACTAAACTGATTAGAATTCTTAACAGTGAAATTTTGATACTGCTTACAATTGGTTTCCAAGAGTGCTGGTATCTTTATAAATTTAGAGAGGTAGGCTCAAATAAAAGATTTAATGTTTAGGATTTGAAATTTAACTGTACAAGTTTTTTTTTTTTTTTTCCCTTCCTTTTCCTCCTCACTTTGTGGAATTGGTCAGACCAAACACATCTCATTTGATTAGTATTTTTTTATAGTACCTAAAGATTAAGATTTTTTAAAAAACTTTGATGGAGAATTTTGATAAATCCTGACATTGACCTAATTGAAATAGGTAAATGTGTTTTTGTATATCTGCCAAGAGTTTTCTAATTTCAGAACACAATGATATTATTATGACTATTGATTTAAAAAGTTCAATCATTTTTGAAATTATAGATGTTTTCATTTCATTGACTATCAGGTTAAATTTGACAATGCTGGGTGAAATATATATGGACAAAATCATGGCACTATTACAAATGTATTAATTAGCCAATAATTATTTTAGGTCTTTGGTGATTTTTTTTTAATGATTTGAGGCTGATAAAGTTCTTCCATATTTAAAACTCTCTAACATGGATTTAAAGACAAAGGATGAACTGATTAGGCACATTCTATTATGAGTTTGGTAAAACCTATAAAAATTTTCATCTAGTATTAGGAGTATTGTCAGAAAGAAAATGGATTGTTTAATAAATATGCAAAACATTTTAGTTTTGGAATTGCCTTACTTATTATCATGGTAGTTTTCACCTAGCTCAAATTCCAGGTTTTACACATTAGGTTTGGAGGATAAAATGTTGTGGCTTTTCTTTTTTTCCCATTATGACAGTTTCTTTACCTAATTCCCAATTTACTTGTAAATAATCCTAGAATTATCACAAAAAGTTCCTCTTGCTGCATCATGAGACAATTGGTATTCTTATTCCAATTATTCAAAGTTGTATTTTTTTTTCCACTTGCTGTTAAAAATTTGTCTTCAGTCACTGAAATATTTACTGAACACCAACTCTGCCATGCACTGTGTCAGGCGCTGGATGTACACGGTGATCTGAACAGCTGCTGTCCTGATAGAACTGAATCTGGTGAGCTCAGAAGTAGATTCTGCGAAAACTAGGATGTGTAATCAAACCGAGGTTTGGCTCTTGGGTTGGCAACATTTATCATGTTCTTGTCAGATTTTTAAATATTATTATACAAAGATAATCTTAGGTTTTGATGTATATCCAGAACAAGAATTTGTTTTTCTTAGTTGAGAGTAACTGCATAGATACTACTCGCAAGGAGTTTACATGATGCATACAGTAAAAATTGGTGTTTTCCCAGAGATGGATCTAGTTTCTGATTTGATTTAATAATGATATACTTAAGATACCACTTTATAAAGAAGTGAAATGCCACACTATAGAAACTCCCTAACAGGTTTAAAATACCTTTTTGACAAAAATGCCAACTCCATCTTTAATATCAAGGAAATCTGATTGTCCAAAATGGTACATAGATCTGTTTAATATATAACATATTAATAGGTAACCTGCTATGTAAAATTGTTTATAAGCCATATTTTAGAGGTTTAAAAACTACTTAATGTGTTCCATTTGTGATATAACCTCTAACATTTCTGACCTGTTGTGGGATTTATTTGTAAGAGGTGACGAGAGGGAAAGGTTGTTAGAATAGCAAAAATGTTTTTATGAATGAGTTCCTTTTAATGGCAACTACATGTGAATAAAAGTAAACCATTATCTTTTCTTTTTTAGTTCATTTATTTCTTCAGCTCTTATGGGTCATTATTTGAAAACCAGATTGCCCCAGAATATTATATTTCATGTCTTTTTCCCACACTATCTATTACTCTTTTCCCTGTTGACTTCATTCACTGCTAATATGTGACACAGTGCTTGCTGGTAAATGTAGATTCTTCAGATATTTTTGAGTTAATGTTTTTGATGTTCCATATGTATTTATATTCATGGACCGAGTAAATCAAAATCATATTACATGACCTGCTGAACTGGAAAGAAGAATTGTTTTAAATGAAGCTTATTCCTTAACATTAAAGTAACCATGAAGGATTAGGGTGTAAATCAATAAGGCTTATATAAAAGTTTTCTACATGAAGAAACGTATAAAAAATATTTTTTAAGTGTCACAGGCTTTATTTTATGATAGATTTTTTAGAAAATCACTGGCTAAACGAGGAGCTAAAAGGAAAAAATGGAAAAGGATGTTTTAAGTGTTAATTTGAATATTTTATAGGCTAGCAAAGGCATGGATTATAACGAATTTTGTTCTCCCATTTTTAATAATCATCAGTGGTTAAAAAAAATTCAAAACTTGGGATCCTGAAAAGACTTTGAAGAGCTTTATCTGAACAATACACACCTTTTTATACCAGAAGATTCTGAGTTCACTGGGAGTAGGGATTGTGTGTTCTGATTTGTACAATGAATACTTGAAAACCTGCATAGCTAGAGAAGAAATCTATTATAATAAATGATGGTTTTACATGCTGAAACAACACTGCTAGGGAGTCTGTGTATGTCAGGGGGTGATGTATTGATAGTTGCAGTAAGTAGGACAGTATTTGAGGAACTTTCTTTTTTTTTTTAACCATTCTTTTAAAATGTTTTCCCCAACTGCAACTTTTTTTTCTCCCTACACCTACTCTCTTTAAATGATTGAAGAGAGCTTGAATGATTTGTTACGTTGTCGTCATACTAGATTAGTTCTTTGCTTTCACAAGTGGCTTCCCTGGTGGCTTAGATGGTAAAGAATCCACCTGCAATGCGGGAGACCTGAGTTCGATCCCTGGGTTGGGAAGATCCCCTGGAGAAGGGAACTCCAGTATTCTGGCCTGGAGAGTTCCATGGACTGTATAGTCCACAGGGTCACAAGCAGTCAGATACGACTGAGCAACTTTCACAAGAAAATCTCTTTACATAGCTATTTCCTCCTGCTTCAGAGCTTTCCTTCAAAGCATCATGTCATGATAAATGATTTTTCACAAAATCATTCTATTCATCTTTGAAGTATTTCCATTAGTTTTTAAAATGGGTTGTTGTGGATTATCCACTTACCGTGTAGTTTTGGATTAAAATATCACCAAAGTCTTTTGGAAGGAATGATGCTAAAGCTGAAACTCTAGTACTTTGGCCACCTCATGCGAAGAGTTGACTCATTGGAAGACCCTGATGCTGGGAGGGATTGGGGGCAGGAGGAAAAGGGGACGACAGAGGACGAGATGGCTGGATGGCATCACCAACTCGATGGATGTGAGTTTGAACTCCGGGAGTTGGTGATGGACAGGGAGGCCTGGTGTGCTGCAATTCATGGGGTCACAAAGAGTCGGACACGACTGAGTGACTGAACTGAACTGAACTGAAAGTCTTTACTCCTCTATTTTCTGGTTTTTGCAGCAATACCACTACAAGTTAGCTTACAGTTACTATCCTGAGTAGTAAATTAATAGTTTTGAGTAAAAAGACATTTTAAAAGCCAATGTAAATGACCAGGTTTTGTTTAAAACACAACATGAAATCATGGTAATGGTTGGGATATGATCACTTCCAGTGTGCCTGTTAATTTTAAAATGTGTGTCTATGGAAAAAAGTCTGCCTTCCAGTCTCTCATCAGTCACAGCCCCTTCCATCTGAAGACCTTAAATATAGTGATTTTACTGCTCAAATGTACAAGGTAGATATTTTGGTATTTGGTTTAAGGAATACCAAAATATCAGTATCTTGATATTTAGATTCACTAAAAAGTAATTCAAACACTAGAGCAAAACAAATCCATAAAATGAGTTTTAGGCTTTAGGGTTTCAACCTGTATAAGGAGTTAGCATCTTGGTGGAGAGAGCTTTTTGACTTTCTGGGACCTTTGGCCAGGTGGGGGTGGGGAGAGGAGAGGTAAAGAGAGAGAAGGTCGCCTTCTGTTTGTTCCAAGGTTAGGTTTTCCAGTGGAAAGGTGTTTCCAGTTTTCCTGGACCATTTAGTGCCTTTCCACCTGTTCTAGACCTTGCCCTGTCCTCTACATTGTAGATCATTAGTCAATGTTGGTTTGTAATTAAGTTCACCATGATAGAAGGGACACAGTCACTTTATCCAGAAATAAATATTTTGCATTTGGCTAGAGTTTGCCTAATAATCTTAGGAACTTGCAACTAGGGTATAGAAGAGGAATCAAGAGCCACAGGCAGACTGTTAACACTGTTGTTCAGTCTCTCGGGTTGAGTCCGACTCCTTGCGACCCCATGGACTGCAACACACCAGACTTCCCTGTCCTTCACTGTCTCCCGGAGTTTGTTCAAACTCATGTCCATTGAGTCAGTGATGCTATCTAATCATCTCATCCTCTGCTGCCCTCTTCTTTTGCCTTCAGTCTTTCCCAGCATCAGGGTCTTTTACAATGAGTCAGCTCTTTACATTAGGTGCCCAAAGTACTGGAGCTTCAGCATCAGTCCTTCCAATGAATATTCAGGGCTGATTTCCTTTAGGATTGACTGGTTTGATCTCCTTGCTGTCCAAAGTGGCTCTCAAGAGTCTTCTCCAACATCACAGTTTGAAAGCATCAGTTCTTCAACGCTCAGCCTTCTTTATGGTCCAACTCTCAAGTCCATAATGACTCCTGGAAAATCCATAGCTTTGACTATATAGACCTTTGTTAGCAAAGTGATGTCTTCTTTTGAATATGCTGTCTAGGTTTGTCATAGCTTTCCTTCCAAAGAGCAATCATCTTTTAATTCATGGCTGCAGTCACCATCTGCAGTCATTCTGAAGCCCAGGAAAATAAAATCTGTCGCTGCTTTTCCCCCATTTGCCATGAAGTAAGTGATGGGAACAGATGCCATGATCTTGTTTTCTGAATGTTGAGTTTTAAGTCAGCCTTTTAACTCTCTTTCACACTCATCAAGAGGTTCTTTAGTTCTTCATTTTCTGCCATTAGTGATATCATCTGCATATCTGAGGTTATAGATATTTCTCCTGGCAATCTTGATTCACAAGAAGAATGAAAGGCATATGGTGTGTGCCTCTTGAAGGAAGACAGTAATACCGCCTATCCTGTCTCCTTGCTATGATGTTCAAAAAAACCTTGACAAACTAAGCCTATAGACCAGGGTCTCTCAACACTGGCACTGAGGTTTTGGATCGATTGTTCTTTATTGTGGGACGCTGTCCTAGCTATTGTGGGATGGTTAGCAGCATCCTTGGTATGTACCTGCTGGAGGCCAATAGCTCCTCTCCACTTGTGACAACCAAAGTAGTTTTCACATGTTACCAGTGTCTCTTGGGTGGCAAACTCACTCTTCGTTGGCTTTTTGTTGTTAGATCTACCTACCAGTTTATGGAAATAGGGGACACATGAACCTGTTAAATACTATTCCAGGGATGGATCACATCAGTAAAATCCAGAATGGGGAATACTGGACAAGCAACCTAGTTTCTTCCATATGTAAATTGTAAGGATAGTAAAGAAGAGGAACACTAAGATTAAGAGACTAGGAAAATGTCAATGTCAACTAAATGCAAAGTATGATCCGTGTTTGGAGCCTGAGCAAAACAAATCTATGTAAAACAGTTTTTACATAGCTAGGAACTTTCAACATCATCTTGATATTTAATGTTTTAGAATTAAATCAGAAGAATATCTTTCAGAGGTAGATACTTAACTATTCATGAAGTCATGGGGCTCGGTTTTGCCTCAAAAATGATCTTGTGAGCATGTGATATCCATGGGATGGGAGAGAAGGGTGAAATGAGATTGGTCATGAGTTAACGACCTTTGGAAGCAGAAAATGAAATTCATCATCTTCATCTTCTGCATTTGACATTTTTGATAACAAAAAAGGAAGCATGGTATTGATATTAAAAAGGAAGCAAAAAACTGGGTAATATTCAGGAAGAATCACCATTCTATTTGAATGTGTTCAAAAAGAGTTAATTCCTAGAAGATCCCTGGATATAGGGTAAACTATTCAAACAGTTTGCTAATGAGAATAAAATGCACAGTATAAGCTGATCAAGTCTGTATTTAAAAAGTGCTATGAGCTGATTTTTATCGATAGTACTTGATACTTTATTGATAGTACTTATCACTTAATCTCAAATCTTATAAAATATGTTAATATTTTAAGAAGCACTTTAACCATAACAAGCCTGTATTTAGTACCTTGTCAAAGAATTATAAATATTTTAATTTGACAACACATGAAGTAGATGGGACAAAAGGGACCATGTTACGGCTTGTTTTAAAGTGCCTTGTTCAGAGGGTTGGGGCTTCCCTGGTGGCTCTGTGATAATCTGCCTGCAATGCAGACGGAGAAGGCAATGGCACCCCACGCCAGTACTCTTGCCTGGAAAATCCCATGGACGGAGGAGCCTGGTAGGCTGCAGTCCACGGGGTCGCTAAGAGTCAGACATAACTGAGCGACTTCACTTTCACTTTTCACTTTGATGCATTGGAGAAGGAAATGGCAACCCACTCCAGTGTTCTTGCCTGGAGAATCCCAGGGACGGGGGATCCTGGTGGGCTGCCGTCTATGGGGTTGCACAGAGTCGGACACGACTGAAGCGACTTAGCAGCAGCAGCAATGCAGAAGATGCAGGTTTGATCCCTGGGTCAGGAAGATCTCCTGCGGAAAGAAATGGCAGCCCTCTCCAATATTTTTACCTGGGAAATCCCATGGACAGAGGACCCTGGTGGGCTACAGTACATGGGGTTGCAAGAGTAGGGCATAGCACACACACACTTTCAGAGGGCTGAGAGAAATCTCACACCATACCTAATGCTCGTTTTAACCAGAGTGCTTAAGAAAAATAGAGAAAGAATAAAGGAAAACAACTTAGCTGAAGTATTCATTTTTATAAAAATGTTTTATTTTAAAACAAATCTATAAAAGTAGAAATCACATACAAAAATACAGATTACTCTGACGTGTTAGCAAAATAGCTTATGGCTGGACTTGAGTTTGGAAGTACTGTATGTGTGAGGGTATCCGGAAATGAGAGGCCCACCGGATCCTCCCTCCAGCCGGTGTCACTAATCTGTAAACAATAATTTCAAGTAGTTTGTAGCACTTTTAAACTACTACAAAATTGAAACCTAATCATTCCTATGTAACACTACTTTATAAAAATGTTCTTCCTTAGGTTTGAGCAGATAAGGGCACTTCATACCATTGTTTACAACATTTCAAAGATCTGATTTTTAAAAATAGCAATGTTAATAGAAATGATGAGTTTGGGCTTTTTGCTCCATTTTGAATATATGGGAAGGTCATCGATTTAAACAAGAAGTTAGTGTTTCGTGTTTTTTTTTTAGGTAGAATTTAGTCCTTTTGCTTCTATGTATCATTAAAAAAAATCACTGATGCTATCAAAAGGTTCAGCACCCAAGTCTTAACTTTTATGCATGTACCAGCTGTGCTTATTGCTCTGAAACTGCACGGAACATACACCTTCTTCTAGTGTATATTCCTAATTGAAAGGAACATGCAGTTCTTAGGGAACTCCAGGTCCAGAACTTTATAAAACAGGTTGCTAGAAACAATCATTGTGGGAGGCCATTAAAAAAAAAAAAAAAGACAATTTAAAATACTTGATTCCAGAGTAAAAATAACTTTGAGAACCTTAGCGAAAAGGAAAACGCAGGCATCTGCGGTTCAGGATTCCATCCAACATTTCAAGAATCAAAGAATGACTGGTTCCTACCTCTCTAAAACAAAGTAAGTCATTTTAAAAGCTAAAGAACCCACGTTAACATAATTTGATCATAAAGTCAGAAGTCCACAATTCAATTTCCTCAGCTAATTCAGAATGCTGCAAACACAGTACATAAAGGAAATAAAAGTAGTCGCTCAGTCGTGTCCGACTTTTTGCGACCCCATGGACTGTAGCCCGCCAGGCTCCTCTGTCCATGGGATTCTCTAAGCAAAAATACTGGAGTGGGTTGCCATTTCCTCCTCCAGGGGACCTTCCCAACTGTACATAAAGGAGACTTCATTAATGTGCATTAGAAGATACCCCAGGTTAACTGTCATAGAAAACTGTCTCTTGAGCCTTTAAATTCTATACCAATTCTACACCTCTGGTTGGCCAACTGTTTGTTTCTTTATTTAGGTTTTAAGGTGAATGACCTGGGGCTATCTGTTTCCGTCAACCTGACTGCAAATCTAAAGGCGCAGCTGAAACGTCTATTTTTCTTGCCATCCTCAGGAGAGATTGCTGCAGATCTACTCTATGATTCTCATTCTTTTCAGCTTACAATACAAATAGCTTATTATTTTTTGCAACCTATGTCTTATAATAAAGCAGTGCTGAAAAATTAAATAGAAGAATGTTCAATTGCCATATAGGCTACAAAAATGATTTGCTGGTGGTGATTTTTAAGCTTGATTCTAAATAGATTTATGAAGAATGGCACTTGGAAGACGTGGTTCAAATTTTGCTATTTAAGGTATCTTGAAATTATAGGCTCACTCTCCCTAAAATTTCAAAAAGCGTAGAGCTGAGGCTCTTAAGGGTATAGCAGTGATAAAAGCTTTCATAGTCATTTCTAAAAAGCAACACTTCATAGTTTTCTGTCTCCAATGGTTCTCTAATATACTTGTAGAAGGAAGGTAACAGAAAACCAAGAATAAAAATAGCTGAGCTCTCCACAATTGGGCTTCCTGCTTATTTTCCCTGTTCAAAGAAAAGAGGAGACACCATCTTGCAATAGAGGCTTCATAGGCAACTGGGTTTCTCCAGTGACAGTCGGCATTTGATGCCCCATATCTCTTGGTTCTTCTTGTTGCCAATGGTCGGCCTGGCGATGGTGGTGAAATGGGAGCAATTAATCTGTAGATGAGGGAGGGCTTCCTTTAAGAGTTGAAGGGTACCTTCTGGTACAATTCCAAAGACTTGTAGTGTTTTTAATGTGGGAATTTCTCCAAGTTCACTGGAAAGGAAAAGAGAGACTTTCATTGTAGCAGTATCTATGGTAACTGTGCCACTAGAGTTACATGATCCAATTTTTACACACTGTATCATATTTTATACAATACAAACTTAAGACATAATTTGCAATCAATGATTCGAGGGAACAGCAAAGGTGAATCAAACCACAAAGCACAGGCTGCAGCTTGGGCAATATGGCCTTAGGAAACACACAAGTGCATTTCGTTGAATTTCTAATAACCAAAAAACTCCTAGGTTTATTTAAAATCCAAACATATTTTCTTTCTTTCTCCATTCTTGGTTTATATTCCCCCGCCCCAACTCTTGGTTTATATTGAAAAATGTCACTGTGTTGGGAGGGGAAGCCAGCAAGCTAGTGATGGGAAAAGTAAATGTTTTACTATGGCATAAGCTGGAGTCACGAAAGGTTACATGCAACTTAAGGATATGGACTTGATCTTTATTTGAACAAGGCCTGCCCTCTTGAAAGGAGATGTGAGCAGAGTCAGTGACTTCCAAGTAGTGGTTAACAGTCAACAAGTCCATTACATATGATGAAACCTAACGGTGACTTCATGATACTATTTTAAGGTCGTGTGTCAGGTGCAGATAGACACAATAAACATTTTACATCTCTACATATTCCCTTTTTTTCTTTCTGACACACGGAAGCCAGTCATCTTCATAGGTATTTCACATTAAGTGAAACCGAGAGTCCCTTGGATTGCAAGGAGATCCAACCAGTCCATTCTGAAGGAGATCAGCCTGGGATTTCTTTGGAAGGAATGATGCTAAAGCTGAAACTCCAGTACTTTGGCCACCTCATGCGAAGAGTTGACTCATTGGAAAAGACTCTGATGCTGGGAGGGATTGGGGGCAAGAGGAGAAGGGGACGACAGAGGACGAGATGGCTGGATGGCATCACTGACTCGATGGACATGGGTCTGAGTGAACTCTGGGAGTTGGTGATGGACAGGGAGGCCTGGTGTGCTGCGATTAATTTTAATGTGGGAATTTTAATGTGGGTCGCAAAGAGTCGGACACGACTGAGCGACTGAACTGAACTGAACTGAACTATGTCAACAGTGAAATTCTGGTCCACAAAAAAGGGATCCTGTTTTCCCAAAGCAAATATGCTTTGGTAATGATTCTTTTTTTCTTAACCTAGGTCTACAGGCTTAGAAATCCATCTCTCTGATCTATATTTACTCCAGGCTGGGACACACAGTCCAAAGTCTCAGGAAAGGGAATATTTAGTTTGGAGTTTCAACAAAATCCCACGGCAGATCAATGAGAAAATCAATTCCCTAGAATAAGAAGCATCCTTTATATTTTCATACTGTCAATAATTACTTAAAAAATAAACCTTCGTTAGAGTAATTGTCAGCTTGCCCCTAATCTTTCCTCCTTTCAGCTTAGTGTATATACCAATGACCAAGGCCATCCTCATAAAGCCTAGCTCAGATTAAGTCCTTCCCCTGTTTGAAATTGATGATGCCTCCCTCACGTTTACAGAACTCAAACCATCTACTCGCCTTAAGACCTTCCATGCTATTCCTGCTCCCAGTCTTCCCACTCCCCATCTAAATGTATTTATTCTACATTTAGGAGAGTTTTAAACACCACAGATGTTAACATATACTGGTTGAATACAAGAGGAAGGGTAATTTAGAAAACAAAAGTATTAACCAAATGAAATAAACATGCTTGGTGTTCCTAAGGGGGCAGTCAGATCTGGATGTAAAAGAAAATCAGCAAGAACAAATTGCTATTGTTCATAAAGTAAGCTAATCTCTGAAATGGAAACAAGAGTATAAGGAGACGTCAGCATACACAGATGTTTATACTTACCGTCACTGAAGGTGATAGCAATCTGGCCCAATCTTAAATTTCTCTTATATAAAATCTGAGTATATGAGAACTTTGTAATATCCATGAGAATCCAGATTCTGGGATCTCTGGATTAGCCAAGTTGTAAGACATTCTGCGGTGGAGAGTATTTAAAACAAGAAAGTAGAGGTGGGAGTGAAGAGGGATGGCAGATGACAGAAAAGGACATGTTCTTGCAACAGCACTTTGTAAAAGCCTTGGTGAGGAAGGAAATTATACTAGACACTTAGAAGACACTCAGGTGTTACACGTGAGAAAGGAGTGAGCAGAATATGATGAGATGGTGGATGAATGACCATTCCCAAGCCAATAAAACCAGGAAGCCTTTAACATTTTAAGGAGACCCCCCACCCCCGCAAAACAAGCCTCTTGTATGTGTATCACCTACAGCACAGCAGAGAATGTACCCAAGTATCTCTTTGAAAACTTCATGGAAGAGACTGAAAAGTAAACTAAAGGACAGTAAATAGAAATGAATAGTTTGAGAGTCATTATTTCTAACTTCAGTATAAAATGACACTGATGTCTTAAGTGTCTCTATTTAGTTTTAGTAAAGAAAAGGTATTTATAAACTGTTTGACCAAGTTCACTCCTTTGCTGTTTACTGTTCAGTTGCTAAGTCGTGTTCCACTCTTTGAGACCCCATGAGCCTGGAAGCACGCCAGGCTTCCCTTCCTTCACCGTCTCCCAGAGTCTGCTCAAACTCACGTCCACTGAGTCAGGTGATGCCATCCAACCATCTCGTTCTCTGTCACCCCTTTCTCTCCTCCCCCAATCTTTCCCAGCATCAGGGTCTTTTCCAGTGAGTTGACCCTTCGCATCAGGTGACCAAAGTACTGGAGTTTCAGCTTCGGCATAAGTCCTTCCAATATTCAGGGTTGGTTTCCTTTAGCACGGACTGGTTTGATCTCCTTGTTGTCCAAGGGACTCTCAAGAGTCTTCTCCAACACCACAGTTCAAAAGCATCAATTCTTCGGTGCTCAGCTTTCTTTAGGGTCCAACTCTCATATTCATACATGACTACTGGAAAAACCATAGCTTTGACTAGATTGACCTTTGTTGGCAAAGTGACGTCTCTGCTTTTTAATACTCTGACTAGTTTTGTCATAGCTTTTCTTCTAAGGAGCAAGCGTCTTTTAATTTCACGGCTGCAGTCACCATCTGCAGTGATTTTGGGGCCCAAGAAAATAAAACCTGACACTGTTTTCATCGTTTCCCCAACTACTTGCCATCAAGTGATGGGACTGGATGCTGTCATCTTTTGAATGTTGAGTTTTAAGCCACTCTTCTCTTTTACACTCTCCTCTTCCACCCTCAATGGAAGCTCTTCTGCTCCTCTTCACTTTCTGCCATTACGGAGGTACCATCTGCATATCTATTGTTGATATTTCTCCCAGCAATCTTATTCTCCTTATAAAACCTTAAATTCCTCAACTTAAAATTCTCCTGCAAGTATTATTATTTCTTTAGTTTCTCTTAATCTCAGATCACTATCTCCAGCTTCAGTTTTTTCCATTAATGAGAAATACAAGAGAAATCAGACCAATTAATAAGGAAGGGAATAAATACAAGGAGGGTGTGTCCTGAGGATAAAATATCTAGTTTCCCAAGTATTTCAAAGCATTATCAGTACAAAAGAAAGACACTCAAATTTTATGTTACCACTTCTGAGATAAGAAATGAAAAATTTTTTTAGCATAAATAGCTTTCTGGAAATTATCACTGAAGATCCTAGAATTCTTACTATGTATTCTTTCATATACATTTTACCTGGAGAAATATTTAAGGATAGGGTACCAGTAAACTCATCTTAATGAATTCACAAGGTAAACCAGTATACTGTTCACTTTATGTCTTAAGAAACATACTCTCTTACCTTAAGGTTCAAGGACAGCATCTTTCTTCTGTCTGTCCTCACTTTATTCTGATGGTCTGACTTGTTACTAAACTGATACCTCTGCTTCCCTTATTTCAAGATAATATTTAGACAAATTGGTTACAGGGCAGTCAGGGTTTGCACCTGGGTCTGTGACTTCAGACCCATGCTCTGACCCGTCAAGTCACACTGCCTGCAGATGACTGTGCAAGTATTATCATCCCAATGGATATAAATATAAAAATATGAAGGCTCACAGCCTCCCCTTAGCTTCTGCTCAAGTGAATAGGTATTTCCTGCTTAACTTCTTACTCTTTGGAGAGAAAGAACAAAAGTAAGACACATAAGTAGATTCTTTAGAGAAAAACAAGCAGAAAAGAATGATCAGTGTACTCCCAAGGGAGCTGCACAGACAATGCAGCTAAAGCTCAAATGGCAAGGGTGGGAAACAACTGATAACAGAGAAACCTTTTCGGGTTAGACACTTCAGGCTCCTAGGAGTTCTGGATGCTAGAAAATTCAAGTGGCAGGGGATTTTAATGAGTTGCATGTATATGAATTTAGGCCCCAACATCTGCTGCTGCTGCTAAGTCACTTCAGTCGTGTCCGACTCTGTGTGACCCCATAGATGGCAGCCCACCAGGCTCCCCCGTGCCTGGGATTCTCCAGACAAGAATACTGGAGTGGGTTGTCATTTCCTTCTCCAAAGCATGAAAGTGAAAAGTGAAAGGGAAGTCGCTCAGTCGTGTCCAACTCTTTGCGACCCCATGGACTGCAGCTCACCAGGCTCCTCCATCCATGGGATTTTCCAGGTGAGAGTATTGGAGTGGGGTGCCATCGCCTTCTCCGCCAACATCTGAGAGCCCTGCAACTAAATATTGGCATCCCTTCTAGGTAGTGCTTTTCCAAATGAGACACCAGCTGAGACCCTGAGCCCTAAGGATTAACTACAGTGCTTTATTAAAGATGTTAATTACTGGATTCCCTAATTCTATGAGTTAACTCTATATAGCTGAAGTGTCTGATCTATTCATTCTTTTTAATTCTTTTTCTTTAAATTGCAACATAGTTGATTTTTAATGTTGTGTTAGTTTTTGGTTTACAGCAAACTAATTCAGCTATATATACAGGTATATGTACATATATATGCTATGCTATGCCAAGTCACTTCAGTTGTGTCCGACTCTGTGTGACCCCATAGACGGCAAGCCCACCAGGCTCCCCCGTCCCTGGGATCCTCCAGGCAAGAACACTGGAGTGGGTTGCCATTTCCTTCTCCAATGCAGGAAAGTGAAAAGTGAAAGTGAAGTCGCTCAGTCGTGTCCGACTTTTAGTGACCCCATGGACTGCAGCCTACCAGGCTCCTCCATCCATGGGATTTTCCAGGCAAGAGTACTGGAGTGGGGTGCCATTGCCTTCTCCGTGTACATATGTATACATATTTCATTTTCATATTCTTTTCCATTACAGGTTATTATAAGAAACTGAATACAGTTCCCTGTGCTATACAGTTAAGTCCTTGTTGTTGATCTGTTTTATATATGTAGTGTATATCTGTTAATCTCAAACTCCTAATTTATCCCCCTCCCTCCATCCTTTCCCCTTTGATAGCCATAAGCTTGTTTTCAATGTCTGTGAGTCTGTTCCTATTCTGTAGATAAGTTCAGTTGTATTATTTTTTTAGATTCTACATATATGTGATATGATATTTGTCTTTCTCTGTCTGATTTACTTACTATGATAATCTCTATGTCCATCCATGTTGCTGCAAATGGCACTATTTCATTCTTTTTTATGGCTGAGTAATATTCCACTGTATATATGTACCACATCTTCTTTATCCATTCATCTGCTGATTCATCATCGCTTCCATGTCCTGGCTGCTGCTATATTCATTAATTCTTTTTTTCTTTTTTGTTCCAAACTTTAAACTTTTTATTTTGTATTGGGGTATAGCTGATTAACAATATTGTGGTATAACAGTTTCAGGTGAACAGCAAAGGGACTCAGCCACACATATACATGTATCCATTCTCCCCCAAACCCTCCTGCCATCCAGCCTGGCACATAACACTGAGCAGAGTTCCCTGTGCTATACAAAAGGCCCTTGTTGCTTATCCATTTTAAATATAGTAGTGTGTAATGACCTTCCCAAAGTCCCTAACTATCCCTTACCCCTGGCACCCATAAGTTCATTTTCTGTATTCATTAATACTTGAAACTAACTTACAAGACCCAAACTAGTAATTTGAGGACTACATAAATTCTGTGCTCAAATTCACCACCCTTCTTTGGTAGGAATCAGCTTGATTACCTGGAGAAGGCAATGGCAACCCACTCCAGTGTTCTTGCCTGGAGAATCCCAGGGACAGGGGAGCCTGGTGGGCTGCCGTCTATGGGGTCGCACAGAGTCGGACACGACTGAAGTGACTTAGCAGCTTGATTACCTTCATGTGGATAGTGAGCTTAAACAAGGTCAGCAGGGTCATTTAGGGGATGAGGAAGAAGGACACCAGGCCAAATCCAAGATACTGACTCCTTGTAGTTTCTAATAAAATTGCTATACACTTATATTTGACATGAGGAAAAACTCTGCAGCCCTTTGAAATATAGGAAAACTTCTTAAAGCTAAAGAGATGATATTCCCAGGATGACTTGGGTATGGCACTTCTTAAAAGCAAGATGGATCCGATTCCTCTTTTGTTAGCATTGCTTTGATTTTGTGGAAGTTGCTGAGCAGTACAAAATCAACCCCTAAAAGAGCTACCAGATTAGATATAGACTATTCTGCATGTGTCCAGGAGACCTGAGACATACATCCAGTTCAGTCAGTAACTCACTATTAAGTTTTGGTAAGTTACTTCACTCTTCTGGATCTTAATTTCCCTCCTTCTCAAAGAGAACATCACTCTTACAATATTTACTACTTAAATATTTTTATTTTTCCCCATTCCTTGGCCTCTGGGACAGACACCTCTACAGACAGTTCTACAGGAGACTGTAGAACTTTCCCTCTAAGCTCAGATGAAGGTTTTTGGACTTAACTAGTTGATCTGAAAAATTTCAGAAACACACATACACACGGTCTGCCTCCTCCCATTACACTCTGAGCTTCCTGAGACTAAAGGCTGTCTTCTCCTGCTTTTGTAAGTTATCCACAAGTACTTGAACAGTATTCTAATATTTAGACCAGTTCACAGCCGAATAAATGTTTAGTAAACTACCTCAATCAACTCAACTTTACCAGACGTTTTAAGCAAAACATTTTACCTTGGTTCTTCTATTTTGCTAGTCCTTCCTAACTAGTTTGTGATACATTAATTTGATGTTTAAGCTTTAAACATCTGTTGTTAATAATAATGGATTTTAACACCAAGTGACATCTCTTTTGGCCCCTGCCCTCTGCTCATTTTAAGAAACAAGAGTACTCACAGTAAAGTTTCAGGTATTATGTCATAGCACCGACTGAGTGATAGGTGTTGGAGGTAGTTGAGTTGGTAAAATTCTGGAAAGCAGTCATTTTTCAGCATGACACTATCGCTGTAACAGAACAGAAGAAAAAATTAAAAATCTATCCATCAATCCCAGATGAAGAAGACAGGAACAGCTTATCATTTAGTTCCTTCAATTCAATATATTAAGATTCTTTCCTCCTTCAATAAAAAATCATGAATTTTCATTAAAATTTTTTTTGTTTTAAAATAAATAAAAACATACCTTAAGTCTAAGTGGACAAGGTTGGGACATCTTCCAACTAAGGTAGAGACATCTAGCGTAAAAAAAAAAAGAATAAATAAAAAGATGGTCACTATCAAATGAGGAATCACACAAGGATACTTGTGTCCATACATTTCACATTGTGCTGGAAATTCAGAGTAGTGCAATTAGAGTCATTCACTATTAGAAAAAACATTATCATCTTGCCATGTAAGACTTTCTACCCAGGAAACACAAGAAATCATCTGAAAAACTACTAGAAATAGTAAGAGAACTAATTGTGTAAAATGACTGGATAAGAAACTCCATAGCTTATCTATGTGCCAGCAATAGCTGGATGGAAAGGGGGGCGGGAAATCCAGTTCACAACAGCAAAAAGCAAAATCAAATAGCACACTATATAAACAAATATCAAAAACACTCCAAAAGAGTGGAGGAACATCATAGATTATTAAAAAATAATATGGCTATACAACTAGAGAAAATTTACTTCAACTCAAATAAAATTTCCAAATTAATTCCACATGTTATTAAAAACTTCCAAATGCAAAAATGAATTAATTATTCATTGGATCTTGGGATCAGTAAGGAGTTTCTAAACATAAAAAAAAAAACAAAAAGGAGACAATGATAATTTACTACATAAATCTTTAAAAACTCTACCATGTTAAAACAAAACAGAATACAAGCAGAAATAAAGTGGTATCAGAAAACTGGGAATAAATGTTTCCAACAGAGTTAATGCTTTTATATTCAGTTCAGTCACTCAGTCGTGTCCGACTCTTTGTGACCCCATGAATCGCAGCACGCCAGGCCTCCCTGTCCATCACCAACTCCTGGAGTTCACTGAGACTCACGTCCATCGAGTCAGTGATGCCATCCAGCCATCTCATCCTCTGTCGTCCCCTTCTCCTCCTGCCCCCAATCCCTCCCAGCATCAGAGTCTTTTCCAATGAGTCAACTCTTCACATGAGGTGGCCAAAGTACTGGAGTTTCAGCTTTAGCATCATTCCTTCCAAAGAAATGCCGGGGCTGATCTCCTTCAGAATGGATTGGCTGGATCTCCTTGAAGTCCAAGGGACTTTCAAGAGTCTTCTCCAACACCACAGTTCAAAAGCATCAATTCTTCAGCATTCAGCTTTCTTCACAGTCCAACTCTCACATCCATACACGACCACTGGAAAAACCATAGCCTGGACTAGACGGACCTTTGTTGACAAAGTAATGTCTATGCTTTTGAATATGCTATCTAGGTTGGTCATAACTTCCCTTCCAAGGAGTAAGCGTCTTTTCATTTCATTGCTGCAATCACCATCTGCAGTGATTTTGGAGCCCCCCAAAAATAAAGTTTGACACTGTTTCCCCATCTATTTCCCATGAAGTGATGGGACTGGATGCCATGATCTTGGAGAAGGCAATGGCATCCCACTCCAGTACTCTTGCCTGGCAAATCCCATGGACAGAAGAGCTTGGAAGGCTGCAGTCCAGGGGGTCGCTGAGGGTCGGACACGACTGAGTGACTTCACTTTCACTTTTCACTTTTCACTTTCATGCATTGGAGAAGAAAATGGCAACCCCCTCCAGTGTTCTTGCCTGGAGAATCCCAGGGATGGGGGAGCCTGGTGGGCTGCCGTCTATGGGGTCGCACAGAGTTGGATACGACTGAAGTGACTTAGCAGCAGCAGCAGCAGCCATGATCTTAGTTTTCTGAATGTTGAGCTTTAAGCCAACTTTTTCACTCTCCACTTTCACTTTCATCAAGAGGCTTTTCAGTTCCTTTTCACTTTCTGCCATAAGGGTGGTGTCATCTGTATATCTGGGGTTATTCATATTTCTCCTGGCAATCTTGATTCCAGCTTGTGCTTCCTCCAGCCCAGCGTTTCTCATGATGTACTCTGCATAGAAGTTAAATAAGCAGGGTAACAATATACAGCCTTGAAGTACTCCTTTTCCTATTTGGAACCAGTCTATTGTTCCATATCCAGTTCTAACTGTTGCTTCCTGACCTACATATAGGTTTCTCAAGAGGCAGGTCAGGTGGTCTGGTATTCCCATGTCTTGAAGAATTTTCCACAGTTTACTGTGATCCACACAGTCAAAGGCTTTGGCATAGTCAATAAAGCAGAAATAGATGGTGTTCTCAAATTCTCTTGCTTTTTCCATGATCCAGCAGATGCTGGCAATTAACAGTATAAAACAATAGTATATTAAGAGCATAAAAAAATAGAACATGGGTAAAAAATATAAAGATACTGCATAAAATATAGACACAATAAAAATGGAGCAAGAAATGCAAAATATTTTTTGTGTGCTATCACATGAAAAACAAATCCTATTACAATACCCAGAACTGATGAAATATCATAAAGCAGGTGCCCCTACACTAGAAGTACATATTTAATTTTATGCAGCCTTTCAGAAGACCTCATTTTTTGAGGGGGAACTGATCTTTCTTCTAAAAAGTTTTCAGGGCATAACGCACTTTGCTCTTTGGCTCAGTAATTCCACTTTTAGGAAAGTAATCCGAGATCCCAGGTGGCACTGGTGGTAAAGAACCTGCCTACCAGGCAGGGGACAAGAAACACAAGTCGATCCCTGGCTTGGGAAGATCCCTGCAGGTGGGCAAAGCAACCCCCCCAGTATTCTTGCCTGGAGAATCCCAAGGACCCTACAGTCCACAGGGTCGCAAAGAGTCAGACAGGAAGGAAGCAACTTTGCACGCAGGCATACATGCACTGAGATACTCACTGTAGTGACAGTTATAAAAGCCCCCTTCCCTCGTTAGTTTAATAGGTCAACCTTCACCCATTCTATGGAACACAATGCTAATAACAGCCATTAAAAAGCTCTTTAATAACATTTTATGAAATGAAAAAATTACTCAGGATACCTTGTACACTAAAAACAAAATATACATAATGCATGATAATGTCAATTTAAACACACAAACATATATATTTACACACAAATTTACACATAGAAAGGAAGGGGGTTGGGGGTTGGAAGGCCGGAAGAAAATACATCCAAATGTTAAGTGCAATTACCAAGGGTGGTGGGATCACAAATACCTTTTCAGAATTTGGAACAAAATGCATCAGTGAGTGTTAATTACTTTAAAAAAAAATAGGCAAATTTTATTTATGTTTGAGGGTTCTTTCTTTCCTTCTCACAGCTACATCGCCAGCTGCATCCCCTCGTTTGAATCCTAGACTTGCATTTTGAACAACCTCCTGCACACACTCCTCCACATACTCACTGGGCTATGTGATGAGCATCTCACATTTATGCCTAAAACCAAATGCTTGATTTCTCCCCTCAATCTGCTCCTTCCCCAAAGTCTTCCCTGTCTTAGTAAATGCAAACTTCATCAATTGCTGGGGCCAAAACCCTGGGAATCCTACTCAAACTGTTTCCTCACGTCCCACACCCCATCTGTTACCCAGTCCCGTTGGGTTAGCTTTCAAAATGCGTCTGAAATCAATCACTTCTTACTTCTTCAGATGTGACCACCAAGTCTCCAGCAGCCTTTCCCTGGCACAGCTCCACAAGGGGACTTTTCAAAGGTGAGTCAGATCATTGCATTGCTGTTCGAAATACTTCAATGGCTTCCCATCTAATCCAGGAAAACAAGGGAAACAGAGCTTCTGCCTTGGCCGAGAAAGCCCCTGGCTACCTCATCTCCTAACACTGGGCTCCTCGCTCCCTCTCCCACACTGGCTTCCATACGGAGAGGAAAAAAAAATCTCAAACATTTAATAAAGTTTGTCTCTTTTAAAAAATAAATAACATTTATTGACTCATTTTCTGATTATAAAGTAGCATACGTGGCTTTCCTCCAAAGGCACTTGCTGGTCCTTAGTTCTAGAATGTTCTTTCCTTACATATCTACTTATCACTCCTTCAGGTCTGTGGTTAAATCTCACTTCCTCAGGGAGCTCTTCTCTCTGGCCATTCCATCTGAAAGCAGCCCCCTTCCTGCTACACTCTACCCGAGCACCCTGCTTTAAACTTTTCCTCCTTGTGTTTCCACCTCCTTTCATCATATTTAGTTCCTTGTTGATTGTCTGCATTCCCCACCAGAATGGAAGCTTCACAAGGATAACTTTCTCTGTTTTGTTCAAGGCCACATGTCCCAAGTTTAGAACTGGGTTTTGTGCATTATAGGGGCTCAACAGACATTTGTCTCAAGAGCTGCACAACATAGTTCTGAGTGACCCATCATCTCATTAGCCAACCACAAAATCCACAATCAGATACAGTCTTCCCACCTGGGAAAGAATTAAACCTTGGGAGATGAACCTGGTTAGTCTCTGTCTTCAGCCCTTTTTTAAGTCCCGTCTTTCTTTGGTGGGTAGAGTTAGGAACCAGTAGTGACTGCCAAGATTCCTCTTCACCGTCTCCTTCGTTTCACTGGAGTTAGAAGGGATCTTAGAAACTACCTAATCTAACTTGTCATTTTAGAAGAGAGACATTTTTCGCTAGAGAAGTCCAAGTAAATCTAAGACCCAAAGCTAGGTCCTCCAAACCTCATTCCGTGCTCATCCACTGTTCCACAGAGAGGGTGGAACAGTGGATGGGTGAGGAATATAAACACCAGGAGCCAACAGTTACTGAGCTCTCACTATGTGCCGAGAATGATTAAATGCCTTGCACACGTATTACATCATTTATTGCTTACTCTAATGCTAAGAGGTAAGGTACTACTATTATCTCCATTTTATTGAGAAATGGAGGAACAGCAAGGTTAAGCAAATTGCTCAAGGCTACCCAGTGAATGACAGAGTGGGTACCCGAATCCAGATGGTCTGTCACTGGTCTTGGAGGTAAAACACAAAATCTGTATTGTCTTCTACACAGTGAAATAGCGTGTACCGTTGTTAAAGATATCCATTTAAAAATTCTTGAATTCCCATTGGATACTTAAGGACACTAACACTTCAACTCCTACTCTGCATCCTATCCTCGCCCTGAATGTGTCCAGCAAGCGGGATTTTACCACCTATCATTCCTGCCAAAACTTAGTAGAAAGGCGATTTGTTCTTTTTCAGAGGAAGACAGAAAAGAGTTTTAAGCCAAACGTGGAAACAATTTACAGTAGCTTGCCTACAGCTGAGTTTCTCGACCTTACACCCAGAACCTTGGTTCATTACAGAAAAACTCTGAATAAAGAAGTGGGAGGTTCAGGTATGAGCAGAAATGTACACAAGGCCCTGTCTTCCCCTGGGGATGAAGAGGGAAGAACCACGGGTGGTATTCAATGTGAAGAGGATGCTCCCTCGTGGGAATTTAAAGTCCTTGGAAGGCAACGTGGCAAGAACTATCCAAAGCTTGATAATGAAGCCTAATCCTTGGCCTAGCAACTCCACTTAGAAATGCACTCAACAGTTTGCTTCTGTCCATAAGACAGTTGTTTATAAAGGGAGAAACTGTAAAGACTCTAAACATTCGTTACAAGGAGATCAACTGAGTAAGTTATGAATGAATCAATAAATTATTCCAAATAGGTCTGATGGAATATCACATAGCCACTGAAAATGATGTGTGGTGTAGCTACTGAAATGGGGTTACTTGAAATAAAACCATACTATAAAGTACTCCATACTCTATGCCCCATTTTTTTAAAAAGCCACTTTTTAACAGGAAAAAAGACTAGCAAAATGTTAGTAGGATTATTGATTTTTGTGTTTTTACATGTTTTAGGCATATTTGAGAATGACTATGTAATACTATAACTAGATATTTTTAATTTTTATTTTTAACTGGAGGATAACTAATTTACAATATTGTATTGGTTTCTGCCCTACATCAACATGAATCAGCCATAGGCATACATATGTCCCCTTCCTCCTGAACCTCCCTCCCAAACAGATTTAAAATTGTGTTTAAAGGGGAAAAAATGCAGACTAGAAATACTGTGTGTGGAGGGGAGTGGTTAAGAAAAACACTACTGCTGCTTTTGCACATCTCTAAAGAAAGCCTTCACTTTGTTATCTGGGTTCAAGCACCTGCAGAGGATTCCAACCCCGACCACTTAGGAGAATCTGCTCCTATCTTCTACAGCGTCGGATACGTGACTCACAGGGGACAGGTCATGTCCTGAAGGAGTACTTTTCAAATACTGCTCAGATTTTAAGAAGATACATTCTGCAAATATTTGGCTCAAATCTTTTAGAGTATGTTAAAAATAAGAAAAACACTCAGAGGGGCTCATACCACCATCAAGACATGAGGTTAGGGCTGAGGTGTGCACTGGCTTAACGAGGCTTTGTGTAGGCCGCCTGAGACCATGAGGGCAAGCTATTAAAATGCTAAGTGAAATAAGTCAGGGGACTTCCCTGGTGCTCCAGTGGCTATGACTCCATGATCCCAATGCAGGTGGCCTGGGTTTGATCCCTGGTTAGGGAACTAGATCCCACATGCCACAAAGTTAGCACATTGCAACTGAAGATCCTGCATGCTTGCCAACTAAGACCTGGCACAGCCAAATAAATAAATAAAAATAAACATTAAAAAAAGAGACAAAAACAACTACAATATGATATCGCTTATACAGGGACTCTAAAAACGACAACAAACTAATGCGTAGTGGTGGTTTAGTTGCTAAGTCGTGTCCTGCGACCCCTTGGGCTGTAGCCTTCAGGCTCTTCTGTTCATGGGATTCTCTAGGCAAGAATACTGGAGTGGGGTTGCCATTTCCTTCTCCAGGAGATCTTCCCGACCCAGGAATCAAACCCAGGAATCCTGCCTTGCAGGCAAACTAATGGATCTAACAAAAAAGAAGCAGATTCACAGATACAGAGGACAAACTAGTGGTTAACAGAGGGGAGAAGGAAGAGGAGAGGGATTAAGGCAATAAAGGGGAAGGTGATTAAAAGATACAAACTACTAAGTATAAAATAAGCTACAAGGATTGTACAACACGAGGAATACAGCCAATATTTTAGAACAACTTTAAGTGGCATATAACCTTTAAAAATTGTAAATCACTCTTCTACACCTGTAACTTATATATTACTGTACAACAACTACACTTCAATATTAAAGAAAACCCTTGCCATTTGTACTTATCTTTGCAAATCTGTCAATATTAGACGAATAAAACAAAGCACACATAACTGAGTGTTCAGGCTTATCAAGACTTTAACTGTCACACATCACCCTTGATTAAATGCCCGTGTTCGTCTGAAAAACCCCACTGTCCTCTTAGACTGAACTGAAAAAAGTCATAAATATGAACACAGAGGGTTTGTTACAGGGTTTTTCAACCTTGGCAGTATTGGCATTTAGGACCAGATTCTTTTTTGTGTGTTATTCTGCTGTCCTGTGCGTTGTTCACCAGCATTCCTGGCTTCTGCCCACTAGAAGCCAGTGTGTAGATGGATCCAGTGGGTAGATGCTTCTTCTACCCACTAGATGCCAGTAACCCCACAGCTGTGACAATCAAAAATGTTTCCAGACCTTGCCAAATGTCCTCTTGCAGGCAAAACCATCCCCAGTTGAGAACCACTGCTTAATACTAATCAAACACTGCATCCCTCAATTTTTATATTGGGGTTTTAACCTAAGTAAGTTAGTTACATACAAGAAGCTCTTCTGCTTAAACATAAATTGTTTTAAAGTATAAAGGTTTTCACTCATGCATTCTGGATTCAAACCTTGCCACTAACCCACTAGCTGTCTGCATTTACCTGACCCTTCTGATCAGCTAGAGGTTACCTCATCTGAAAAACAGGAATAGGAACACACACACACACACACACACTGGATTAAATGAGACAGTTTATGGAGGATCACGCCTAGGAGATGCTCGAGAAATCAAACCTGCTGTTATTGTTGCAGCTGCTGTTGTTAAGGGCCCAAAGGCCCAGAGGGTCTTACCTGATCTCTGCAGATTCTTTCGGTACCCGCTGAGATTCAGCTGGGTGATAGTCTCTGACACATGTGCAACAGCCACCTGTACATGCTTTTCAGTGAAATCATAGCACCAAGAGAGGTTCAGTTCATCCAATCTGTACATAAGAGGGGTGACAAGGAAAGCATGAAACCATTACCCAGAATGAATCTTCTATGAAACCCTGTCTAAAGCTGCAAATCAAGAAAACACAGGGCCATTGATTCCTTACCATTTTCTGCATAGAACCTCAGCTTCTCTAAGCAGCTACATTTGCTCACCTGAAACCGCTTTCTCCATCTCGGTCCAGTTTGTTCCAGAAAGCTGCCAGGGGATATGAGCCAAGGGCTTAGTGAATGCTGCCCTCTTCTGGAAGAGAAGGGAAGTGCTCTCCTCTCCTGCTCATACCTCATTCCAGGACTAGGAGAAATTCTAGCTTCTATGCTTTCTTTCTCAACCACTTGGGTTGTAGGAAAAAACTAACAGTATGAGCTTGAGATGTTTTAAAAAACTGAGAGGATGTACCAGGAATTCCCAATAAAGAGATGCTGACATCACAAAAATTCACTTTATCTTATTGGGCCTCTGCTGACTAAGTAAATGAGGGCTTCAAAGGAAAAGTCCAACGGCTAAATTATACATCCCATTCCTGGCATTGCTGAGAAAATGCAGGGCTACCATTTTATCTCATTGGTAACATTCTTACACAAAAATAATCTTTTGTATAAGATCGTTAAGGAGAAATAAGTACGATGCTATTAGCACAGAGACCAAGGGATATTAAAAAGGACAGACACAGTACTGGGTATTCTGTGAATCATGTCCCCCCTCACTTATTAATCTCTGCAACTCTGTGACCTTTATATTCGGACATTAGACATTACTACCTAGCATAAAAGATGTTTTTAATGGGATCACCCAGATTCATGGTGTATTTTGCAATAACAAACTTTTGACAAATAAATAGTCAAAACTGTTAAGTTAGATCTACAGACATTACAGAGAAAAAAGCCTGACAATATAGCAATATAGTCAGGTATAAACAGATACTCTTTGTACATACTGTTGATAAACACATTACCACATTTTTCTTATTGTAATAAGTCAAAGAAAAATAAAAAGGATCATGACACAAGTAATCTTTGCAAACTTCCATCGATTTGGCTCCTGAGTTTGGATAGAAAGTTTGGATGATAAAGGGTACTGAGTTCTCCAAATCAAGAGCTCAAAGAGTTAGGAAAGCTTAAAAATGTTACCCGATTCTATCTTGATGTGAAAGATAACTGTATGTTTGAAACCACATTTCTGAAATCAAATCTCTAATCTCTCCTACCTGGAACAGCTGCTCAGCAAAGTCTTCAGGGCAGATTCAGAGAATCCAGAACACCCAGAAAGGTTTAGTCGCAGTAAATTTGTGTTCTGAGCAAGATTACTGGAAAAAGAGGACAAAGTTGTAACAATACTAACCAGACCCTCTTATTCAATCAACAGGAATGAAGCTAAGGGAGGCAGTTACAGGCACACAGGCCTTTGAGTCAGCAGTGAGTTTAAATTCACATCTTACCATCTAGATGACACCAAGTAGGATGCTTTGCCTTAGTTTACTCATCTGTGAAATGGCAAGATCAGTATCTTCTTGGTAGTGTTGTTAAAATTAAATGATATAATGTAATAAAGGCCTCAGCACAGTGCCCAGCACAGAGTAACTACACAACAAACACTTACCAATGTACTTTTAAAAACTGAAAAACAAAGAACCCACCAAAGACCTAAACATATTTCTATTTCACCCACAATTGTAATTAGTTTGTAAGTAAACTTCTACTTATAAAATCAGCAGTTTCCTTGAGTTAAACATCTTTCAAATTGCCCTCTCCTCTCTGTTCCCAAATGCCTCATGTTAGCCAAACAGTGATTTAAGAGCGAAAGTTCTGGAATCGTACTGTATGGCCAGGTTCAAATCTTGGTTTTGCTACCTAGCTACTGTGTGACCTTGGACAAGTTATTTAGCTTCTCTGTTGCTAAGTTTTCACATCTGTAAAAAGGGGAATAATGAGAACGTATTTCATGGGGTTGGTATGAGGATTTACTCAGAAGACCTTTAAAGAACCTAGTATCTGGCATATGGTATGTGCTCAACAAATATTAAGCAGATATTATCATTATTCTTTCCTTTTCCCCATCAAATTTCATCATTTCTTACCTGAATGGATACAACAGTATCTTAACTAATCTACCGAATAGTTTCTTTCACACATAATCGATTTTCTGAGATGCCCAGCGAGTTAATTTTCTAAACATGTTTGTTCCATTCTCAGAACCACGCTTCTCTCTTCACCATGCTTCCCTCTTTACAGCCCACAACAAAGTCCAGAGTTCTTCCAGAGTGGCAGGCACCCACGAGATGTGGTCCCTGCCGACCCTCACCTGTCACTTCCCTCACACACTCCATCAATTCCTGACCACTTCAGAATCCACAGTCGCAAAGGTGGCTTCACCTGGGCTGCTTCCTTCCCACATGACCTGGAGAACTCCTACCCACATACTTTCAATACTCAGCTTCAGAGTCACTTCCCCTTGAGACGAGACAGCTGCCTTCTCCAAATGTAATTAGGTCTCTGCGTGTTGCCACATATTCACCAACGCATCTAGCAAACACACTGCACTGTAATTATCTGTCTCTCCCTTGAATGAGGGAGCAACCATGCCTCAATTCCTCCTTGCGTGTCTAGAACCTAGCATGAGACCCAGCATTATATCGAGAGTTAGTACACAAACTTTGGTTGTCTAGGTGAGCAACCAAACCTCCTGGGAGGAGGAACCAAACCCCCTGGAGGGTTCTGCAGAGGCTGGAACACTGTATTGGGTATTTTCTGAGTCCACCTACATGTGGACAGGACACCCCACATCTACTCGAGAAACAAAATTAACAAACACAAAACGAGTGCCCTTGGAACATGCTCCTAGGTGCCACTCACTCAACAACGGGATCTGAAAGTCGGAGGCCTTCCAGGCTGAGGTTCTGCAACTTGGAGCAGTGAGATAGAAGGCCGTGCAGGGTAGATGCATCAATCACAGAGTTCGACAGGTCCAGGTGCTGTAGTCGGAAAGGGCTGAACACAGAGGGAATAAAAAGAGGCTCCACAAGATGGCTCAAACCAGTATGTCCAGATCTGACCCCTTCTCCTCCCGACCTGGGCAGTCCATCACAAACAAGACCCTAGACACACATTTCAAGTATTAGCTATAGCTGTAGTCATAGAATAAACTGTTACTGGCCATCCTCGTTTGTTTTAAAATTCAAAAGCATTTTTTTTTTTGGCCAAGTCCAGACGTTGTGCCAGTACAGTCCAACTTAGAAAATGAATTAATGAGCATCAGAGGAATGAGTTGGATGGGGGTGACAAGGAGGTCACGCCTACAATGACTCCTGGCAAGGGTGAGTGGGTGGATGACCAAACCAGGGAAGACCGTGGAAAGGCAAGTTGTAAAGGGAGGTTAATACCAAGGTTTTTGGGCTGGACGTGCTAACACTAAGGTACTTGTAGGAAATTCAGCTGTGGTAGTTTTTAGGTAATAGGAAATAGGGGTTTGTTTGAAAGAGAGGGTTGGGCTAGAGATGAGGATGTGAAAGTCTTGGCATAGATGTGGGTGTACAAGACATAGCTTGTCTGAAGACAAGAGTGGGGTGGAAGAGAAGGCAGCCAGGGACAGACCGTAGAGTAACTGAGCAAAGCGTGCACTTGAAGGAGATTGAGAAGGAAGAGCCGCCGGAGAAACACAAAACACCTGCGGGAGAGGAGTGTTGTTATATGACCACGGCGAGAAGGTGAAGGGGCCTTGAGTCGGGACACGTGTTGTATCCCAGCTCTGCCGTCTTTAGCTTATTTTTCTGTTCAGTATTTGTTCACTCCACTCTAGCATGAGATGACACTAAACCACACTGCAAAACTATCAGTAAGAAATACATTTTCAGAAAGTCTAAACCAAAACAGAGCATCTTTTTCAGGATGTAAATCGGTCTGTGATAGGATGAGAAACCCAGGGTGACAAAATCCGAAAAGACCCCTCACCTCCTTATCAGAAATAGGCAGTGGGGGTAGAGACATGTCAATCAAAACTACAATGAGGTATCATCTCACACCGGACAGAATGGTCATCATCAAAAAAGTCTACAAACAATAAATGCTGGAGAGGATGTGGAAAAAAGGGAATCCTCTCTTGCACTGTTGGTGGGAATGTAAGTTGATAAAGCCACTGTGCAGAACAGTAAGGAGATTCCTTAAGAACCAGGAATAAAACTACCATAAAGCCCAGCAATCCCACTGCCGAGAAAACCATAATTCAAAAAGAAACATGTGTCCCAATGTTCACTGCAGCACTATTTACAATAGCCTGAACAGCGAAACAGTCTAGATGTCCATCAGCAGATGAATGGATGAATAAGTTGGACACATATAATGGTCCTAAAAAGGAACAAATCAGTTCTAGTGAGGTGGATAAACCTAGAGGCTGTCATATAGAGTGAAGTAAGTCAGAAAGAGCAAACAAACATCATATATTAACACATATGTGCGGAATCTAGAAAAATGGCACTGCTCAATCTACTTTCAGGGCAGGAACAGCGATGCAGACACAGAGAACAGATTTGTGGATACAGCGGAGGACAGAGAGGGTGGGATGAGTTGAGATAGCAGCGTTGAAACATACATATATTACCACATGTGAAAGAGACAGCCAGTGAGAAGCTGCTGTATAATACAGGGAGCTCAACCCAGTGCCCTGTGCCAACCTAGAGGGGTGGGATGGAAGGGGGGGCACGGGAGAGAGGAGGCTCAAGAGGGAGGGGACATATGTATACTTATTGCTGATTCATGTTCTTATATGGCAGAAACCATCAAAATATTGTAAAGCAATTATTCTCCAAATAAAAATACATAAAAAAATAAAAAGAAATGGGCATTGGGGGAATAGCTTGGCTGCATGGCATCTGCCAGCCAGGGCTGCTTGGCTCCTGCCTCATAGGATACTCAGGGCACCCTTAGACCCTGGGAAGAGCCCAAGTGCAGGCCTAGGCTAAAACGGGAATGACATCACTGAAACCTGTGCTGTGTTTCAACATGGCAACATAGACAACTAATGTCCCATGCTGCACAGATGACCTGTCCTAGGGCAGATAGCTGGAGAGGGAGAAAAAAAGACATTTCGATCTGTTTTCCTCCCCAAGATTCTCCAGGGACTTTTCTTTCTTACCTGAAATGTTCAACTAACGGTTGGTCCATAAATGATCGTGGACAGCGGAAGGCAACCACCCCTCGGGACAAAAGCCGACCAACCACATCTGGGTAGAGGTTTCTGCCCGCGAGGTCTACAGTCTGCCAGAGAGACTCGTCAAACCTGGAAAAGAGGCGCTCTGTTTGGTGAGTCAGGGCACCAGTTTCTGGAGGCCCTCGACGCTGCTATTAACAACAGGACACGGCCACTCAATTGCCCTGAAGCAAATTCTAAAGGCATGTTTGTTTCTGACTATACAATTACCTATATTTTTAAGGCACTACTGAATATTTCTTGGTCCCATTATGGATAAGTTTTCATCTTCCTCTTTACATGGATTTCATAGCTAGTTCAATGCTACCATGAGCCCTGCAATGATCTGGAACAGGAGAATAAAATTTCAGCATTCAATTCAATTCAATAACTTAAGACTGCTCAAATCACTCAACTAATTACTGAATAAGTAGGTAGGTTCACAATGACCTCACTTGCCATTTTTGTGAAGCATGGGCACGCTACCACAATTACCCTAAAAAACATGTAAATATACCTAAAAGAAGGAAAGTTTGTATGACTTTATTATGAGATATGGTTAGCAAATATCTATTAGGAAAAGTCATAGTTCAGCTCCATTTTACAAAACCTTAAAAGCTTAAAATAAATGCACAGAAATACAGGAATACCCATGAACTAATGTGAAGAAAAGAGGTAAAAACATTTAGATTTGTGTTTCGAAAGCAAAAAAGCGGTAACAAATATAGTAAACAACATAAAGAAGTTTGAATACCCATAGATTAATTTAATTTAACACAAAAGAAAACACGAGATCAAGCCCATGACGGAACATTTTAAATGTTTACAAGAATTTTACTTTTTAATCCTACTTGAGATAAGCAGACCACTGGCTGGAGCTTTGAAATAATTCTGCATAAACAAATTGTCAACCTCTATTCTTAAGAAGACAGGACTGCCGTGCCTGGCATATAACAAGTGCTTAATGAATGTCACTTATAACTTTCATGACAGTTGAGATGAAGATGAACAGAGCTGCATAGAGAGCACAGCTGGTGGAAAAAGAAAATCAGAATGGGGTTTCTTGAGCAGGGATAAGTGAGTCAACCACCATGTATCTGCTCTGGCATTCCAGGTATGCCGACCTCTCTGTGGCTCTTCTAAGCAAATATAGTCAGCCCTCCCTAGCCACAAGGCTTCCCAGGTGGCACAGATGATAAAGAATCCGTCTGCCAACGTAGACGATGCAGGTTCGATTCCTGGGTGGGGAAGATCCCCTGGAGGAAGAAATGGCAACCTACTCCAGTATTCTTGCCTGGAGAATCCTATGGACAGAGGAGCCTGGTGGGCTACAGTCCATGGGGTTGCAAACAGTTAGACATGACTGAGCAAGCACTCCCTGTCCACGGGTTCCACATCCACAGATCCACGGGTCCAGAGTCAGACTGTCCTACCCCATTTGATACAAGGGACTTGAGAATCCACGGATTTTGGTATCCACAGAGGGTCCCGGAACCAATACCCAGTGGGTACCAAGGGATGACTGTAGCACAGCCTTGTAAGTACCTGGAGTGTCTTATTTCCAGCACACCTGTGAATGGAAGGGCAGGGGCTCCTGCGTTCTCACAGTGAGAGTCCTAGACGTGTGGAGGGAGAAGAGAGATAGATGGCCTTAAGCACAGACAAAGGCTGGCCAGAGGCTGATGAGCAAGAGAAAAGGTGAAGATGGAAAAGCCCGTTACCGCCTTCCCAGCTCACCAGGATGTCCCATGCGCAGCTCACTGTTTACACCTGAGAAGTGTGGCCCCAAACCCAACAGAACCTGAACAATTAGCTGGGCACCACTTGAGCATCTTTATATTTCATGCTCACAATGACCATCATGTGACCCACCGGAAGTGACTTACCCCATTTGGAAAACTTCTTTTCCCTGTATTCAGCAGAGCTCATGTTTATTGGATGCTGGGCCAGGCAGTGTACCAGGAGTGACAGGGATACACGAAGGCACAGCTGGTTCTCATACACCCAGTGGGCTGGGTATGAGTGGTGGGAAGAGAACTCGGGGCTCTGTGTGGGACCCAAGTGGGAAAGCAGCTTTATGGGACCTGAGTGAGGTTCTGAGTCCCAGTTCCCCCATATATAAAATGGGATGATGGTGTCTTCCCAGGTGGTGCTAGTGGTAAAGAATCCGCCTGCCAATGCAGGAGACACGCGTTCGATCCCTGGGCTGGGAAGACCCTCTGGAGGAGGAAGTAGCAACCCGCTCCTTTATTCCTGCCTGGAAAATTCCATGGACAGAGGAGCCTAGTGGGCTACAGTCCATGGGGTCGCAAAGAGTCAGACACAACTGGGCACACACACACCTCCAGTAGATTCCTCCCTTATCTGTGAAATAAGACGCTAATTATTATAAAGAATATAATAATGAATAAGAAAATACCCAGTGTGCTTTGTGCTACTATATTCTTCTTGGTTTTCAGTGTCAGCAGACCCAACCAAATAAAAACCCTTCTTTTTTCCTCCTCCACATACACTAAATGGGGTGAAAAATACTTACGCTAGATGATACCATCTCTTACAAACACTGGAGACTTTCAGGAGTTCAGGGAGGCACAGACAGGAAAAGATTCCTAAGAGCAGCTCGTCTGGAAGGGAGTCCCAAGAAACACCTTGGAGGGGGACAAAAAAAAAAAAGAATTGTTTTCCTTTTACCATTCTTTTCCTTTATCAAGTGTACTGAGCTTTTTCCTGCACTTAAAGATATACAACATGTAACTTAAAAAGGGGAATTTAATGCTAAATGAATTCTTCATCCTCATAATTCTTTTTCTGTTCACCCATGGTCTATGTTTCCTGAAGTGGATACCGGATACTTTCTCAGCAAAGGAGAAAAGAGAGTATCAATGATATTCTTCTCTTTAGTACCCACCAGCCAGTCTCAGGCTCAGAACCATACTGATTGGGGTTCAGAGCCAGTCTCAGGCCTCTCACATCTTAGACGACAATGTCTAAGATACATGATGCTTCTGGGTTGCTAGGAACACCTCACTCCTCTCTGAAGTGGATTCAGTGGTGGATTTATCCAGTAGTGACCTTATTTAAAAGGCAAACCAATCTTTCTCCCTCTTCTTCCAAGCTTACAGAGGGTGGACTCAGAAGTCCATTTACCTAAAAGTGCAATATCAAAAGGCTGCTCTCATCTCTTAATTCAACACACATGTCCTGAGTGCTTTGTTTGATGCCAAGGATGGGTTAAGGCGTTAGGAGAAAGCAGGTAACACATGAGACAACACTTTTTCATGGAGCTTATGTTCCACTGGGGAAGCAATTACATGATATTAGAAGACATGTTAAAAACTGTTCAATATTTTTTAAAAATTAAGTGATATGTTAAAATTGCTTTTACTTTGATGTATTAAAAATGAAGAAAATGAGGAAGGTGTTAGAAAGTTTAAACACACAGCATACACACACACCTCAACCATCAATAGCAACTAACCTTGTTCTATTTTTCATATGTTTGGAGTTAATAATAAATTAAGATAAGGGTTATATTCGGCTCTTTGATGAAAACAACTATTTTCATTCTATTTTGACTCAACTCTATTTGTTAGCCTACTGAAACTCGTCATTCATAGTTAAGGAGACTAAGTCTGTATTAGTAAAGATTTGGTCAAAATATCTCCTTCCACATTTTAAAATAAATGCCTAATACAAAATTCTGTAATAGTGAGTAATTGTGATGTGAATTTCACCACAATGGTGGTTCCTCTAGTAACTGTCAAGTTTTATAGCTGGAGTTCCCCCCAAACTTTTTAATACATTTGCTGTGTTTTCTTATACTAAAAGAAGTATTGCATTCTTATTGAAAAAATTCTTGAAGAAAAGTTGAGTTACTTAAAAGTATAAAATAGTTCCATTTTTCAAAGATATTTTTAAGTTATCTGGTGCACTTGCATCCATTTTGTAAACATACTGTTTCCCAAACTGGTATTTAAAGAACATTCTTCTGGGAGATGTTAATATCTGTTCCACTACAAACAGTGTTTTGTGGTGTAAAATGGTATAAAACAGTGGGGAAGGCCTTACTGAGCTGGTGATCATTGGGCAAAGGCTAAACACAGGGAAGGGGCCGGCCCTGTGAGTCCCCGGGGTGTGTTCCACGTGCGGGAGTAGCAGGTCTGTTTTGAGGAACAGCAAGGAGGTCAGCCGGAGAAGGCAATGGCAACCCACTCCAGTACTCTTGCCTGGAAAATCCCATGGACTGAGGAGCCTGGTGGGCTGCAGTTCATGGGGTCGCTAAGAGTCGGACACAACTGAGCGACTTCAATTTCAATTTTCACTTTCATGCATTGGAGAAGGAAATGGCAACCCACTCCAGTGTTCTTGCCTGGAGAATCCCAGAACGGGGGAGTTTGGTGGGCTGCTGTCTATGGGGTCACACAGAGTCGGACACAAGTGAAGCGACTTAGCAGCAGCAGCAAGGAGGGCAGCATAGAACGCAGTGAGCAAGTTGCGGGGAGCGGAAAAGAGGTCAGAGGGGTGCGAGGGGGCTGGTCACCCCGCTCTGACTCTGAAGGTGATGAGGGGCCGCCGGAGAGTTCTGAGCACAGGAATGACAGGATCTCACGGAGGTTTTGAAAGGATCGCTCTGACTGTGTTCAGAATAAACCGGAGGGAGAAAAAGGTGGATACAGGACAAACAGCTTAGTTTTTAGAAAAGCAAACTCTAATTGCTATTCAACAAGTATTAAACGCTTACATATGAATAGAATAACCCACACGATCAGGATAATATGACCATAGCCTAGAAGGAAACAAGCACACACCAAAGAAACAGTAAGTGTTTTAGATTAGAATTCAGAGTCATTAGCTGAGTTCAATAACTTGCCTTCTCGGTCTCTCTCTAACTCCAATCCACCTGCTATACCAATGCTACCGCTATCCTCTCTTCCCTGTGATGGCTAATTTTAGTGTCAACTTGACTGGGCTAAGGAGTACCCAGATATTTGGTTAAATACTATACCAGGTGTCTTTGGGAGGGTATCTGGAATGAGATGAACATTTGATCGATCAAATGAGAAAAGCAGGTTGCTGTCACCAGTGTGCGCCTGCACCATCCAATCCAAAGTTGGGTTGGAATAAAAGGTGGATGAAGGAAGACCTGGCTGTTTCTCCCACCTTTGAGCTGGAACCTGGGTTCCTCCTGCCTTCAGGCCTCAACTGAAACTAACATGATCTACTCTCCGGATCTTTGGGACCAAAGATCATGGGACTCTTCAGCTTTCAGGACTACGTAAGCCAATGCCTTATTAATAAGCCTCCCTGTATCTCTTATTTGTTCAGTGGCTCTGACAGTATTCTTGGACTTCCCTTGTGGCTCAGCTGGTAAAGAATCCACCCGCAATGCAGAAGACCTGGGCTCGATCCCTGGGTTGGGAAGATCCCCTGGAGGAGGGCGTGGCAACCCACTCCAGTATTCTTGGCTGGAGAATCTCCACGAACAGAAGAAACTGGTGGGCTACAGTCCATGGGGTCGCAAAGAGTCGGACACAACTGAGCAACTAAACACAGAACATACACCCCATTTAAAAGGTGTCAGCATTTACTGAACGTGGATGTTGCAACAGGCTCAGGGAGAAGATGATGGAGAGCTGGAGACAGCCTGGAGGTGAGTGATAAACGTAACAGTCTTGGACTCCGTGGACTCTTCCCCCCTATTGCTGGGCAATCTTTTGAAAACACCCCTCAATCAGATCCCTTCAATGGTGTCCCTTGGGGTGTGTTCCACGTGCGGGAGCAGCAGGTCTGTTCTGAGGAACAGCAAGGAGGCCAGCGTAGAATGCAGTGAGCAAGTTGAATATTCAGTCTAAAGTCTATACTGCTGAGCATGAAATTCAAAGCTTTCTTATCAGGGCCTCCCTCGGTTTTCTGGATTCATTATCTAGAAATATGTTCCAGCCATTTGGAGCTACTTGGAATTTTCAGAATGAGTCATTCTGTGTCATATCTCAATGCCTCTGTACATGCTGTGCCCGCCCCCGACTGCTATGAATTTAACATCAAGTGGCCATTAATGCCCCAACTCCTATGGACGGCCTCCCAGGACATCACCAAAAACAGGCCGGTTTTTTAACCACAATTTTGCTATTTCCTTACTCACCTGTGTAGGCCCCCACAAAGCCATGAGATCTTGAGAGGGAGAACCTGATTCTTCTTTTAACAATCTTTATATTCTAAGGAACTAGCGCACTGTCCGATACATGCAACCATTCATATATTTACTTAACATGTGCTATATGCTGAGGACTATTCTACAGACGTAGATGAACAAGGTATGGCCTGCTCAGAGTTTGAGACACAGACAAATAGGAAATTTCAATCCAGGGTCACAACAGGCTGCTGAAGGGCTCAGAGTGCTGTGCTACACCGGGGACAGAGCTGGCACAGTGCTTAGGGAAGGAGACTCCCTGAGAAAAAAAGGACATGTAGCTGCTCCATGAACACCTGCCCCTCCCTCTCTGCTGCTGCTGCTAAGTCGCTTCAGTTGTGTCTGACTCTGCGACCCCAGAGACGGCAACCCACTAGGCTCCCTGGTCCCTGGGATTCTCCAGGCAAGAACACTGGAGTGGGTTGCCATTTCCTTCTCCAATGCATGAAAGTGAAAAGTCAAAGTGAAGTCGCTCAGTCGTGTCCTACTCCTAGCGACCCCATGGACTGCAGCCTTCCAGGCTCCTCGGTCCATGGGATTTTCCAGACAAGAGTACTGGAGTGGGGTGCCATTGCCTTCTCTACCCCTCCCTCTCTAGAGAATCAAATAAAGGACTGAGGCTCTGAAGCCTAGGGTTAGAGGGATGAAGGCAGACCATCCGCACTGACCCTAGACACGTTCTGGGGAGCAGCTCCCCAGTGTGGCAACTCCATCACACCACAAAGCTCCTGGGCCAAGGTCAGTGGGGGCAGAGGGTCTCCGGCATGACTCCTGCTTCACAAATTGGAACAAAGTTTTCCTTCCATTAATTCTTAACTCCCTGACCTCTGCTGTCTCTTGCGTATACAGATCAGATGGTAGCATTTCATTCGGGGGAAAGAAAAAATTACACTTAGCTACTTTGAATCTAGTCTGTTGAGATTTTTACTATGATCTGCAATGACTACCCTGACACCAGGTGCCTGCCCTCCATCCCTGTCAAGTGTGAGAACTACTGGATTGAGGAAGGAGCACAGCTCCAACTGGAATTTGACTGCATTGTCTCCATGTCAGCAAACCTTAAGCGAGCTATTCAATCCTTCTGGGGCTGAGTTTCATCCGCAGGAAAGGGAATAAAAAGGTTTATCTTGCAAAGTTGTTCACTATGAAGATTAAATAGCTCATGTCGAGAGGTTACAAAGCAGAGTTAAACTGCCTCTTTTTGGCTTCTATTCCTCTCCTTTCTCCAAAAACTCTATATGCTTTACTTTCATGACCTTTTCCTTTCAGTGATGCTTAGAATCTTCACCTATGTGAAAACATCCATCTCTGAGTAGGACAAGGGCTGCCTGCTAAGATTTACTGAGACCCCCAAACCGCCTTCTATCTAGGTTTAAATAATTAAATTAAATTAAAAGATGCTTGCTCCTTAGAAGAAGAGCAATGACAAACCTAGACAGCATATTAAAAAGCAGAAACAAAGGTCTGTATAGTCAAAGCTATGGTTTCCAGGAGTCATGTATGGATGTGAGAGTTGGACTAAAAAGAAGGCTGAGTGCCAAAGAATTGATGCTTTTGAACTGTGGTACTGGAGAAGACTCTTGAGAGTCCCCTGGACAGCAAGGAGATCAAACCAGTCAATCCTAAAGGAAATCAATCCTGAATATTCATTGGAAGGACTCATGCTGAAGCTCTAATACTTTGGTCACTTGATGTGAGGAGCTGACTCACTGGAAAAGACCCTGATGCTGGGGAAGATTGAGGGCAGGAGAAGGGAGCAACAGAGGATGAGATGGTTGGATGGCATCATTGACTCAATGGACATGAACTTGAACAAATTCCAGGAGATAGTGCAAGACAGGGAAGCCTGCTGGAGTGCTGCAGTCCATGGGATCACAAAGAGTTGGACACGACTGAGTGACTGATCAACTTATCAACAATCTAGGTTTGGGATCTAGGAACTACTGTAAAGAATAAAGAGAGACATGGAAGGGCAGGAAGCCAACGTGGGCATGTGAGTAAGCAGATTATCACTATGGGCTTTAAATCTGCAGGGGACTCCCAGGAAACATACACCACTGCCCCAGATGCTGGGGTGTTTAATCCATCATCTGCTGTCAGTCAATGGTTAGGGGCTTCTGAAAGGGGGTGGGAATGTTGACTCCCCAGCATGCCTGCCCGGGGAAAGCCCTTAAACACAGAGTGTCATCAATGTGGAGGAGAAAGCCCTTGGCATAAAAGGGAATGGTGAGCTTCAAGGAGCTATGGATGGGGCACCCAAGTGTCAGGTAAAATAGTGGGGAAAGGAGATAGGGAGGCTTGTTGCAAAGTAAAGGGCAGGAGAAATCAATAAACTAATGAATGTGGTGCTTCCCATTTTTATGGGAAGACGTAAGAAATCAGCAACTTAAGAGTAAGAGATCAGTAATTCAAATGCTTCCCAGGTGGCACACTAGTGTTAAACAACCCACCTGCCAATGCAGGAGACGTAAGAGACAGGGGTTTGACCCATTGGTTGAGAAGATATCCTGGAGGAGGACGGTGTAACCCACTTCAGTATTCTTGCCTGGAGAATCCCATGGACAGAGGAGCCTGTCCATAGGGTCGCAAAGAGTTGGACATGACTGAAGTCACTTAGCACACAATTCAAATGCTAGAAGGAAAATTTGGCACTGTGATTGAAGCCACACAAGGGAGCTAAGTCAGTCTAGAACTAGGAAGGCTTTGCATTGCAATGTCCATCTTCACCTGCACAACTCCTACTCATCCTTCAGACCTCAGCTGAACTATCTCTCCCTTGGAGGGGCATTCCCAGGTGACCAGCACAGCCCCCACACCTAGACAGGCACATGGAGACCCAGCACAATGCCTGGCACACCACAGACATTCTCAAAACCATTGCTCAATGCAGTATACCTTTTACTGCCCCTTCACACAAACCATGAATGTGCTAATTCTGTATCCATGTGACTGATTAACCTTCCTTAATCAATTAACCGCCATGCCTGGTGCCTAAGACAAACCTGGCGACGAACATTAGAAAGTGTTCAATATTTCACAAAGGAACGACTGACACCTAAGAGAAGAAAGCTGGCTCTATTTCACAGACAGGTAAGAGTGTGGGCCTCTCAGGACCAGTTTCCTCATTTATCAAATGACAAGGCTGGTCTAGGGCTCCACTTCAACAAACATTCCTGGGTGTCTGACTAATGCCAGAGAGCATAAGCACAGTCCCTGTCTGTTGGCCTCACTGGGAGGCAAACTAATAAACAGAAACACAACCCCACATTTACAACTGCCATTTACTGAAAGCCCTAAAGAGTCTCATATGTTTATTAATGCATGTGATTCTAATGCTTGCCTTGTGTCCTAGGATGTAGTGTCCCATTTCACAGATGAGGACCCTTGTCTTGGTAGGTTTATTTATTAACCTCACTGAGGTGCTAGCAAATATCAGGTGGCAGAGCCACAAAGTTAACATGGGACTCTTCAGTCCATTTCCAAACCCCACAACCTGAGGTGAAGGCACAGAGCCACAGAGCAGAGTGTCTGAAGCCTGCCAGGTGGCTCAGGGTCTGCCAAGGAATGGCACGGCCCTGGAGGTGTTCGGGGGAATGAGGCTGAAGACTGAAACCCAGAAACAAAGGCAGCGTCCTCTGTAAGTCAAGGGAGGGGCTTCAAGAGATGATGTAACTCCAACTAAAGGGATAAGGTCACACAACTAGCACAGGGAATTCAAGCACAGATCTGACTCCAAATCCTGTCCTATGTCTACCCTAGGATTCTCTCTCCTGTTCTGACTTAATTTTCTAAAATGAAGAAAAATTTTAAAAAAATCACGCTTTTTAAAAAAGTGAGAACTAAACCTCACTTGCTCTGGGAAAAGGAATCCTTCAGGGCTTGGGAGGGAGGGCAGAGGGGAGAGGGAGTGAAACAGAGATGCTGAGAGCTCTCAATGGGTCAGTGAGCATATGGATGGGGCAATGGCTGGGAAAAACACACAGCCTCTCTGAGCAGTCAAGTACCCACGTCTCCACAGAGCTGATCACAGGACAACACTGAGTCTAGGGACCCTGGTGGGAGTGAAGGCGGGGGAGGGGTGTCACAGCCTGAAACTGGATGCTGTTTCAACAGATGAGACAGAAGTCTGTCTTCGTACAGCTGCCCCAGTGGCTAGTATCCAGGCTTGGGATATGCTCTATCTAATTTTACTTGCCATAGTTAATTCTCAAAACACCGACCATCTGTTTCCTGGATTCCTGACTGCATTGCTGCCTGGTCTGTCTGCTTAGAGAGGATGACAAAGTCCAGAGCAAGTCTTTCCTCTACTCACCTCTTCTAAAACCCCCAAGGCTGCACACCAGACCTGCACAGTAAGCAAAATAATTAAGCCCATGGACTCTAATCTTCAACAACATGAAAGCAATCAAACACACTTTGGAGCCATGAAAGGCGAAAACTGGCCAGATTCACAAACTTGCTAGTCACCAGCATTTCCATTCATTCCTCTGGTGCAAAGTCAGCTGTCCACTTCTGTAACCTCATCACCTCCCAGGCCTCTTAAAGTCCTTCAGAAATAATAACTCTTGCTTAAGAGTTTTCAATGCATGAGGTCTTTACTCGATAGGTAACGTCTTCTTACTTGACATGTTTATTTCTTGAAACATCACCTACACTCAGATTCAAACTCCAGAGTACTCAATCTTTGACTCTTAAAATTGCCCTTTTCTTTAAGCACAGATAATTGTATCTGAAGGATAAGCAGGCACTGCTGTTCAAATCTACTCCTTTTTTAAGAGTGGAGGTTCACCTCCTGTTTGCTTCTGCTTGCTTGTTTTAAGTGTTAACGACCCATGCTTCCTTTCTGGGAGACTACAGATTCTGCCATCTGGGATGAGATTTCCTTCCTCTTCTATAAATCATTAAGAGACAACACTAGACCATGTTAGCTCTTGGTATTTTGGCTTTTTTATTTTTTGCCTGGTTGGACAAAACTGAAAAAAGCAAAACAGGAAAAAGCTAAAATAGAGGTCCTCAATGACCCCTTCAACCCCACACTTCAATGAGAGACTTGCTCAACCCTGGGATGTGAGAAGACTAAGAAACCATGGAAATTGGGATTCGGGGAATTAGGTACAGGATGCAGGGTCAAGAAGAGCAGGATCTTTGGTCTGTTGTGTTCACTGCTGGATCCCCCATCTCTAGAATGATGCTCCATCAACACTGCTGAATCAATGCAAGGAAGCTACAGGGTAAACACAGGTGCCTGGGAAGGGCCTGTAAAGGCTCTTACAGAGCTGAGTTTTGGAGCTGCAGGATAAGATTCAGTGGTGAGTCATGAAATCAATTTAGTCTGATTAGCATTGTTTTGAAAGAATGGAAAAGAATAGGAAATACCTTGGTAAGGAAAAAACTAATTTTGTGCAATTTCAGTTTAAGATACACACCCAAGATTGCAATGGAAAATGTATTTGTTATTGGTTATTAAAAAAAAAAGAGGAAAAGCATTTGCCTAGAGATACTGAAAAAGCAGATTCCCAGGCTCCAGGCAGGACTTCTGGGATGAGAATCCCTGGAATTTTGTACTTTGAACACGTTCCCTTGAGGATATCAGCAGACTCTAAACTTTGGAGTCTCTCGTCTGAAAACCACTAAGGGGCCTGGAATTTCAAGCAGTTTAACAGCCATGGGAAAGCTGATCAACAAATTAGTTTGACAGGATTTCCACAGCTATCTTCTGTTTGGGAGGTCGGAGTGGGGGTTGTGGGTGAGCAGGAGAAGACAGGGGACCGGGGCAGGCATTTAATAACCATGAATAAAATGCAGTTGTTGTCTTTCTGTTCATTACTGACCTCATCACCAGGCCATTTCCTCCCAACTCCTTCCACAGACTCACCCCAAGGGCTACTCAGACCTGTCCTGGTACTGGTTGGCCACAAAGTTTCCATCTTCCAAACTGAACAGATGAAGAGGATTTAGTCACCAGATGTGAGCCTGGCTTGGGGCCGGCAGAAAAAAGAGACTGTCGAGTGAAGAACCAAGAAAAACTCACACAGCCCAGGGCCACTGTCATCAGATTGCTATGGAAAGCAGGTGTGGTCCGTTCCAGCCTAATCCTGCAGAGCTCTCAGCCACCTGTCCTGACAACTGCAGACAAAACTCACTACAATGACGATCCAGCGCCACCAGGGGCCCAGGCTCCTGATGGCCCACTGGGAATGCTCTACACCAGCTGTTCCTCACCCTGCAAGCCCCCAGCCCCCCATACCAATTTACCAATCACTATGGTGGGTAATTCCACGCACGCGCACAGCATACCAGTGGTTTCCCTCCCTGCCTCTCTCTGAGGTCACAACAAACAGAAAAGTCATGATTTTTTTTTTTTCTCTCACTTCCCATAAATACATTTGAAGTCATTTTTAACAATCTTGATGCAGTGACTGAATCCTTTCCAGGTCCTTCTCTCTCTTCCAGAGCCTCTGCTTTGCTGAAGGGCAGAAGGAAGCGTGCCCACGTGCGGTGAGGATCACCATGCGAAGCTTCGGGTCATTTTTGTACAAGCGGCTCCCTCCCTCTGGCCTCCTACAGCACTTGCTGCCTGAGCCACTCAGCAGCTGCTAGTGTATGAGCTGCCATCTTTTGCTGGGAGCTTCTCTTACCGTGTATCCTCTTCTCTCAACTTGAACTGCAATTTCCTAGAGACAGCAGCCATGCCTGAATCTTCCATCTTGTTTCCTTCGTGCCTTGCTTTAAAAACGTCATCTGTATTTCTGTCTGTGTGTGTGAATGTGGAAGGACATATAGGACACACAGCAATCACACTCCACGTCAGATGCTATCAGCACTGGACAAAGTTGTCAAAAGCCGCTCATCTTAGCAGGAAGCGTCTTTCACCACATTTGGTTGGTCAAGCACCAAATTGCTCCTGCTGCATTCCTGACACTAAAAATAGCAGGGACATTCAATTTTGAAGAAAAAAGATCTACACGAACAGGGCCAGACTAACAGGATTAAGGACAAAAGATAAGGTGAAGTAGCCTCTCCGCTAGCTATCTTTTGTCCACCAAATTAACTGGGTTTACTTACTGTTATACGCAGGGAGCATGCTAGCAGCTTTACATGTATTCTTTCATTTAATCTTACAGTACCCCATGACACTGGCATTACTATCCCATTGCACAAAGAAACTAAGGAACAGAGAGCTCAAATAGCTTCCCAAGGTTGGTAAACAGCAGGATTTGGATTCAAAGCCATATCTGTCTGACTTCACCACAATCCTTACTGCCTTTCTGATTAATCCAATACCTAATATAGATCCCCAGACCATAATTTGGAAGTTCTCTTTTCTGAAGAAAGGGTCAAAAGCCAAAAAATCTTTTTTTTTTAAATTTTGTTCAAGCAAGCAAGCGATCAACCAACCATTCTCAAAGAAAGCCAGATGGGGGAATTCAGGAATATACTTAATTTACCCTGGCTCTGCAAGACTTCATCTTTATTTCTCGGCTGTCTCTTCTTCTCCATCATGACCCACGCAATTTCAATTTAGAGTATGATCACTTCTACAACTTCAAAACCTTTCTCTGTCCACTCGCACGTCAAAATCTATCCAGAAGCTGCTTAACACCATTCCCACACTTCTCAACAAGTCTATAAGCTTTTATCCTCAAGCCCTCAAAGTTTAGTCTCAAGACACCAGTGTATCCTTTTCAAAGGTTACACAGCAACTCTGCTCAACTGCACCTCTAGCCCAATTCTCACTATTCTCCCCTTTGTTCCACTCTTGGAAGATGGCTTCCTTGCTGTTCCTTGAACAAACACAACATTCCCCTGCTCCAGGGCCTTTGCACTAGCCGCTCCTTCTGCTTGGGGCTCTTTTCTCCAAGATATTTGCATGGCACATTCCTTCATCTCCTTTATGCCTTTGCTTACAGCTCACTGTCCAAGTGAGGCTTCCTCAATACCCTGCAAACCAGCTTCCCATCCCAGGACCTCTTGTCCCTCTTGGCTTGTTCTGTTTTTGTTTTTAACCACAGCACTTATTCTAACATACTACACACCAGATTTGTGCATACTGCATCCTCTTTCTAGAAGAGAAGCTCCATGAGGGTACAAATGCTTTTGTTGTGCTCACTGCTATATCCCCAGTACTTAGATCAATGCCTAGCACACACAATGTGCTCAGCAAATATTTGCTGAATTAATGTTTTACATGGCTTGCCAGTAAGAAAAACTGATAACCTCAGGTCAACGCGCAATGTTTACCCTATGGTTCTGAGTATTCCTGGAGCTCTGATCCACCCGTGGGAGGCAGTTTTACATCAGCTTGAGAAGCCTGGAAACAGCTATTTAGAGGGGAATGACCTGGTGGAGTTCTACATTTCAATCAGTCCACTCTAGCTCTGGGGGATGGATCTCGGGAGGATAAGGCTCTGAATTATGAGTCCATTCCTAAATATGAGAAATATTTAGGAGAAAAGAGAGAAAGATTCAATGATTGTTTGGATATTGGGGGGATGGTGGGAATCTGACTGACCTTTAGGTTATGGGGTTGGGGAAACTGAACAGATAACACAGTGAGTGATGGAGACAGCATAAAGAAGAATTCCTCTTGGGAATGGATCTGGAAGGATGAGTCTCTTCCCCTTAGTTCAACATTCACTTCAGCAGTCCTTTGACAAATAACTAAAGTGATTACGGTAAAAGGCTCAACCGCAGCTACAGAGCAGCCAAATATAAACAAAAAGATCTATGGATCATTGCTTTGTTTCTATTTGTCAGAGGTATTGAGCTGGCCTTTAACCAGGCAGAGTCCCTCCTAAAGAAAAAGGAAGAATGTCTTTTCACACGTTACAAGTCAGTTCTGTCTCTGAAGACACACATACCACCATTTCTGTAAGCACAACCAGTTGTCTGGTTTCTTTGGAAAATAACTTAAGAATTGGGCAATTTTAAAAGGACCCTATCTGGTTTCCCTGGTGGCTCAGAGGTAAAGAATCTGCCTGCCAACGCAGCAGTCACCGGTTCTATATCCCTGATCTGGGAAGAGATCCCGTACGCAGCAGAGCAACTGAGCCCCAAGCGCCACAGTAATTGAGGCTGTGTTCTATAGCCTGGAACCCGCAACTGCTGAGTCCACGTGCTCCAACTACCGAAGGCCCTGCGTCCTAGAGCCCACGCTCCCCCAGTGAGAAGTCACTGCAACTAGAGAAAAGCCCGGGCAACAAGGAAGACCCAGCACGGACAAAAATAAATAAATAAATTTAAATAACAATTTCTTTAAAAGGGCCCCACCCCATGCTGAATACCCCAAAACAAAGGTTTACCGACGAAATAGTTTGATCCACCATTCACTGGGCTTGTATTTTACCCTCATACCTTACCTGGAAAGTTCTCTCGGTTTAGCTTAGGTCTGCGGACAATCACAAAGTCCTTGTCATTCCCTTTGCTTTTCAGCCGTTTTCGTGGGGGGCTCTGTGGGTGGCCCAGGTTTGAAAGCAGTTCCTGGGGGATGTTCTCACTGTCCACCTCCTCCTTCTCCAGGGCGGAGACCCCCATGCCTGAAAGCAGTTCAGAAGTCTTGCTAGAATCCCATCCCCATGTGAAACTGGTGGTAACGTTGCTACTCTGGTCGGGTATCTCCTGGAGGTGTTTCCTGCAGAAACGCACAATAGCCCCACGTTCCTTTCAAAAACACGCCCGTAAATAATTCCCAGACAGGCCTAAAGGAAGCTGCAAGCTATGCACCGCAGAAAGCTTTCACAGCAGTTAACTGAACTGCATTTTTACGTGCCGGCGGCGAGTTCCCAAGAATAAAAGAGAAAATAACCGAATACATCGAAAAGGCTTTTCGATTTCCAATCATGCAGAAGGCCTCAAGAATTTCTTAAAAGTGGAGGGAACATACAAGGAAAGAGGCAGGGCAATCACACACTGATTGAAAACAGCAGCAGGAAAGCTCAATAAGGGAAGACAAATAACATCCACGCTGACCACCGCACTAAAGCATCCACCCATCCACATTTTCCCAAAGAGGCGAAGCAACCATTCACATTACAGCATTACTAACAATATTAACAAGTAGCAAAACACGCGGCCTAAAAGAATTAAGACGGTCCATTCATGTTCTGTCTCCTGCAATCGGTTTACCTGTGCATGGCGTCCACAGGTTCGGGAGTTTTAAATGCGTGCATTAATTGCAGAGGTGCCCGCCTCCCGGATTCCCGCTTTGGCGCGCGGCGGCGCACTGCGTGCGGCCCCGGCTCGCTGCAGCGAAACCCGCGAACTCTATCAACGTTCCATCCCAGCAGCGCGCGCAGAATTCTCCAGCCAGCCGGCTCTCCTCCGCTGCCGTCGTCTGCGGCCCCGCTGCCTGCTGGGAATTGTAGTTTCTGCACAGCCTGGTAGTCCGGCTGCCTCGCCACTACTTCCTTTCCTTGCAGCTTTGCCGCCTTCGAGATACCCACAACCCCGCGCGGCTGCGGGACCGGACGACCCACAGGGTAGGCGGGGAAGCGGAAGTGGGTGGTGCTCCGGCTGACTGGGGAAATGTCAGCTGCTTGACTGGAGTCGGGGTTTCCTTTCTCTGGAGCCCCCGACCTTTTGGTGACTGCCACCGCTGTCGCCAAGGAGTGTGGGTCCCAAACCCTGTAAGGCTGTGGCGGCCGCGGGGTTTCCAGGCCCTTCTGGACGCTGTCCGGCGAGATCGGACGGTGAGCCCGAGGAGGAGAGCGTGAGGCACTTTGAGGTGTGGGGCCGAGCGCGGACAGAGAGAGAGAGGGGCCCCGGAGACCCCGAGAGGCCGCCGTCGCGGGGCCTACGTCCAAGGCAGCTGAGTGGAGGCCGTGGCACGCCCTGCCGGCCAGGTGAGAGGCTGCGGCCGTGGGCGTCACACCTGCTCCCCTCTCTGCCTGGAGCTGTGTACTCCACCTGGGTGAGGGCGGCCCAAAGGACTAGGTCTGTGGACAGGATCCTTTCCTTACGTGTAAAATAGGCACCACGGCAACGACGCTCGTTTCACGGTCGCCGTCAAATCAGAGGCTCGTGAGAGCGTTTTGTAAACGAAAGCGCGGTTCAAACGTGCGGCAGAGGTTTAATTTTAGGGGAGCAGGAGATTCCGGTGAGTGCCAGGGGAAAGCTCAGCATCCCCCGGCAGCCTTGAGAAGTCCCATAAATGCTAGCATGAGAACAAATAAGGTGACTATTGTTTGCAAAAGGCTTTCCGTGCCACGCTAGCGGCCACCAGGAAAGCCATTCGATTACTGTCTCAAAAAAAAAAAAAAAAAAAAAAATTCTGTTTGCCTCACGTCCTAAAAGCCAGCTGCTTGCTTTTAGACTATATCCACGGAGAAGAGTTTGGAGATGGTTAGAGAGAGTGCCATTTTCTGGGTAGGATGACCGTGCGAAATCCATTGTGCAAATGTTCTATAACTGTGACCCTGGGAAAACAGTGAAAGAGAGAAGGAGAATGACTTCCAACCCTAATAAAAATGGAGAGGATTTATAAAGTTCAGAAATAAGCACCCAGAGTCATCACAAAAGTACTAGAATATCACTTAAGCATGCTGTGTGGCATACCTTCTTATTTATTTAAAAAAAAATTCAATTTACACTGGATTTAAACCTCCTTCGCTTGTATATCAGCTTGTTTCAGGCTTGAAATGGAACCACCTCTTGACAGAGGAGGGCGTTCGTGATCCTTTAGTAGTTTATTCTTGAAACTAGGTAAAACTGATGTAAAGAATGGATCTGTTCACTGATTGATTCTAGTTGAAACTAGATAAAGAATGCTGAGCTGAATGTTCACAATTCATTAAGCTCATGTTATATGGAAAATATTTTAAAATGCAGTGTTGTGACGTTTTTTACATAAAGTTATCTTTATGATATTTTGGCTAAGGAAAAAGCAGTAGCCTGCTTGAAGTCTACATCCTTTCTCTTAAAATTGCAATTCAGAGGAAATATTTAGTCTTCTTCAGGAAAGTGAACAAGACAGAGGGAGCTTATAAACTAATGGAGGAAAAGGAATAAACAAAAAAAAATTGTAATGCCATGATCAGAGTAAAGTTTTGAAATATAATTGGAAGAGGGCACTTCAGATAGAGGTCTTATAAAGTGTTAGTCGCTCAGTCCTGTCTGACTCTGCGACCCCATGGACAGTAGCCCTCCAGACTCCTCTGTCCATGGGGATTCTCCAGGCAAGAGTACTGGAATGGGTAGCCATTTCCTTCTTCAGGGGATCATCCCGATGCAGGGATCGAACCAGGTCTCCTGCATTGCAGGCGGATTCTTACTGTCTGAGCCATCAGGGAAGCCCAATAATTGGAAGAGGGCACATAGAGCTCTTATAATGAAGGTCTAATAGGATGATTCTAAATTTAAAAATGAGAAATATCCTTGTGCTAGGATTTAGCCTGAGAGCTAGGAAACATTTCCAGTTTTCAGAATATTTGAAATATCTGAATTAGTGGAAACAAGGACCTTTATAGGGCTTCAGAGAGAGCCTGTCAACGTGGAAAATCAAAGTGTTCAAATTCTAGAATAGAAATGGCTCTAATAGTTTGCCCTGGTAGCAGAAATATTTTAGCTTATGAAAATGGAATCATTTCTGCATTCCTTCTAATCATGGCTTTTTCTCTTACTATATTAAGTAAAAGTTTAACTTGGTAAATTGGTTCTTTAATATAAGGAATTGTGTCTATTGAAGGTTTGAGATTATTAGCTACATAGAGTTTCCAGTCTGGTCTTTCCAAGAACTGCATTGTGATTGCTACTGATGTGGATTATTTTGTTTTCCTGATTAAGTTTTTGTATTTAATACACTCAGTACACCCCAAGTCCCATTTTAGTGAGAGAAGTATACCATATTTCTAGAATTACTAGATCAGTATCTAGGACAAATCAATTACATTTTAAATATATCTGCAAATGTCATTAGAGTGAGTAATTTCTAATACTCTTTGGAAGTTTCAGGTAGAGTACAAAGTGACTTTGTAAATTGGAAAGGTGTTTCTCATACATGGGACAAGAGCATAGTTACAAGATGGTCAACATTAGGGCATAGAACTAGCTTATGTGTACATATTTATATATACATATATATTCAGTATTCAGTAGTATATTATTGGGGGTTCCCTGATGGCTCAGATGGCAAAGAATCTGCCTGCAATGTGGGAGACCTGGGTTTGGTTCCTGGGTAGGGAAGATCCCCTGGAGGAGGGCATGGCAACCCACTCCAGTATTCTTGCCTGGAGAATCCCTATGGACAGAGGAGCCTGGCAGGCTATAGTCCATTGGGTACCAAAGAGTTGGACACGGCTGAGAGACTAAGCACAGCAGAGCACAGTATGTTATTGTTTTTGAAAATCAAATGTGACAAAGGAGATTCTATTAAATAGAAGTGTGCTGTGCTTTTTCCTTAGTTCCATAATGGCATGAAGTAAATCTTAAGATTCCTTTAGTTTTTTTATGTTATTTAGCTTAGGTGAACAAAAGACTAACAACAGTTACATAGCAAGAAGTTTCTATCTGCTCCTCAAAATTCAAAAGATTCTTTTTCCTTCGGTTAATTTTAAAGTAGATCTTTTAGTTCTTTGCAGTTTAATGTTCTCTACAATGGGCAGGTTGGGGCAAGAACAGGGTTCTTTCCCAATTCTGTTTTGCTCTGTGCTTTATTTTTTACTTTCATCTTATAGATTACAGTTATGTTTTATCCCTAAATTATGGCAGACTTACCTGCAAAGTTAAACAGGTAGATTCTGTGTTAAACATGACTTTATTAGCACTCTATCTTGATATATCTAAAAGAATAACAGGAGAGTGTGTCTACTTTGTTCACGGAAATGAAATTAACAAATGAAAGCTGAGCAAAAGGAATGACTTAAACAGTCTAAGTTGCATTAAAAAAAAGTATGTCTGGAATGGATTAAAGACTCCAGTATCCGGTATCCTAATTGTGAGCCTGGCTCTATAGTCAGGATGCCTGTGTTTGAATCCCACTTCTTACACTCTCTTGTGCCATTTTCTCTGTTAAATGGGGATACTAATAATCCTTTCTTACTGGATTGTAAAGTCTAATTCAATAAAGCATGTTAAGTGCTAGCAAAGTGCTTGCAATCTATTTAATAGTAAACTCAATATTAGCTACTCCTTTTTTAAAAAATTATTTTACTACTAGGAAATAGTCTATGGACTATTTTCTAATTACTGAAGTGAATCTTATAATCTCTTTACTGAAAATCTTTAAGAATTCATTACAATGGATCCAGTTGTTTTCTTCTTACCTACTTAATGATTGCTGCCTCACCTTGCCAAGGGTGAAACAGTTTGAATATGTCCATTTTTCTTCAAAAGGGCTTGCTACACTTTGGAATTCAGTTCACCTGGTTGGTTTGCCAACTTGGCTCATTTATTAAAAATGGCTTCAAAAGATATTATGCCTTTTTTGCATTTTTAGAGTGGGAGTTAACATTATCTTGTGGTATTCTATCTATATCCCAAGCTGAATTGTCCTTATACCTGAAATCGTTTAATGTGGAATTAATGATTATCTTTCAAAGATTTAAATTTTGACTGGTGGTATTGTTGACTTTCATTACTCACATCTGGTTCTGTTCTAATTCTTTTGATTTTTCATTGTTTGGATCTTGAGTTGTCTCCTAATTCTTAGGCACATATCTGAGTAAAGATACATATTTAATTTAACAAAGCCTATGTGATGAATCATTAGGTCTAGTTGAAAATTTTTTATTCACTTTCAGAGTCAGGTTTTGACAAAATATCTGTGTTCTATTGTTCAGTTGATACTAATCTTTCCTTCCTATCTCTCCCACCTGCCTTTTGGAAAATATTTGGGATGGGATGTTTCAGATTCCAAAATGATCTTAACCTCTAAATTTTCTACTTAAAGTGTGTTTAGTCTGAAAAATTATTATCAGCCATAAAGTACTCAGGAAATAGTACTCCAAGTCAGTAACATAAATAGTACTCAGTCCTGACCAATTCTTTTCCACCCATGGACTGCAGCATATCAGGCTTCCCTGTCTTTCACCATCTCCTGGAGCTTGCTCAAACTCATGTCCTTTGAGTCAGTGATGCCATCCAACTGTCTCATCCTCTGTTGTCCCCTTCTCTTGCCTTCAGTCTTTCCCAGCATCAGGGTCTTTTCCAGTGAGTCGGCTCTTTGCATCAGGTGGCCAAAGTATTGGCGCTTCAGCATGAGTCCTTCCAATGAATATTCAGGGTTGATTTCCTTTAGGATTGGCTGGTTGGATCTCTTTGCAGTTCAAGGGACTCCAGGAGTCTTCTCCAGCCCCGTAGTTCAAAAACATCAGTTCTTCGGCACTCAGCTTTCTTTATGGTCTAACTCTCACATAGTGTTTTGATGATTGGTAAAATACTGAATTGAAACTTTATGAGCTGGTCTTTTCAAAGGTAGACTGTGCCTGCTTATCAGGTACTAAAATTTGAGTGAATGGACTGGCATTTTGATTTTTGAGTAAAACCTACTTTTGCTACTGTGGTGTTAATGTCCACTTACGATATTAATAGCTTTATGTCTCCTTTTCCTTTCTAATCACGTGAAACTAAATTTTGATTTGCCTCTAAATTTTAGTGTTTTTTTTTTCTTCTTAGCCTAAACACACTGTTTAAATAAACAGTAGTATTTCAGAAGGACCATTGTTGTTGTCAAAGAAATATTTGCCCTTTTGTCCCTATTGTGTTTTTGCATAGCTACACCTCATTGCAGTTCAGCTGCTGCTGCTGCTCCTAAGTCGCTTCAGTCGTGTCTGACTCTGTGCGACCCCATAGACGGCAGCCCACCAGGCTCCCCAATCCCTGGGATTCTCCAGGCAAGAACACTGGAGTGGGTTGCCATTTCCTTCTCCAATGCATGAAAGTGAAAAGTGAAAGTGAAGTTGCTCAGTCGTGCCCGACTCTTAGCGACCCCATGGACTATAGCCTACCAGGCTCCTCCATCCATGGGATTTTCTGGGTAAGAGTACTGGAGTGGGGTGCCATTGCAGTTCAGCATATGATTCATTTTGATTCACCTCCATTTTGATAATTTGCCTAGAAAAATGGATGATATTGGTGTGTCAAGTGCTCCTCTTGACGTGGCTTTGAGGTGTGTTCTGACTCTTCACAAGGGACAGAACACGATAGATAGATGAAAGGGTGTTTGGTCAACTTGTTCACCCAGAGAGGTAATCTTACTTTGTCAGGCAAGGAGAGCAATTTCTGTGAGCATGAAGCTCGTGTTTTGTTTTATAGGAATAAATGTGATACAAACTGTCGTAACAACAGAGAATGAGAAGCAAAAGGCCTTTGGTATCCACTCATTGGTTTTTTGGGGGGCAGGGGGGCTGAGGTGGGAGACCATTTAGGGTAGAGCTATGCTTTGAGACCATTGAGGCAACTAGTTATCTTCTAGAAGCACAAGGCATGAAGGAGGTGGAGATTAGCAACTGGCATTTGTTGAAGACCTACTATGGAACTCTTATTTGGTGTTTTATAATTCATTTGATCATCATAGCAATGTGTGTGAGGTGATCATATGTTCTCATTTAACAGCAAAAATGCCTAAAATTACACAATTATTAGAGTTGGGATTTGGAATCCAGGTTTCCCATGATATATAATAAAACATTTGTGTCTTAAAATAGTTCTAATTCTAGGTACTAAACAACACCACAGCAAAAATTTTCATTGTCTAGTTGCTGTGTTTTGCTTTTGTATCACTACACTGATTTTTAATTGTATTAAAAGTACAGAAATGCATGTTTATTTGTTTAAATTAAAAGCACACACATACAAAAGAAAGCACAAGGAAAATAGAAGAAAGTAGAAGTCATCTCTTCACCACTTTGTGACAGCTGCTGTTAGTATTTTGATGTATATTTGTCCATGCATATATGTGTGTTTCTTTTGTATACTCCCTCAGATCCCACTTAACATCTCTAACGTGTCCCTCTGGATCTCATCTTTCTTCTAGACTGAAGGAATCTGGTGGGCTTCTTTCATCATTGTCTTTCTGTTAGGTGGTCCTTGACTCTGTCACAGATTCCTGCTCCCATAGGTCATGGCTAGGTCAGCAATATTAGTGATGTATGAAACCCTTTGTCAAAAAGATAATGGACAACAATGAGACTGGTGGATATTCTTAAGACTTCCTGAATTATTTGGTACAAATATTTAAGTTGTTTCTATGTTTCTAATGTTTAAATAATGTTGCTATGAAAAATAATATTGTAGATAAATTTTTACCTCATTTTGTTTTTTCTCTAAGTTATTTGAAGAAGAGTTGCTAGGATAAAGGCTATGTACCTTTTTTAAGATCTTTGATCAGATCAGATCAGATCAGTCGCTCAGTTGTGTCCGACTCTCTGTGACCCCGTGAATCGCAGCATGCCAGGCCTCCCTGTCCATCACCAACTCCCGGAGTTCACTCAGACTCACGTCCACCGAGTCAGTGATGCCATCCAGCCATCTCATCCTCTGTCGTCCCCTTCTCCTCCTGCCCCCAATCCTTCCCAGCATCAGAGTCTTTTCCAATGAGTCAACTCTTCGCATGAGGTGGCCAAAGTACTGGAGTTTCAGCTTTAGCATCATTCCTTCCAAAGAAATCCCAGGGCTCATCTCCTTCAGAATGGACTGGTTGGATCTCCTTGCAGTCCAAGGGACTCTCAAGAGTCTTCTCCAACACCACAGTTCAAAAGCATCAATTCTTCGGTGCTCAGCCTTTCTTCACAGTCCAACTCTCACATCCATACATGACCACAGGAAAAAACATAACCTTGACCAGACAAACCTTTTTTGGCAAAGTAATGTCTCTGCTTTTCAATATGCTATCTAGGTTGGTCATAACTTTCCTTCCAAGGAGTAAGTATCTTTCAATTTCATGGCTGCAGTCACCATCTGTAATGATTTTGGAGCCCAGAAAAATAAAGTCTGACACTGTTTCCACTGTTTCCCCATCTATTTCCCATGAGGTGATGGGACCGGATGCCATGATCTTCGTTTTCTGAATGTTGAGCTTTAAGCCAACTTTTTCACTCTCCTCTTTCACCTTCATCAAGAGGCTTTCTACTTTCTCTTCACTTTCTGCCATAAGGGTGGTGTCATCTGCATATCTGAGGTTATTGATATTTCTCCCGGCAATCTTGATTCCAGCCTGTGCTTCTTCTAGTCCAGTGTTTCTCATGATGTACTCTGCATATAAGTTAAATAAGCAGGGTGACAATATACAGCCTTGATGAACTCCTTTTCCTATTTGGAACCAGTCTGTTGTTCCATGTCCAGTTCTAACTGTTGCTTCCTGACCCGCATACAAATTTCTCAAGAGGCAGGTCAGGTGGTCTGGTATTCCCATCTCTTTCAGAATTTTCCACAGTTTATTGTGATCCACACAGTCAAAGGCTTTGGCATAGTCAATAAAGCAGAAATAGATGTTTTTCTGGAACTGTCTTGCTTTTTCCATGATCCAGCGGATGCTGGCAATTTGATCTCTGGTTCCTCTGCCTTTTCTAAAACCAGCTTGAACATCAGGAAGTTCACAGTTCACGTATTGCTGAAGCCTGGCTTCGAGAATTTTGAGCATTACTTTACTAGTGTGGGAGATGAGTGCAATTGTGCGGTAGTTTGAGCATTCTTTGGCATTGCCTTTTTTGGGATTGGAATGAAAACTGCCCTTTTCCAGTCCTGTGGCCACTGCTGAGTTTTCCAAATTTGCTGGCATATTGAGTGCAGCACTTTCACAGCATCAGTTTTAGGATTTGAAATAGCTCAACTTGAGTTCCATCACCTCCACTAGCTTTGTTCACAGTGATGCTTTCTAAGGCCCACTTGACCTCACATTCCAGGATGTCTGGCCCTAGGTCAGTGATCACACCATTGTGATTATCTGGGTCGTAAAGATATTTTTTGTACAGTTCTTCCACTTAGGTTGTTGGTAAAGACGGTTGGATGGCATCACCGACTCAATGGATATGAGTTTGAGTAAACTCCAGGAGTTGGTGATAGACAGGGAGGCCTGGTGTGCTGCTGTCCATGGGGTCGCAAAGAGTAGGACACGATTGAGCAACTGAACTGCAAATTCAGTTTTTATGATTATGGGACTGAGATCCTGATTTCCTTGGTGGCATTTGCCCTTAATTCTAGAGGCTTTTTCCCAGTCTTTGCATGCGGCCCTATATACCTCAGAGCCAGTAATGGCTTGTCAAATCCTTCTCAGGCTTGAAAATGCTGACTTTCTCTTCTGCCCTTAGCTGGGAGAAAGGTTTGCATTTAAGGGTTCACCTGACCTCACTGGGCCCACCTGAATAATCTATTAATAGCCATATTTACTGGTTCCAGGAATTAAGGCATAGATACCCTTGGTGGCTCTATTATTCTGTTTACCACACCATCTATTTCTCTTCAAACTGAATACTTGTTGGCTTGTTTTGACACAATGTTATGCCTGGGGAGGGCGGTCCCATGAAACTAGAAATGAAACTTGCGGGTTACCCTAATATGAGATGAGAAAATAACAGTTTAAAAGTACATACGTTTGACCTTGTAACTAACTTCAAGCGAGGAACTGTTTTTTTTTGTTTTTTTTTTTTACAGTGCAGAATGATAGTACTTTCCAAGGTTCCTTATGAATTCCTATAGCCTGCTTTTGGTTGTTTTAAATGAATAATTTTCTATTCAAAGCTGGAGGCACTTTATTCTCCATCTTATTTAGTTACCTGTATATTAAATTCATAAAATAATTGTCAATTAAAATCTAATAAAAATAAAGATTGAACAATTCAAGTCTGGCATATTAAAAAAACTCATTGCCAGGGAGGACAGAAATTTGGCAGTATGTAACCTACAAGACCTTTTAGAACTAACACCCAAAAAAGATGTCCTTTTCATTATAGGGGACTGGAATGCAAAAGTAGAAAGTCAAGAAACACCTGGAGTAACAGGCAAATTTGGCCTTGGAATACAGAATGAAGCAGGGCAAAGACTAATAGGGTTTTGCCAAGAAAATGCACTGGTCATAACAAACACCCTCTTCCAACAACACAAGAGAAGACTCTATACATGGACATCACCAGATGGTCAACACCGAAATCAGACTGATTATATTCTTTGCAGCCAAAGATGGAGAAGCTCTATACAGTCAGCAAAAACAAGACCAGGAGCTGACTGTGGCTCAGACAATGAACTCCTTATTGCCAAATTCAGACTGAAATTGAAGAAAGTAGGGAAAACCACTAGGCCATTCAGATATGACCTAAATCAAATCCCTTTTGATTATACAGTGGAAGTGAGAAATAGATTTAAGGGCCTAGATCTGATAGATAGAGTGCCTGATGAACTATGGAATGAGGTTCGTGACACTGTACAGGAGACAGCGATCAAGACCATTCCCATAGAAAAGAAATGCAAGAAAGCAAAATGGCTGTCTGGGGAGGCCTTACAAATAGCTGTGAAAAGAAGAAAAGCGAAAAGCAAAGGAGAAAAGGAAAGATATAAACATCTGAATGCAGAGTTCCAAAAAATAGCAAGAAGAGATAAGAAAGCCTTCTTCAATGATCAATGCAAAGAAATAGGGGAAAACAACAGAATGGGAAAGACTAGGGATCTCTTCAAGAAAATCAGAGATACCAAAGGAATATTTCATGCAAAGATGAGCTCGATAAAGGACAGAAATGGTATGGACCTAACAGAAGCAGAAGATATTAATAAGAGATGGCAAGAATACACAGAAGAACTGTACAAAAAAGATCTTCATGACCCAGATAATCACGATGGTGTGATCACTGACCTAGAGCCAGACATCCTGGAATGTGAAGTCAAGTGGGCCTTAGAAAGCATCACTACGAACAAAGCTAGTGGAGGTGATGGAATTCCAGTTGAGCTATTCCAAATCCTGAAAGATGATGCTGTGAAAGTGCTGCACTCAATATGCCAGCAAATTTGGAAAACTCAGCAGTGGCCACAGGACTGGAAAAGGTCAGTTTTCATTCCAATCCCAAAGAAAGGCAATGCCAAAGAATGCTCAAACTACCGCACAATTGCACTCATCTCACATGGAAGAAGCACAGGCTGGAATCAAGATTGCCGGGAGAAATATCAATAACCTCAGATATGCAGATGACACCACCCTTATGGCAGAAAGTGAAGAGAAAGTAGAAAGCCTCTTGATGAAGGTGAAAGAGGAGAGTGAAAAAGTTGGCTTAAAACTCAACATTCAGAAAACGAAGATCATGGCATCCGGTCCCATCACCTCATGGGAAATAGATGGGGAAACAGTGGAAACAGTGTCAGACTTTATTTGTTTGGGCTCCAAAATCACTGCAGATGGTGACTGCAGCCATGAAATTGAAAGATACTTACTCCTTGGAAGGAAAGTTATGACCAAGCTAGACAGCATATTGAAAAGCAGAAACATTACTTTGCCAAAAAAGGTTTGTCTGGTCAAGGTTATGTTTTTTCCTGTGGTCATGTATGGATGTGCGAGTTGGACTGTGAAGAAAACTGAGCACCGAAGAACTGATGCTTTTGAACTGTGGTGTTGGAGAAGACTCTTGAGAGTCCCTTGGACTGCAAGGAGATCCAACCAGTCCATTCTGAAGGAGATGAGCCCTGGGATTTCTTTGGAAGGAATGATGCTAAAGCTGAAACTCCAGTACTTTGGCCACCTCATGCAAAGAGTTGACTCATTGGAAAAGACTCTGATGCTGGGAAGGATTGGGGGCAGGAGGAGAAGGGGACGACAGAGGATGAGATGGCTGGATGGCATCACTGACTCGGTGGATGTGAGTCTGAGTGAACTCCGGGAGTTGGTGATGGACAGGGAGGCCTGGCGTGCTGCGATTCATGGGGTCGCAAAGAGTCGGACATGACTGAGTGACTGAACTGAACTGAAGTGATCTTAGAAATTCATTTGTCCCTAGAGTCTCCAGAAAGGAACAATTGCTGATACTTCAATTTCAGTCTTGAGAATTCAGTTGAACCACACTCGGCCTAGATATCTGACCCACTGATACTGATGTATGGGTGTTGTTTTAACACCCACACTGAGTTTCTAGTAATTCTTTACAACAGCAATCAGTTCAGTTCAGTCACTCAGCTGTGTCCAACACTTTGCGACCCCATGGACTGCACCAGGCCTTCTTGTCCATCACCAGCTCCTGAAGCTTGCTCAAACTCACATCCATTGAGTTGGTGATGCCATCCAACGATCTCATCCTCTGTTGATCCCTTCTCCTCCTGCCTTCAATCTTTCCCAGCACCAGGGTCTTTTCAGATGAGTCGGTTTTTCGCATCAGGTGGCCAAAGTATTCTAGTTTCAGCTTCATCATCGGTCCTTCCAATGAACACTCAGGACTAATCTCCTTTAGAATGGACTGCTTGGATCTCCTTGCACTTCAACACCACAGTTCAAAAGCATCAATTCTTCTGCACTCTGCTTTCTTTATAGTCCAACTCTCACATCCATACATGACTACTGGAAAAACCATAACCTTGACTAGATGGACCTTTGTTGGCAAAGTAATGTCTTTGCTTTTTAATAGGCTGTCTAGGTTGGTCATAGTTTTTCTTCCAAGGAGCAAGCGTCTTTTAATTTCATGGCTGCAGTCACCATCTGCAGTGATTTTGGAGCCCCCCCCCCTGCCGCCCCCGGCCCAGATAAAGTCAGCCACTGTTTCCACTGTTTACGCATCTATTTCCCATGAAGTGATGGAGCTGAATGCCATGATCTTAGTTTTTTTAATGTTAAGGTTTAAGCCAACTTTTTCACTCTCCTCTTTCACTTTCATCAAGAGGCTCTTTAGTTCTTTGCTTTCTGCCATAAGGGTGGTGTCATCTGCATATCTGAAGTTATTGATATTTCTCCTGGCAATCTTGATTCCAGCTTGTGCTTCCTCCAGCCCAGCATTTCTCGTGATGTACTCTGCATATAAGTTAAATAAGCAGGGTGACAATATACAGCCTTGGCGTACTCCTTTTCCTATTTGGAACCAGTCTGTTGTTCCATGTCCAGTTCTAACTGTTGATTCCTGACCCGCATACAGATTTCTCAAGAGGCAGGTCAGGTGGTCTGGTATTCCCATCTCTTTCAGAATTTTCCACAGTTTGTTGTGATCCACACAGTCAAAGGCTTTGGCATAGTCAATAAAGCAGAAGTAGATGTTTTTCTGGAACCCTCTTGCTTTTTCCATGATCCAGCAGATGTTGGCAATTTGATCTCTGGTTCCTCTGCCTTTTCTAAAACCAGCTTGAACATCAGGAAGTTCACAGTTCACGTATTGCTGAAGCCTAGCTTGGAGACTTTTGAGCATTACTTTACCAGCATGTGAGATGAGTGCAGTTGTGCGGTAGTTTGAGCATTCTTTGGCATTGCATTTCTTAGGGATTGGGATGAAAACTGCCCTTTTCCAGTCCTGTGGCCACTGCTGAGTTTTCCAAATTTGCTGGCATATTGAGTGCAGCACTTTCACAGCATCAGTTTTAGGATTTGAAATAGCTCAACTTGAGTTGCATCACTTCCACTAGCTTTGTTCACAGTGATGCTTTCTAAGGCCCACTTGACTTCACATTCCAGGATGTCTGGCTTTAGGTGAGTGATTACACCATAATGATCATCTGCGTCGTGAAGATCTGTTTTATACAGTTCTGTGTATTCTTGCCACCTCTTGTTAATATCTTCTGCTTCTGTTAGGTCCATACCATTTGTGTCCTTTATCGAGCCCATCTTTGCATGAAATGTTCCCTTGGCATCTCTGATTTTCTTGAAGAGATCGCTAGTCTTTCCCATTCTATTGTTTTTGTCTGTTTCTTTGCAGGGTCACTGTGGAAGGCTTTCTTATGTCTTGTTACTCTTCTTTGGAACTCGGCATTCAGACCAGCAACAGCAGTAGGAGACACATACACTGAGTATGGGAAGAAATGTAACCAAATCATTTCTTTATTACTAGAATAAAGGATCCATAATCCTGCTTGTTCATCTATAACATTAAAAGTAGTATCAATGGCTGAAAAAAAAAAAAAGAATAATTAGTAACTATCAGAAAGTTTGTAACTGATTGTGTTGTTTGCTTAAACTATTGTCTTACTACCTAATGATTATTAAGGTCTCCACGTATTTCATTGTTGTTCATTCATTCTTATTTTTATGCATATTATGTAAAAATACATGAATCTAGTTTTTCTGTTAATGTTATGGTAGTTTTCTAATGTTATTAAATAATCTTAAATATCATTTCTTATACTTCAGTAACATTCCATCATTTCATTCTGCTATGCTTTAGCATCTCCTTGCTTATCTCTGATATTCATTCTTTTTTTCTACGGTTGTCATACTCCTTGTGTTGAACAATTTCAGGCAAAATAAATATCTAAGTCAAACCATAAAAGGATTTTCATATGGTAATTATATTTAGTAAATTCACACTGAATAATTTTTTTCTTAAAAGAGCTGTATCTTAAAGATGGTAATGGTTTTCTTAAGCGTATTCTACATCTGGCTGTCACTTAACCTATTCTTGGCTTAAAAATAAGATTTGGCATATCGTAATGATACAAGATTTTCCTTTGATATTAAAATTTGAAATTTTGAGTGGTAGTTAGTAATGAGCAGAATTTTAAGCCTTTTGAGTTGTAATATTGTTGTATAGTTGCTAAGTCATGTTTGAGTCGTTTGTGACCCCCATGTACTGTAGCTTACCAGTCTCCTCTGTCCTTGGGAATTCACAAGCAAGAAGACTAGACCGGGTTGCCATTTCCTTCTCCAGGGGATCTTCCCAATCTAGGGGTTGAACCCACGTGGAAGATCCCCTGGAGAAGGCAAAGGCTACCCACTCCAGTATTCTGGCCTGGAGAATTCCATAGACTTATAGTCCATGGGGTCTCAAAGAGTCAGACATGACTGAGTGACTTTCACTTTACTCTTTACTCCTGCATTGGCAGGAAGATTCTTTACCACTGAGCCCTTGAGGGAAGCCCTCAGGGAAGCCCTTGAGTTGTAATAAATATATGTAAAATCAATTTTGGAGACAATAGTGGGTGTTATGTTACCTTTGAAGTCATCAGTAATAAAAAAAATAGTGTAGGTACTATAGTATACAGTAATGTTTTTTATTCATTTACTTATTCACTTGACAGATATTTTTTGAATAGCAACTATATGCTATAGACATGGAGTACAGTACTGAATAAAACAGTGAAGCCTCTGCTCTCATGGGGCTTCCCAGGTGACGCAGTGGTAAAGAATCTGCCTGCCAATACAAGAGATGCAAGAGACTTGGGTTTGATTCCTAGGTCAGGAAGATCCCCTGGAGTAGGAAATGGCTACCCACTCCAGTATTCTTGCCTGGAAAAATCCATGGACAGAGGAGGCTGGTGGGCTACAGTTCGGGGGGGATGCAAAGAGTTAAGACACAACTAAGCATGCCTGCCCTCTGCTCTCATGGAGAGATAGAGTGTGTGTGGTGGGGGTTTTTACAGGGAAACAATAAAGAACATACATTGTATCAGGTAGATAACTGCTTTGAAGTAAAATATAGAGGTAATGGAAATAGAGAATGACAAATCGGTTTCTATTTTAGATATTTAAGAATGAAAATATTGGTTGAAATCCACAGAGGGATGGAAGGAAACTACTTCAATAATATAAAGAAATAATAAAGTAAATAGTTTATTAAATATGATTTTCATTTGTGATATTCCAGATAAGGGTATTTCTTATATAAATTTAAATTTAGCCTGTAAAGTACTCAGACTTTCTTTATTCTTTTAATAACTAACTTTGGTTGGGAATATTTGTTAATTTGACATATTTTATTGATTCTACCTTATTTTATTTTGATGGATTGCATCATGATACTGATTCTCTATGTTAAGATGTTAATTTTTCCTTGGGACATTGCAGTTAGTCCATAGACAACCAGAAATGCCTGACATTGATTTTATAGAGGTGGAAAGCATGTATATTGTCTTCAGTTAGTAAAAGTAAAGTATTTTATAAGACTAGAGAAATATCAAATAAACAATTTTCTGATGTCTGTACCATCAACATTTAAAATTAAAATATTTTTAAATATATAACTTTATTCACTAATCATTGATAAATTTTTCTGCCTATAAAATAGGTGAAGTAACTTTAAAGACAATAAGATTTATATAGATAGATGGAAAAGATAAGTATATTTTGTGGCACAGGAGATGAAAGAGAATTTCAAGTCCTGAAATTTAGACAAGATTCATATGAAAGAAAAATACTGCTTCAAACAAAGGAAATGTTACTTTCAAATGGTCTCTCTCTTTCTGTTTCTCCCTCCCTCTCTTTTAGAAAATCTGAAGTAATGATTATGGATGACTTAGAAACCTTTATTTTACAAAATATCTAATTTCATAGGATCAGTAAATAGTGTATTTATATAAAATACTGTTAGGATTTATAATATTAAGGAACAACTCCAAGTGACACTGTATTTAAACTGTTCATATCTAGTATTCTTACTTTGTAATATTTTTGGAACTAGTGTGATTTTTGCTAAAATAATTTTTTTCCTAAAGATATAATTTATGCAAAATTTTCAACATATGCTTTAAAACACAGAAGTACTTGAGAATAGGGTTTATCCTTTTATTTTACTCAGAGTCAGGTGTAAAGCCTGACTGTTTTCTAAAGAATTTATTAGTACATGAATAAAAAATAATTGGGAAATTTCCAAGTGGTCATTTCATATGTTAACACTGCCTTATTTTTTTTCTTCTTGGCTTATAGAAATGATCCAGGCCTATATGTGAATTACTTTGGTGAATCAGAAGAAACATTGAATAATGAGTGGTGCAGCTCTGGGACTCGAGATTGTTTTTGTCTTTTTCCTGGCATTATTCCTACTTCATCGATATGGAGACTTTAAGAAGCAGCATAGACTTGTCATTGTTGGAACACTGCTAGCTTGGTATCTCTGCTTTCTGATTGTCTTTATACTCCCTCTGGATGTTAGTACGGTAAGAGGTGAAACTAATTTTCACAATTTAAAAGGCAGTTGTAATCAGACAGCATGTTTGAGATATGTTTTTAAGACAGCTCAGTTATGTAAAAGTTAACTTTAATCAAGTGTTATTATATGAATTTGATCACTAAAAGGCATAGCCAGGAAGGTAATTTTGGGTAAAGAGCTTGATACATCCCAATATCCCTAAAGTACTTGGTAACTTTTTGGTTTTCATTTTTAAACCGTGCCTTTATTGCTTTAGACAATATACAACCGGTGCAAACATGCTGCTGCAAACTCAAGCCCTCCTGAGGGTAGCAACATGACAGGATTGTATGCAACTGCTACCCCAGTCCCAAGGTACTTTCTTCCTTTTTTAAAAAAAATGTTGTAGGGGCAATTTGTTTAAAAATTGTCAGTTTTAGCATCTGGATTTTATATTTATAAGTTTATCCTCATTCTCTACTCACCTCCCTTCTTCATCCTTTGCTAATAGACTTTTTATTACCTGTATCCTATTTAAATTTTAACTTTGAATACATTTTAAATATTTATTGGCATTCAAGACCTCTCAGTAGATGCTAATAGAAACTTGGAGAAGACCTGATTTTTTTAGTGCCTTACTAAGAATAGATTTCCAAAAGCTGTTTTTCCTCTCAGCTGTTTTTCCTCTCCAGTAAAAAAAATGGGGTGTGCATTTTCTTGTTTTCCTAATCTACAAGGTTGTAATGAAGGAAGAGGAGGTTATTCTGTACATAGGATATTCCTTTGATATATGTGCATCTTTTAAAAAAAAAATTATGGTTTTAGACTGAGAATAAAGTTCAAATTATCAAAAGGTTATATTGAATTCATATCAAACTTCCCAGTAGAAAACTAATAAGTATTGGCTGTAGCTTTTACCAGTGCTTTAAGTAGTATTATATACTTTTTTATGCAGCTTTTATTTATTTATTTTTAAATCAAAGTTACATAAGGGTGAATTTTAAATGTAGTAGTTATTCCCTTTTGAAACACCACTGTGGATTGTTAGAAGCCCTTGGACTAAAGAATAGCTTTACAATTTAGGAATGCTGACTATTGTGAAAGAATCTATAGTCAGATACACATGTTTTCAGAAAATTCAAACAATTATGTATAGATGCTAGCATCTGTCTGCATAGGACATATGCTATAGTGACTGATAAGTTAGGGTTCCAGTTTCTAGGACTTAATTACCTAATAACTTTTTTTTCTTGCCACCATAACCAACCCAATGAAGTGAGTGTATATTTTAAAGGTAATCATCTCAAGAGTTTGATTTCATAATACATTTACTTTTAAAGCTGTCACTTCATTAGTCTATTAATATATTATGTCCTCTTTTTATTCAAAGACTTAAAAAAAATTGAAAATTGAAACGCATTCCTCCTTAAAACAGTTTTGTTCCCTTTGTGTGTATTTTGACAGTTTTGAATTTTAATTTTCTATAAAATTTTACAAATTAGAATCCATAATTTAAAGCTGAATGTAAGTAAACTTTGCCAACAAATTAATTGTGCAATTCATTTAAGTAGCATTTGATTAATTGGCTTTAAATTGTTATTAGCCAACATCCGTGTTTCAAGCCATGGAGTTACATTCCTGATGGAATCATGCCAATTTTCTGGAGGGTAGTATATTGGACTTCACAATTTTTAACATGGTAAGTGGTGGTGAAGGATAAAATTTTCGATATTTTGGCTAAATTTTAAAAAGTGATTATTTTTTCAGTGAACTTTCATATTTTAAAACTTATTTATGTCATATTTTCCCTTATATATATATGCTTTCTCTCCTCATTCAGGTCTGTCTTATCTTAAAAGGAATGAAAAGAAATAAATAAACAAGAAATAGAAAACAGAGACAAAAAATTCTCCTTGTCACCATTTCCTTTTCGTTACTGCCTTCTTTCTGGACCTTCTTCAATTCAGTTTTCTTCAAATCCCATTATTATGTGAAACTGGTCTCTTGCTAAGGTCATCATTAACTCCTGGTTTTCTGTGTGCTTAGTGCAAACTTCTGAATTTCCTTTATGTGCTCCATTTCTGTGGCCCATTTTTTAAATGTTGGTATTCCCAAGGGTCCCATCTTTGGTCATCTTGTTATCTGACTCTCCCTGAATAACTGTAAATTATAGCCATGGTTTCATTAACCTGTGATGCATTCTAAATCTTTTTTTTTTTCCTACCCAATATAGCTTTGTCTTTCTGCTGTGCTCCAGACTCATTCATACTTTTTCCACTGCCTATTGAGCATTTTATAATAGATATAATACAAGTAAACTGGAGGTGGAGAACATGGCAAGAGAAAAATCACACAGCGAGTATAGCATGCCTGTAGCATGCACATTGAACTCGGCTAGTTCTTCAACATTGCCAAACTTTGACCCTTTGAGTTTCTCATCTATTTGCTCTTCATTCTCCACAACAAATCTTTCCAGTTCCTGCAAACCTCAGCAGTGATTGTGACTCTCTCTCTTACATCCTAGAAACAACCACCTTCTCTCCTTGCAGTGGACTTTACTTTCTGCCTTCGAGTGAAAAAGGAATCATCAGATGGCAGCTCTTTTCAGCTTTTCACCAACAAACCTATTTACCTATCCTTTCTTTCCTTCCCTCTAAGAATGTAAGAGTCATTCTTAAAGTTAATCCCTCTTCCTGAAATAATGGACCTATTTCCTTCAGCTCTTGTTAGAAAACTCAAGTCAGAACCCTTTCCAACTTTCTGTCTTCCCCTTGATGATCTACTCATCACTGCTGCGTTTTTTTAGAGAGACTTTTTAAAAAAGTATAAATTAGTACAGAAAATCCCACAGACTGTATTTAGTTTGACTTTTCTTCAAAGTGAATACACCCATATAATGAGCACTCAGATTGTGATATAGAACATTAATAATATCCCCAGAAGCTTCCCACATACCTCTCTCCCAGTCATTACGCTCCCCAAAGGTAACACATGATTCTGACTTCTGTTACCATAGATTAGTTTTGCCTGCTTTTTCAGCTTTATAAATATGGACTTATACAGTATGTACCTTTTTGCTTCTCTTTTTGCTTATATAATTTGGAAGAGTCTTCTGTGTTGTATATCTCAGTATTCTCTTATTTTTTTTTTATTTCTGTAAAGGGTTCTACTTTTTGAATATACCATAGTTTATCCTACATAGCCACACTTCTAGAATTGTCTGCATTTTGTGTCTCCATTTGCTCACTGCTTATTCTTTCCACAACCCATTGAACCCTGTTTTCTGTTCTCTCTTCTCCACTTACACGTACAGGCTCTTAATTTATTGACCTCTTGGCGCCTTTGATTTTACTGCTTCCTCTCTCTACTTTCAAACACTTTCTTCTCCATGTACTTCTTTGTTGTCTTCCATAATTCTTGACTGTTCCCTCAGTCTCCTTTGTTGGCCTTTCCTTCTGTTTGTCTGTCTTTCATTTAAAAGTTGATATTTTTGAGGCGTCAGTCTCAGATCTTTCCTTCTCATTCATTCTATGTATATACACCCTTCCAGATCTCATCTACTGATGTTATTTCAGTACCATTGATATGGTGGTGACTCCAAATCTATCTGTATTTCTGTACTTCCTCCTGAATTCTGAAGCTGGATGGCCAACTACTTCCTGTGCAGCTCCTCTAGGATGTATCCAGGACACTTTCCCCTGACATTTGGGCTTTCCTGGTGGCTCAGTCAGTTGGTAAATAGTCTACCTGTGATGCAGGAGACCCGGATTCAATCCCTGGGTCGGGAAGATCCTCTGAAGAAGGAAATGGCAACCCACTCCAATATCTTTGCCTGGGAAAGCCCATGGACAGAGGAGCCTGGCGGGCTACAGTCCATGGCATTCCCAGAGTCAAACGGCTGAGGGACTAAACCTACCTATACTTCAAAATCAGTATACTGACAGCCACCCTTCTCTCCTGCTTCTTACCACACCACCTTACCCATTCTAAATAGTTACAGTTTTGTTCCATTTAAGCCCATTCTCCATGTTGAACCCTTATCAGTCCATAGAAAACAAAAGTTTGGTCGTGTCTCCCTTCAGTTAAAGAAAATTATTCCTCACTATTCTTTGGATGTAATCTAAATAATTCAAAAAAGCTTTAAAAGCCTTTTTCAGATTCCTTATAAGTCAAAGAGTACTGTTGTACTCTCTGTTGATCATTGTTTTTGCTCCCAGGAATATGCTTTTCTCTCCTCAGAATTTAATGTTAGAAAATATTCAGCCCTCTATTATAGTTTGGTTCAGTTTTATTACTCAAAATCATATTGATTCATGAGAAGAACCACACATTAAAATTGGGATTTAGGTGTTTCCAGTATTTTGAAATTATACAGACATGTCAAGTTTTTTTAATCATATTTTTTCTAATCATCCAGGATTCTGTTACCTTTCATGCAGTCATATGCAAGATCAGGAGGGTTTTCCATCACCGGGAAGATCAAAACTGCACTAATTGAGAATGCAATCTATTATGGCACGTATTTGCTGATTTTTGGAGCATTTTTAATTTATGTAGCTGTCAACCCACACTTGCACCTAGAATGGTAAGATAAACCATGTTCTTAACATTGTTTCTGTGTACATTTGCATTTTTTAAAATTAAATTTTATTTCATATGCAAGTAAACATTGCATTGGGAAACCTACCATGACATGTTTTATGGGTTTCCCCCAACAGAATATCATAATAATCCATATTACTGAGAAGGAAAATATGGAATAACATCTTTGAATATACATATTAGACAAGAAACTGATGTTTTATCAAAAGGCTATGTTAAAGTGTTAACTCTCATGATTTTTCCCTAGACTTTAAAATTTTGTGTATGACTAATACCTAGATTTATTTTTAATTGTAAGTTATGAATATTTTCTTTTGTTCTGATTATATTATGAGGGCATATTTCTCTTTAACTTTAGATTTGTCATTCAAATAAAGTTGAAATCTGTGTTATACTTGTGCTGTGTTATGATATATGTGAAGAGTCATATCTGAAAAGTTTAGGAATAGAGTAGTAGTGATTATCCTTACTGTTGGATTCTTGAGGTTTGTGTGTGTCTGCTTCAAAACCAAATTTTTTCAGGCTTAAAATTCTGTTCAGTCTTCTCTTGGTTAATATTAAATAAGAAAGTGCCTAATGAAAAATGTATTTTCTTCAGGATATTTTTGCCATGAATTTTCCTAAGATTCTAATTTTAACTCTAATAGAAGCAGTGTTTGCTGTGTCTATTTCTGCAGTCACACTCTAACTTTTCATTACAACACAGATTGTCTACTATTACTAAAAGAGGAGCTGAGATTTGAAGGTTGAAACCTTTCATATAAAATTGGATCTATATCGTAGGGCAGTTGTTTTCTGAAAAACCCTTTAACACTAGTTTCATTTTACGTTTTTGTTAGAAAAATTTATCACAGCTATCTGCTTATGTTTTCTCTTTCTAAGGAACCAGCTTCAGACAATTGGGATAGCAGCTGCAAATACATGGGGTCTGTTTCTTCTTGTGTTGTTGTTGGGGTATGGCTTGGTAGAAATTCCTCGGTCATACTGGAATGGTGCAAAAAGAGGTTATCTACTCATGAAAACTTATTTTAAGGCAGCCAAATTGATGACAGAGAAAGCAGATGCAGAAGAGACTTTAGAAGATGTCATGGAGGTAAGCAAGTTTAAATCCTGGAGTCAACAGTCATCAAGTTTTATGTATCACTTTTTGTATACACTGTTGGTTTTGTTGGTGGTGGTGGTGTTAACAGGATACTGGTGGACTTTAGATTGAAAAACTGGTGATGTGTAATTCTAAAGAATTTCTCACCCATTCAGATGACTCATTGGCAGTTCAACTTCGTAAGATATCATCTCCATCTTCTAATTGACAAAGATGTAGGGTGAATGTATTTGACAGTGTAGGCTTATGCTTGTCCTGGGGTAACTTTTAATAGTTAAAAGTTGAGACTCAAAAAGTGGTCAAAGTTAGATGATAAGTTACATAGTTACCATGACATAGTGGAAATGAAAATTGCAATTAAAGGTTGGGCTTCTTCCTGAATGTTTGACCCAAAATAATCCCACCAAGTCTGGAAACCTCTTTAGAGAGCAATATTCATGGGAATTTGTATGTCTCAGTTTTGTTTCCTGTCTATAATCTTAATAAGGCACTTCATTTTGCTCACTTGTAATATGCATATAATTTGAACAAATCTCATAAAGTTGTTGAAAGTATAAATTTCAATAATATACATGCAAAATACGACAAAGTGCAAAATTTTGCTGTTTAGTAATTTAGTTGATTTTAAAAAAGAATGTAGTCACCTCAAATTTTGCTCTTCTATGAAAATATGCTATTCCAATAACGTTATTCTTCAGCTTAAAACTTTATGCTAAAGGCTTTCATTCATTTTAGAGTAGTCTTCAAGATATTGTAATGTGGCCAATCAAAAAATGATTTGACCCATGTTTAGTTTCAGCCTTATCTCAAGCCCCTAAAGTCTTCCTAACACTGGTCAATTTTGGTTCCTCAAACTTATTAATGGTGATGATAATAGCAAACATGTAGGCAAACAAGTGTATAGACTTATAGACGTATTTGCCTATGCCTTTCCAAGCACTTTATATATATTAATACATTCAGTTCTCAAAACAGCCTTATAAAGGAAGTTTTTTGTCCTTGTTTCTATAAAGGACAGTGAGACACAGAGAGGGAAAGTTTCCCACGTGCAACACAGTTACCGAGTGACGGAGCCAGGCAGTCTGACTCTAGTTTGTGCTTTTAGAAAAGGATCAGGCCCTTTTCTGTAAAGGGCCAGATAGTAACTATTTTAGGCTTTTTGTGCCATATACTCTCTGTTGCAACTGCTTCACTGGCTGGCTGCTTTAGCATGAAAGCAGCCATACCCAATATGAATGAGCAGTGGATGTGTTCAGATAAGAACAGATGGTGGGCTGGAGTGGATCTGGTTTGCCGACCCCTACTCTTAAACATTATGTTCATTGCTTTCTTTGTTCTTTTTTGAGTGTGGTGTTCCCAGATTCTTGGAACCCTCTTTTCTCCATTCTCTTTCGCTAATTCCTACTTCATTTTCAGTTCTCAATACAAGTGAGAATTCTTCAGGGAAGCCTTCTCTGGTAGTTTCCTGGGGCTGCCATAACAAAGTACATGAACTGGGTTGTTTAAACAACAGAAATTTTTTGTCTCAGAGCTCTAGGGGCTAAAGTCCAAGATCAAGGTGTCAGCATGGTTGGTTCCTTTAGAGGGCTATCGGGAAATTTGTACCACATCTCCTGTCTTCTGATAGTTAACTGACAATCTTTGATGTTCCTTAGCTTGTAGATCTCTGTCTTCATATTCACATGATATTCTCCCTGTGTGCCTGTCAGTGTCCAAATTTCCTCTGTTTATAAGGACACCAGTAAGATTAGGGGCCCACTCCATTCCAGTAAGCCTTTTCTTAATTTAACCAGTAAAAGCTGTGAAATCCTATTCCCAGATAAGATTACATTATAAAGTACTGGGTGTTGAGACAACATATGATTTTTGGGGGAACAGAGTTCCAGCCCATAACACCTCCCTTGGTTCTCTAAATTCTTAGATACTCAGCAACCATTTTTAAGTGAACAAAAGAATGAATACTGATTCTTTGATTGTGGTTGAAAATTTTTATGTTGGCTTTTCAGCATTTATTTATAAAATGTTAAGAACTGTAGCATTCCTTAGGCATATGATGGATATTATTATATTTTTCAAAAGAAATTTATATTTGGTAATTTTTATACTTGATATATTTGAAGATTTTTGAATATTTGAATTTTTAAAAAAATTTGAAGATTTATATTTGATAATAAAATACTTAAAAGATCATTTGATAGCTTTCTACTCAAAAGTTGATATTAAAATTCAGTTCTTTCTTCTGTTGATAGGCCTGTTCATTGACCTCAAAATGAACTGCTGCTAAGGCCTTCTGGAGTACTTTGCTTTTAGTCTTCAACCTGATCAAGCAGTACTCAGGCCATTACTCTCCTTACCTGTTAGTCACTGGATTTCTTTCACTTTCCTGAAACTCCTTGTTCTCTTCTGCTTGGAGACTTTGTACATGCTGTCCCTCTGTCTGGAATATTCTTACTCTTTCCTTTGATTGGCTGACTCCTATCCTCAGTTTAGCTTTTTATCTCAGTTTAAATAATCAGTTCATCAGAAAATTTTCCATGTTAGATTATAGAGCAGTTTTCACACCTTTCTGTTTGAATCATACCTGTTTTCTTCATTCAGCTAAGCTCTTTGATAGGAGCAATGTCTGTTGGTACAGATTATTCATGGGTCTGCGTATTTTAAATTTTGGTGGGTATTGCTAAATTATTTTCCAAATAGGTTATTTGACATTTTATTGTATATAGGAGGCCTTTCCCCCTACAGTCTTACCTCATTACAGAATAGCAATTTTTTATAATTTTGTAAGAAAACTGTCCTCATTTTAAAAACTTGTAGTTTTTTTAGTGAGATTGAATATTTTTTTCAGTTATTTATTGGCCAGTGGCATTTCCTCTATAGCTTCCCATTTTTCTATTGATTTTTAAAAATGCTTCATATATTAAGGATAGTATTTTTTTCCATATATATTTTATTTTTTCACAGTTTTGTCTATACACCCTATGGTGTCTCTGCCTCCAGTTTTACATCCCTTAAGGCCATTCTCTGACCTATAATCAGAATGTTCTTTTTAATATCCTGGTTGGTTCATTTTTACCTCCCAGCCTTTGAACATACTGTTTCTTCTTCCTAGAAAAGTGGTTCCAACTTTTCAAAAATTTCCTGTAGTATTATAGGATATTGCGATTCTTTGAGAACTAGTGCTTCTAAAGATTCCCTTCCCTGATGACTTCGTGCCTTTCTTACTCTTTAAATTGTTCATTTAATTATCTCATCACCACACTGTAATCTTAGTGAAAGCCTTACAACACCATGTCTTCCCACTCCACCCTCCAGTATGGATTGTGGTGACCTTTCACCTAGGACAGTGCTGACATATAATGTACTCTTAATCTTAAAAATGTGGAATGAATCGTTAGTTATGACTGCTGAAAGTACTCTGTTGTTGGAAAGGAGCAGGTGCTTTGTGATATTTTTAGTCTGTTCTGCTTCTTCTGTTTTCTTTGCTGCATTTTAGATAATGAGATAATTGAGCTTGAGGAGCAAGGTGGAAGAACAAAGTCTTGTTCTTTTAGAATCGCAAAGTTTGACAGATGGTTCATGAGTTTTTCTAATGCATATTCATCTTTGTATACCAAATGATAAGGCGGTAAATTTAGAAATTTATAGAAAGTGTGAGGGTGTAGATAATTTGTTCTATAATTTTATATTTTTATTTTTGTTATTAAGAACTTTTATTCAGAGAATGGAACTTTATTATATGCTGAGTAATTTAGGTTGTTACTAAACTTGTGAGAATATATATAGTACCTAGAGCATCCTGATTTGAAACACCTAATCTATAGAAATGGAAATGGAAATATTTTTATTTCTCTTACTGTTCTTATAGGAAGTTCGTAAAGTGAATGAGAGCATCAAGTATAACCACCCACTGAGAAAATGTGTTGACACAATACTTAAAAAGGTAATTAAATAATATTCTCATCTACTTTCTTTTGAAATATAAATCTACATAATGTAATATTATAATAAAAGCATCAGAAAAGTATACAAACAGCGTATGATTGACGTCTTCCAGCCTTTTCCATTTTTATGTTAACAGTAAATTAATAGTAATTTGTACATAAAATTTGTTATTATATGTTTAACATTATTTACTGGCAGTATGTTCCATTGAAATGTGTCTATAGAGATTACGTTAAATAATGTAAAATTATTGCTGTGACACAGGGACGGAGATGGACCTTTACAGGTTGTAACAATGTCATTAAATGTAGTCACTGAAGGCATATCTCTTGTAAGAAAATAAACTAAGTTCTCAATAATCACTTTTAAGCAGCTTTGTACATGTTATTTTATAAGCATATTTCATAAAATAAATATTATAAGATATTTAATATGTATATTTAAAAAGAAACTATACGATTAAGATTTTGATGCCTTAGTATTAAATTGGAGGTATTCAATACTTCCAAAAATGATTATTCCATAAATGAGTTTCCCAGTTATCTTCTCAGCAACCATAGAACCACTGAACTATGCCTTTTCCTATGTTTATTTTTAAAGACTTGTATGTAAGTCTTTTTTTAATTCAAGTAGCATTGATTTATGACATTTTAAGTTTTGTGTGTACGTTATATTTCTACTTCTTTATACCCTATACCATCCTCACCACCAAAATTTATTTTCCATCAGTTACCCATACAGTGGAACCCCTTTACCCATTTTACCCTATCCCTATTACTACTTTTTTCTCTGTATGAGTGTTTGTTTGTATTTAGTTTGGTTTATTCATTTATTTTATTAGTTTTTTATACTCCACATATGAGTTAAATCATATAGAGTTTTTCTTTATCTGACTTATTTCACTTAGCATAATACCCTCCAGATCTGTGTTGCAAATGGCAAGATTTTGCCCTTTTGATGGCTGAGTAGTATTCCACTGTGTGTGTGCATGTGTGTGTGTCTGTACACATATACCACATCTTCTTTATCCATTCATTCATTGATGGGCACTTAGATTGTTTATTGGCTATTGTAAATAATGCTGCAGTTTATAGGGGTACAGATATCTTTTAGGATTAGTATTTTCTTATTCATTAGATAAAATCCCAGAGGTGAGATAGTTAGATCATATGGTAGTTCTATTCTTAATTTTTTGAGGACTCACCATACTATCTTTCATAATGGCCTGCATCAATTTACATTCTCACCAATCGTGTGTGAGGGTTCCATTTTCTCCACATCTTCACCAACACTTGTTATTTCTTATCATTTTGATAATAGCCGTTTTGATGATTTGCATTTCTCTTAATAGTGATGTTGAACATCTTTTCAAGTACTTGTTGGCCACCTGTATGTCTTCTTTGGGAAATATCATCTATTCAGCTCCTCTGCCCATTTTTCAGTCAGATTATTCATTGTTGAATTTTATGAGTTCTTTATATATTTTGTATATTAATCTCTTATTGGATATATCATTTGAAATTCTTCTCTCATTTGGTAGGTTGTCTTTTCACTTTATTGATGGTTTCCCTTGCTATATAAAAGCTTTTTAATTTGATGTAATCACATTTGTTTATTTTTGCTTTTTCTTCCGTTGCCTGAGGAGACATATCTAGAAAGATATTTGCTAAGAGTGATATCAGCATCCTGCCTATATTCTGGGATTTTTATGATTTCAGGTCTTACGTTCAAGTTTTTAATCCATTTGAGGTTGAGTTTTATCTATCATGTACAATTGTGGTCTAGTTTCTTTTTTTCTTTTTAATTTTTTGCATGTGGCTATTCAGTTCTTTTCCTATGTTTAAATCTGTCATACTAATCATTAGCTAGTGTTTCTTTTGATTAAGATGACAGTCATGAGAATCAATTCTCTAATCATTTATCTTATATTTGCTACCTTTTGAGACCTATTTATGGAGGTTAACTAACTTGCCCAAGTTCATAGGTGTATTAAATGACTAATAGGGTAGGTGACTCCACATCTGGAAGATATTTGCAAGAAAATTAGATATGCTTAAGAATGAAAGATTCTTAACAAAAATAAAATTTTTTATCTTTTTCAAATAAAATTTCTAAAAATCTACTTGTTCCTTTTAGTGCCCTATAGAGTATCAGGAAAAAATGGGCAGGAACATGGATGATTATGAAGATTTTGATGAAAAGCATAATACCTACCCAAGTGAAAAAAGTCTGGTAAAACTACATAAACAGGTAACTTTATATAGCCTTTTTACCTTCTGATGATTTTAGTTAGATTTACTGGCCACAAAAAGGGAGTTTTGAGTACATGTATATGAGAAACTTCCTTTGATCTTGTCCTTATCATTATTCTTGGAAGTGTTTTAACTTCCTGTTTCTTGACAGGAGTACTGTTGGCATTTGGGGAGGAGAACTATTCACTGAGCAAACTGTTACATATATTACAGAATATTAACATCCTCAGCCCCACCCAGTAAATGCCATTAGCACTTCCCTGTTGTTGTGACAAGCAAAACATGCTCCATAGTGGGCAGTTGAATCACTGTTGTTTCAGAACACTGACAGGTGTACCCCCTGCTGTGTTTTTTAGGTGATTTATTCAGTTCAGAGACATCGACGAACTCAAGTACAATGGCAGATTCTTTTGGAACAAGCATTTTATCTAGAAGATGTAGCAAAAAATGAAACAAGTGCTACTTGTCAGTTTGTTCATACCTTTCAATCGCCAGAGCCAGAAAATAGATTTATTCAATATTTTTATAATCCTACAGTTGGTATGTAATTTTTGATATACATTTCAAAGTTTGATGCTGATAATTTTCCTGATGGAAAGTGTATATTTTCACCAATGCAGAGTTGAATTATAATTGTGTTTTTTGACTTATACCAATTTGAGTTTGATGTTTCCTCATGATCTGCATGATTCTGCAGGTTCTGCATTTTTGGCAGGAATATGTTGTGTTCTTCTCAGAGTAGGAGGCCCATAATATCAGTTTGTTCTGTTATTGGTGATCATTTGTTTAGGATAGTGTCTGCTTGTTTCCACCAGTATGTCTCTCTGCAAATGTATCTTGTGTGGAGGAATTTCAAAACACTGTAAATACACTGTTGCTTCTTTATGGTTTTCCTAATCATTTTTTCTTCTTATCTTACAGAGTGGTACTGGGAATGTCTTTTGCGACCCTGGTTTTATCGGATACTTGCTGTGGTGTTGTCCATATTCTCCGTGATAGTTGTGTGGTCAGAGTGCACATTCTTTAGCACTAGACCTGTCTTATCCCTCTTTGCAGTCTTCATACAGCTGGCTGAAAAAACATACAATTATATTTATATCGAGGTCAGTTTATTTTATATCTGTCATAAATAAATGTCAGTCGTGGTTTAAGTTTAATTCTTAACTGTTGTATCTTTTCTCCACATATTTCTTCTAGTAATAATGAAAGCAGTGAAGTTCCCTCACAGTGGTGTTATTCAGATTTCCAAAAATGAGCTTCATTATTTTACCCAGACTATAAAAACTAAGAACTGTATTTGAGGAGAGATGAAAAGGTGCAAAATAGTGCACAATATTTTTATGAGAATATTTTGATCCTCTTTATGCCAGTGAAGCTAGATAAATTATAGTCTTCATGTGAAGAGTTGCCAAGGGAATGAGAGAACAGGCTCAGTTCAGGAGGTAGATTTGAAATTTATGGATAGGATAGGGACTGATTAAGATCTAGATTTTTTCATAATTTCATTTTCTGAGGTGGTTAAAAAGCTGCTATTACTGTGTTTAAATTTTAGAATGTCAATAAATGTTCGTTGGAATGAAAAGATAATGCTTATAATAGTATATAAAGTTCTAAAGTCTATTAGTCTGAAACTGGGTGTTTTTTTTTTGTTTTGTTTTTTTTTTTTTCAGATTGCTTGCTTTCTTTCCATCTTCTTCCTCAGTATCTGTGTTTATTCTACTGTGTTCAGGATTCGTGTATTTAACTATTACTACCTGGCTTCACATCACCAGACTGATGCTTATAGCCTTCTTTTCAGTGGCATGTAAGTAGACTGTGTTTAGAAACAAGGAAAATGTCTCCATTACATGAATGTCTCTTTTATTTTTTCTTGTTTATGGCTCTTTTACTAACACCTATATTTCTATGAGCTAGTTCTATGAGCTAGCTAATTAATCTAACAAGTATTAATTAGATACTTGTTGATTGGTAGCTAAATCCTGCTTGAAGTTTAGGGTTAAAATAGGTATGCTAGATTAGGAAGGAAAAGAAGGGCATAGTGAGTCTGGATTTACCAATTAGAAGTCAGTAAATAGGTTAGTAATAATAGAAACATTTGATATTTTAGAGACTAAGTCTAGAAAGTGTTCTGAGAATCAGAAAAATTCAGTGATCTCACACTGAATTGTGGAGGACAGAGAAGATCAAAGAAAGGCGATGCCAAAGAATGCTCAAACTACCGCACAATTGCACTCATCTCACATGCTAGTAAAGTTATGCTCAAAATTCTCCAAGCCAGGCTTCAGCAATACGTGAACCGTGAACTTCCTGATGTTCAAGCTGGTTTTAGAAAAGGCAGAGGAACCAGAGATCAAATTGCCAACATCTGCTGGATCATGGAAAAAGCAAGAGGGTTCCAGAAAAACATCTATTTCTGCTTTATTGACTATGCCAAAGCCTTTGACTGTTTGGATCACAATAAACTGTGGAAAATTCTGAAAGAGATGGGAATTCCAGACCACCTGACCTGCCTCTTGAGAAATCTGTATGCAGGTCAGGAAGCAACAGTTAGAACTGGATATGGAACAACAGACTGGTTCCAAACAGGAAAAGGAGTACGTCAAGGCTGTATATTGTCACCCTGCTTATTTAACTTCTATGCAGAGTACATCATGAGAAACACTGGACTGGAAGAAACACAAGCTGGAATCAAGATTGCTGGGAGAAATATCAATAACCTCAGATATGCAGATGACACCACCCTGCTGGCAGAAAGTGAAGAGGAACTCAAAAGCCTCTTGATGAAAGTGAAAGAGGAGAGTGAAAAAGTTGGCTAAAGCTCAACATTCAGAAAACGAAGATCATGGCATCTGGTCCCATCACTTCATGGGAAATAGATGGGGAAACAGTAGAAACAGTGTCAGACTTTATTTTTTGGGGCTCCAAAATCACTGCAGATGGTGACTGCAGCCATGAAATGAAAAGACGTTTACTCCTTGAAAGGAAAGTTATGACCAACCTAGATAGCATATTCAAAAGCAGAGACATTACTTTGCCAACAAAGGTCCGTCTAGTCAAGGCTATAGTTTTTCCTGTGGTCATGTATGGATGTGAGAGTTGGACTGTGAAGAAAGCTGAACGCTGAAGAATTGATGCTTTTGAAGTGTGGTGTTGGAGAAGACTCTTGAGAGTCCCTTGGACTGCAGGGAGATCCAACCAGTCCATTCTGAAGGAGATGAGCCCTGGGATTTCTTTGGAAGGAATGATGCTAAAGCTGAAACTCCAGTACTTTGGCCACCTCATGCAAAGAGTTGACTTATTGGAAAGGACTCTGATCCTGGGAGGGATTGGGGGCAGGAGGAGAAGGGGACGACAGAGGATGAGATGGCTGGATGGCATCACTGACTCGATGGACGTGAGTCTGAGCGAACTCCAGGAATTGGTGATGGACAGGGAGGCCTGGCGTGCTGCAATTCATGGGGTTGCAAAGAGTCAGACACGACTGAGTGACTGAACTGAACTGAAGAAGATCAAAAGAATAATTTTTGCTAAGAGATTTAGCAGAATTTTAGAGAGATGGCTCCAGCTTGGGCTAAATTGCACAATCTATTGTTTGTCCATATTATTAAACTATTTACATTAAGTTTTTAGGGCTGGACTTTGGGAACTTCAAAGGAATCAATATCTGAAGCATCTCTAAGACTTTTTTTTAACCTTTTTCCCCCAAATAATTATAGATTCAAAGGAAGTGGCAAATACAGTACAGAATCTTAGTAACCTTCACCCAGCCTCCCCCAATGGAGACATTTTATACTGCTGTTGTACAATATCAAAAGCAAAACTTTACACAGACACATTACTGTTAATGAGACCACAACAGACTTTATTAGCTCTCACTTTTTTTTTTATACTTTTTTCATTTGTGTGTGTGTGTATGTGTAGATTCCTGTAACCACCACCATAATCAAGATACAGAATATTCTGTCACCCCAAAATAACTCCTCATATCACCTGTTTATATTCATACCCTCTCTTCATTGTCATCGCTTCCTGTTCTCCAGCTCCTTGTTTTGTAAGGTTCTCTTTTTATCTGGTCACAACTCTCCAGAAAGTAGGCATAGAAGGAACATGGCTCAGCATAAATAAGGCCATATATGACAAACCTACAGCAAACATTATCCTCAGTGGTAAACAACTGAAAGCATTTCCTCTAAACTCAGGAACAAGACAAGGGTGCCCACTTTTACCACTGTTATTCAACATAGTTTTGGAAGTCCTTGCCATCACAATCAGAGAAGAAAATGAAATAAAAGGAATCCAGATTGGAAAAGAAGTAAAACTCACACTGTTTGCAAATGACATGATTCTCTACACAGAACACTCTAAAGATGCCACCAGAAAATTACTAGAGCTAATCAATGAATATAGTAAAATTGCAGGATATAAGATTAATACACAGAAATCCCTTGGATTCCTACATACTAACAATGAAAAATTATAAAAAGAAATTAAGAAAACAATCCCATTCACCACTGCAATACAAATAATAAAATACTTAGGAATAAATTTACCTAAAGAGACAAAAGACTTGTATGCAGAAAACTATAAGACACTGATGAAGGACATCAAAGATGAACAAGTGGAGAGAGGTTGGCACAAAAATAGAAATATAGACCAAAGGAACAAGATAAAAAGTCCAGAGATAATTCTACACACCTGTGGGCACCTTATCTTTGACATAGGAAGCAAAAATACACAATGGCGAAAAGACAGTCTCTTCAACAAGTGGTGCTGGGAAAACTGGTCAGCTGCCTGTATAAGAATGAAATTAGAACATCTTCTAACATCATACACAAAAATAAACTCAAAATGGATTAAAGACCTAAATGTAAAACCAAAAACTATAATACTTTTAGAGGAAAATAGAGCACTCTGACATAAACCACAGCAAGACCCTGTATGTTCTCCTAGAATAATGGAAATAAAAATAAACAAATAAGACCTAATTAAACTTAAAAACTTTTGCACAATGAAGGAAGCTCTAAACAAGGTGAAAAGACAACCCTCAGAATGGGCAAAATTAATAGCAAACAAAACAACTGACAAAAATTTAAGCTCCTAAGTATATAAGCAGCTCATGCAGCTCAACAGCAGAAAAACAAACAGCCTAGGATAAAAGTGGGCAGAAGACCTAAACAGACATTTCTCCAAAGATGACATACAGATGGCTAATAAACACATGATAAAATGCTCAATGAAGCTCAAAATTATTAGAGAAATGCAAATAAAAACTACAATGAGCTATCATCTGACTCCAGTCAGAATGGCTATCATCAAAAAGTCTACAAGCAATAAATGCTGGAGAGGGTGTGGAGAAAAGGGACCACTCTTACACTGTTGGTGGGAATGCAAATTGATATAGCCACTATGGAGAACAGTATGCTGTGCTGCTGTACTTAGTTGCTCAGTCTTGTCCGACTCTTTGCCACCCCATGAACTATAGCCCACCAGGCTCCTCTGCCCATGGAATTTTCCAGACAAGAATACTGGAGTGGGTTGCCATGCCCTTCTCCAGGGATCTTCCTAACCCAGGGATTGAATCCATGTCTCCTGCATTGCAGACAGATTCTTTACTGTCTGAGCCACCAGGGAAGCCCAAGAATACGGGAGTGGGTAGCCTATTCCCACTTCTCCAGGGGATCTTCCTGCCCCAGGAATCAAACCAGGGTCTCCTGCATTGCAGGAGGATTCTTTACCAGCTGAGCTACCAGGGAAGCCTGGAAAGCAGTATAGAAATTCCTTTAAAATCTAGGAATGAAGCTACGATACAACCCAGCAAGTCTACTACTGGGCATATACTCTCAGAAAATCAGAATCGAAACAGACACATGTACCCCAATGTTCATTGCAGCACTACTTAGAATACCTAAGACAAGGAAGCAACCTAGATGGCCACTGACAGATGAATGGATAAGGAAGTTGTGGTATATATACACAATGGAATATTACTCTGCTATAAAAAGAAATGCATTTGAGTCAGTTCTAATGAGGTGTATGAACCTAGAGCCTATTGTCCAGAGTGAAATAAGTCAGAAAAAGAGACAAATGTATATTAAAACATATACATGGAATCTAGAAAGATAGTACTGACAATCCTGTTTGCAGGGCAGCAAAGGAGACAGACATTTTGGACACAGTGGGGGAAGGAGAGCGTGGAATGATATGAGAGAAAAGCACTGAAACATACACATTACCAAATGTAAAATGATAGCCAGTGAGAAGTTGCTGCATAACACAGCCCAGCCCAGTGCTCTGTGACAACCTGGATGGGTGGGATGGGGAGGGATGTGGGAAAGAGGGGTCAAGAAAGAGGGTACATGTATGCCTAATACTGATTCATGCTGATATATGGCAAAAGCTGTCACAATATTATAAAGTAATTATCCTCTAATTAAAAAAACAAAATATAATTAAAAAAACTGAGCTCCAACAATTATTTATATCTGTAGTTGTCAGAGTTGACATAATGTGATACAACTTCAGATCTTTTATGTACTGAGTACAATTCGCTTTGAGGATTGAGCTAAATTGCACAGAAGAGGCACATACAAAACCACTCTACAAATTGTTGGGATAAAGCAGTGGCAAACCTCACCAAAGGAGGCATCCTGAGGCTGGAGTTTTGTTTTGTAGGTGTTGATGTTTTTTAGGAAACTGTGGTATTAATAGGACTTTCAGAATGTCTTTCAAGTAAGGGCAGTTCATATTAAGAATTCAAAATACAAATAGATGAGAATAATGGAATGATCTGAAACATTCTCAGTGTATTTCAAGATAACATAAAATGTGTATTGCTGCTTTATTCTTATATATTGTGTTTGTTTATGCTTTATTGCAGGTTATTTTGCCGTTTGACTCCTCCTTTATGTCTTAATTTCTTGGGTTTGACCCACATGGATTCATCCATCTCTCACCAAAATACACAGCCAACTGCTTATACATCTGTAAGTATGGTAAAAAAGAGTTCTTTAGATTCATTATCTATATGGGATGCTATTATTGTGAAATTTCTTTTTACTGCTGGCAAACAGATCTATTGCATTATTAGAATCTTTTAAAAAATTACTTGAACTTTCTTTTACACATTGTATATGTAGTTACTAATGACTGGGTAAAGGTGATATTGCTTTTGTTTTATTATAAACAAAATTTTTTGGTCCAGCTAAGCATATTCACAGACCTGACCTATAATAATATTAACCTTTATGTTTATAGTCTTAGTGTAATTGATGATTTTCAGTAATATTTATATAATATTAATTTCTTAGGAGAAAATAAGCCATATCAAGATATAATAGACACATAACATTGTATTATTTTAAGGTATACAACATAATTAGTATATGTATATATTGTGAAATAGTTATCACAGTAAGTTTAGTTAATATTCATCACCACACAGTCACAGGTTTTTTCCTCTTGTGATGAGGACTTAAAAATCAGTCTATTTAATGCTTCTACTTTTTTGAAAACTCCAAATTTATTTATATAGCTGGTTATGATAAACTTTCTAATGATGAAAAAGAATGAAATATATAGAGCTGTACTGATTTAACTAAATTTTTTTCTCGCTCCTTAGATTATGGGTTCCATGAAAGTTTTATCCTTTATTGCAGATGGTTTCTATATATATTATCCTATGTTGGTGGTAATTCTCTGCATTGCTACGTATTTTAGGTAAGAAACTTAACATTGCTTGTTTTTTCTTATATATATATATATATATATATATATATATATATATGTATATATATCCTGATCTGGATATCTTTCTCCTTAAAATTCTTTTAAATATTCACTGATTGGGTTTTAGTTGTTTGTTTTATTGTGGCTTTGGAAATGCTGGGGGTAGTTTAAAGAGATTGCTTGAGTGCTGGGTCAGGGTCTCCCTCCAAAGATACTTTCAAGAAAAGAGAGTTATTCTAAGTATTTGGCCTACAAAGTGATAGGATTAATAACAGAATGTTAACTCTGAGTCCTGGCCTTTGGTCATGGCAGCCAGTGTATCTGATAAAACACCTGCTTGCCCAGCTTCTATTTGGTAACATGTATTAGTCTTAGGGCTTTCCGCATAATAATTTTTGGGTTTCTGGATGTTTCAGACCATAATCAGCACAAAAGATCAGTTAAGGACAGTTGTAATCAGACAGTACATGGAAAGTACATGGACTACTCTTTTTATCAGATCAGAAAAATTGGTAGAAGCTTGGCAGAGATCTGACTCAAGAGGAGTTAAAAGACAGGTGTCCTTGGCTTCTAGCACCTTGTCTTCCCTACTTTCACGTTAAGTGCCTTCATCCTGTACTCTGCCTACCTTCTTCACTGCTTCAGTGCTCCATGACACACCAAAAATGCTACTTAAAAAAATTTTATTGATAATAAGTTTCATCCAACCACTTTTCATTTAAATCTTTCAGTATAATTAGTTATTACAAATAGTTTACAAATAGCATATATTATTATACTAATATTTTAACACTTGGATATTGAGTAAAAAAGACCAATATTATTTGAAATAAATTCTCTGTTGAATTTTTTTAAAGCATCTATATTTTATCTTCTCATAAGTAAAGGAGCCAAAGGATTATAATTTAAAATAAAACTTAATATGAACTGGTGAAAATGAAAGTCTCTCAGTCGTGTCTCTTTGTGACCCCATGGACTGTAGCCCACCAGACTCCTCTGACCATGGAATTCTCCAGGCAGGAATACTGGAGTGGGTTGCCATTCCCTTCTTCAGGGGATCTTCCTGACCTGGGGATTGAACCTAGGACTCCTGCATTGCAGGCGAATTCTTTACCAGTTGAGCTATCAGGGAAGCCCATGAACTGATAAAACAATATAATATTTTCAGCTTTTTTCTGTAAGGTAGGAAAGACAGAGGTTTATATTTATTATGAAAATGATGTGTTAAAAATAAGAGACCAGTCATCCTTTGGATGTCCAAAACTAAACTTTTTTTATGTGCTTATTCATTTAAAAAGTTTATAAACTACAAATGGAACATTAAGAGCTTGTGATGTATAAATCTTATTTCCTCATCTTAGTGGTTATCTTGGTAAGATTGGCATCTCTACTTAAGGTTAGCATCTTATTAGATTGACATATGCATCAAGGAATAGATGGATGGGATAGTGCCTTGTCAACTCTAAAATTTTAATGTAAGGAATTGTGTCTAAAAGGAAAATTGTTTAACTTAAAAATATTTCTTTAAAAGTGTTGTTTTATAATTAAGATAAACTTTGCTAGTTTTTTAAGGAGACAAACTCCTTAAAGTTTGTCTTTAAGGAAAAGAAAGGTCATATACCTCAATTATCAAATTATATTTTTATAATTTATATATATTATATATGTAATATATAATATAATATATATTTATATTTAAAAATATACTGTATTATAGGAATATTTGAAGAAATGCCTTGCAGGCATTTCAGCATTAACTTGACTTTATAGGTCAGTTTTCTTTTGGAATGCTGCCATAATAGTCTAATTCCTTTATTACTAGCACATAACCATACACAGAACTATTAATAATATTCAGACTTAACTGCCTAGAGCCTATAAAGCTGTTTCCTGACACTTTAAACAAAGCTACAACCTTTCCAGAGACAATGATCTCATCCTGCAGTATAGTATTCCCACAGGTATATAAGGATGGTAGGGGAATATTTAAAGTCACAGAATTAGCATGACCGTCCACCTGAAACCCCAATTTTACTCACTGGTAAGTCATACAAGCATTCCTTATATATTAAAACAAGCAGATAATTTATGAACTAGTCAGATTTTTACACATCACTGATGTGAAATGGGAGATCTTTTTTCTTAATTGCTTCACTGTTTTCTCTTCTTCCTAACACACATGAATACACACACACACACACATACACATACACTCCTCCCTTTCTTCTTCCTCTCTCTCCCTTGCTTCATGTATGGTGTTCAGAATTCTGCCATTAAAAGTACATTAGTAAAAAAGTTTGAAAACTAAGGTAGTAAAAAGAACTTGGTCTTTGTTTTGTTTTAGATTTAAATCCTCAGCTCTAAAATTTATTAATTGGCCTTTAGCAAAGTATTTAACACCCTTTGCTTCTGTTTCCTTATCTATAAAGTAATATTTATCTCTTAGAGTTATAGTAAGATTTAAATAAGAGTAACTGTAAACTATCTGATGCATAATAGTAGTTTAACAGATATTAATCCTTCCTTCCTTATGTACCATATTTTCAGAGTATTCCTGTCCTGCACAACAATGAGGTTTAAAGTAAAAACCAGATAAGATATAAATGATAGCCCCCAGATAAGCTGTAATAATCAATTCTGAATTTATAGTAACACTGATTTAAATAGAATTGACTAGTTCTCCGGATTAACAAAACAGAACATGAAAGTCAGTTTGCATAATTAAGACTTTCTAAGCCAAGAATATTCTGCACTTGTAAATACTGGTTATATATGTGTATTAAAATTGCTGTTTGAATACCAGAAAAGAATAAATTGCTTTTGTATTATAGCTATTGCTTAGCATCCTGTTATAATAATCTTCTGAAAGTATGCTGTGGCCTGACTTAATTTGTGTCTGTAAGAAGTCGGGCTTTGGTGCATACCCTAGTCAGTGGAGCACTGGGCATTTAAGTTTCTTAGAAAGGGAAATAAGTACTTTTTGAAGAAAGACATATGTAGCGCTGTAGAACTTGACATGATAACTAGAAATACAACAGAGCCTTCCAATTTAAACATTTACAGTATGAAATAATGCTTATCTTTTTGAAAATCTACTTTTATTAGCTTGGGAACTCGTTGTTTGAATCTACTTGGTTTCCAGCAGTTCATGGGAGATAATGATATGACATCAGACTTAGTTGATGAAGGAAAAGAATTAATTAGACGAGGTAAGATTTGTCTTTTAAAATAAATGAAGAGAAAGTACTTATTCAAAATACAAAATTAATGTTTGTATGATTTGAAACTTCTAATCTATCTTAAGACATTACAAATTAATGTGTTTTAGCTAAAATTCTATGGAAAGCCTTCACAGCAAAAAAAAATTTGAAAACATATATGGTTATTTCATCTGTCTTTAAGAAATTCTGTAGCAGAAATTGTTAATATGTCTGCAACTAAATAATACCCTTGTTTAGTATTGGAATCATTTTCTTGTTTTCTTTGAAATAGATTTGTCAAATTGAATACAATATAAAACTCATTAAAGAATCACCATTAGTTTAATAATTTTTCATTCAAACCAAGGCTGGTTTTTAGAATGTAGTGATCATTAACAGCCTGTTAGAATGCATTGTGCTCTACTGGAATCTAATCTCAAAACTGAGTGTATCAAATTTCTTGATGTTCAAGTGATGGTAGAATAGGAAGGAAAAGAAGAACAAAACTTGAGTTTGGGGACATTGGTTTTTAGGCATTCTTCCTACTTGAGCATGGGGTTCTTTATGATCTTATTTAAACATAAACCCCAAATGTACTATGGCTCTAAAATATGCTAGCGTAGCCTTCACATGCTCTCACAGGAAGGTGGTGCCTAGTTAATTAATATAATAGTTCTGCTGTTTGCATTAATCAGACTTCATCTGGAGTATCATATCCAGTCCTGGATAAGATTTTCAAGAGTAGGACTGGTAAGTCAGAAAGAATTTAGAGGAAGGTAGGCAGAATGATGAGTGTGTCAGGTATATCTTATGGGAAAAAAGCACTGAGTATATAGCCAGAAGAGAGTAATGGCAAAAAAAAATCTTATGCAGAAAAAAGTATGAATTTTAATTTAGAAGACAAAAACGAAGAAAAAGAGAAGCTGCCTAGAAGCACATTTCAAGTCACCATGGGGAGAAGTTCTTCCTCACTGAAACTGTTTAGATAGAGCCTAAGAGCGATCTCCAGCAGAAGTTGGGAAGGTATTCTCTATGGAGTTAGGTGACCTCTCCGGTTCTTTCCAACAATAACCTATTACCTTTGACTTTGTAGTAATTTAAAGGAAATTGGTCATAGCCTGATACCTTTACTTCAGTTACTCTACATCTAATTAAACCATATTATACCAAATTTGAGACCACTTTTCTGTCTCTAGAGAAGAGAAAAAGGCAACGGCAAGAAGAAGGTGAAAATAGAAGAAGAGTAAGTATAGTACTTACTAACTTGCTATAACCTAAAGATTAATGGGAACTATCATAAGAATCTAATTGATTTTGACTGAAAACAATGGGACAGTGATATAGGATGTATTTTTACAGAAAGGCGATTTTAATAGTTTCAGATATGCATGCTAGGAATTCTGTCAGACCTGTTCTAAAAAGTCATTAGTAATAAATTACTTCATGTCCAACATCTAGAAGTTTCTTGCCTAAGCTAGGGGCAGTAAATATTTATTGAATAAGAATAAATTCATGCAGTCTTGCTGTTGAAGTGATTTTGATTGCTTGAAAAATATGCTTTTTTGTGTTATGGCATTAATTTTATTCCTCTTTAATTTTTCTTAAGTCCTTTGTTTGCTAAGGCAAACTAACCTCCTTGAGAACTGAAAAGGCAAAAAGTGAGAAAAATCTAGTCATAGTCACTATAAATTTTCAATACCCGAGTGTGTCCATACTGGAGAAGGGAAGACTCAGGAGACATGATAGTTGTCTTTGTGTATTTTAGTGTATGTCATGGAAAGGGAGACTTGTTCTTTATTTCTGAAGGCATAACTAGCACCAAAGAGTGGAATAGAGTTCACCTCTATGTGAAAACTCAGGGTTTACCAAAATTGGAACAGGATGATCAAACATAGAATTTTTCACATCTTCTAATAAGAAAGCCAAATAGCATCTGGCATGACTATTTTAGAGTGAAACTCTGCACTGCATGGGTTCCTTTCAATTCTAAGAATAATGAGTAGAATCCCAGTTAAGATTTTAGTGCAATTAAGACACAATGCCACGTGAGTCATTACCTAATTATGTTTATCTACAACTTTAATTTTGCTATCAAAAATGACTTTTTGGGTCTCAATGATTTGTAGAATCGTATTTGGGTAGAATAAAATTTTATTAACATCTTATTAATTATTTTGAGTTTCATAATCCTTCTATGGTCAAGATAACCTTACTGTAGTTATAATATTATTTTGACATTTTAGATGGAAGTCAATAACTTAAAATAATCATAGCTAGTAAAACTGTCTATAAATGTCTTCAAGTTAAGTTTGATGACTATTAAAATCATTTAGAAATAAAGGAAATTATCTATGATTTCTAAAGGCACTGTGCTAATTATACTGATTATCTGACAAATTCCTGATGAAAAAGAATTAGATTATATTACTCTACATATATAATCTAATATTAATCAGTTATCATTGATGAATTATTTTCTGACTGTGTGTTCTCATGTTATATGTTTGTGATTCTTTTCTAGGAATGGAAAGAGCGTTATGGACACAGTAGAGAAGATTCCACTAGAAACAGAAATGTTCATATTGACCCAAAAGAATCAAACTTCTCAGAAATGAGTACCAACCGATGTAAGTAGTTTATTATCTAGTTTTTGTAAGAAATTTTTTTCTTATGCTTGCTTGTCTTTATAGAATAATAAGTGAGGTTCTGCAGTGCCTTTCCTTTTTTCATCCCTCAGTATATGGGAGGAAGAGGAAAGTCAAATATGCATTAGGTAGGAGAAGGAGACATCTGGGACATCAAATGAATAGTTGTCATTATACTATCTAAATAATAGTACTTATCCCAGGCATATTTTTGGCAGGTATCGGTTTCTATTAACCTAGATGTTTTTCAGGCTATTTGGTCATTTTTATAATAAATTACTGACTGACTCTTATGTGTCGGGTACTTTCCCAGGAGTATGAAGAAGACAATTTCCATCCTTGGTTTGCCCTTAATTGAATGAGGAACTGATACCAGGCAGAAGACATTGGCCAGTGGATTGAGTCAGGAAGCCTCCCCACATTCTTGATTTTGTCATATGCTTTTGGGAGGGTGACAAGAGACCTATTTGTGTGTAGGATCCAGCACTGAGTAGAAGGGAGAGGAGAGATGCAGGGATGCTGAGAGAGTGTAAGGGTGCACACATGATGCTGAAGGACTCAGCTCAAGGGAGGAAAAGGAATTCTTCATTGGGAAAAGATTTCTGTTATAAAGAAATACTATTTAGGAATGAGTAGTACTTAGCCAGTTGAAGGGGTTTTTAGGCAGAACAAAGAATGTGCAACATGCGAGAACTTTTGGGGCAATGTAGATTTTCCTCTATGACTAGAACCTGAAGTATGAGAAGCTTGATGAGAGGAAAGGCTACAGAGATAGTTGGGAAACGTATTATCACGCTTAGAAGTTTGGATTTTATCCCAAAGGTAAGATTTCAGTATGGAAAGAAGCATGCTCAGATTTTTGGTTTAGAAAGATGAATTTGACATCTATATAAAGTATTATTTCCAGGGAAGTGAGATACAACACAGTTTAGTGTCTGTTGTAGTAATGCAGTCAGAAAATGATGAGGGCCTTAATACACAATATTGGTTTTATGGAATAAATCAACACAACATTGTAAAGCCATTATCCTCTAATTAAAGATAAATGAAAAAACAAAAAAATGATGAGGGCTTAAAATAAGCATCCTTGAGATAACCCTGGAGATAAAGAAGAGAGGATGTGTTTGGATGAGATTTAGCATAAAAGAAATAATAGAAAGCTGAAGTTTCAATTAAAGCTAGGAAATAGAGGGATAATTCTACAAAGATATTTGGAAGCTTATCTTGGATTTGGACTTAACAGAGTGCAGAGATCTGGGGGGTATAGGAGAATGGTTAAGAGGAAACACAAAACCTTGGGATGATGAGTTAGAACCTGGCATGAGGGAGGCAACCAGTATTTGCTGAATGAATGAGATAACTAGTGGAGGGCAGAGTCCAAGATGACAACAATGTAAGGTAAGAGAGAATTGGCTTGCCTTAAATTTTCAAAAAGAGCTGTGTCATGGTTTGTTTTGAAGCTGTTGAGCTGCTCAAAATAACACTGTGAAAATTTAGGTTTTTATGGAGAAAACATCATTCATATAGGGAAAGGAGAGTTAGTTTTTCTAGATCTGTGCTGACCAAGGTGGTAACCATTAGCCACATATGGCTGTTTAGCATTTGCAGGGTAGCTGGTGCCCCATATTGAAATGATAATATTTTGGATGTATTGGGTTAAATATGTTAAAATTAATTTCAACTATTTCTTTTTACTTTTTAAATGTATTTACTAGTAAAAAGTAAATACAGGGCTTGCAATTTATTTCTGTTGGACATTGCTTCCCTGAATTCTTGCCCTATGGAAAAAAGAGTTAGTCCTTTATTGCAGAGTTTGAGTTGATTGCATCTTAAAATCGTAGCTGAGAAATGAGATGTAGCAGCCCCTGGATTCACTATGAAACCAGCTGAAACTTATTTAATTGTGAACAGTTTCACTGTTACGATTGCTGCTGCTGTTCATTCTCTAAGTCGTGTCTGACTCTTTGCGAACCCATTCACTGCAGCACTGCCGGTGCTTCCCAGTTCTTCACTGTCTCCCAGAGTGAGCTCAAACTCAAGTCCATTGACTCAGTAATGCCATCCAACGATCTCATCATCTGTCGTCCCCTTATCCTGTTGCCCTCAATCTTTCCCAGCATCAGGGTCTTTTCCAATGAATCAGCTTTTTCAATCAGTACTGAAGGTTCGGCTTCAGCACCGGTCCTGCCAATGAATATTCAGGGTTGATTTCCTTTAGGATTGATTGGTTTGATCTCCTTGCTGTCCAAGGAACTCTCAAGAGTCTTCTCCAACACCATAGTTCAAAAGCATCAATTCTTCAGCGCTCAGCCTTCTTTATAGCCCAACTTTCACATCCATACCTGACTACTAGAAAAACCATAGCTTTGACTATATGGACCTTTGTCAGCAAAATGATGTCTCTTCTTTTTAATATACTGTCTAGGTTTGTCATAGCTATTCTTCCAAGGAGCAAGTGTCTTTTAATTTTGTGGCTGCAGTCACCATCTGCGTTGAAGTTAAATACTAATTCTGTTGCTGTAGCTGCTTCTGAGCTTAGACTACATACAAGGGAGAACTCTTCTTTCTTATTTTCTATCATATTATTAATCATTTAATATAATTTTGAGATAACCGTGTAGTTATCCTTTCTTAATATTGTCTTCACAATGAAAATTCAGATCCTTTAAAATCTTGACTTTCTGTGTGCCCGTAGACTGTGACCCATAAAGACAATAGAAAGTGGAATTTTTTTTCTTCTTTTGCAGCGACATCTAAATATACCAGGGCTAATAACAGGACTGAAAGGGACCGAATAGAACTTCTTCAAGATGCGGAACCTTTGGATTTTAATGCAGAAACGTTCTCTGATGACCCTCTTGAATCTGAATCAGGAAGGTAAGTTCCAGGTTGTCCTTTTGGCTCCAGTATTCCTCTGAAAATTTGATAACATTCTGACTTGACGAGATAAACATAAGGAAAATATTCATCTTTATTGCTAATGTAAAACATATTAAGCAACGTTTGATACCTTTTAACACCTGCTAATCTTTTATATTTTAAAAATTATCAGTGGTAGTAGTTGAAATTAGTACTTTCATAAATTATTACCAGTAGTATGATAAATAACAAAGAATTGAAATCATTTGGTAGAGTCTTAACAATATTTATATTCCTATTCTGACAATTCTATTTATGAAATCCATCATATTTGGCAATAGTTACATAGATATGACTGGGTGGCACTGTATTCTGAGCACTTTAACAACAGTAATCGTGTTTTATGACTGTAAGTCCAATTGGAATTGAATCTAGAGAGGCTCAGTAACTTACCCAGGATCACACAACTTTTAAGTAACAAAATCAGGCATTTAAACCCCAGGACTCTGGCTTCAGAGTCTGTGCTTTTAGCTGTTATACCAAGTAGAAACAATTAAACAAAAGCAAAACATCATGGGCATGAAGATATTTGCTTATAAATAGCAAGAGGAATATTCTGTTTATATTCAACAATACAGAGTAGTTATTAAATCCAAATTTCATGATGTGTTTTATATCTCTCTTTTCCTTTCTTTTTTACATCTCTCATCCTGCCATATGTGTCATATCATAGGCTGTAAAACAGTTGTTGGTTGATTTATAATTATAGGTAAATCTCTTGGGGATAATATCCTTGGAGAATAAGTTTCTGATTTCAGCTACTGAATAGATTTTACAGTTCTTAAAAATTATGTACCCACTTCCTTTTAATGTGTCCTTGTTTTTCTCTCCTTCTTTATTTTTGATGCCTCAGATCATTTCTTTATCCACCTTTCAGGTATCAGCCTGGTGGACGATACCTCTCAATGTCTCGCAGCAGAATATTTGATGATGTTTAAAGTCTGTAGGAATTTATGGAGTAGCTAACCAAGATCAACAAACAAGTTCAGTCTTTATGAACATCTGTATGCTCTAGAATTAACTACTGAACTCCCAGTGAAAAGTGTCAGGATAAAAAAGGCACGAAAAATTAATCATATCTTAGTGATAATGGCTTATTATTCATTGAATATCATCTTTATTTCTAATAGGATTTGTTTCATACCATTCCTGAAATGTCTGTCTTAGAAGTACAGTTACAATGGAAGGATTTAATTCATGATAAAGATCATTATATGTTGAAAACATGTAGTTCAGTTTGTTTCAGATTAATTTTTTCAGGAAAACTTGTTTTAAAGGTTCAAGGAAGCCATAGTTACAACTGACTAATATTATAGTTTTATTATTGTGATTTACATATTCTTTCTAAAAAATATGTTGATCCTTTATTTCCCAAAGAGATGGAGACCTCAATAATAACCATATTTACAAAATCCATGTCTTAAAACAAGGCTTACTTACCAGACATAACTGAATGTAGAAAGCCCTTTTTCAACACTGTATGCAAATTAGTTAGGTTTTTGCATGTGTGTTTAAGACTATACTTCAACTAGTGTTTGTATCTTCAGCATGTGTACTTTAATCAGGTGATGAATTATTCTTTCAGTCTTTGGTAGTAACTGGAAGTTGTCGTATGCTTTTGGTATTGCTTTGTAAAAGATTTTTATTTCAGAGAGGAGTGTTCACCTTTACCATTTAGCATAGTGATTTAAGTGTTGATCATTCCATTCAAGGAGAGTCATAATTTTTAATGGTAAATAGTGAGGTTTTGGTGGCTCAGATGGTAAAGCGTCTGCCTACAATGTGAGAGACCTGGGTTCGATCCCTGGGTCGGGAACATCCCCCTGGAGAAGGAAATGGCAACCCACTCCAGTACTCTTGCCTGGAGAATCTCATGGATGGAGGAGCCTGGTGGGCTACAGTCCATGGGGTTGCAAAGAGTCGGACACGACTGAGCGACTTCCCCTTAACAGCCAAAGAGTCCCACAAAATTCTCTACTGTTAAAAGGTGCCTGTTTATTCCTTTTGAAAAAGAATATCTGGTTATTCAAAGATAAAAAGTGAGTCCATTTACTGTTACTACTTACACTTAAATTGTGATTTATAGAAAACTACTTTAGAGTGGAGATATGTAAGAACTTGTTGCTTAAACATGTTATCATTTTAAATTGAGTTTTTAAAATTTTGTTTAAGCCAAAGTTAGGTATTACATTGTAAATCACCAGTGTTTTATGCACAGTGACTATAGTTCAGCACAACATTTTGCAAAAAGAGTTGTTTATGTCCCTGAAATATTTGCAACTCTTTGAGAATCCATACCATGGATTCACCCAGTGGTGACTGGGCCACCCCACGGCCATCTTAGTTTCACCTGTTATCCTTTCGGTAGTGCTCATTTTCACTCTTAAGTATTCCAGTTTGAGGATGAATTATATAGTCACCTGACAATTTGATTATATGTTTCTTGAAGGTAATTTTTCCCTGAATCATAATTTTAAATGTTTTATTTCCCTCTTTTCTTAGTGTTATCACATAAATTCGTTAGAAGCCACAGTTTTAGGCAGATACTGAAAGGATAGTGTATCATCCTAATTATCTCATTTTCTTAAATTTTTATGATTTTTTTTAAGATTAGATCCCCTTTAAAATAATTATCAGTCAATAGATTTTCCTCTCAATCAAAATTATATAGACTACCCATTTAAGAAGACACACACACAGCCTTTTATTGTAAAGCGTGGTCAGAGAGCAATAGGCCAGGAGCAGAGATAATTTAACACTGTAATTTCATGACTGACCATTGAAACCTTGGGCAAATCATGTAACCTTTCTGTGCCTCAGTTTCTTCATTTTCAAAATGAAGAGAATACTTGATATTTACCTACTGATCTACCTCACAAAGCAGTTGTGAGGGTATTGAGTTGATGTTTATATAGTGGCATTTAAAAAGACAAAATAAGTTGTTAGCTATGCTGGTTTTCCACACAAGTGGTATTTGAAGCTATTAGATAGGAAACAGATCACCCCAGAAAGTGGTCCAGTTTCTTATTATTACAGAGAAGCTTACAAGTTCCCAAAGCAAAAACTCTTTTTGGAATAAGTAATCAAAATCCTGTGAAAATAATATTGTTTTATTATTTAGTCTTTGAGTTTACTTTGGAATATGTTCCTTAAGTATAATGTTGTTTCTCATAGGTTTTATCATGAAACTCAGATGCTATTGTAGAAGTAGAAGCAGAAAAAGAGAAGAAATGATCCAGTTACTTTTATAATTTATAATACTCTAAGATATATTGATAGAAATATGTAAAAGATGTACTACTTTATTTATTATTAATTTTTAAAATGATTATAATAATTGGAGTGTATGTAATACTTGATAAAACAGTATAGATCCCCTTTATGACTTTTGAGTTATTTCCAAAATAATTTTGGTTGTTTAAGTGATCCAGAGTATTCAATTGTTTAGGCAGAATTTGTTACAGGATTTCATATATGATCATATAGGAAGATTACCTGGCTGGGTAATTTTGTGTTTAGAAGTTAATTATTTAATCCCTGAAGTCTTAAGAGTTTATTGCTGGGGAACTAAGTTAATATTTGTTAAGCAACTTTGTAAAAACTGTAATATGAACAAAAGTTTTCTGTTTTGAGAATATTACTAAAATGACATCTACTGCAAAACATTACTACTAAATTCATATACTTTACATGCAAAGTATATTTCTTGAAGAATTACTTCTGACAATTACCTTTTGAGTGTTTCTTATATTGTAATAGATTCCTATTTAAACTTTCTAAATTATTTTTCTAAATAATTATTAGAATATTCAGTAAGCCATTGCAGAAAATAACAATAAGTAATCTATTAATTTCATGGATCTGTAAGTTGCTATTAACTTTTGTTATTACATCAATAATTTGTTATTATTAGAACATTTAAAAAATCATTATTAAAATAAGACTAATTATTAGAATTTGTTCTCTTACCAAATGAACAGGGGCTTGGGAATAATTTCATTATACTAGAGGCCCTCATTTCACAAGAGTCATAAGAACTAAATAACTTTCAAGGGTTTTCAGTTTATAAAGAATAGATGAGAGGATTGGACAATCAAAATTTTTTAAAATATTGCTGCCAATTTGTTTTTGGACACTACTATTTGATTAGATTATCAGTTCTTACATGTGTGCTGGTTGTATACTCAAATGAAATTAAATGTGGATAGGCAAGTCAGTGTGTGTTTTTTTAAGTATATTTTAGAATATTAATGAAAGAATTCATTGATATACAACAGCAAACCTCATTTTTGTATATGTGTAGTAGATTTAGAGAATGTTCTTGATTTTTATGTAGATTACTGTTTTAAAGGAAAAATAAACTCTCCATAATTTTAATTCACACTGTTCAGTAATGTGAGTTTTATATTTGTGATTTGTGTGGGCCATGCCTGAAAATCACAAGAATAAATATATTTGCACTAAGAGGCAGAACATATCCCTGAGAAATCTTAACATACTTGAATCTCCAAAGTATAATGGATTGTATTTATTAAATCCTAAATGTTAATAAGTAAATGGATCGAGACTTTTATCTTTCCTTTCTTTTCTCCCTTTCTCCTTTCATTCCTTTTATACCTTCTTTCCTCTCTGAAGCCTGTCTTTATAGTATAGCTTATAATGAGCTGACATATTTTTCTTCCGTTTGTTTGGTGTATACGGTTGTTTTTGATGGTCAGTACACTCAAAAGGTAGTAGTTCTGACTACAGACCCCACTACTTGAATAGCAGTATTGCACTTAAAGTAGTACAACAGATTTTGCTAGACAACTAAGCAACATCTGGATATAAATATGAGGGATGCTATGCTAGCTCACTGTGTTGTCTTTTTCGCCACTAAGTAGGACACTTCAGTAAAATGAAATATTCTCAGTGTAGATGTTTTAGCATAAAATTATATTTCTAAAACCAGTGATTATTAAAAACAAGCAAACAAACCCCAAACATTAAAAACCTTGAGACCTCATTTTATGAAAAGGAGTTTGTAAATAACATACATCGTTGTCAAAGTTTTCTTTAGAAGAGGTTGAAACAATGTAAGAGTGTTACAGGGAGTCTTCTGAAATATTAATTCCCTTTGTGTGGGTTACTTCTTTTCAATTCAATGACTTATTTTTCTGCTCAGAGACCTGGAAGACTAGGCAGTGTTATTCCCTTTACTAACTCCTGGAGACCAGGTCCTGTGAGCTGTCTCTACCATCAGAGCAGCTATTAGCCCTGCCCCATCCCCAGTCCTATTGCAGTGGGGACATACCACACCCCTAATTCCTTTTATGTTCAGCTTGGTTTTCCTAACATTTTATATCCATTGTGGTAGATTGAAGCCTCATCACAATTTTAAATTTGTTAATGAAACAAGAATAATGCCGTGTTCCTCTTCTCATCGATATCCTAAAAGACTTTTGTTTTTAACACACTCCCTGAAGAGAATTAACCTTTTTTTCTATGAAAATCTTTTCTTTTGTGATTATCCTGATCTCACATCATTTTGCAAAAGGAGATTTTTACTGTACTTAGTGCAAAAGAGTAGAAAGAATGGTTTACTGTGGCAGACATATATAAAATAAAGTCATAATTTGTTAATCTGACTGTACAACACCATTTTGAGTTGGTATTATTGACACAAATCTTATCAGTCTAGTCACTTAGAGCTGTATTTCTCAAAAGAATGCTGGCTAGCATCTTCCCTACTTAATACACCAAATTGTAGGGGAGAGACTATGTATTTTTTTTTTTTTAAGCAATCCAATGGATTTGTTTTTGTCCATATTTTGTAAACAACTTGAAGAACTTTTCTCATTTCGAAGATGGAGAACATGTGGACCTGTCTTTTAAATAATTGTAATCTAATATATATATTTATAAATTATAGCATTGGAAAAAGAGCTCTAATAATGATGTTGTTACTTCCTGGTATTTAATTTTTATAAAATGTTTTTGTAAATAACTAATTGTAGTATTGCTTTTAAGTAGTTTAAAAATCTTTCTCAAATAAGTTCTGCCCAGGACTTATTTCCTATTCGAAAGTTCAGTAGTCTAGTATGAGTTTGAAATATTCCTACATCTCTTCAGTATCTTTTTGTATATACCAGTACTCAAGCAAAGTATACCAAAAGCCTAAGTTCTGTGTTGCATTAATAAAGTACTTGTTATTTATCTTATTCAGTGGATCAGGTGAAGTAGAGAGTAAGTCTTTTCAAATGTGCATCTGATCATAAATTTCAAAATGTTTATTATGTTCATTTTTGGTGCATGATGCCAAATTTATCTTTAATCAGCCACTACTACCTAGTTGTTGTTTAGTTGCTATTAATAGGTTGTGTCTGACTTTTTGCAACCCCATGGACTGTAGCCTACCAGCTCCTATGTCCATGGAGTCCTCCAGGTAAGAATACTACCTGCTATGTAATGGCAAATGTTTCCCTTTCTGATCAATGGGTTGTAGATATAACTATTTTTCTCTGCAGATTCTCACTAAATATGTATTTGAAAAAAACCTGCAAAGTGCTACCTGTAATTAAGTTAGCATCTTTGGCCTTATCTATGCATAATATTCTCTCAGTTTGGTTTTGACAGACTCATGGACTTGGAATTGCTTTGTAGTATTTTAACTTATTGTAATGTAATGAATTTTTTGAGATGTTTATTTGATTAGCTGTTAAAATGTAGGAAATTATGTAGCTTTGCATGAAATAAAGTACATTTCTACAAGTTACTAAGAACTTTGCTGGTCGTTTATGTATTTTCCTTCAACCGTCTTTGAGATTATACTCTTTTTAGTAAACTAAGACTTTTTTTGTTCCTTTCAAATTATTAACAGGTACCACGAAAGAAATGTTTTAAGATAAATAACTAAATACCTATACTTTAGGCTCCACCTTGCTTCCTTCAGTGAAGTTGAAAACAGGAAAATCAATGAAACCAAATACTGAGTGTTTGAAAAGATCAATAAAATTGATGAAACCCTAGCCAGGCTGACAAAGGAAATAGAGAGTTGCTTTCCCATATACCAAAAATAACAATGGAAATTTGAGATTAAAAACACAATATCATTTACATCTGTCCTAGTTAATACAGTAAGAAGAAAAGGAAATAAAAGATATGCAGTAAGAAATAAAACTCTTTGTCTGCAGATCATATGATCATCTATGTAGCAATCTAAAAGAACTGGCTAAAAAAATGAAAACAAAAAACAACAACAACAAAGAAACCTAGAATGAGTAAATGATTATAGCAAGTTTGCAGGATATAAGGCTAATATAAAAAAGTAGGTCCTTTTCCCTTTTACCAGCAATGGAAGAGTAGAATTCAAAATTAAAGATAATACCATTTACATTAGCATCCCCTAAAATGAAATACTTAGGTATAAATTTAATAAAATATATCTAAGATCTATATGAAGAAAACTACAAACCACTGATGAAAGAAATCAAAGAACAGAATAGAGTCCATAATGAGCAGGAAGGCAGGAAGACACATTATTTCCAGGATGTCACTTCTTCCCAAACTGACCTATTGATTCAATGTAATCCCAGTTAAAGCCCCAATAAGTTATTTTATGGATATTGACAAACTGATTGTAAAGTTTATATGGAGAAGCAAAAGACCCAGAAGAGTCAACACAATACTGAAGGAGAACAAAGTTGGAGTACTGACACTAGCCAATTTCAAGACTTACAATAAAGCTAAAATTATCAAGACATTGTGAGATTGGTGAAAGAATAGACAAGTAGACAATCAAACAGAACAGAGCAGAAATACACCCACATAAATATAGTCAATTGATCTTTGACAAAAGAACAAAGGCAATTCAATGGAGAAAGGAGTCTAACAAATGATGCTGGGACGCTGGACATCCAAATGCAAAAATAATGTAGACACTAACTTTACACCTTTTACAAAAATTAACTGAAAATAGTTCATAAACCTAAAGCACAAAACTTCTGGAAGATAACATAGGGGGAAACATAGGTAAACATGGGCTTGGCAGACAATATATATATCACACAAAAATGTGTGTATATATATATATGTACCCAGAGATATGTACAGGAATGGGATTATTCATATAATTTCAACCATAGATAATTCAGTCAACAGAATAGGTTTATTTATTCAACATGATGGGTATGTGCATGAATAAGTGGAAGTGATTAATTATTAATACAACTATATAACAACATGGATGAAACAAAGATATTGTGGATCCAAACAAGTCAGATGTGAAAAAATATAGTATGATTCTGCTTATATGAAGTTCAAAAAAAGATTAAATTGTAGAGTTAAAAAATGAATGCTTTGTAGTAAGATCATAAAGAATGAAAAACAAGAAATTACCATACATATCAGGCTATTGCTTACCTTTAAAGAGAAGGAAGGGATTAGTGACTATGATCAGCACAAGAGTAACTTCTGGATTGCTACCTGTGTTCCCTTTCTTGGGTGGTGGTTTTACAGGTGTCCACTTGGTGGTAATGAATTGCTAAACAGTACATGCATCTGGTCCCATCACTTCATGGGAAATAGATGGGGAAACAGTGGAAACAGTGTCAGACTTTATTTTTGGGGGCTCCAAAATCACTGCAGATGGTGATTGCAGCCATGAAATTAAAAGACGCTTACTCCTTGGAAGGAAACTTACAACCAACCTAGATAGCATATTCAAAAGCAGAGACATTACTTTGCCAACAAAGGTCCATCTAGTCAAGGCTATTTTTCCAGTGGTCATGTATGGATGTGAGAGTTGGACTGTGAAGAAAGCTGAACGCCGAAGAATTGATGCTTTTGAACTGTGGTGTTGGAGAAGACTCTTGAAAGTCCCTTGGACTGTAAGGAGATCCAGCCAATCCATTCTGAAGGAGATCAGCCCCGGCATTTCTTTGGAAGGAATGATGCTAAAGCTGAAACTCCAGTACTTTGGCCACCTCATGCAAAGAGTTGACTCATTGGAAAGGACCCTGATGCTGGGAGGGATTGGGGGCAGGAGGAGAAGGGAACGACAGAGGATGAGATGGCTAGATGGCATCACCGACTTGATGGACATGAGTCTGAGTGAACTCTGGGAGTTGGTGATGGACAGGGAGGCCTGGTGTGCTGCGATTCATGGGGTCGCAAAGAGTCGGTCACGACTGAGCGACTGAACTGAACTGAACATGCTTTTGTGTGCGCTTTGCTATGTATACATCTTCTTTTATAATGAAGTTTAAAAATATAGAGATTTAAATTACATAGCTTAAAAGTTGGAACTGGAAGAAACTGTGTTACAGTGTTCCAAGGTCATGATAATATTCAGCAGGAGTAAAGATGTTGCTTTAAGCTAGATTTTCAATTGAGGATGCATGCTATAGTCTTCTTTGGTAATCATTAAAAGAACAGAAATAGGATATAGCAACAAATAAAGGAAAAATTAAGTGACAAAAATTTTTAACTCAAAACAGCAAAAGAACAGAAACTACCTAAGACTAGAACTTTTTGTTTAGAAATGCATACCTAGTTGAGAAAACTATAAGTAAAGTCATGGGAAGTGATTTAGTATAGAAATTAGAGTATGCTTCTGATAGGGATGGACATTCAAAGGTATCACTCAGAGAGCTTCTGGGTTACTATGGGCAATGTTTTGTTCCTTATATGTGGGCATTTTGTACAAGCATTTTTCTATTTATACTTATCTACATACATTTAGGGGCTTCCCTGGTGGCTCAGACAGTAAAGTGTCTTCCTGTAATGCAGGAGACCTGGGTTCGATTCCTGGGTTGGGAAGATCCCCTGGAGAAGGAAATGGCAATCCACTCCAGCACTCTTGCCTGGAAAATCCCATGGACGGAGGAGCCTGATAGGCTATAGTCCATGGTGTTGCAAAGAGTCGGACACGACTGAGCGACTTCACTTCACTATACATTTATATTTTATGCACTTTTTTGAATATGTCTATATTTCAAACTGTAGAAGTTCTGAAAAATCTGTAAATCATATTAATAATTGAAAGAGTAAAAATCACATCTCAAATAGTTGCATAAAATACTTTGATATAATCAACACATATTAAAGTTACATTTTTTAAAAAGCACTTTTTCTGATAATGTATATCTGCATGCATACATAGAGACATGTATATGTGTAAGAACCTAAAACTACTGCAAAACAGTCTTGAGAAAGCTGGAGGAATTTTGCTCCCTGACTTCAGACTGTGCTACAAAGTTACAGTAATGAAAACAGTATGGTACTGGCACAAAAGCAGACATAGATCAGTGGAAAAGAATATTTAGCACAGAAATAAACCCATGCACTTATGGTCAATCTATGACAAAGGAGGCAAGAATATACAGTGGAGAAAAGACAGTCCCTTCAATAACTAGTGCTGGGAAAACTGGAAAGCTACATGTAAAAGAATGAAATGGTAATTTTTTCTAACACCATATATAAAAATAAACTCAAAAAGTATTGAAGACCTAAATATATGACTGGAAACCATAAAACTCCAAGAAGAAATCATAGGAAGAACATTCTTTGACATAAATTGTAGCAATATTTTTTTGATCTGTCTCCTAAAGCAAAGGAAATAAAAGCAAAAATGAATAAATGGGACCTAATTAAACATAAAAGCTTTTGCACAGCAAAGGAAACCATAAACAAAAAGACAGCCTACAGTTTGGGAGAAAATATTTGCAAATGATGCTGTTAAATACCAACAAGGGGTTAATATCCACAGGTCATACAACTCAACATGAAAAAAAAAGAAAAGCAAAACCCAAACAACCCAATTAAACAATGAGCAGAACACCTGAGTAGACATTTTCCCAAAGATGATATATAGATGGCCAACAGGCTCATGAAAAGATGTTCAACATTGCTAATTACAATGAGATATCACCTCACACTTAGAATGGCTATCATCAAAAAGAACACAAGTAACAAGTACTGGCTAGGATGTGGAGAAAAGGGAACCCTTATAACACTGTTGGTAGATAAATTTATGCAGCCATTGTGGAAAACAATGGAGGTTTCTCAAAAAACTAAAAATGAAACTACCATATGACTCAACAATTCCACTCCTGGGAATTTGAAACAATACACGCACCCCAGTGTTCATAGCAGCATTATTTACAATTGCCAAGATATGGAAGCAACCTAAGAGTCCATCAACAGATGAATGGATAAAGACGATGTTCTATATACATACAACAGAATACTACTCAACCATTAAAAAGAATGAAATTTTGTCATTTGCAACAGCATGGATAGTCTTGGAGGATATTATGGTAAGTGAAATAAGTCAGGCAAAGACAAATAATGTATGATATCTTTTACATTTGGAATCTAAAAAAAGACAACAAAGTAGTGAGTGTAATGACAACAAACAAATAAAAAACCAGACTCATAGAAAACAGACTAGTGTTTACCAGTGGGGAGAGGAAAAGAGGGAGGGGCAATATAAAAGTAGGGGATGAAGAGGGACAAACCATTATGTAGAAAATAAGCTATAAGGATACATTGTACAATACAGAAAATGTAGCCTATATTTTATAATAACTATAAATGGAGTATAACTTTAAAAAATTGCGAATCACTATTTTATACTATAGCATATGGCACATCAACTGTATTTCAATTAAAAAATAATAAATGAAAAACAACTGAAAAAATAAGCATTCTTTTTTCTGATAAAAGAATACATATATATATAGACATATATGTATAAATGAATGCAAAATTACTGCAGATGTCATCCTTTATGCTATAATCTTTACCTTTAAGACCCAAAGAAAGCCAAGGATACCTACCATCACCACTTCTATTAACATTGTATGTTCCATAATCATAAGAAGAGAAAAATAGAAGGCCTAAGAATGAGAAAGTTTTATTTACTCTGACATGACTATGTATGTGGAAGATCCAAAAATACACAAATTATTAGAATTGATAAGAAAGTGGCATCTCTTAATATGGTGTTTGGGGCCCCTGAACCCTGGTTAGTTCAGAGACTACCTAGTAAACCCAATCCTTAGACTCATATTTATTTTAAAAAGGGGGGTGGTGAGTGAGATGGCGTGCTCATTAGTGTGAGGATTATAATCAAATAATGGAAGTACCAAGCAAAATGCTGCCCCACAGAAGATTCTTGTTATTTAAGAAACACCAAGTATCTGTGTGGTTAAGTTGATCCTCTTCCTCCAGGTCCTTATCTGGAAGTCACTTCTGAGGGAACACCCCTGCTTAACTTTTCTTCGTAGCACTAAGCACTATCTAATATACTGTGCTTGGTTGCTCTGTCATGTCTGACTCTGCAATCCCATGGACTGCAGCCCTCCAGGCTCCTCTGTCCATGGGGTTCTCCAGGCAAGAATACTGGAGTGGGTTGCCATGCTCTCCAGGGTATCTTCTCAACACAGGGATTAAACCCAGGTCTCCCTCATTTACTGTCTGAGTCCCTAGGGAAGGGGATTCTGCCTGGCCAAATTCTGAAGACCATCAGAACTTAGCACTATCTAACATACTATGCTATTTCTCACCTCTTTCCTCAGACATAAGCTCCAAAAGGAATCATTTTTGTTTACAGAACCTCTTGTGCCTGACCCATAATAGATACTCAATTTGTGTTGAATCAGTAGATTAATTTACTCAGTTTCCATCATGCCCTGGTCTGAGCTAATGCATAATAATTAGGTACTGGGGATTGTTCAATGGGCTATCAATAGGAGGAGCCTTGTGACATCTTTTAAACCTCACGACATCTTTGTCTTTTCCCTGTGGAGGGAGTGAGGGCTGGAGATTAGATGTGTGTATTAGAATTAGTAAGAAAGGAGAGAGGTCCAGAAAAGGGGGCATGGGAATACCAAAGGAAGACTCCTGATATTCTGAGTTGGCATTTTGGGCCAGTGCCGCTCAGAGTGTCACTTGCCCACTTTGAAGAGGGACTTATCAATGTGATTTTTGTAGAGACTCCTCAGCCCTGGATTTGTAGGCAGGATTTCTCAAAACTATCCTACATGTTACTTTAAATGTTTTTTAAAACTTAATGAAAGCCTCCCAACTGATTTATATGAAATCGATAGTAGCATACAGACAGAATCAGTATACTAACTGCTAGACTAATTAGATTGTGTCTATAGGGCTTCCCTGGGATCTCAGGGGTAAAGAATCCTCCTGTAATGCAGAAGACATAGGTTCAATCCCTGGGTGGGGAAGATCCCCTGGAAAAGGAAGTGGCAACCCAATCCAGTATTCTTGCCTGGAAAACCCAATGGACAGAGGAACCTGGTGGGCTACAGTCCATGGGTCACGAAGAGTTGACACAACTTAGTGACTAAACAACAACAACAACAACAACAACTTTCATAATACCTAGTGCTTTCCTTTGAAAGACTTAACATCTTATTTTTTAATCTGTTATTTGTAATGATTTGTAATGTCTCTCTTTCCAGTCAAACTGCCAGCTCCATGAAGTCAAAAGTCATGTTTGCCTGCCTCACTATCGGTCCACAGAGTGTACCATAGTGTACAGCATTTAACAGATGATAAACAACTGCCTAAAGCTCAACATTCAGAAAACTAAGATCATGGCATCAGGTCCCATCACTTCATGGGAAATAGATGGGGAAACAGTGTCAGACTTTTATTTTTCTGGGCTCCAAAAACACTGCAGATGGTGATTGCAGCCATGAAATTAAAAGATGCTTACTCCTTGGAAGGAAAGTTATGACCAACCTACTAAGTCATTTTAGTTGTGTCTGACTCTACGTGACCCCATAGATGGCAGCTCACCAGGGTCCCTCGTCCCTGGGATTCTCCAGGCAAGAACACTGGAGTGGGTTGCCATTTCCTTCTCCAGTGCATGAAAGTGAAAAGTGAAAGTGAAGTCGCTCAGTTGTGTCAGACTCTTAGCGACCCCATGGATTGCAGCCTACCAGGCTCCTCCGTCCATGGGGTTTTCCAGGCAAGAGTACTGCAGTAGGGTGCCATTGCCTTCTCTGATGACCAACCTAGATGGCATATTAAAAAGCAGAGATATTACTTTGCCAAAAAAGGTCTGTCTAGTCAAGGCTGTGTTTTTTCCAATGGTCATGTATGGATGTGAGAGTTGGACTGTGAGGAAAGCTGAGTGCCGAAGAATGGATGCTTTTGAACTGTGGTGATGGAGAAGACTCTTGAGAGTCCCTTAGACTGCAAGGAGATCCAACCAGTCCATCCTAAAGGAGATCAGTCCTGGGTGTTCATTGGAAGGACTGATGCTGAGGCTGAGACTCCAATACTTTGGCCACCTCATGTGAAGCATTGACTCATTGGAAAAGACTCTGATGCTGGGAGGGATTGGACGCAGGAGGAGAAGGGGACAACAGAGAATGAGATGGCTGGATGGCATCACTGACTCGATGGACATGAGTCTGAGTGAACTCTGGGAGTTGGTGATGGACAGGGAGGCCTGGCGTGCTGCGATTCATGGGGTTGCAAAGAGTCGGACACGACTGAGTGACTGAACTGAACTGAAACAACTGCTGCACTATCTAAAGATCAAGATTTATAGATACATTAAACCAAAGTATAAATCTTTCTTGACTAGGATTTTGCAGTTAATGAAACCCTTTGAAGTTGTTCCAGATATAACTTGGAAAATTATCCTCATTCAGTCATTGAATTCAAGAAGACTCCTTGCACTATTGCTTTCTGGCCTTAAGCTGGCTATCTGCTTATTTTCCCAATCCAATCAGAAGATGCTCATCAACCTACTATAGCCTAAACTGACTATGCATTTGGTCACATTTATTCTCCCCATTCATAACCTCATGCTCTTTTGGAAGAAGCCTACTGTACATGTCTCACTGATGAAATGTCAGTTTCCTCTTATTTGCTCCCAATAATTATCAGTAATCATCCTCAGAGGAAGGATTTTCTCATTGAAACAGAAGTTTCAACACCATTTGTCCCAGCATTAGTTCATTCCATCTTCTTCTTTCTCCTGAAACCAATTTTAAATATACATGAACCATTTAAATATATGTGAATGGTGATATACCCTGTGTCCTTATGTATTTAGGGTAAATGCATGTTTGCCTTCTGTCTCCCTCCAGAACTGATACTCTGAACCCTGGCTTCATATTAGAATCACTTGAGAAACTTTGAAAGTATACTTATGTCTGGGTCCTATTTCAGAATGTCTTATGTAGATTACTTATGGGGGAGTCCAGGCAAAGATGTATTTGTACAGCTCCAGGAATTACAGTCCACAAGGTAGAGACTCTCCCTTCTTCAACCATGTCTCTGTTTCCCCCAACTTCACTTACCAGAACACACAGGGCAGGGCTCTCTCCTCAGGGTTTTCTCTAAATGTCAGGCCTCTTTAGCAAAAGGAGGTCAGGGTTGACTGCAGCTCATTCAGTTTGTCAGCCTGATTCCTGGGCTTGAGAACTAGGAATCTCACTTTTCAGCCAATTTGTCTTGAGATTTTTAAGTGTAGAATCCCTTAGGTGGGGGCATTTCTCAAATGCTGTATAAATTAGCAAATGTTTAAACATGAAAACAAAGCCCCAGTAAAGCAAAGTAAAACCTCAAGTAAAAGCTGACACAGGATATTACTCCTCACCAGGGTTTTCAGAAACTATCACAGAAGAGGCCCTTGGGATGAAGAGAAATATAAAGTCCTCATTCACTGGCTCTTAAACAGGAGTCACAGGTGAACAGTGGCTTTCTTTTTGAAGAATTTGCTGCCAATGGAATGTAAAGACATCTGTTGGCCCAACAGTTGAAAGCAAGGGACCAGCAGATGTCACTGGCACACGGCTTTTAGAGTGGTTTGTCCAATAAAAAAAAAAGAAAATGCTTGAGTTTATGAGGCTTTGTCATCAAGGAAACAAGTCCCACACACAGGTACATTTGAGAGCAAAATTAGCATAGAATTGAAGGTAATACCCAGCATCATGGATGAGCTTCAGTATTCAGCCAGTAGAGAGCGATTAGAGACACTAGCCATAGCTGGTAACATCACCCAGAGCAGGAAGACCATTAAATGATGGGTACCATTTAGATTAGGGGAAGAATGGCAGAAGGAAGAAAACTAGAACACTCTAAACACCAGAAAGAATTGTAGCAAAGACAAAAACAGAAATGAATAAATGTGGGCTTATCATTTAAAGAAATTGCTAAATAGTTCTCCAACCTCTGGCCATATGGACATCCTTGCCAATATTGGCGTTGTCAGTCTTTTTCACTTAAAACTTTCTGGTGAGGGTGAAATGGTACCTCTAGTTTCAGTTTTCATTTCCTTTATGTCCAATGATGTTTAACATTTTCTGTGTGTTAACAGCTGTTTTTATATCTTCCTTTTTGAACTGTCTGTTCATCTTTGCTCTTCTTTTTGTTTTTTTTGGAACGATCCACACATTCAGATCCAGAAACCTCCACCATAGAGGAGGTCATGTTGGTCCACCTCTTTCCTTCCCCCTTACCTTGTAAAACAGAAACAAACAAAGAAACAAAAAATAGCCCAATTTTTAGTTAGGTTGTTTGTCTTTTTATTCAGTTCAGTTCCGTTCAGTCGCTCTGTCGTGTCTGACTCTTTGCGAACCCATGAATTGCAGCACGCCAGGCCTCCCTGTCCACCACTAACTCCCGGAGTTTACTCAAACTCATGTCCATTGAGTTGGTGATGCCATCCAACCATCTCATCCTCGGTTGTCCCCTTCTCCTTCTGCCTTCAATCTTTCCCAGCATCAGGGTCTTTTCAAATGAGTCAGTTCTTTGCATCAGATGGCCAAACTATTGGAGTTTCAGCTTCAACATCAGTCCTTCCAATGAATATTCAGGACTGATTTCCTTTAGGATGGACTGGTTCAATTTCCTTGCTGTCCAGGGGACTCTCAAGAGTCTTCTACAACACCACAGTTCAAAAGCATCAATTCTTTGGTGCTCAGCTTTCTTTATAGTCCAACTCTTACAATCATACGTGACTACTGGAAAAGCCAAAGCTTTGACTAGATGGACCTTTGTTGGCAAAGTAATGTCTCTGCTTCTTAATATGCTGTCTAGGTTGGTCATAACTTTTCTTCCAAGGAGTAAGCGTCTTTTAATTTCATGGCTGCAGTCACCATCTGCAGTGATTTTGGAGCCAAAAAAATTAAAGTCTGTCTTTTTATTAATAAACTATTGATCTATTAATTGTTTTGTACAAGTTCTTTATATGTTCTGGAATAAAGATCTTGCATGGATAGCCTGTTCACTTTCTTACTTGTCTTTTGATGAACAGAGGCATTTAGGTTTGATGAACCCTGGTTTATCAAGTTTATTGTTTAAGAAATTTTTGCTGTCCCCAAGTAATAAGGGTATTCTCCTATGTTTTCTTTTTCTTTAGGTTTTATGGTTTTAGATTTTTACATTTAGGCCATGAATCCATTTTGAATTAAAGTCTGTATATATATGATTTAGGGGACTATGGTTTTTTTTTTTAATATAAATATTATTTCTTTTCCTTCAAAGCATCTTGCTGGGAGTGTGTGAGTGTTGAATTTATAGATCAATTTTTGGGAGAATAGAGATCTCAACAATTTTGAGCTTTCAGAGCCAGTAACTTTGTATATCTTTCAATTTCAATAATCCTTTGTAGAGTGTAGAGGTCATGGACAATTTGTTGCTAGGTTTAATCTTAGGCGTGTAAAGTTTTTGGATTTTTTTAGATTTTAATTCCAATAGTTTCTGTTATTAGACAGAAATACAACTGATTTTTATATATTGACCTTGAGTCCTGCAATTTTGATAATTTGACTTATTTTACTGGGAATTTTTATCACTTCAGTAGTATTTTCTATGTACACAATGGTGTCTCAGATGGATATCAGTTTTCTTTCTTCCTGATTATTTTATTTATGTATGTATATATTTATGAATAAATGAACTGGCTAGAGTTTCTACCTTGTTGTCAAATACAAATAATAAGAGCAGGCATTTCTACTTTGTTCTTATCTTAGATGGAAAGAGTTCAATGTTTCATCATTAAGTATGATTATAGACCAAGATTTTTAAAAATACATGCCTTTTATCACATTGAAGACATTACTTTCAGGACTTCCTTTGTGGTCCAGTGGTTAAGACCCCAAGCTCCCAATGCAGGGGGCCTGGGATTCAACTCCTGGTCAGGGAACTAGATCTGACAGGCTGCAAGGAAGATCAAAGATCCTGCGAGCTTCAACAAAGACATGGAGCAGCTAAGTAAATATTTTTAAAAAAAATTGTTTTCTATTCCTAGTTATGCTGAGAGTTTCTATAATAAAAAGGTAATGATTTTTGTGAAAATTTTTTTCTGCATCTATTGAAAAGATCATATGGTACTTCATTTTTACTCTATTATTGTGTGGTGAGTTACAATAATTCATTTTGTTGATGTTTCCTTTGCTGTGCAGGGCTTCCCTGACAGCTCAGTTGGTAAAGAATCCGCCTGCAATATGGAAGACCTGGGTTCGATCCCTGGGATGGGAAGATGCCCTGGAGAAGGGAAAGACTACCCACTACAGTATTCTGGCCTAGAGAAGTCCATGGACCATATAGTCCATGGGGTCACAAAGAGTCAGAGACAACTGAGCGACTTTTACTTTCACTTGGTATGCAAAAGACTGTAAGTTTAGATAGGTATATTTTTGCTTTTGTTGCCTTTGCTTTGGGTGTCAAATCCAAAAAAAACAAAAAAAATCATCACCCAGAACTATGTCAAGGAGCACCTAGTTTTCTTCTAGGAGTTCTCTGGTTTCGGCCTTATATGGAGGTCTTTTCTGTCTGTTTCAGAGTTGCACTAAAAACCAGCATTGAAGCCAGTCTTGTTTTGAAGGTAGAAAATGCAAAGATATCTTCTGGGGTTTTCAGGCCCTGTCCTTCCCAGGGTTAACATTATAAGGCAGCAAAATTACCAGATGACCTCAACTTATACATCAGGAAACTGTGGAAAGACCCCTAGTCCTATTTTATGAAGCTTATTCAGAATTAGAGTCTCAGATTTAGAGGTTCAGTCCTCCAGGTAAAGATGTGACTTTAAAGTTAGGACCCTGATACCTGTTCAGGAACAATGACCTTTTTAAGAGGCCATCAGAGCAATAGTCCTGGAATGGTAGGTCAAGTTCCCTTGGGATTTGCCTAGGGATATCTTGAGTTTCCCAAGCTGTGCTAGTGGTAAAGAATCTGCCTGCCAGTGCAGGAGACCTAAGAGACCTGGGTTCAATCCTTGGGTTGAGAAGATCCCCTGGAGGAGGAAATGGCAAACTGCTTCATTATTCTTGCCTGGAGAGAATCCCATGGACAGAGAAGCCTGGTGGGCTATGGTCCACGGGGTTGTAAAAAGTTGGACACAACTGATGGGACTTAGCACTTAGCAAGTCTTGAGTTTGCTACACTAGCAGAGATTTTAAGCAGGTACCTGGGGAAATGGAGCTTGACTCTTTGCAACCCCATGAACTATACAGTCCATGGAATTCTCCAGGCCAGAATACTAGAGTGGGTAGCTTTTCCCTTCTCCAGGGGATCGTCCCAACCCAGGGATCAAACTCAGGTCTCCTGCATCGCAGCTGGATTCTTTACTAGCTGAGCCACGTGGGAAGCCCCAAAATATGGGAGTGGGTAGCCTATCCCTTCTCCAGCGGATCTTCCCAACCCAGGAATCAAACTGGGGTCTCCTGCATTGCAGGTGGATTTTTTTTTTTTTACCAATTGAGCTATCAGGGAAGCCCTGGATATGGGCAGTATGAAGTAATTAGAACCGTTAGATGGAGCACCAAAAGGTTGGGGGAAGGGTCCATAAAACAGGTGGATCCAAGTTACTTGGAGGTGGAGCTGTCATCCACTCGCTCTTTAAACATCCCGACCATTACTGGTTCAGAGTGTTTTCCTGGCAGGGAGGGTGGAGATGATGTGGACAGCACTGGGTTAGCTCACTAACCCCTCCTTCTGCTGGCCAAGGTTAGGGAGGGTGAGGACAGGCTAGTGGTTTACTCACAGAGGGAGGAGGGACCAGAGAGCAAGAGGTGACCAACAGAAAGGAAGAAAAAGGGATACCTCATCTCTCACCAAGCTCCCAGCCAGCGCCTTTCCTTCCCTGCCTGCGTGTACTTCCGGGTCTGTGTGCGAGGGCACAGGGCTTGGCTCTGTAGCCTCTACAGGAGCCAGGATGGCAGGGCAGCAGGCACTGCTTCTGTTTGGATTTCTACTGCCTGGGCTCCTGTTCTCAGAGGCTGCCAAAATCCTGACTGTGTCCCTGGTGGGTAAGTGCTCGACTGAAGATCCAGAGACAGGCAAACAGCCCTTGGTGAGGGAGTCGCATGTTTTTCCAGTCCAAGGCAGGTTTTTTACCCTGGCTAGCTGATGAAGAGGTAGGAGCCATCTATGTGGGTCAGGTGTGAGGCTGGGACTAGAAGTTTGAGATCCAGCCCAGTGCAGGAGGCCCTGGGCTGCCTCCTCCAGGGCGTGAGCTGGATATTCAGAGGCTCTCACTAAACATCTGGAGGGCACACAGTAAGGACTGTGGCTAACTAGTGGTTTGCAGGGAGATGGGCGTGTGTGTGTGTGGGGGGGGTGTGTAGAGGGGAAGGAAAGGGGCCCCTGAGGGCAGCAGTAATATTAAGAATTTTCTGAGGCTGCATGAGAGCCAGGGTGGAGCAGGGAAGATATTACAACGATAATTAGAAGAGTGGAGTGTTTTACCGAGAGGAATATATCAGGATACAGGGGTAATCACAGATGGGGGTTCCCTAAGACTTCATTTTAACCCACAGTGGGCTTTCTTATTTCGCTGAGAATCTTTGAGCTGGAAAAAACTTTAAATTATCTAATTGAGTTCCCACTAGGTTTTCCTGAGCAGGAAATTAAGGGTCAGGAAAGTGAGGCATCTATTGCAAGAGCAAACAGAAGCCCCTAATGGAACATACCAGATATTTACTCAGGAGTTCCTATCCCCGGACCATCTTCTTCAAGCTTCCACTGTCACTCATTTTTCAGTGGGGAGTTTTAAAAATCACTCTTTGTCTCTATTTGAAGTCTTTTTTCTTATTGGTTGTTTGTAATGATAATTCAAGACAGCTTTCTCACCCCACTAAGAGTACACTCTTCTCTAGCCTCAGACTCTGGGAGGGAGCTGGTGTGGTTTGTGAGGGGCTGGAAGCCCAGAACGCACTGGGGCTCCCCAGGACCCTCCATGAATGGACGCGTGTGTGGTTGCCCTTCATCTTGCCCTTTCTCCCAGGTCTAGGGATTAACACGTGGGCAAGAGGTGTGGGAGATTTGTACTTATTATTTCCTGTTATGTCAGACTGTACAAGTTTGTGTTTAAAAAAAATTGAGAAATAGGTACACACTATTTCTCTAGCACCATGTCCTTCTAACCTTAGTCTCCAAACATTTGCCATTTGCCACTAACTCCTCTTCTGATTGGCTTTCTCTACTGCTGAACCCCTTAGATTCAAGCAGGGTCCCTGTGTTGGTGCAGGTTCTAAGAGAAGAACTTAGTGTGATGGAGCTCAAACCTCTCCCAGGGATTAAGCGTCTCTTTCCTTAGGATACCAAGACTGTCCTTGGATGGATAGTGTTCCAGTCTCTCATGCATATAAGATTCTGCAGGCCAGCCCACAGTTATCCCACAAGTCCAGCCCCAAGTCCTGATGGGTGTGAAACATTTAGGCCTCCACTGAGAAACTTCCTGCTAATTATATTCGAATCTCAAGCACTTTGACACAGAGGGATGTGATGGCTGCACATCCCTCTGCTGCAGTGGTTGCTTCCTGGACTCACATTCAAGCTCCCATAGTTCTCGCTCCTACTCCAGCATACATTTCCAAAGAGAAGAATCCAAGAAATAGCTCTGATGGATTGTCCATTAGGAACTCTTCACACTCACATGCATGGCACTATGCCAAAATTTCTACCAGTTCAGTTATTTTTTCAGGATATGGTGTCTTCCTACGCCCCTGGCTAAAAGGCAGTGTGTACCTTAAGATCAGGAACTCCTTAGGACCTAAGCACTGAGGCTAAAAGGCAGTGTGTACCTTAAGATCAGGAACTCCTTAGGACCTTATCACACTGACGTGGAAACCAGAGTCACAGGAGGAGATCTCTGATGGAGGTTTGCCACTTGTCTAGGAGCTGGGCCAGCAGGCTCTGGGGGGCGGGGGTGGGGTGGGGGGGAAAGGGGTTGGGGGCGAGTTGGACATACTCAGAATGAGATGGAGAAATGGCTGATGGCACTCATTTCCTCCACTCCCAATCACCTCTCTGCTTCCCTATCTCTCCTCTCCTGGATTTATCAGCCCATCAATTGTAGAATCTCGACTCTCATCATTATAAGAATGAACTTGCGCTTTGTTCCTAGGTGGAAGCCATTTTCTACTGATGAATCAGATCTCTCAGATTCTTCAAGATCATGGTCATAATGTCACCATGCTTCTCCAAAAGGGAAATTTATTGCTACCAGGTACCTTTACCCATTAATTATTAAAAAAATTTTTCCCCACTAATCCTTGATTTCCTATATTCCTGGAAAGAAACTAATGCTTTTTGCATAGAAGGGCTTTACAGGTAGTTTCTTTAAATTTAATTGGATTAAAAGAAGGAAAAGTGTGTGTGTGTGTGTGTGTGTGTGTGTGTGTGTCTATGTAAGCTATAGGAAAGCTTCTTGGCTCTGTTCACCAGAATTCTGTATGGGCTTCCCAGATGGCTCAGTGGTAAACAACCCGCCCGACAATGCAGGAGATATAAGAGATATGGGTTTGATTCCTGGGTTGGGACGATGCCCTGGAGTAGGAAATGGCAAACCACTCCAATATTCTTGCCTGGAAAAGTCCGTGGTCAGAGGAGCCTGGCGGGCTACAGTCCATGGGGTCGCAAAGAGTCAAGACACGACTGAAGCAACTTAGCATGAGCATGAAACTCCATGTTCTGTGGTCTTATGTTCTCTTCCCTTGTGTTAAGTCACTTCAGTTGTGTCTGATTCTTTGTGACCCCATGGACTGTAGCCTGTCAGGCTCCTCTGTTTATGGGATCCTCCAGGTAAGAATACTGGAATGGGTTGCCATTTCCTACTCTACGGGATCTTTCCGATCCAGGGATTGAACCCGCATCTCTTATCTCCTGCATTGGAAAGCAGGTTCTTTACCACTAGCACCACCTGGGAAGCCCTGTCCTCCCTTACCTCACTTCTGCATCTCAAGCAAACCCTCCACAGATTCCCACAAACCATGTTGGTAAATACTACTTTTTTTTTTTTAAATTGGAGGCTAATTACTTTACAATATTGTGGTGGTTTTTGCCATACATTCACATGAATCAGCCATGGGTGTACATGTGTTCCCCATCCTGAACCCCACTCCCACCTCCCTCTCCATCCCATCCCTCAGGGTCATCCCAGTGCACCAGCATTGAGCACCCTGTATCATGCATTGAACCTGGACTGATGATCTATTTCACATATGATAATATACACGTTTCAATGCTATTCTCTCAGATCATCCCACCCTTGCCTTCTCCCACAGAGTCTGAAAGACTGTTCTTTACATCTGTGTCTCTTTCGCTGTCTCGCATATAGTGTCATCATAACCATCTTTCTAAATTCCATATATATGTGTTAATATATTGTATTGGTATTTTCCTTTCTGACTTACTTTGCTCTGTATAATAGGCTTCAGTTTCATCCACCTCATTAGAACTGATTCAAATGTATTCTTTTTAATGGCTGAGTAATACTCCATTGTGTGTATGTACCACAGCTTTCTTATCCATTCGTCTGCTGATGGACATCTAGGTTGCTTCCATGTCCTGGCTATTGTAAGCAGTGCTGCAATGAACATTGGGGTACACATGTCTCTTTCAATTCTGGTTTCCTCAGTGTGTATACCCAGCAGTGGGATTGCTGGGTCATATGGCAGTTCTATTTCCAGTTTTTTAAGGAATCTCCACACTGTTCTCCATAGTGGCTGTACTAGTTTGCATTCCCACCAACAGTGTAAGAGGGTTCCCTTTTCTCCACACCCTCTGCGGCATTTATTGTTTGCAGACTTTTTGATACCACTTTATAACTTGGCTTGAAAACCTGTTGAACAGATGTGTTACCGACATATAAGATTTCTAATAGGTAATGATCACTTTTCTTTTTCTATAGCATAGATGACTTATCTCAAATTTAAGGAAGCTTTCTCAAGGGGTTCCTTATTTATGCAGCTAAGATCAGACTCTACCGTTAAGGTGATCTTGTTTTCTTGAGAATCAGTGACTGCCCATGAATTTGTGCATGTTGACACAGAAGAGGCCTAAATCCAAAGAATTTAGCTCTAATGAGCTCCTATATTTTAGCAACTCCTCTCTGTTGACAGAAAAGGGAATAGCAACCCTGAGAACTTCAATGGTTCTCTCACAGTTACATGACAGGTTAATAACAGTGTTGGGTGGATTGAGGACTTTAAACTCTGGATTGCTCAATCGAAAGTATTGCTCAGACTTGATTTAAAAACAGAAAATCCAGTACTAAGTGGAATCACTAAAGAACAAAATCATGAGAAATAATAAAACTTAGAAGGTGACTTCAGGCCTTGCAGTTGTTCAAACTGTATTAAAATAATTCTTTTTCTGTTGACATTTCTTTTTTTAATTGTGGTAAGTATACAGAACATGAAATTGACCACTGTAACTGTTTTTGTGTAGAGTTTAGTGACATTAGTGAGATTTAGTGGCATCAGTACATTCCTGGTTGTGCAACTGTCTCTGCCATCCACCTCCATAAATTTGTTTATCATCACAAACTAGAACTCTGTACCAATTAAAAATAACTGTTCATTACCCATTTCCCCAGCCCCTGGTAAACATTTCTACTTCACTTCTCTAATAATTTGACTATTCTAGATACCCGATATAGGTGAAATCACACAATACTGTCCTTTTGTATCTTGTATATTTCACATAGCATAATATCTTTTAGGTTCGTTCATGTTGGAGTATGTATCAGTATTTCTTCTTTTTTAAGATTGAATAACATTCCACGGAATGTCTATACCATATTTTGTTTGTCTATTCATCTGTTGATGGATATGTCTATTGTTTTCACCTTTTGGACATGTGAATAATGCTGTCATGAACTTTGATGTACAAATATCTGAGTCCCTATCTAAATCCACTTTAATCACTTTCTAGATTAAGTTCTATATTTTTCAGTGAACATCTTTTATATATATATCCTTTTGCACCTTTTTTTGACAGCAGATCTGATGAAATAGGTGTAGTGTATTAATACTTAATTGAAAAAATTATAATTTAACTTAATTAAAAATTTAAATTAATTTAAATCAAAATGTATTTTATTTTATATTTTTGACCTTGATCTTCAAACTTGTGAAACACTTGGGAGCTACAGAGTTAAGACATGTATTTTTAGAAAATTTACCTGACTCCTTTATGGAGAATGACTTGTATGAGATCTAAAATCAAAACAGAGAGAGCGGTAAAAGCTATTTATAGAGTCTAGGTGAGATGTTGAAGGGGACACCTAAGACAGAACCTCACTAAAGTTAGTGTAAATGCCCTTCCATGTAATCACAAAAGCAGAAGACCTTTCCATTGTTAACTTTATTTCTTTTTAATTTAATTTAAATCAAAATTTTAGATTAAAAATAAGTTTTGCACAAACTTTGGGAAACTACTGAAATCACATTCTACCCCTTTAATAAACATATGTGCATTAAAGTCTACAAACAATTTAGGGAGTTTATGGATCCATTCAGTTTTATTCTTAGGTTTCAGGTTTAAATGTCCAGGATTTATTTCAATATTCCCTAATCATGGGCATTCCTGAGGCTTTGAAACAGCATTTTCATTCTTCACTGCATTAGTAGAGCTAGGCTAGGTATCTGCAAATCAGGAAAATACATGATTATGTTATTATTTCTGACCTGGTGCTCACCTTAGTGCATTGAAATATATGAACCACTTACTAACTCCTAATTTGAACATACTTAACCATCTTTCTCGGAGAAGGCAATGGCACCCCGCTCCAGTACTCTTGCCTGGAAAATCCCATGGACTGAGGAGCCTGGTGGGCTGCAGTCCATGGGGTTGCTAAGAGTCGGACACGACTGAGCGACTTCACTTTCACTTTTCACTTTCATGCATTGGAGAAGGAAATGGCAACCCACTCCAGTGTTCTTGCCTGGAGAATCCCAGGGACGGGGGAGCCTGGTGGGCTGCCGTCTATGGGGTTGCACAGGGTCGGACACGACTGAAGTGACTTAGCAGCAACCATCTTTCTTATTTATTAAAAACTTTAGTGAAAAAAATAACATCAGTGGCACTAAAGAAGCAAAGATCCCTGATACTCACATGTGTGGATTCATGTGCTGCAATCAGTGTGTGCAATCACAATTGGGTTACTGATGGAGGCTAAAGAATATTGAGGAGTATGAAAGAGAAAGCCTAGATTGCCTTGACAGACTGTTGGTGGAAATGCAGATTTAAAAAAATCTACTAATGAGGACTGCCTCCCTGCACGCCAGCAATGGCTGCTTTGCTCTGTTCAGATGCAGGGCTGTGTCTGAGGAGGCTTTGTTCTCGCTAAGTTCTGCTTGAAGTTCCGCTTGTCGTACTTCTTGACGACAGCAGCCTTCATTCTAGTGGGGACGGCACTGGAGCAAGATGGTTTGGAACAGGTACCTAGTGTGGGCCAGGGTGCAGACTGGGGTGGTTTCAGGAAACCAGCCAGGTCCCCAAGCATTGTCACGTTTTATGCTCATCTGCTTCCTCTGCTTTGTTCCTGGGAGTAAGTAAGTGTGTATGCTCACTTTTCAGGAATCTTGATCTCTTACAGGCTTTGATAATTTCCACTGGTTTTAAAACCAGCTAATGGGATTCATCTTCCTGCTTTGGACTCCAGGCTTGGGTTGCCCAATATGTGACTGGAGCCCTTCACCGCCATGGAGGATTTCCAAGACTGTGATATCCCACTCCTCTTCTGTGTCCCCTGTTTGGAGGAGTGGGTCTTGACTCGATTGCTTCTCCTTCCTTCCTACGTGGCTCCATGTGGTCTTCCCTTACAGCCGTGGTTGTAGATGTCTTTCTGCCAGTCTTCTGTTTGCTTTGAGTGAAACTTGCTCCACCGGTAGATGTATCTTTGATGTGTTCATCATGGGAGGTAAGCTCAGCGTCCTCCTATTCCACCATCTTGATCTCCGAAATCCTCACAGAGAGCTTCTTGAAGATGAGGCGTGTGACTCATGGATCCCTTCAGACATGTTGTGTGCTGTGCTTAGTCGCTCAGTCATGTCCAGCTCTTTGCGACCCCATGGATTGTAGCCCACCAGGCTCCTCTGTCCTTGGGGCTTCTCCAGGCAAGAATACTGAAGTGAGTTGCCATGCCCTCCTCCAGGAGATCTTCCCAACCCAGGGATTGAACCCAGGTCTCCTACATTGCAGGCAGATTCTTTACCGTCCAAGCCATCAAAGAAGCCCTCAGACACATTTTGGCAGAAGCCAAAAGTGGAGATGAGGATATTTTTAAAGATCTGTGGAGCAGCCTCTTGTCTAATGGAGGTAACTCCCATGACATAACCAGGAGATCCACAAGGTACTTGAGATTTTTATACCATAAGAAACATGGCTAGTATGGGATGAAAGAGACAGGGAAAGGATGAGAGGAAATGAAGCCTTTGAACTCCCACAGAGGAAGAAACAAGCTGATAAACTATTCAGCTGCAAACTCATGATATTTTATGGAGAACAAAGGAGAATTCTGAGGGTGAAGAATTAGAAGTTAGAACTTCAGTCTCACAAGGCTGAGTTTCAGATCACAGAAAATTGTTTCCAGTTCTTGAAATCTAATACTATTTGCCCACTTGGATGTCAAAATTTCTTATGACCAGTGACTGATGTTTCCCTTCCAAATTGTTGCACCTAGATTAATAAAGATCAGTAACCCATGTCTTATATCTGTCCTGTTACTGTTTCTTGGAAGCAGAAAACCTGTTCCCTAATTTCATAGGTCCACAGATATAAATTCTACCTCTGGATGGATCATACCTTGATTCTCACCCATACTTATTAAATTATTTGGATGCTATAATTTGGGACATTTGAGCTAATGATATTTAGATGAGATTTTGAACTATGGATTGATGATGTAACAGTTTAAGACTTTTTGGAATGCTGGGATGGGGTGAATACATTTTGTCTGTGCAAGATACTTGAGTTTTGAGGTGCAGAGAACAGGATATAATAGGCAGACTGTGTCCCCCTAAAGGTATCCCTGTTCTAATTCTTGGAACCAGTGAATATGCTACCTTACGTGGTAAAGGGACTTTGCAGATATGATTAACATAAGGGTCTTGAGATGGGGAGATTATCCTAGACTATCCAGGTGGGGTCAGTGTAATTACTAGAGTGCTTCTAAATGAAAGAAATTAACAAGAGAGTAACAGAAAGAATGTGATAGAGGAAGGAAAAGTCAGAGTGATATAATTGCCAATTGGAAGGAGGCTATGAGCCAGGGAATGCAGGCAGCCACTGAAAGCTGGAAGAGGCAAGAAAAAGATTGTCCACTTAAGTCTCCAGAAAGAATGCAAGTCTGCCCATGTCTTGCTTTTACTCCAATAAGGCCCATTTTGGATTTCTAAACTATAAGATAATGTTGTTTTTTGCCTCTAGGTTTGCAGTGAATTTTACAGCAGCCCTAGGAAGCTATTATAGTCATCATAGGAGGTTAGATCCCTCCTAAAGGCAGGAGAGTAGTTTGCTAAAGCCAACTTTGAGGGCCACTAATTGCAGTGGCCATTGTATTATAATTTGGATGGATTCTAGAGCCACACATGGGCTTTCTCTAGTTGTAGCAAGCTGGAGCTGTTCTTCATTGCCGTGTGCAGGCTTTTCATTGTGGTGGCTTCTGTTGTTGCTGAGCACTGGCTGTAGGGCACACAGGCTTCAGTAGTTGTGGAACACCAGCTGAGTTGCCCTGGGGCACATGGAATCTTCCTGGACCAGGGACCAAACCTGTGTCCCCTGCATTGGCAGGTGGATTCTTAGCCCCTGGACCATCAGGAAGTCCTAGAGCTTTTCTTATTTGGGCCTCTATCCGAAGTGGGCTGATTTTAAGCACACATGAACTTAAGTAAAACATATAAATTAGAAATATATTGTCTACAGAATGTAAAAAGGACTAAAAGATGTTGGAGCCATTGAAATATTGTGGTATCATTAGTTGTTTCTTTACCATGTGAGTGATAGAAAAGTTTTAGACCAACCAAATCCTTCTGAGAAATTTAACTTAGGTATGGGGTGGCGTTGGGGGTGTCCCTGGTGGCACAGACAGTAAAGAGTCTGCCTGTAACGCAGGAGTCCTGGGTTCAATCCCCAGGTCAGGAAGATCCCCTGGAGAAGGGAATGGCAACCCAGTCCAGTATTCCTGCCTGGAGAATTCCATGGACAGAGGAGTCTGGTGGGCTATAGTCCATGGAGTTACAAAGAGTAGGACACAACTGAGTGACTAAACACTTTCACTTTCACGGGGTCTTGAGCTTTGTATGGGGACGATGGCACATCCCTTTGTGTGAGCTGCTTTGAGAACGTTTCTGTCTTGAATGAGTGTGTGGAACAAATCACCTTGGAGAAGGATATCCTCAATGTAAGGTAATAACTATGATCCTAGGGGAAGTTGGATGTGGTTAATATTTTGCCAGCAAAGATTGTGGCCAGTGGTAGAGCTGTTGAAGTATCCATTGACAACCAGTCAGAGCTATATTATGCCTTTTCCAGTGAAAGTGAGTGAAAGTGAAAGTCACTTAGTCCTGTCTGACTCTTTGCGACCCCATGGACTATACAGTCCATGGAATTCCCTAGGCCAGAATACTGGAGTGGGTAGCCTTTCCCTTCTCCAGGGAATCTTCCCAACTCAGGGACTGAACTCAGGTCCCCCGCCTTGCAGGCGGATTCTTTACCAGCTGAGCCACAAGGAGGCAAACTATAGGCGAGGGCCTGCTTAAAGAGGCACTGAGCAGAACATGTTAGCCAAATCTATGACTGCTAAGTATTTTCCAGTAGATCCTTGGATAAAGTCAGTCATTTTACTGAGTATGGAAGCTGTAATGTGTGGGACTGTGCATTATCTGTTCCCAAACCTTACAATTTAGTTAGATGTCATAACTGATGTAGGCATGCAAGCATTAAGAGAGTATGAAAGATTTATTACTCAAATAATAAGGCCTTTTTGAAAGAATGGGACAGGTTCCCAAGTACCTGAAAAATGGCCATCCAGTGTACGGAGGGATGATTTGCTTGAGTTTTTATTGTGAGTGGGGGGGGTGGTATGTGGTGAGGATTACCCCTCATTTACCTGAATTGCATGGTTTGAAACTTCCACTTAGGGCCACAAGAGGGAGCATGCACCTTTCTAACCAGTTTGCCCTGGAAACGGAGATAGGGACGGAAGCCCACCAGCATCAAACATCAGAAATGAACTCAGACTTTTGATTACACCTGGGTAATTGGGGGAGAATCCAAGTTAGTAAGTAGAAGTACAGAAGACTACTGAATTACAAAACTATTTGGATATATCACTTTAAATCATGAAGATGAATTTTTCTAAAACAGAATGAGCAGAGACTCTGGAACCAACCTTGACACATTATCTTAAACTAATTAACTTTGTTTTCTCAGCAGTAAAATGAGACAGACAGCGATACATTTACTTAAAGCTTTAAATGGAAGTTTCCATAACTTTAAATTAAAGAGCATTCCTGAATTGTTGCAAGGTCCTCAAGAAATACTTTCAGTATACAAGATTGAATGAGAAACCAACCGAATGTCATAAAAATAATTCAAAGATACAATCAAATGTTAGTATCATCATGCTAATGTTAATACATGTTGTGTGACAGATTTAGTGTGTTTAACCCATTGATGTTTTTGTAGGTTTTAAAGAGGAGGAGAAATCATACAAAGTTTTTAACTGGTTCCTGCCTGAAGACTGTAATGAAGAATTTAAGAGGTCTTTTCATTCCTTTATGGAGAAAACTTTTGTGGGCAGGTAATTTTTTTAATTATTCAAACTAAAGAGTCACAGTTCAGTTGAGTTCAGTTGCTCAGTCGTGTCTCACTCTTTGTGACCACATGGACTGCAGTATGCCAGGCTTCCCTGTCCATCACCAACTCCTGGAGCGTGCTCAAACTCATGTCCATCAAGTCAGTGATGCCATCCAACCATCTCATCCTGTTATCCCCTTCTCCCCCCACCTTCAATCATTCCTGGCATCAGGGTCTTCTCAAATGAGTCAGCTCTTCGCATCAGGTGGCCAAAGTATTGGAGTTTCAGCTTCAACATTTGTCCTTCCAAAGAATATTCAGGACTGATTTCCTTTAGGATGGACTGGTTGGATCTCCTTGCAGTCCAAGGGACTCTCAAGAGTCTTCTCCATCACCACAGTTCAAAAGCATCAATTCTTCAGCCCTCATCTTTCTTTATAGTCCAACTCTCACATCCATACATGATTACTGGAAAAACCATAGCTTTCACTAGATGGACCTTTGTTGGCAAAGTAATGTCCCTGCTTTTTAAAGAGTCACAATTTTGGTAATATAAGTGAATGGATAGATGCTTAGAGTGAGGATGCGATAAAGGATGGTTGGATGGATGGACAGAGGGACGGAGATATGGATGAATGATACTGATATTCGGGTAAATAGGTGTTTCACAGTATGTCACCCATTCCAGCCACTCAAGGCTTTTCCTTGCTCTGTCCTTTCTTCTGCTATAAGCATGAAGGTATTACACACACACACACACATTCCTGTAGCAAGTGGGAGGTAGATAGTTTCTTCTGGGATTTCCTTACAATACTTCACTTACAATCTTTGTCTATAATTTCCCCAACATAGAAGTATATATATCTCAACCTCTCACTGTTGGTAGGGACATTAAAGACACATTTTTATTTATTTTTTCATTTTCTCCTCATATGTTTTTATTAACAGAGAAGTCTTTTAAACAGTGCTTTTGTAGAAGTTAGCATCTGGCCATGTAAAGTCCTTTTAAAAAGCAGTCAACCTTGTGCAAAATAAGACGTGAAGCTGACTCCTTTTGCTTCATCTGACATGAAAAGAAACACATAACTCCTTACTCTTAATGTAAAAGGGGAAAAACAGAAATCCATGCCTATCTTGGTTAATTACAGAGGACTCTTCCCCTAGTTTATTCTTGAAAATCTATTTACTAATCAAGGTACTGCTCAAATCTGACTATTTCCATAAAACCTCTTTTCCTCACTCAGACTGGATGACCACAGCCCCTCGGGTATGTGCGTTAATCGGTCAGTAGTGTCTGCTCTTTGTGACCCCATGCACTGCAGCCTGCCAAGTTCCTCTATCCATGGGATTTTCTAGGCAGGAATACTGGAGTGGGTTGCCATCTCCTTCTCCAGGGGATTTTCCTGACCCAGGGATAGAACCTGGGTCTCCCGCATTGCAGGCAGATTCTTTATTGTCTGAGCCACCAGGGAAGCCCTCTGGTAATAGGTCTGATCTAATCTACTCAACTGATACTTAGTTTATATCATCTTGTGGTGTTAGTTATATATTTTAAGTATATGCTTCATCTATTCCTCCCTACTTTAATATATTGAGGACAGATATAAGTAACCAGGCATTCTTGATATTTTTCCTATTTGTTAGTTTAATTTTAATTATGACTAATGAATTACATTCTAGGAATTTTTATAACATTACTAAAGTTATCCAAAAGTTTTGATAACCACTCCTTTGTTATATCTTAAAAAATACACAGTAGAAGATGATGTGAGCCAATCACTTCCATTGTTGTGATTTGAAGTTAACCCTAAAGATCAGACGGAGATCTGCATATGCTAATGACTTCTTTGTCTCTGGGAAATCTCTATCTGAGGCAGAGTGGTGCAGTGGCAGACAGTTATAACTATGCAAAGATACCAATTCTCTTGGTCGTCCATGCAGTCAGGAAGCTTCTGATGTCTCAAGGCCTTGCACTTGTTACCTCTGGTATCTCAGTGTAGATGGATATCCTACTTCCCTTTGTATTGTACAAAGAGGAAACAGAATCATAATCTGTTTAGGCAGTGGTGGGAAAGCATGGCAAGAAGATAGCTTCCTAGGATAACCCCATAGGTGATGTCTTAATTACATGTCAGTAAGCTTTTCTTCTCTGACTCCCTTAGCCTGCAGTAAACTGGAAAGGCTAATCATGTGTTTCAAAACCAGACTTTTCCCCTTTGTTTACTGTGGACATAGAAAGATCGAATTTCCATTTTTAACTGAGATTTTGAGTTCTAGTATGATCTGATAACCTCTTGGATGAGGAAATCTGTCATATGTGAATACACAGTGATTTTAAAAAATAGTCTGTATTGTCAATATTTATGGGATTGTGTCATCAAGTGATTCCCACAGTTTTGCTGAGTAAACAAAGAAACCACTCATAAAGGTTCAGTATGTAAGTAAAGATTAAGGACAGTGTCACAGAATTCATCAAGTAGAAAGAGACCTGAGAGCCCTGCTGTGGTCAAAGAAGCCTCCCAGAGCAGAAGTCCCAATGATGGGAATTCCTTTTCCATTAACATAATTCATCTATGCCCAAGGACTTCAGGAATTACTGTCTGAGAAGTGTCATGGAGAGTGCTAGGGATTTGTAGCAGTGAGGAAAGGGAGTAGGGGACGGAAGGGAACACTCTCAAGAGCAGAACATCTGCCTGGACTGACTGAGGGAATGTATATGGATGGTGGTAGAGTGGGATGGCTGCTGCTGCGTGTGGGCTTACTTACCTGGAATATTTTCTTTGTAGCCCAAGATTTTTTAATTCAACTTTTTAAATTTTTGCTGCATTGGGTCTTTGCTGCGGTGTGAGGGCTTTTCTGTAGCTGTGGCATGAAGGCTTAGTTGCTCCACAGCATGTGAGCTCTTAGTTCCCTGACCAGGGGTCAAACCCAAGTCCCCTGCACTGGAAGGTAGATCTTTAACCACTGGACCACCAGGGAATTCCCAAGATCCTTTTTTAAAAATTGAAATATAGTTCATTTACAGTGTTTCAGGTGCACAGCAAAGTGATTCAGTTCATATATATATATACATATATATCTGTATATATATGTATAAGTAAGTAAGTAAGTGAAGTTGCTCATTCGTGTCCTACTCTTTGCGACCCCATGTACTGTAGCCTACCAGGCTCCTCTGTCCTTGGGATTTTCCATCTGAGACGTTTTACCATCTGAGCCCTACACACATTTACAGGTTTCCCCAGTGGCTCAGTGGTAAAGAATCTGCCTGTAATGCAGGAGTTGCAGGAGACTTGGGTTCAGTCCCTGGGTTGGGAAAGCTCCCCTGTGGGAGGGCATGGCAGCCCACTCCAATATTCTTGCCTGGAGAATCCCATGAACAGGGGAGCCTAGCCAGCTATAGTCGTAGGGTCACAAAGATTCAGACATGACTGAAATGACTTAGCACGCTAGCACACACACACACACACACACACACACACATGCGTATTCTTTTTCAGATTATTTTCCATTATAAGTTATTACAAGATATTGAATATAGTTCCCTGTGCTCTACAGTAGATCTTTGTTGGTTATCTATTTTATATATAGTAGTGTGCATATGGGAGAAGGAAATGGCAACCCACTCCAGTATTCTTGTCTGGAGAATCCCATGGACGGAGGAGCTACAGTCTAGTCCATAGGGTTGCACAGAGTCGGATATGACTGAAGCGACTTAGCGAGCAAGTGAGTGTGTATATGTTAATCCCAAATTCCCAATTTATCCCTTCCCCTTTTGGTAGCCATGTTTGTTTTCTATGTCTGTGAGTCTATTTCTAGTTTATAAATAGGCTCATTTGCATTATTTTCTAAGATTACATATAAAATGATGTCATATGGTATTTGTCTTTCTCTCTCTGACTTACTTCATTTAGTGTGATAATCTCAAGTTCCATACGTGTAGCTGCAAATGACATTATTTCATTCTTTTTTTATAGCTGAGTAATATTCCACTGTATATGTATACCATGTCTTCTTTATCCATTCATCTGTTGATGGACCAAGGTTCTTTTATGTATTGTGATATAAACACTTTCAACAAATATTTATCATTTATTTATTTTTCTTGCAGATGCAAATTTGAACACTTTTTAAATATTATGGAACTACTAGGGCATCACTGCAGTCATTTGCTAAGGAGAAAGGATGTCATGAATTCTTTAAAGAATGAGAACTTCGACCTGGTGATAGTGGAAATGTTTGACTACTGTCCTTTCTTGGTTGCTGAGAAGCTTGGGAAGCCATTTGTGGCCGTTCTCCCTTCCGCTCTGGGCACCGTGGACTTTGGACTACCAAGTCCTCTGTCTTATGTGCCAGTGTTCTATTCCTTGTTAACTGACCAGATGGACTTCTGGGGCCGAGTAAAGAATTTCCTGATGTTCTTTGAGTTCTTCAAGAAGCAGTGGGAAATCCAGTCTGCATATGATGACACCATCAAGGAGCATTTCCCAGACGACTCTAGGCCAGTTTTGTCTCATCTTCTAACAAAAGCAGAGCTGTGGTTTGTTAACTCCGACTTTGCCTTTGATTTTGCTCGGCCCCTGCTTCCCAACACTGTGTGTATTGGAGGTTTAATGTCCAAACCTGTTAAACCAGTACCACAAGTAAGTAAATGCTGTGGGTGAGGATTCATACAGAAGTCCTCAGTGCAGAGCTGGTAGCCACCCTGTCACTGGGATCCTGGGAGTGCATAAGGTGAGGCAAGTGAGGCTCCAGGGGACCCTTTGAAAGGAAAGACTCACTTTCAGTATCATGAAAGTACAGAGTTAAGACTTATACAACCCTGAGATTGACCTCCTTAAATACTATATCTGAGGTCTTCTCTTGCCTCACCTTAGTCCTGGCGCTGGTAGAAAAAGACTTTTAGTAACTTAAAGTTTCCATTTTAATTTTCTATGCTCAAATTTTCTGTAAGCATGTAGTGAGCATCTGTCACATGCAAGAATCATGAAGGGGATGAGTTACTCACAGGGAAACACAAAACAGCAGACTACGGAGGCGGTGTGTGGGACTGATGGTGAGAATGCAGGCTTTATCACCAGCATCCTGAGACAGTAGCGCCCTGGTCCCTAACTCTGCCTACACATCCTGATTTGATTGATGTGGGGTCAAGCCTGGGAAGTGTAAGTTATAAACGCTGCCCAATCAGTCTGATTGCATCAACTCAGAACCACTGGGGTACAAGTTTTCAAAATGGAGGGGAGTTAAGACCAGACAGTAAAGAATTTGCTTGCAATGCAGGAGACCCGGGTTCAATCTCTGGAGAAGGAAATGGTAACCCGCTCCAGTATTCTTGCCTGGAAAATTCCATGGACAGAAGAGCCTGTCAGGCTACATTCCATGGGGTCACAAAGAGTCGGGCATGACTGAGTGACCAACACTTTAAGATGAATGCGTTGCTTGTCATCTAACAGCACACGCTTGCAACTTTATGGAATTTATCTTGTATAATCTCTTGCCACCTAGAAAGATGTATGATGACCTCCATTTTAATTTTTTTTTATTTGAATATTTGTTTATTTATTTGCTGAGTTGGGTCTTAGTTGCAGCATGCAGGATCTTCACTGCATCATGTGGGATCTTTCTTTGTGGCACACAGACTCTCTAGTTGTGGCACACAGGCTCCAAAGCACTCGGGATCAGTAGTTGCAGAGTGTGGGTTAGTTGCTCTGCGGCATGTGGAATCTTAGTTCCCTGACCAGGAATTGAACCCGTGTCCTCTGCATTGCAAGGCGGATTCTTAGCTGCTGGACCACCAGGGAAGTCCCATGACCTCCATCTTTAAGGTGTAAGTGGCTGTCCCACTCTCATTCATTTTAAAGCCAGAGAGAGTCCTGATTTGGCCTGGGGCTTTCAGGAATGAAGCTATCTATCCATCCCCTACTGAACTTGCATCAGGAAAGCAGGAAGAGTTGGGGAATGATCCTTGGGCTATGTAGGCTTTGAGTCGGTGGAAGAAGTTTTTAGGAATGAAGCTGGGAGGGAAGATGTTCCCAGGTAGACAGAATAGGAGGCCCAAAGTGGGAAGATAAAGCGAGATGTCTCTGGGTTCCCTGGATGACTCCAGCTGGACCAGAAAGAGGAAGATGCAGTTGCACAAAGATGCCCAGGCCAGACTGCAGGAAGTTTCACTGGGAGGGTAGGTCAGCCCTGGCCACAAGACCGCAGGAGGGAATTGTTAAGCAGGAGTATGATGGGAAGAAGGATTGTGAGATAACAGTAACTTTTTCAAAAATTTTTCTCCTTTGCATTTTCCAGTTTTTATATAATGATTTTACATTGCTTTTTAATTATAACAGAATGACAAAACTGTTGTCAAAGTGGTCCTCTGAAGCAATAGATCAGTCAAGGTTATGCTAAATGAAATCAGCCCAATAGGGTGAAGGTCTAGGAGCTGGATGAGATGGATGAGGTGGTTGGATGGCATCACCAAGTCAATGGACATGTGTTTGAGCAAACTCTGGGAGATGGTGAAGGACAGGGAAGCCTGGTGTGCTGCAGTCCATGGGGTTGAAAAGAGTCGGGCACAACTGAGAGACTGAACAATAACAACTAGGATCTGGGGTTGGGGGAGCCACAAGAAATCCAGAGAGAGTCAGGGTCCAAAGAAATATTTGGAAGAATCGACAAAACGTGTTAAAACCAAGATTACAGCATTAGATCAGAACAGTTTTTCAGGACTGCCTTGGGGATTTGAAGAAAAGAACTGCTGAGGTCTGAGACTTGATGTGGCATTGCTACTTTAAAAAAATCTTCTCATGTGAATATAATGTGCAGTCATGTGGGTGAATCACTGAGATAGGAGATAAACTGCAAAGGTCAGTGACTAAGAACATCATGGGATATCAGAGGAACACACAGTACATGGTGGATGAGGTATGGGGGGCAGTCACCTCCCCATTCTGCCTCCATTTCTTCTCAGCTTCTCCATCTACTCTCCAGATAGCCCACCTCCCTCTGCTGGACCCTGACTCCCTATGAGGTTCTTCCTTACATTCCACTTCTGGTCTGGCTTTGGAAAACACCCAAGCGGCCATATCTTCATGGACCTACAATGAGTAGAGTGTCTATGATTGCCTTGACAGTAGGGTCAAGGTTTCAAAAATGAAAGATGTTCCCACCAACACAGTGGGCACAACTGAGAGTGCTGAGCTGTCTCAGGACAATGAACTCCAAGAAGGACAGGAGAGTGTGTTCAGTGAATAACCGACTTCGTTTCATGACCATCTAGTCTTTTGTGAACATTTTTCTTCTATTTCCTTCCTTATTTCTCTCTAGGAATTTGAGAATTTCATCACCAAATTTGGAGACTCTGGTTTTGTCCTTGTAAGCCTGGGGTCCATGGTGAGTTTCATTCGGTCCCAGGAGGTTCTCAAAGAGATGAATTCTGCCTTTGCTCGTCTCCCTCAAGGGGTGATATGGAAGTATAATCCTTCTCGTTGGCCCAAAGACATCAAATTGGCCCCAAATGTGAAAATTGTGCACTGGCTTCCTCAGAATGACCTTCTGGGTAAGGACTGCCAGGATTGCTTTTTTCTTCTCATTTACATGTCTTGGGGATCATTGGGCTTCTGATCTCTAGCTGGATTATTTCATCAGCACAAGATAAGTCTTTAGATGACAGGAATGGAGCAGCGAGTTGGAGCCCTTGGGGAATCAGGCTATAATGAGCTCAGATGCCAAAACAGCTTTCTGCCCTTCATTCTTTTCTATCTCAGACCTCATGTCTGAAACCACTGAAGTCACGTTCACCTACTGCCTTTGGTCTTGAACAAGATCACCACAAAATAATCCTAAACAATCTGTGAACTCTGAGAACACATACCAGGAGATACACTGCCACTGTCTTCAGTGGCTTCAGGAGCACCTGTTCGCTTATGTTCCCTTACACATTCACACACACCCACAGATATATTTTCCTTAGCTACTAAGGTGTAAGCAATTCATAGATTCACAACATTGATGCGAATATACCTGAGTCCCAAGCTGAGCAACCTCCTAGCCAGTTACTTGACACATTGAGTTTCTGATACCAGAGAATTTCCTCACCCCCAAGAGGGTATCTCTATGGCTAGCACTGCTTCTTAGAGACCACTCACTGCCATAGCCACTGACTGGATCAGAGGCTTATAACCAAGATCATAATAAAGTAATCTGTAGATTAAAAAAAAAACATATTATTATTTCTATGTCTGCAAATGTATTTCTTTATATCTTGGGTGTGGGACATGATTCTCATTTTGAAGAAGAAATGAGGAAGCTCTGATGCACATCCCAGTAGACCAGCACAGGCTGAGATGAACTCTTCATTATCAATAATCAGTTTAGTTATTGCTACATAAGGATGGGATGCAAAGGCTAGAACTGCAAATACTGATGGGCAGAGTCCAGTCTCTTATCTCAAGGAGGTTCTTATATATTTAAAGAGTACAACACATACTGTATAAGTTTTATGAGTGTTATATGACTTGTGATGTCAATGAATGTGCCAGGAATTTATAGGAGAGGGCTATTATTTGGTGGGTGAGAGAGGTTTTCTCAAGGAAAAGAAGCAAGACAAAGATAGACATACGGAAACATAAAGAGAAAACAGATGAGAGAAGAAGAGACTTGAGGGGATAGAGAGAAGAATAGATGGAATGTTGGATGGATGGATGGATAGATGGGATAATTGCCTTGATTAGCACTAGCACTAATCTCTATAGAATTCCCTGGGTTCTGAGTCTTCCCCCAGTTATAACCAAGTTAAGGAGTCTCTACAAAGGCAAGGTTTGAAATCCTTGAATGTGTAGCAAGCAAAATCATCTTTACAATGGCTCCAACACTCCTTGAGTTCCCATTGATATCTTCTTCTGCCTTTTCTGCTTTCCTTGTTGTCCTGAAAACTTTCATCCTGAGATGTCCTGCTTTCTTTCTTATTTACAACAGGGCACCCTCACATCCGCCTCTTTGTCAGCCATGGTGGGATGAATAGTATCATGGAGGCCATCCAACATGGTGTGCCCATGGTGGGGATTCCCCTCTTTGGAGACCAACATGAAAACCTGCTCCGAGTTAAAGCCAAAAAGTTCGGTGTCTCTATCCAACTAAAGCAGATCAAGGCTGAGACATTGGCTCTGAAGATGAAGCAAGTCATAGAGGACAAGAGGTGTGCAGTTCTCTGGGCTTGTGGTTGCTTATGATGAGTGAAGACATAAACCACGATGGGCATCATGTGGATCTTTTTGCAGTAAAAGCTGAAACTTCCAGGACATGAAATCAAATGTGTATGATGCTAATAGCTGACTTATTTCCTCTGAGAAGAAGACTAAGGCAATTTAGGTTAGATGTTGGTTTTCTACCTTCTAGCTGTGAGGAACTGGAACAATTGACACAGTCTGTCTTTGAGAAGTCTTCTATTGTGGAGGTGCTTGTAGTAGAATTCCAACTGAGGCAGGAGGTTGCCTTTCTATTCCTGGTATCCTACACTGTTCCCCACCTCAGGCCCCTTGCCTGTGCTGCTCCCTAGAACACTCCTTCCCTTCTCTTCACAAGACTGGCTCCTTCATGACATTGAGGTCTCATCCCAATGTCAACTGCTCAGAGAGACCTTTCCCTGATAGTCTCAAAGCTTCCTCTCTTTTCCACCCCAATCGTAACACATTATTTTTTTCTTGATGTATCTCAGAATCTGTGATCACCTCATTTCTTTATGTTTTAATTTATTGTCTGTCCCTACATGAAGGGCTTCCCAGGTGGCGATAGTGGAAAAGAACCCACCTGCCAATGCAGGAGATATAAGAGATGTGGGTTTGATCCCTAGGTCAAGAAGATCCTCTGGAGGAGAGCATGGCAACCCACTCAAGTATTCTTGCCTGGAGAATTCCATGGACAGAGTAGCCTGCTGGGCTACAGTCCATGGGTCACAAAGAGTCAGACACGCCTGAAGTGACTTTCCATGCATGCATGCACCCCACACAAGAAGGTAGAGAGTAAACTCTTCTAGCATAACAGCATGAGTCTCTTGCTATGTCCTTAGGGTCCAGCTCAGGGTCTGCCACAAAGTAAGTCTGAATGGATTTCTGTTAAGTGAATCAATACGAAGGGATCCATTCATCTCTTAAGAAACTTTCCAACCAGTGCAATAATCTCATGTGTGAAGAGAAAAATATATATATAATGAAGAAAGACTGAAAAACTTACAGCTTCAGGGACACACACTTGAAGCATATCTCAAGACTTTGCATTACTGTACAACATTATGGCACATAGGAGACCTGTAAGTAGTTTTGTTAGATGACCGAATAATAACCACATCACATGTGATGCCAACACCAGCAAAGTTGTTAAACTCTGGGGATCAGATAACCCAGAAACTTTATATATGTTTGGTATCTCATGTGTTTAAAGTGTTCATTTCCTGATGAATGGATTTATAAGTTTCATTATATTTTCAAAGACTTAGACCCAAATGTGCATGATCCATTGGCCCTATGAAGCAGTTGTCTGGGCTGGGATGGTCCACAGATATTGGACATCAGGGCTGGCCACAGAATTCATGTGCCCTTATGTGAAATGGAAATGTGGAGCCCCTTGTCATAATGTGTAAGGATTTTAAGAAGGTGTCAGCAGATAATTAAATCAAGTGTGCCTGATTTAAAAGGGTTTCCTAGGTGGCTCAGTGGAGAAGGCAATGGCAACCCACTCCAGTACTCTTGCCTGGAAAATCCCATGGGCGGAGGACCCTGGTAGGCTGTAGTCCATGGGGTCGCTAAGAGTTGGACATGACTGAGCGACTTCGCTTTCACTTTTCACTTTCATGCATTGGAGAAGGAAATGGCAACCCACTCCAGTGTTCTTGCCTGGAGAATCCCAGGGACAGGGGAGCCTGGTGGGCTGCTGTCTATCGGGTCACACAGAGTCAGACACGACTGAAGCGACTTAACAGTAGCAGCAGCAGCAGGTGGTTCAGTGGTAAAGAATCTGCCTGCAATGTGGGAGACCCAGGTTCAATCCCAGGGAGACCCAGGTTAGATCCCTGGGTTGGAAAAAATCCCCTGGAGAAGGTAGTGGCAACCCACTCTGGTATTCTTGCAGGAAATCCCATGGACAGAGGAGCCTGGTAGGCAGCAATCCATGGGGTCACAAAGAGTCAGACCTGACTTAGTGACTAAACAATAAGGCTGATTTAAGGGTGAAGCCCTCTCGAAATAGGCAGGCTTACAGCCTATGAAGCCAGTGCTGGTCAACATGATGCTTTGAAAGGAGCAGGGAAATGTAGGTGTCTTCCTGGACTGTGGTTCTCAGAGTCATATGTATTATCTAGCCCAGACACCAGCACAAAGTAGACACTCAATAAATATAATGGTTTCTGTAGTATATATCATGAACCTCCTTGTGGGAGAGACTAGTCCTTATAGATGTAGTCACTTTTTTGTAGTAGCACTTCCAGCACCAAGCATGGATCTTTGCATGCATATATCAGTTTGAACTTTTAAAAGAGACCCAACTAGACAATGGTAAGGCCAGGTCAACAACTTTTCCTTGAAAGGAAGTCTTTTGTGCCTATGGTAAAAAGTGTGTGTGTGCATGTGTGTGTGATACAAGGTCTCTAAGAATTCTGAGATCACTTGAGTTAACACCTCCCCTCTGTCTCTGTTGACAGGTACAAATCTGCTGCAGAGGCCGCCAGCATCATCAGACGCTCGCAGCCCCTGACCCCTGCCCAGCGGCTGGTGGGCTGGATCGACCACATCCTCCAGACAGGGGGTGCAGCCCACCTCAAGCCCCATGCCTTCCAGCAGCCGTGGTATGAGCAGTACCTACTGGACGTCTTCTTGTTCCTGCTGGTGGTCACCCTGGGCACCGCATGGCTCTGTGGGAAGCTGCTGGGCCTGGTGGCCAGGTGGCTGTGTGGGGCCAGGAAGCTGAAGAAGGCCTGAGGCCGAATGGAGCCTAGGAAGGTGGAGTGTTTGGGCAGACTCAGCATTTCTTGCATCTCCAGCCAGTTTTGTCAACCCTGGTTCTCCACATCCTACCCACTTGCTATTTTGCTACAAATTCCTGCTCACTGGCTTCTTTTCATGACTGCAATTCTTTACTGAGCCCTTGTAGCCTTGACTGCCAGTCAGCAAGGGCTGTTCTGTGATTCTGTCCCTACGTAATTTGGATACGTGACCATCAGATCTGAAGCCTAGAAACTGCCTTCTGTATCACACCCTTCCTGGCACTGAGCCTGGAGCATTTCGGTCTCCATTCCCTTGCACCTTCTCAGCCTCCTTCCCTCATGCCTCCTCCACCACTTGTCATGGAATAACCCCTAAGGCAGGTGCTTTGTTGTTTCTTTTGCTTTCTGTTTGCTTGTCCTGAAAACTCTTGTGGAAGCTCAGGAAGCCTATCCTGGGCAAGAGCATTTAGGGCCAGACACACCCTTGCCTGTGTGCATGGTCTCTGTCTTGGTTTCTGTGGATCACTCCTTTGCAGTGGAGAATGCAGGTTAGTCATGGGCTGAAGTGTCCCTGGTCTCTGCTTTTCATAGCTGTGAGCTATCTTCTCAACTTTCCTATTTAAAAAACGAAGTCATGAGAAAGAAGATAATTTCTTTATAAACTAAGAAGAGCCTCTACATAGCTGAGGCTTTCTATACCTGACATACTGTTGGAAACTGCATTCAGTTCAGTTCAGGTGCTCAGTCATGTCCGACTCTTTGTGATTCCATGGACTGTGGCATGTCAGGCTTCCCTGTCCATCACCAGCTCCTGGAGTTTGCTCAAACTCATGTCCATCGTGTCAGTGATGCCATCCAACCATCCCATCGTCTGTTGTGCCTTCTCCTCTTGCCCCTAATCCTTCCCAGCATCAGGGTCTTTTTTGAAGAGTCAGCTCTTCGCACCAGGTGGTCAAAGAATTGGAGCTTCAGCTTCAGCACCAATGAATATCTTTCCAATGAATATTTAGGATTGATTTCCTTTAGGATGGACTGGTTTGATTTCCTTCCTGTGCACGGGATTCTCAAGAGCCTTCTCAAGCACCACAATTCAAAAGCATCAATTCTTTGGTGCTCAGCCTTTTTTATAGTCCAACTCTCACATCTGTACATGACTACTGGAAAAACCATGACTATGCGGACCTTTGTTGGCAAAGTGATATCTCTGCTTTTTAGTATGCTGTCTAGGTTGGTCATAACTTTCCTTCCAAGGAGCAAGTGTCTTTTAATTTCATGGCTGCTGTCACTGTCCACAGTGATATTGGAGCCCCCCAAAATAAAATCTGCAAGTTTCCACTTTTCTCCATTCTATTTGCCATGAAATGATGGGACCAGAGTCCATGATCCTACTTTTTTGAATGTTGAGTTTTAAGCCAGCTTTTTCACTCTTCTCTTTCACCCTCATCAAGAAGCTTTTGAATTCATCTTCACTTTCCGTCTTTAGAGTAGCATCATCTGCACATCTCAGGTTGTTGGTATTTTTCCCGGTGATCTTGATAGTAATGGAAACCAGGAAAAAAAAAAAAAAAAAGAGAGAGTGACTGGAACTGCTTAGGGTTTTCTTTTCTTTCTTGTTTTTCTCTTGTAAAAGAAAGTATAGTGGAATTCCTGGTGGTCCAGTGGTTAGGACTCTGAGCTTTCACTGCAGAGGGTGAGAATTCAGTCCCTAAGGGAATTAAGATCCCACAAGCTGGTAGCATGGCTGAAAAAAAAAAAAAGTGTAGTGTCGGTAGGCAGGCCGTCCAGAGCTGGCGTGGTAGTGCCATGACATCATCAATAGTCCAGATTTCTTGTCTGATTGATCTGCCTTCCTTAATGAGTGGCTTCATCCTTAAGGTCACCCTGATTTTCCAGGTAGTCATTTTGGATCCAGTCAGCACATGGAATTTTAGGCAAGAAAAGGGAAACTCAAGGAAAGGCAATAAAGCAGGTTCATGCTAGCTGAGTTAGCGTCTTTAAAGAGGTTTCCCAAAGAATTCCAGTTAAATCTCATTGAGAGACCTGAGTCATGTGACCATTCCTAGCTACATAAATATTCTCCAGCTCTGACTGCAGTGCTGGGTACACTACTACTGCAAGTAATTGGGGGGTGAGGGGTGGCGAATAGGTGTTAGAAAGGAAAAAAAAACGACAGTGGATAATGCAGGAAACTAGGTCCTCGTCACATGTGGAGGGTAGGCAGGGAAGGGCTGGACTGAATGTATGTTTCACCTGTGACCTGGTGACTCAGTGACCTCAGGGACAGCCTTAACTGCCTTTCTGAGTGAAACAGTCAAAATAAGAACAGCAATCTTTTACCAGTGTGACATGTGTTATTCGTTCCAAGTTCTTTCATCTTCCTTTCTGCCATTTAATGGGACACCTGTGTCTAATCCATTCAGCTGAAAGAAACAGGAACCATGGGGGCAACCACAGAGGGAGAGGAGAGTCATTGTGTAAATTAAGACAATAGCAATAAAACTTGTTGCCACCTCATCAGGAATGCCTCCTCCAGCCAGGGTACATGGCTTGGAGAGTGGATGGGCTGGTTTTAGCTCCCACTGGCCCCCTCTTGTAAGCATATCTTTGCCAAGAATAATCTGCCCTACCACAGGGTAGTCCTGGCTGGTATACCCCTCCCACCCAGGGCAATTTCATGCTCATGCACACAGAAGGCGGAGAAGGCAACGGCAGCCCACTCCAGTACTCTTGCCTGGAAAATCCCATGGACGGAGGAGCCTGGTAGGCTACAGTCCATGGGGTCACGAAGAGTCGGGCATGACTGAGCGACTTCACTTTCACTTTTCACTTTCATGCATTGGAGAAGGAAATGGCAACCCACTCCAGTGTTCTTGCCTGGAGAATCCCAGGGACGGGGGAGCCTTGTGGGCTGCTGTCTATGGGGTCGCACAGAGTCGGACATGACTTAAGCGACTTAGCAGCAGCAGCAGCAGCATACAGAAGGCACTGGGATTGGCTAAGGAATTCCCTTGGGAAATTTTGTGGGTTTCTTTTTTTTTTTTAAGATCCAGGAAGGCTCCTTTCTCCATGCCAGGCTTTAAATTAGTTAATTATTTCTTTTTAATAAGTTCTTAAATGAAAGTTCCAAATTTAGAGACACACACATCTGCCAGAGTGAATTTTAAACTAATTTCTTCAAATTTCATCTCAAGATAACAATAAGTGATATCAATTAATAGTTGCACTGGGGATTCAGTCCCCCTGGGTTGTATTTATTTTTTTCTGATTTAAAAATTCAAGATGAATTTTGAGATATCTTTTTGTGTTACACAAAGAAAGGAAGGTTCCACAAACAAAGCCTGTGATCCCTGACTATAGATAAGACCACTGAGAATGATGACACTGGGTGACAACTCTTGCTTTCTCATTTGTGTTATTGAGAGCTGAGCTTCATCTGTCCTCTAATTGATTTTACAGATGAGTAAGCCTAAAAAATAGAACAGAAAAGAGTGCCCTCACTCCTTCCCCTTGTCATAGTTTATTCTATCTCATGGAATGTTACTAAGCTAAAGCCTACAGTTCCATATTCCTTTAGTGACCATTGATGAACTTGGCATCATCTCAGATGAGAGTTACTGTTACTTGGAAACCAATTAGCAAGCAGTAGCAGAAAGCCTCCAGAGAAGGCACTGGCACCCTACTCCAGTACTCTTGCCTGGAAAATCCCATGGGTGGAGGAGCCTGGTAGGCTGCAGTCCATGGGGTCACGAAGAGTCAGACACGACTGAGCGACTTCACTTTCACTTTTCACTTTCATGCATTGGAGAAGGAAATGGCAACCCACTCCAGTGTTCTTGCCTGGAGAATCCCAGGGACGGGGGAGCCTGGTGGGCTGCTGTCTGTGGGGTCTCACAGAGTCGGACACGAGTGAAGCGACTTAGCAGCAGCAGCAGAAAGCCTCAGTAGAACAGCCTAAGCCAGTAGCACTCAAACTAGGCTATCTTCAGCATCATGCATACGTGAAAACTGCCCAAGGGCTACATGACACAGAGTTGAAGGTGATAAATTTCCACCTTTGTGTACTCTAGTTTTCTAATACTGGTCTTCCTAACAAGGTGTTGTGTTTAGTTGACAGATCCTCTTTCTTGCCACACTTTTCGCAATTTCCTGACTTTTATTTTACAGAAGAAATGGACACCTTTCACCCACTCCCATTCTTCCCACGGTGCATTGCCTGGGGGTGGAAAAGTAGAGGTGACTGAGCCAGAAAGTCCTTGTAACTCAGATGATTTGTAATTCTTTGTTTTAACAAAATCCAAAGATGAACTGCGATTTTTTTTTTCAGCTGACAGACCTTTAAAGACAGTAACTTTTGATAATAGATTGCTGTGAGAATGGCATATTTATGTAGCACATTATTCTGAAGTCATTCAAAGAATGGAGGGACATCATTTTCAAGACAGTTCATAACAAAACTCAGTGCTCCTGTTATTTATGTGAATAGTTTCTCAGTGTTTGCATGACTAATCTTTAGAACTAGGTAACACAGTATTGGAAATGTTGCATTTTTTTTGGAAACTTACCTGTGATGATAGGCAGTTCTTCCAGTTAGTAACATACTGTGTGGTAATATAATTCTTTGAGAGCAAAGTTATAAAATAGGAAACAACATATTAATTTTATATTAAGTTTCACTCACCCTATAGTATCTATGTATATTTTATACTTTTATGACATACCTAAATTTTCCGTATTAAATAAATCATGCACTGTTATATATGAATTCTGAAGTATAAATGATTTAAAAAATGTTGATTTCGGGAGTACAGCACAGTGCTTCAGTTATATATGTATATTTTTGGATTCTTTTCTCTTACAGGTTATTACAAGATGTTGAGTATAGTTCCTTGTGCTCTACAGTAGGTCTGTTTTGGTTGTCTGTTTGGCATATAGTAATGCCAGCCAACTAATTCAGCCCTCTCCTCCAACTTTTTCTCAAATTTTTAGATATTTCTGGGTCATGCAGCTCAACTGTATTTTTAAATTGTAATCCCCCCCCCCAAATTTCCAATATATTGAAAAAAATCCACATATAAGTGAACCCAGGCAGTTCAAGCCCATGTTCAAAGGTCAACAGTATTTGTCTTTTGGATATCAGTCACAGCTCACAAAGAATGCCATTAATATCCTTCCATTTGGCATAGAGGAAAATATATACTGTTTTCCAGGGTTAATTTTGTGATCACAAAGTTAATTTACATATACTGGCCTCTGGGGAGAAATTCAAGCCCAGAGAAGACAGTCCTGGTAAATTCAAGCCATTCAAATGCAGGTGAAGTTTTCAGGTGAGTGGGGTCATAGAGAATGAATTAACCATTATAATGTGTGAATCACAAGTTAAATTTCCTGCACAAGCATTCTACTAAGAATGGGCTGAGTAAACTCAATTACCTATTTCAAACAGATAAAACAAGTTGAAGGTTCAGTGTTAATTTCTTGCAAAGTAGTCAGGACTCAGTATTATTGTAACAATACATAGACACAAGAGATCTTTCTACCCCAACCTGGATAATCCTTAGGTTGAGTGTCTTCAATAGGTAGGTATTATCAGGAACTCAGCTGTATCCTCATAACAGTGTAATGGTGCTTTATATTCACAAAGTATTGAGTACATGAGTCAACAGTCTTACCTATGGGTTTCTTGTTAAATGCTGTTGAAAATTTTGGCCTGTGTTTTCAACTATGTGGCCAGTTTTCAAAGTGTTTCCTGGGATCTGAACCAGGGCTGACTGGAAGTAAGTATGGGCTTTTTGTTTTCTTTTTCTGAATAGACAGTTGTCCCATGTTTTTCAAGTCCCTTGGTGGAGTGTCTCTTTGTGCAGACAGCTGAGACACTAGAGGGCACGCTTCCCAACTTGCTGTGTGACTTGTGAGTTGTCTAAGCAGCTCACCGTCTGACCTTTTCCTGGGCATAGAATGGAGGAGCCTGGTAGGCTGCAGTCCAGGCTGCAGTCCATGGGATCGCGAAGAGTTGGACACGACTGTGCGGCTTCACTTTCACTTTTCACTTTCCTGCATTGGAGAAAGACATGGCAACCCACTCCAGTGTTCTTGCCTGGAGAATCCCATGGATAGAGGAGCCTGGTGGGCTGCCGTCTATGGGGTCGCAGAGAGTCGGAAACGACTGAAGCGACTTAGCAGCAGCAGCAGCAACATTGATTTTTAGATACATAAATTAAGTTTTTAAAAGTTGGAAAAACAGCCCCTTTTTCATTGTAAGATATGTTTCCAATAAAATTTTATGTTTTGTTAAGTGATTATGTTTATGTAGCTTTGACCAAGTGAATGCAAGTATTAACAGAAAGTGATAATTCAGTAAAAATATTGGGCTCTTATAGAAACTATAAATATTAACTTGAATAATATTTATGATATTCAAAGTTATGAGAGAATACTCAGTACAGTGCTTTAATACATAAAGATACATAGATTAGAATTAAATTCTCTGGAGAAAGTGGAACATAAATAAAAACTTAAGAAGAAAATGGAATGACATAAAATTTCCCACTGAAAGTTGACAGCTCATTATCTATATTAAGAATGAATGATGGTATCAGTGCTGACATGCTGAGATTTTATAACTCACTGCATACATTTAACAGAATGATGCAACTGTTTATTGTTAAATGATATAATTACAATGACTAGAAATGACATCCTATTCAGTTATTTAAACTTAGACATTTTAGATGTCAATTAAAAAGTTTATTCTTACAAAATATAAATATAGTTGAGAAGATCACTTTTTTTTTGTCAGTGGCTTTCACAAAAAGAGGATTGTTTTTCCTTCATCAGAAGTAGATGGGAGGGAAGCAGGCAACTGACAGCAATGGTTCCATAGCTCTACAATGTCAGGAAGAACATGTTTATAATTCCCCCTCATGGTTTCAAGATGGCTGCTGCTGCTGCTGCTGCAAAGTCGCGTCAGTCGTGCCCGACTCTGTGCGACCCCTTGGACAGCAGCCCAATCAGGCTCCGCCGTCCCTGGGATTCTCCAGGCAAGAATGCTGGAGTGGGTGGCTGCCCAGCTCCAAATATCATTCATGTCCATGTCCCAAGGAGGACAAAAATGGAGAAATATGGGGAAAAAACGGAGAAAAAAGGGGAAATATGAGCTAGTAAACATTTTCACAGAATTACATTCCCTCCTCCTCTCACCAAGGGGCTTCTTTCCTCTTGCCTAGAATCTTGTCACTGAACCAGTCAAGACTGTAAGAGAAGCTATGAAAAATTTCTGCATTGGCAGCTGGTGAGGATTAACAGCTATAAGTGGGTGATGGTTTAAACAACCTGTAGTATTTGATACAAATGGCAAAGGGCCAAAAACCTCTCCACAATGCTTGATTCATAGAAGATTAATTTTCTGTGTTTTGAAATTTTGTCCTAGTCTGTATTTATCCAGTTCAGTTCCAGTTCAGTTGCTCAGTTGCCGGGGTCCAGCCCCAGCTGATCCAGGGTATTTGAAGGAGAGACGGCGTAGGCGAGGATCAGGAAACAACTGCTTAATTAAACGTTAATTAAGGATATAAAGAGTAATAGAATAAGGATAGCTCAGTGAGGAAATTCAGTGGAGAAAAGAGGCTGAATAAAATTCCAAAGCAGGGAATTTATGTCACCTATGAAGGCTGCAGGCGTCCTCCCGTTCTCCCGAAGGAGAGGAGACACTAAGGCCTCCCTGGTCAGATCTTAGAAGCCCAGGCAAAATTAGTAGGCTTGACGAGCTTCCCCGCCTCAGAGGAAAAATTCAGCCAGAAGGTGAAAGAAAGAACGACATGGGGAGACCAAGTTTCAGTGAACAAGGCCCGCACTTTATTTTCCAAAGTAGTTTTTATACCTTAAGTTATGCATAAAGGAGAATGGGGGAAGGGGTAGAGTCATGCAGTAAGCCAGGCTTTCTTCCTGCAAACTTATCATATGCAAAAGTTTAGGCGATTTGCATCATCTTCTGGCCCGGAGGCCTGTTAACATTTTAAGACCCTTTCTTCAGAAAACTTATTTTTCTCTAAAGGTGATTAGTCAAGCGCCACCCTCCAAAAACATTAGATAAAGTTGCATTCCTACAGAGAAAAGGTGTGGTGGGCTATGTAAAGTTTAAAAATAAACAAAACAAAACAAAACAAAGAATTAACTCAAGGGTCCCAGGTTACAAACATTAAAGCTACTATTTACACCAATTGTATTAATCAATACACTGCCAGAGACACAGCAGGTAAGGGATATAGAGACTTAGCAGCAAACGTTGGCCCAACAAGTGAAAAACCCTTCACCAATACAATTTCTAATCAATCTTTTAACTGCTCAAAGGAATCTGTATTTAGACAGTTTAGAACATCTCATGCCTCTCACAGTTGGGAGGCTCTGAGCAATCACATGTGGCCGGAAAAACCTATTCAGACAGGCTAGAGGATTTCCAAAGGAGTTTGTAGGTTGAAACACTGTCACACCCAGGAATTATTAACTGGAGCTGTAAGCTAACTCTTTTTTCAGAGAGAGGTAGTGGGGGACAGCCCCCCGTAAAGTCTGAGGTGTAGGTGAAAACACAAAGCAGAAAGTAGGCAGATTCTGGTTTTGGGGGTAGATGCTCGAGAATTTCCAGGGAGACTCCTGAGGCTCGATCCCGCCTTTGCATATGCCAAGCCTCCTTCCTCATGACCTTTGCCACGGGCGGAGCTTGCTCCCCCCACTCAGTCGTGTCCGACTCTTTGCGACCCCGTGTCCGACTCTTTGCGACCCCATGAATCGCAGCACGCCAAGCCTCCCTGTCCATCACAAACTCCCGGAGTCCACTCAAACTCATGTCCATCAAGTCAGTGATGCCATCCAGCCATCTCATCTTCTGTCATCCCCTTCTCCTCCTGCCCCCAATCCCTCCCAGCATCAGGGTCTTTTCCAAAAAGTCAACTCTTCGCATGAGGTGGCCAAAGTATTGGAGTTTCAGCTTTAGCATCAGTCCTTTCAATGAACACCCAGGACCGATCTCCTTTAGAATGGACTGGTTGGATCTCCTTGCAGTCCAAGGGACTCTCAAGAGTCTTCTCCAGGACCACAGTTCAAAAGCATCAATTCTTCAGCGCTCAGCTTTCTTCACCGTCCAACTCTCACATCCATACATGACCACAGGAAAAACCATAGCCTTGACTAGATGGACCTTTGTTGACAAAGTAATGTCTCTGCTTTTGAATATGCTATCTAGGTTGGTCATAACTTTCCTTCCAAGGAGTAAGCGTCTTTTCATTTCATGGCTGCAATCACCATCTGCAGTGATTTTGGAGCCCCCAAAATAAAGTCTGACACTGTTTCCACTGTTTCCCCATCTATTTCCCATGAAGTGATGGGACCAGATGCCATGATCTTAGTTTTCTGAATGTTGAGTTTTAAGCCAACTTTTTCACTCTCCACTTTCACTTTCATCAAGAGGCTCTTTAGTTCCTCTTCACTTTCTGCCATAAAGGTAGTGTTATCTGCATATCTGAAGTTATTGATATTTATAATGTTGACTAAAACAGATTCACAATGTGAGAGTTGTGAGTTAAGTTTTATTTGGAGCAAATGAGGACTGTGGCCTGGGAGACAGCACCTCAGATAGCTCTGAGAGACTGTCCCAAACAGGTAGTGGAGGAAGATCAATATATAAGATTTTGGTGAAGGAGAAGTTCAATGCAACTAAGCACTTACTTTACAAAAAGTTTTCTGCTTGTCATGAGGAGCTCATGTCACCATGAAGGAAGTTAGTGCTTTTCTAGATATGAAAAGATATAAGGATTGGGATCATGAAATCAGTTCCTGAACATATCTGACTATCAAATCATCAGACAGTCTTGGCACAATGAAAAGAATAACTTTTGTCTCCTGGTTACCATCTCTGACTGGGACTGAAGAGACATCTGGCTCAGAGTTGACCTCAATGACTTTCTCAGTGTGATGGAGACCACAGTCAGTATAAGGGAGGAAGTGGTTTCCTTCACAGAGCCCCAGCCTCGATCCCTGTGCAGATGAGAAGAAGGGGATGGAATTGTGACTGTTGATTCCAAGGACAGTACAGAGAGGAAGATGTGTTGCCCATCAAGGAATTATTTCCACAAATGAGTGGGAACTAATTTTCGTGGTTTCAGAAGGATGAAAGTCACCTTATTTAGAGTTCTGTAGAACATGTGATTTACAAATGGATTCTCTTGTCAATCACCATAACTCTGAAAACTTCTGTGCAGAAGACTTTATGCTATTGACTGAAGGTTAAAAACAGCAAAATGCCCCTCCATGTGTGGGAGTATGTGGATGTTAGACCCATTAACAGGTGCCCGTTTAAACCTGAGCATTCATGCATACTGTCCCCAAACTGTTCATTAAGCCTACCTAACTCTTTGCTAATCTTCTCACCTTTGCCTGGCATTAAGAAAATGCTGGTAGTAGGGAACAGGACTGAGGAGGCGGAGCATGACACAGGGACTTTTCTGCTGGCTTTGCCCTCCACAAGCTACAGAGAATCCGATGCTATTTACAGTCGAAAGAAGTTCAAGCAACAAGAGCAAATAAAACCCACACCTTCCCATAAGTGGAAACTACAAAGTTCTAGAGGGTTAAGTCCAGAGGAATAATATAAAAAAGAGAAAAAGGACATAGAAGGCCCAAGGATGAGTTAAAACTGCACCTAGAAGGAGAATAACTACATTTTGTATAAAAATCTTGAAAAAAAAGTCCTGGTAGATCAAAGCTATGACAACAGGAAAGGGACATGACGACACAAGGGGACCCAAGGTAACGGTCTTGGAAACACTTCATTTTTGAAGAAGGAGAGGTAAAAGGGAATGAAAGCTCTCTTTGGGTATTGGGTAAAAAAGAAAAAGCAACCAAGGGAAACATGAGTCCTGAAAGACAGCAGGAAGCTAGAAGATTGGACAATACAAATCCTTAAACATATCATCAAGAAATAAAAGTCATACATTAACAATACTGTAGTTGCAGATTATTTATAGAATTCTGTATATTATTAGACACTGACATTTGTCCATCACTGGATAGCTATATCATTCAAAATGTTAAGAACAGAAACATGAATGAAATAGTGACTTTTTTCCACAATTAAAAAATTTAATTAAAATATATGTACAGTATAGATAGAGACTCACACGGCTGATATGTTTCCTACCTGTCCACAAAGAACAAATTTAGAGTATTTGGCCTGACATTTTCTTTTTGATCCAATGTGAAATGGTATGTTGAGGTTGTGGTAAGTGGCTGCATTAAGTGGTCCCCAATTGCACTGGACTGGACATGGAACAACAGACTGGTTCCAAATAGGAAAAGGAGTACGTCAAGGCTGTATATTGTCACCCTGCTTATTTAACTTATATGCAGAGTACATCATGAGAAACGCTGAACTGGAAGAAACATAGGCTGGGATCAAGATTTCCAGGAGAAATATCAATAACCTCAGATATGCAGATGACACCACCCTTATGGCAGAAAGTGAAGAGGAACTAAAAAGCCTCTTGATGAAAGTAAAAGTAGAGAGTGAAAAAGTTGGCGTAAAGCTCAACATTCAGAAAATGCAGATCATGGTATCCGGTCCCATCACTTCATGGGAAATAGATGGGGAAACAGTGGAAACAGTGTCAGACTTTATTTTGGGGGCTCCAAAATCACTGCAGATGGTGATTGCAGCCATGAAATGAAAAGACGCTTACTCCTTGGAAGGAAAGTTATGACCAACCTAGATAGCATATTCAAAAGCAGAGACATTACTTTGTCAACAAATGTCCATCTAGTCAAGGCTATGGTTTTTCCTGTGGTCATGTATGGATGTGAGAGTTGGACTGTGAAGAAGGCTGAGCACCGAAGAATTGATGCTTTTGAACTGTGGTGTTGGAGAAGACTCTTGAGAGTCCCTTGGACTGCAAGGAGATCCAACCAGTCCATTCTGAAGGAGATCAGCCCTGGGATTTCTTTGGAGGGAATGATGCTGAAGCTGAAACTCCAGTACTTTGGCCACCTCATGCAAAGAGTTGACTCATTGGAAAAGACTCTGATGCTGGGAGGGATTGGGGGCAGGAGGAGAAGGGGACGACAGAGGATGAGATGGCTGGATGGCATCACTGACTCGATGGACGTGAGTCTGAGTGAACTCCGGGAGTTGGTGATGGACAGGGAGGCCTGGCGTGCTGCAATTCATGGGGTCACAAATAGTCAGACATGACTGAGCGACTGAACTGAACTGAACTGAATTGCACTGGGATAATGGAAACTAGGTAATTATGGAAATCGACTACTTAGAACACTTCCTAAGACCAATTATTAACTAGATATCTCTTTCTTTCTCTTTTAAAAAGTTTATTGGCTGCCCTGGGTCTTCATAGCTGTGTGTAGGCTTTCTCTAGAGTTGCAGAGAGCAGGAGTTACTCTCTAGTTATGGTACATGGGCTCTAGAGTGCATGGGTTTCAGTAGTTGGGGCACCCAAGCTTGGTTGCCCTGTGGCATATGGGATCTTCCCAGAGCAGAGATTGAACCTGTGTTCTCTGCATTGCAGGCAAGTTCGTAACCACTGGACCACGAGGGAAGTCCGTTTTTCTTTTTTAAATAATCTTATCTATTCAATAGTTTTGAAAATAAAAAAATGTATTTGAACTTTTTATCATGTTCAAATGCAAATACAGTCAAGAAAACTACATTTTCAAGATAATGATGTAGAAATAACAGTTATTTGCTAATACAACCATGAGACCAGGAATGGGGAAGTTGGATTTCTGGTTCCAGAAATGGCAGGCCAGGTATACCAGTTACGAAGCTGTTGATTCTCAGCTTCGAGAAACTTTGCCCTGCCTTGTGACACTGGCAATCTGCCAAATGCAGGCCCAGCTCCCTCCCTCTGGGACTCTGCAAACAGGCGACACCAGAGGAAGGCCGCAGGGACAGGTGGGGACTTGGGGCATCCTGGGCGCTCCCCGCTTATGCCAGCAGCACCACAGGGATGGTTTTTCATGGTGGCAGTGACGGTTTTAGTGCCAGGAGTGCTGTTCTGTTTGCAGCTCTTCCGAAATACTGGAGTCAGCCTCCCTGGGCCACTCACAGATATTAGCACTAGCTGGTGACTGCCCCTCCCAGGTCTGGGTTTCAGTTCTGTGGATTTCCTTCTGTGGTCCTAAAGCATCAACACCAGATGAGCAAGACACTCCTCCCTTCTCCTTCCAAGCTTTGCATGGCTCTTACCACCAACCTCTGAAAGTGAAAGTCGCTCAGTTGTGTCCGACTCTTTGCGACCCCATGGACTACACAGTCTATGGAATTCTCCAGGCCAGAATACAGGAGTGGGTAGCCGTTCCCTTCTCTAGGGGATCTTCCCAACCCAGGGATCGAACCCAGGTCTCCCACATTGCAGGTGAGAGATTCTTTACCAGCTGAGCCAACAGGGAAGCTCAAGAATACTGGAGTGGGTAGCCTATCTGTTCTCCAGCAGATCTTCCCAAGCCAGGAATCAAACAGAGGTCTCTTGCATGGCAGGCTGATTCTTTACCAAGGCTCTAAATTTTAGTAATTCTTACTTCTTCCCTTTGTTCCCTTAGCACAAGGGGTGGTGGCGGCCTTCCATAGATACTAACTCTAATGCCTCAGTATCTCTCATTTACTTACTGAGTTCTCTGAAATCTGGTGTAAGGTCTTTAATAAATACAATTAATAATTAAAGTAAGAAATAATGTTTCCTGAGGTTAAAAATATAGACTCCAAATGTGTGACAAAAATAGCATGTAAGTCAGGAGGGGGTAAATGGAACTTCTAAGGTCCTTGTGTTGCCCAGAAGTAGGTAAAAATAAGGACTAATTTTTGACCTTGATAAGTGGTAAAGGCATGTTGTGAATCTGGGATACCTTATTTGGAGAAAAGAGACAAGAGGGGAATCATTAGAGGGAGAAAATGGAGTCACAAAAAGTATTCCAAGCTGAAAAGGAAGACAAAACAGAGAAGAAAAGAAAGAATAAGAGGGAGAAATAAGAACATGGTCGATGTAAACCCATACACTTCGGTTCAGATACAAAGATTGACTGGCTTGATTAACAACAAGCTAATTGCCATTTCAAGAGGCACATCTAAAACATGGGGATACAGGAGGGTTGACTATAAAAGGATAGAAAAAGACAGGCCATGAATGCTAATGGAAAAGAAGACCTGAATAATTAGGAATAACATCAGACAGACTCGAGGTAAAAAGCTTTACTAGAGACAAAATTGGTACTTTTGTAATGAAGGTGAGTTATTTCACTGGGACTGTGGGAAACTATGAAAATGTATACACACTACTGGTGTGACCTCAAAAACTGGAACAGCAAGAAAAATTAGAATCATGGAGAGTTTAAAAAGTTTTTAATGACAAATTTCTAATATTTGTAAAATCAGAATTTTCCCATGTCCAACATTTAAGATTATAAACTCCTGGCAAATTTTCTTTCCTTTATATTCCCACCTATTTTCAACATTGCCTCCATCCCCTGCCCCAAATTATTCTGAAGCAAATCCAAAACACCCTGATACTTCATCTGTCTTCCAGAATGGATCTGAAGAGCCAAGGTATCTCTTTTTAAATAACCACAATAACATTATGATGCTTCTCCAAATGAATAGTAACTATTTAATATCATCAAATATTATGTTCCTATTTCTCTGATATTCATGCATTTTTAGAGTTCATTTGAATCATGCCATCTAAAATTTTTATATTCCCAATACCCCCCACCCCTTCCTCTGGTAACCACATATATGATCTCACAATTGCCGTTTGAACACAATACTTTAAAAACTGTGTTGTCAGTACAAAAAAAAAGAGAACTGCAAAAAATTGTGTGGTCTATTAAGTAGGTTTGTTGTTCACAGCTGGTGGATTGGTACCTTCTTTCAGTGCTCAGTATGATGGAGCAAAGGAGTAAATATCAATACACCAAAGAGGTTGAGAGTCAGATTTTTTAACTGTAAAAAGGAAATTACAAGTGTGAAAGTGGCAAAGATTAGAATCATCACTGGTTTGTATTGAAATTGAAGGTATCAGTGTGAATGCATGCTTTTTTTTAATAAACTAGATATAAACCTGACTATATAGAGAGATACAGGTATGTAATATTTATATCTATATCTATATATTTCACAAGTTTCCCCAGTGGCTCAGCAGTAAAGAATCCATCTGCGATGCAGAAGCTGTAGGAGACATGGATTCGATCCCTGGGCTGGGAAGACTTCCTGGAGAAGGGAATAGCAACCCACTCCAGTATTCTTGCCTGGAGAATCCCATGGACAGAGGAGCCTGGTGGGCTACAGTTCATAGGGTTGCAAAGGGTTGGACATGACTGAAGCGACTGAGCACTATATATTTCATAACTGTCCATTTGGGGGATATAAACAGTGGTGCTTCAATAACAGTGAGTACTTCCAGTGCCATATCCAGGGTTCTAAACACCAATTCCTACTAAAAGGGTTCCTAAAGGAATGGATAAATGTAAAACAGAGGAAGGGAAAGTACAAGATGAGTCTAGAAATCATGTGCAGCAAGAAAGAAAAGTCTCCAAAATAATGATGGTAAGAGAGTGTATTCCATTGAAGAAATGTGGATCCAGGAGTAAAGACTGATAATAAGTGAATAGAGACAGATAGATAGGTGGAGGGATAATTAAATAGATGGGGCAGAAGGCGATTTTGTTAGCAACAGTATTTGCTGTTTATACACTAAGTCGTGTCTGACTTTTTGCGACCCCATGGACTGAAGCACACTAGGCTTCCCCATCCTTTCCTATCTCCCAGAGTTTGCTCAAATGCATGTCCATACAACAGAATGCTGTATGATAAATGAAGAAAGAAAATAGAGTTAAAATCATTAATTTGCCACAAAAGGAATAATTGAATCAGGCAATAAATAGAAAACATAATAAAATGAGTGAGTGAAATTTGATGAAGAACAGAATTTACACAGTTTCAAAAGGACTCCCCACAACTTATTTCCTAATTTGGGCTAAAAAATAGTAGTTTTACAGTTGGAAATCTCACTGGACACCACCTTAAACAAGTGATCAAAGGTATCATCACTAGTATTAGGACAGACTGACATCCCAGGCTTCCTGCTGTGATTCACTGAGATGGAATCAACACAGCTTTTGTAGTATTCCTGCTAAAACTCTGTAATGTGAAGTAGAACGAGAAAACATCAGATAAACCCAAATTGAGAGCCATTTTACAAAATAAATGTCAGACATGAAAGAAAAACAGAAAGGCTGAGAAATCAATCCTTACTAAAGGGGATGAAACAGACATGATAGCTAAATGCAGTGTGTGATCCCAGACTGATTCCTGCACCAGAAATTAATATTACAACACAGGATATCTATTGAGACAGTTGATCAAATTTGAATAAGTTTGTAGATAATGTGATTACACTAATGTCAAATGGTACCTTCATATTGCAGATCAATTTTTTTTTCCCCATCGAGAAGACATAATATTTGAAAAGATGACAGTTATCAATGTGTATGCTTGTAATCTGGCTTCCCTGGTGGCTCAGCAGTAAAGAATCCACCTGTAATGCAAGAGACATGGGTTCAATTCTTGGATGTGGAAGCTCTCTTGGAGAAAGAAATGGCAACCCACTCCAGTATTCTTTTCTGGGAAATCCTGGCGGGCTACAGTCCATGGGCTGCAAGAGTCGGACATGACTGAGGGACTAAACCACCACCACAACACATATACTCACATAGCCTCAAACAGTATGGCCCAAACACGGAGGGAGGGACTTGGAAGGGAAAAAAGTGCAATAATTATTAGGAGAGTTTAAAATTTTTTCTAAAGAAAAATTTCATACTTTTATAAAAATAGAACATCTTGGTGCTCACCAATCCTATTTTATGATTCTCATTCAGAATTATAGTTTCAGCTTTTAGAGGTTCAGTCTTCTGAACCTGGACTTCCAGAGGTGTTTAAATCACTACACTAGCAACTTTCATGAGTGAGTTACTCAGTACTTTCCAAAGAAACTCTGAGCAATAAAGATAAGTCACTTTCCTTTGGTAATCAATTTCTGAGATCCTGAGCGTGGGACAATCAGTAGAGATTTTAAGCAGGTACCAGGGAAATGGGGCGTTCCGATGGCCCTAGGAGATTTTTAGAGCAGTTCGAAAGGAGACAGGGGTCCCATAACTTCTGGATGGATCCCTGAAAGGGAGTTGGGTCGGCACCATTTGGAGGTATAACTTTCTTCGATGTGATTTCCTAAGGTCCTTACCATTACTGGTTCAGAGTGTTTTTCTATCCGGAAGGTGTGGTGATTACGTGGACTGAGAGGGTTAAGCACACTAATCCCTCCTACCCCCTGCCCAGATTTAGGGAGGGTGAGGACAGAATATCCAATGGTGTACTTTCCTGGGGAGGAGAGGCCAAAGGGCGAGATGGACGTATAGAGCAAAGACCCACAGGATCTCTGTCCCCTGCTCCTGGCCTGCGTCTTTCCTTCACTGCCTGCGCGCTGCGCGTGCGGAGGGCGCGCGGGTTCCGGGGCGCCAGGCGCGCAGCCTAGGGCTCGGCTCCGCAGCCTCTCCGGAGCGACGATGGTGGCGCAGCGGGTGCTTCTTCTAGTCGTATATTTACTGCCTGCGCTCCTGCTCTCAGAGGCCGCCAAAATCCTGACTATATCCTCACTGGGTGAGTGCTTGGCCGGAGGATCAGGACAGGCTTGTCCCAGGCTCCTGGCCAGGAGTCATGCCAACAGCCCCCTTAGTCAGAGGGGCTTTTCATATGGTTTTCCAGGCTGGGCTTGTGTCCTAGGCTGGAGGAGGGAGAGGCTGGCGAGGGTTGTGGGGGCAGAGAGAGGTCTTTACTACCAAGGTGAAATTATTGATAGCCCTGGAGAAGAGGAGCAGTTTCCTGTCCTCTTTTTTTATTTGCTCTGGATGCGCTTCCCTATGGGCACAGCGGGAGCCAGAAGTTTTGGTCTATTTCTGAGCTTGAGACCCCAGGCCGTCTCCTCCACGGTACCTGCGGGATTTTGAAAGGGTCACTTTGAACTTCTGAGGGGTGTGCAACAGATGCCAGTAGAAAGTAGAAGGTGGAGTCCATTTCAGTCTCTGGGGACAGGTGCTCCTGGGACAGCAGCACGAACTGGGACTGTTTCCTAACTGGAAAACTGAGCGGGCGGGCAGACGGGAGGACCCCAGGGCAGTGGCGCATTTGGGAGCCCCTCTCTCACCCGTGCTGATGGAAGCTTTTGAAGGAGAGTGGAGCCGTTGATTCTGCGCATTGTGGGCCCAGTTTTATTTCCATTACTTTTGCCCCAGAGAGAACAGAAGACAAAAGGGGAAATTTTATCAGGATAAGGAGTCCTCAGAGGATGGAGTTTATCCATGAGTTTTATTTGACCCATCCTGAAAAGATGGTGGGCTCCCTAGCTTGCTTTTAGATCCCAGAGAACCTGGGGATCCTAGAGCTGGAAGAAATCACAGAACTCCTCTCACTGGGCCTCCCTTTTTATTTCCTGAGAGGAAAACAGAGGGTCAGGGAAATGAGGTGCCTTTTACAAGAGCACAACAGACCTCTCTCCTGGCACACATTGGGAATTCACTTATGATTTCTTACCTCAAAACCATCATCTTCCACAGATTCCACTCTTTTCCTTTTTTATAGTGGGGATTTCTAAAAAGCCTATTATAAACCTATTTTTCAATGATAGAGGTAACGGAGAAAAAGTTTTCTCTCTTGAAAGTACACTGTCCTCCAGCCTCAACTCCAAGGACAGAGCTGGGGCAGTTAACCAGGTGCCGGAAGCCCCACCTTTGCCCCTTATGAAGAGCCACGTGAACAGCTGTGTCTGTGCCAACCTCTTCTCCCTCGCAACCATTTCTTCCAACAGTTAATGTGAACAAGAGCAGGAAGTCTAAGCAGGGGTACTATGTTTTATGTAATTTGTGTTACCTCAGGCAACACAAGTATGGATATAAAATACTAGAGTAACTCCCACAGACACACACTATGTAGCTCTGTACCACTCTCTGGGTTTCCCAGGTGTCTCAGTGGTAAAGAATCCACCTGCCCATTCATGAGACCAGGGTTTCCATCCCTGGGTGGAGAAGATCCCCAGAAAAGGAAATGGCAATCCACAGCAGTATTCTTGGCTGGGAAATTCCTTGGACAGAGGAGCCTGATGGGCTATATAGTCCATGGGGTTGCACAGAGTTGGACACGACTTATCAACTGAGCCCTGCACGTACTACTCACCACTGACCCGATGATTATAGGACTTTCCTCTCTCTAACGACCCCAACTTCCCAACTTTGGCAAGTCTGTCCCTTCCCTGGAGATCTGGCTTTCTCTGCTGCTGAGACTCACAGATGCAAGAAAAATGCCCCATGATAGTACATAATTTTAGATAGGCTATTGATGTAATGGAGCTCACATCTCTCCCAAGGATTAAGCCTCTTTTTATTAAAGATCCCCAGATTGTCCTAGGATGGATGTCCTGTTTCTCATGCATATAAGATACTGCAAGCCCATCCTATGGACCCCACAGTTTTCCTGCTTGTCTTAATGGATGTGAAACATTCAACTGAGAAACTTGCTGTGAAATATATTTGAATCTCAAGCATTTTGGCTCTAAGTGGTGGCTCCACATCTTTTCTTCCAATGGCTGTTTCTTAGAACCAAATTCAAGCTTCCATATTTCTGGCTCCTACTCTAGCGTTCATGTCCAAAGAGAAGAATTTCAGAAATAGCTTGGATTGACTGCCTATTAGGAACACTCCACACTCTCATGCATGGCACTGGGCCAGAATATCTACCAGTACAGTTATTTTTTTAGGCTATGGCATCTCCATAAGACCCCAGCTAAAATGCAGGGTGTGCCTTAGGATCAGGAACTCCAAAGACTTAAACACCAAAATTACATTACATTGTTGCAAAGACCGCAAATCATAAGAGGGACTCTTTAGTGGAGGATTGCCCTCCATTACAGGTCAAAGATAGTGGAGGTCAAAGGTAGACAGGTCAAAGATCTGGGCAGGCAGAATATAGGTATCCAGTTTGGGACTTAACCAGAGTGAGAAAGAGGAACTGGAGAAACTCATCTTTCTCTACTCACTGTTAGCTTTCTGTTATCTTACCCTGGTTTGCCCCACACCTCCACATCAATTTCATACCCTCAGTTCTCGTCTTCACAAAAATGATATATATTTTTCCTAGGTGGAAGCCATAGTCTACTAATGCACCGGGTGTCTCAGATTCTTCAGGATCATGGTCATAACGTCACTATGCTTTCTAATAGAGGAAGAAGTCTAGCCTCAGGTATCTTTTTTCATAATTATTGAATTCTTCAATCCCAGACAAAAAGAGGCAGTGCCCTTTGTATAGTACTGCTTAACACAAAACTTTTTTGAATCTAGTATTGAAATAATGGACAAAAAGTGTGGAGGATGTGTGTGTGTTTATGTTAAGTGCTGGATATCTTTTTTTTTTAGAAAATGTTCCCTCTTCATTTTTTGGAAGCATTTTATTTTTAGATCTATTTATTTTTAATTGAAGGATACTTGCTTTACAGTATTGCATCTAGGTTTCTACCAAACATCAACATAAATCAGCCATAGGTCTACCCATGTCCCCTCCCACTTGAATATCCCTCCCACCTTCGTCCCCATTCCACCCCTCTAGGTTGTTGTCGAGCCCCGGTTTGAGCTCCCTGAGTCATACAAGTGCTGGATATCTCAATAACCTCTACATTTATTTGTCTATAGTTTACCCACTTATCTGGATGTCACTTTATTTCAGGCAAGCCTCCATACATTATTATGGAAAAATCAGTGGCCTCATGAGTTGTATATAGCAATGTCAGAAGTTCTTGAGTTACTGAATCTAGAGACACTGTGGGTTGAAAGACTTTCAGCTAAAATGAAGCTTATTAATCTGATCAGCTTTTCTCTGTTGATAAGGATACAGAGGCTCAGGGAACTTGAATGATTTGTTTGAGTTCACATAGCAAGTTAATCAGTTCAGTTCAGTTCAGTCGCTCAGTCATGTCCGACTCTTTGCGACCCCATGAATTGCAGCACGCCAGGCCTCCCTGTCAATCACCAGCTCCCGGAGTTCACTCAAACTCATGTCCATCGAGTCGGTGATGCCATCCAGCCATCTCATCCTCTGTCGTCCCCTCTGTTGGGTGAATCTGGGACTTTAAGCTCTGGGTTTCTCCATCAGAGTTGCTAAAACTTAAATTAAAAAAAAAAATGCAAAATTAAGCAGCTTTGTTGGAAAAAATAAGTCTGAGCAATTATAAAATTCTGAAGATGAATTTCCAGCTTTGCTCTTGTTTAGACTGTTCTAAAGAGCTCCCTGGTGGCTCTGACGGTAAGGCATCTGCCTACAACGTGGGAGACCCGGGTTCAATCCCTGGGTCAGGAAGATCTCCTGGAGAAGGAAATGGCAACCCATTCCAGTATTCTTGCTTGGAAAATCCCATGGACAGAGGAGCCTGGTAGGCTACAGTCCATGGGGTTGCAAAGAGTCCTAATACCGTGTTAATCACCTTCTAGATTGGGTTCCATATTGTTCATCAAATATCCCTTCTATCCATACCCCTTTGTATCTGCCTTGACTGTCAGTCGTGAACATTTCATTTTGGTGGTTCCCATGGCTTTGAGAAACTGCCAAAAGACCCTCTATCTCTTTTAAAAACTTACACAACATTCCAAAATCTGCAAACAGTTTGGGGGTTCCTCTTAGTTTTACCTGAGTTTTAATCGAAGTTCAGAGTTTCTTTCAGTATTCACATATCAATGAAAATTTCTTAGGTTTTGAAATAAAATATTCATTTTTCTCTTCCCTTGATGGCAGACTAAGGTGTTGTATCTTTCATTCTCAGGGCTAAGGTGAGCACCACTTGATATAGGGAGGAGTGCATGAGTCCAGTTAAAGTACCTGTTTAGATAACTTCCCTATAGTGATTTTTATTTACAACTTAAATAAATGACTTCAAAAAATTAAAGTAGCAGATATTTCTGATATTAGATGTACTATGGTTCCCATCAATAACTGAAATCACAAGTAGCAGGTTGCACCCTAAAGAGAACTTAATTGTCTGAAGTTCTGACTCTTTTCCTTTCCCCAAGACAGCGTCTCTGTATCTCTGTCTACTAGCTAGATGTTCTCCAAGTGACAGATCCTCTTTGTTTTTGGGGGAACTATATAGTTACATCACTGATCGACTGGCTTACACACACTCAAGCCGATATCTGCCTAGAGTAACTTTCTCTTGACTGGACAATTCTCACTCTTTTCAGCAAGTTCTGTTTTCTTTGGGTGTGTAGGTATAAGAGTACATCAAAGAAACTCTATGTTGGAATTCAGGCTTTTAACTGGGCTCGTGGGCTCTTCCCTTTATCAAGTGGTGAGGGTTGGACAGGACTAAGTGACTTCACTTTCACTTTTCACTTTCATGCATTGGAGAAGGAAATGGCAACCCACTCCAGTGTTCTTGCCTGGAGAATCCCAAGGACGGCGGAGCCTGGTGGGATGCTGTCTATGGGGTCGCACAGAGTTGGACACGACTGAAGTGACTTAGCTTTAGAACCAGCTGAGAGAAAGTTACAAGAGTTAGACAGATGAATATCAAAATGTCACCTTTATCAAGGTGGTTCAGGAACTTGTCCATAGATGTTCATTAAGTATCAAAGTTAGGTAACAGCGTGGAAAGAGACCCTGGGTCTCTATAATCTCTGGGTGTTATTCTGCCTCATAACTGGTAGTAGCCATTCCGGGCTTTGGGTCAGTTTAGTTCAGTTCAGTTGCTCAGTCATGTCCGACCCTTTGCAACCCCATGGACTGCAACACACCAGGCTTCCCTGTCCATCACCAACTCCCGGAGCTTACCCAAACTCATGTCCATCAAGTTGGTGATGCCATCCAACTATCTCATCCTCTGTCGTCCCCTTCTCCTCCTGCCTTCAATCTTTCCCAGCATCAGGGTCTTTTCCAAGGAGTCAGTTCTTCGCCTCAGGTAGCCAAAGGATTGGAGCTTCAGCTTCAGCATCAGTCCTTCCAATGAATATTCAGGACTGATTTCCTTTATAATTAACTTATTTGATCTCCTTGTGGCCCAAGGGATTATCAAGAGTTTTCTTGAACACCACAGTTCAAAAGCATCAATTCTTCAGTGCTCAGCTTTCTTTATAGTCCAACACTCACATCCATACATGACTATTGGAAACATAGCTTTGACTAGACAGACCTTTGTTGGCCAAGTAATGTCTCTGCTTTTTAACATGCTGTCTAGGTTGGTCATAGCTTTTCTTCCAAGGAGCAAGCGTCTTTTAGTTTCATGGCTGCAGTCACCATCAGCAGTGATTTTGGAGCCCCCCCAAAATAAAATTTCTCACTGTTTCCATTATTTCCCCATCTATTTACCTTGAAGTGATGGGACCAGATACCTTGATCTTAGTTTTCTGAATGTTGAGTTTAAGGCCAACTTTTTCACTCCTCTTTCATTTTCATAAAGAGGCTCTTTAGTTCTTCTTTGCTTTCTGCCATAAGGGTGGTGTGAGGCTGGCTTTGGGTAGTTTCATCACGTGTATGCACTGAAACAAACTCAGGGAGCTTTTCCTCTATGTGGTGCTCTTTTGCTTTTATGGCATTCTGCGTTATGAATTCTAGCTGCTGTAGGAGATAGCCAGGCCAGATCTGGGTACCTCTTCCATGAGCTGTACCCTGGAAATTTTCTTCAGCCAGCCATCAATGCCCTGAACTGCTGGGTGTCCAATGTCTAAAAGCCATTTTATTGTATATTGTTCTTTTATTTTTTTAGTTGTTTAAAGTAGGAAGTAAATATAATCTTGTTACTTCCTCTTGGCCACAGAAATTCCTTATCTTCATTATAAAACATTTTTGAAGTAATATTGCATAAACTGCACAATGGCACCCCACTCCAGTACTCTTGTCTGGAAAATCCCATGGATGGAGGAGCCTGGTAGGCTGCAGTCCATGGGGTCGCTAAGAGTCGGACATGACTGAGCAACTTCAATTTCACTTTTCACTTTCATTCATTGGAGAAGGAAATGGCAACCCACTCCAGTGTTCTTGCCTGGAGAATCCCAGGGACGGAGGAGCCTGGTGGGCTGCCGTCTATGGGGTCGCACAGAGTCAGACACGACTGAAGCGACTTAGCAGCAGCAGCAGCAGCAGCACATATTTAAAGTATATATATATATATATATATATATACAAGTATATCTATAACTGTGAAACCAACATAATTCAGATAGCAAAATATATTTCTTACCCCCAAATATTTCTCATGTCCTTTTGCAGTTTCCCCTTCTGGTCCTCTCTTCTTACTTTTCAATTCTCATTGCCAGTCAATTGCTAATATGTCACCATATGTTACTTTGCATCCTCTAGATTTTACATAAGTTTGATCATAATTACTCTTATTTTACTCAGCATAATTATTTTGAGATTCATTTACATCGTGTGTCTGAATAGTTCATTCTCTTTTATGCTGAGTAATGTTCTATTGCGTAGATCATCACAGCATGTTTATTGAATTGCCTGTTGATGGACATTAGGGTTGTTTCCAGTTTTGCACTATTAAAAATAAACCTGCTGTCGACACTTGTGACCAAGGCTTTGTGTGAACATGTGCTGTTTTTTCTCTGAAGTAATTGCTAGGAATGCAGTGACAATTAGGTGTATGTAGCATTAGGTATACCCACTCCAGTGTTCTTGTCTGAAGAATCCCAGGGATGGGGGAGCCTGGTGGGCTGCTGTCTATGGGGTTGCACAGAGTCGGACACGACTGAAGCGACTTAGCAGTAGTAGCAGCAGCAGCATTAGGTGTATGTTTAACTTTTTAAGAAATGGTCAAACTATTTTCTAAAATGGTTGTAACATTCTACTTTCTCACAAAAAGTGAGAATGCAAGTTCCATGTGTACCAAATCCTTGTCAATACTTGGTATAGTTAGTCTTTTCAACTTTAGCCATTCTTGTGTAGGCGTTTAGTTGTATTTAGTTGTGGTTGTTGTTTGCATTTCCTTCATGACTGTTGATGCTAAGCATTTTTTATGTGCTTGTTACCCATATATCTTCATTGGTGATATATGGGTAATACATGATTTATCAGGGCTTCCCTGGTGGCTCAGACAGTAAAGCATCTGCCTGTAATGCGGGAGACCTGGGTTTGATCCCTGGGTTGGGGAGATCCCCTGGTGAAGGGAATAGCAACCCAGTCCAGTATTCTTGCCAGGAAAATTCCATGGACAGAGGAGCCTGGTAGGCTACAGTCCATGAGGTCACAAAGAGTCGGATACTACTGAGTGACTTCACTTTCACTTTTCATGGTTTGTCAAAATTTTCCCATTTTCTTTTTTTGGCCACTCCACTCATCTTGCAGGATCATAGTTCCCCAACCAGGGATTGAACTCACGCTCTGGCAATGAAAGCACTGAATCCTAATCCATGGACCACCAGGGAATTCCCAAATTTTCCCCATTTTTAAAGTTGAGTAGCTTGTTTTCCTGTTACTGAATTTTCAGAGTCCTTTAAATATATATTTTAAACATAAATATTTCATCATATATAAGCTTTGCAAATATTCTCTCCAAGTTTATGGCTTATCTTTGAAGAGCATAATTTCTAATTTTGATGAGATTGAATTTCATGCTTTTGCTTTATGTATTGGTATGAATATATAATTTTTTGTTTATTCCACTAACATAAATTTCACTGATTGATATTAAAATGTTAAACTAACCTCATTTCATGGGAACATTGATTGACTTGGTCAAGATATATTTTCTATTTTATATATTTTTAGATTCTGTTGCCTTAAATTTTGGTTTAAAATTTTATATCTGTATTCATGTAGGATATTGCCCTGTGATTTCTTTGAGATGTGTTTTTCTGGCATTGATATCAGTACAATGCTTGCCTTACAGGATGAATTTGGGAGTGCTCTTTCCTCAGTTTTCCAGAAGAGTTTGGGTCTGTGGGGGCTAGTCTGGTGCTGTGATAGGCTGAAAGCCTGGGATTTTGGAAGCTGGTCGGCAGTCCAGATTTGCAGGGGCTGGCCTGATACTATAGGCTTCTCCAATGACTCAGAGGTAAAGGATCCCCCTGCAGTTCAGGAGACACAGGAGATGCAGGTTGGTCCCTGGGTCAGGAAGACCCCTGGAGGAGGAAATGGCAACCCACTCCAGTATTCTTGCCTGGAGAATTTCATGGACAGAGAAGCCTGGTGAGCTGCAATCCATGGGTTTGAAAAGAGTCAGACATGACTGAAGTGACTTCGCAGGCACATGCATGGCCTGATAATTGGGGTAAACCTGAGTTGTGAGAGTCTTTAGGAGTCTGGGACCATGGGAGCTATCAGGCAACAGGGTGGGTGAGGGACCTGGGTTTGTGGGAGTTCCTGGGAAGCCTGGTGCCGCGGAAGGCATCTCTGACTGTGGAAGTCAGTTCTGTGCTGGGGTGGGCCAGTTCCAGGGTACATGGTAAAGTTGAATCTTACTTCACTTTTCTTCTCCCATGGGAAAGGTAACTGTCCCTGTGCTGGGCTGCCTGGGCTTGCTGGAGAGGTAAGGTGGGTAATATGAATCTATTGTTCTTACCTTCTTAAATACATTTTTTCTCATTTCTGTGCTTTGCCCAGGTGCTGTGATCCCCTGCCTGGAATCCTTAGCTCCTGTGAAGTTATTTTCATGCATGAATAGTTGTTCAGATTGGTGTTTCTGGGAGGGGATGGGGCTAGAAATTCTTATACCATCATTTTTACTGGTGTTACTTAAGGAGTGCTGTTTTCGTATTGAAGTGTTTGTGAATTTCTCAAATTCTTTCTGATTTCTAATTTCATCCCACTATGTTGGAGAAAATAACCCTTTTTGTTTGTTTGTTTATTGTGTTTTAGTAATGGCTTAAACATGGTGTGTTCTGGAGAATGTTCTTTGTGCACTTGAAAAAGATACATTTTGCTGTTGTTGGGTGGAGTGCCTTATAGTTGCCTGTTATCCATAATTGGTTTATCAGTTCAGTTCAGTCGCTCAGTTGTGTCCGACTCTTTGCGAACCCATGAACTGCAGCACGCCAGGCCTCCCTGTCCATCACCAGCTCCCGGAGTTTACCCAAATTCATGTCCATCGAGTCAGCGATGCCATCCAGCCATCTCATCCTCTGTCGTCCCCTTCTCCTCCTGCCCCCAATCCCTCCCAGCATCAGAGTCTTTTCCAATAAGTCAACTCTTTGCATGAGGTGGCCAAAGTACTGGAGTTTCAGCTTTAGCATCATTCCTTCCAAAGAACACCCAGGGACTGATCTCCTTCAGAATGGACTGGCTGAATCTCCTTGAAGTCCAAGGGATTCTCAAGAGTCTTCTCCAACACCACAGTTCAAAAGCATCAATTCTTCGGCACTCAGCTTTCTTCATAGTCCAACTCTCACATCCATACATGACCACTGGAAAAACAATAGCCTTGACTAGATGGACCTTTGTTGGCAAAGTAATGTCTCTGCTTTTCAATATGTTATCTAGGTTGGTCATAACTTTCCTTCCAAGGAGTAAGCGTCTTTTAATTTTATGGCTGCAGTCACCATCTGCAGTGATTTTGGAGCCCCCCAAAATAAAGTCTGACAGTGTTTCCACTATTTCCCCATCTATTTCTCATGAAATGAATTGGTTTATAGTTGTGTTCAAACATTTGGCTTCCTTGTTGATATTCTAATTCTGCATCCATTTTAGTTCTCCCTTTTTTATCTTCTTTACATTAAGTGGATATTTTTTATTTTGTATTTTAAGTTCTTTAATAATTTCTTCACTATTTTAAAAGCTTTTTTCCCCCCTTAGCAGTTGTTCTTCAGTTCAGTCCAGTCTCTCAGTCATGTCTGACTCTTTGTGACCCCATGGACTGGAGCACACCAGGCCTCCCTGTCCATCACCAGCTCCTGGAGTTTACCCAAATTCACGTCCATTGAGTCAGTGATGCCATCCGGCCATCTCATCCTCTATTGTTCCCTTCTCCTCCTGCCTTCAATCTTTCCCAACATCAGGGTCTTTTCAAAGGAGTAAGCTCTTCCCATCAGGTGGCCAAAGTATTGGAGTTTAGGTTCAACATCAGGCTTTTCAATGAACACCCAGGACTGATCTCCTTTAGGATGGACTGGTTGGATCTCCTTGCAGTCCAAAGGACTTTCAAGAGTCTTCTCCAACACCACAGTTCAAAAGCATCAATTCTTTGGCACTCTGCTTTCTTTATAGTCCAACTCTCACATCCGTACATGACTCCTGGAAAAACCATAGCCTTGACTAGATGGACTTTTGTTGATAAAGTAATGTCTCTGCTTTTTAATATGCTGTCTAGGTCGGTCATAACTTTCTTTCCCAGGAGTAAGTGTCTTTTAATTTCATGGTTGCAGTCACCATTTGCAGTGATTTTGGAGCCACCCCAAAATAAAGTCAGCCACTGTTTCCAGTGTTTCCCCATCTATTTGTCATGAAGTGATGGGACCAGATGCCATGATCTTTTCTGGTTTTCTGAATGTTGAGCTTTAAGCCAACTTTTTCACACTCCTCTTTCACTTTCATCAAGAGGCTCTTTAGTTCTTCCTCACCTTCTGCCATAAGGGTGGTGTCATCTGCATATCTGAGGTTATTGATATTTCTCCTGGCAATCTTGATTCCAGCTTGTGCTTCCTCCAGCCCAGCATTTCTCATGATGTACTCTGCATAGAAGTTAAATAATCAGGGTGACAATATACAGCCTTGACGTACTCCTTTTCCTATTTGGAACCAGTCTGTTGTTCCATGTCCAGTTCTAACTGTTGCTTCCTGACCTGCATACAGATTTCTCAAGAGACAGGTCAGGTGGTCTGGTATTCCCATCACTTTCAGAATTTTCCACAGTTTATTGTGATCCACACAGTCAAAGGCTTTGGCATAATCAATAAAGTAGAAATAGATGTTTTCCTGGAACTCTCTTTTTTGATGATCCATCAGATGTTGGCAATTTGATCTCTGGTTCCTCTGCCTTTTCTAAAACCAGCTTGAACATCTGGAAGTTCACGGTTCATGTATTGTTGAAGCCTGGCTTGGAGAATTTTCACCATTACTTTACTATCATGTGAGATGAGTGCAATTGTGTGGTAGTTTGAGCATTCTTTGGCATTGCCTTTCTTTGGGATTGGAATGAAAACTGACCTTTTCCAGTCCTGTGGCCACTGCTGAGTTTTCCAAATTTGCTGGCATATTGAATGCAGCACTTTCACAGCATCATCTTTTAGGACTTGAGATAGTTCAGCTGGAATTCCATCACCTCCACTAGCTTTGTCCTTAGTGATGCTTCCTAAGGCCCACTTGACCTCACAGTCCAGGATGTTTGGCTCTAGGTGAGTAATCACACCATCGTGATTATCTGTGAAGATCTTTTTTGTACAGTTCTTCTGTGTATTCTTGCCACCTCTTCTTAATATCTTCTGCTTCTGTTAGGTACATACCATTTCTGTCCTTTATTGAGCCCATCTTTGCATGAAATGTTCCCTTGGTGTCTCAAATTTTCTTGAAGAGATCTCTAGTCTTTCCCATTCTATTGCTTTCCTCTATTTCTTTGCACTGATCACTGAGGAAGGCTTTCTTATCTCTCCTTGCTATTCTTTGGAACTCTGCATTCAGATGCTTATATCTTTCCTTTACTCCTTTGCTTTTTGCTTTTCCTCTTTTCACAGCTATTTGTAAGGCTTCCCCAGACAGCCGTTTTGCTTTTTTGCATTTCTTTTTCTTGGGGATGGTCTTGATCTCTGTCTCCAGTACAATGTCACAAACCTCTGTCCATAGTTCATCAGGCACTCTGTCTATCAGATCTAATCTCTTAAATCTATTTGTCACTTCTACTGTATAATTGTAAGGAATTTGATTTAGGTCATACCTGAATGGTCTAGTGGTTTTCCCTACTTTCTTCAATTTAAGTCTGATTCTGGCAATAAGGAGTTCATGATCTGAGCCACAGTCAAATCCCGGTCTTGTTCTTGCTGACTGTATAGAGCTTCTTGATCTTTGGCTGCAAAGAATATAATCAATCTAATTTTGGTGTTGACCACCTGTTGATGTCCATGTGTAGAGTCTTCTCTTGTGTTGTTGGAAGAGGGTGTTTGCTATATCCAGTGCATTCTCTTGGCAAAATTCTATTGGCCTTTGCCCTGCTTCATTCTGTACTCCAAGGCCAAATTTGCCTGTTATTCCAGGCATTTCTTGACTTTCTACTTCTGCATTCCAGTCCCCTATAATGAAAAGGACATCTTTTTGGGGTGTAAGTTCTAGAAGGTCTTGTAGGTCTTCATAGCAGTTGTTCTAGGACTTACTATATACATCTTATCTCATTAGAATCACCTGCTTGGAACTGCCCTGGAGGTCCAGTGGTTAAGATTCTGTGCTTCCACTAGAGGGGGTGTGGGTTTGATCCCTGGTCAAGGAACTAAGATCCCACATGCTGCCCTGTGCAGCCAAGAGATATGTATATATACATACATATATACCAAGTGGGCTTCCCAAGTGGCTAAAGTGGTAAAGAATCTGCCTGCCAATGCAGGAGATGCAGGAGACACAGGTTCCATCCCTGGGTTGGAAAGATCCCCTGGAGTAGGAAATGGCAAAACCCACTCCAGTATTCTTGCCTGGAAAATTCCATGGACAGAGGAGCCTGGTGAGCTAAAGTCCATGGGCTCGCAAAGAGCCAGACACCACTAAGCCACTGGATACATGTATGTATGTGTGTGTGTGTATATTTTTTATATATATATATATATATATATAATCAATTGCTTAATTAAATTTCTGCTAACTTAATTCCAGTGAGATATAGAGCTGTTACTCATTTATAGTTCTCCATTGTCTTCTTTTCAATGGTATTTTTGTTATACACATTACATCTACAGATGTTACAGACTGAACAATACTTTGTTATAGTTATTACTTAAATTATTTTTATATCTTTTATGACGGAGGAAAAGTATATATGTAAAACTTTTGTTCTATCAAACTTAGTATTTTAAATTTGTGTTTCTCATAATTTTATGTGTTAGTACCATCTGGATTCTTTTTCTTGGCCCAGTTTGGCTTTCCTCAGCCCCACTGCTCTTTTTGTTGTTGACAATATATTACATTTCCATGTGTTATAGACCCAATAATATATTATATAACATACTATATAATATATACATATTGTTTTGTAGGATTTCTTTTAAAATAAGTTATGAGAACTTTGAAGATAAGCAAATAGATCTCTTTCTGGAAAGACTGAGGATGTATGAGTCCGCTGCTCTCTGCGGGGTCTGGGAAGGTTAGCCATAGTGGATCTGCATGAGCAGATGGAAACCTGTTACTTAATTTGCTATATCCTTGTGTTTCTTGTGGATGCCATATGCTCTGAAATCTAGAGGTTTGGGGGGCTTGTCCATCAAGTAGAGGTTTTAAATGCTGGAGCTCCAGATGTGGGGGTTCAAACCCTTTGCTTCTCAGAAAGAAGCTGGGAGTTGTGAGTTCCTTCCCAATTGTGGGTTGTTGTGTCAGGGCTTGGGTTTATGGTAAGATTGTGTCTCAGTCTCTCCTACCCATTTTTAAAAAAAATATAAATTTATTTATTTTAATTGGAGGCTAATTACTTTACAATATTATATTGGTTTTGCCATATATCAACATGAATCCACCACGGGTGCACACGTGTTCCCCATACTGAACTCCCCTCACACTTCCCTCCCCATACCATCCCTCTGGGTCATCCCAGTGCACCAGCCCCGAGCATCCTGTATCATGCATCGAACCTGGACTGGCGATTTGTTTCACATAGATATTGTACATGTTTCAATGCCATTCTCCCAAATCATCCCACCCTTGCCCTCTTCCATAGAGTCCAAAAGACTGTTCTATACATCTGTGTCTCTTTTGCTGCCTCACATACAGGGTTATCATTACCATCTTTCTAAATTCCACATATATGTGTTAGTATACTGTATTTGTGTTTTCCTTTCTGGCTTACTTCACTCTGTATAATAGACTCCAGTTTCATCCACCTCATTAGAACTGATTCAAGTGTATTCTTTTTAATGGCTGAGTATTATTCCATTGTGTATATGTACCACAGCTTTCTTATCCATTCGTCTGCTGATGGACACCTAGGTTACTTCCATGTCCTGGCTATTATAAACAGTACTGTGATGAACATTGGGGTACATGTGTTTCTTTCAATAATGGTTTCCTTGGTGTGTATGCCCAGCAGTGGGATTGCTGAGTCATATGGCAGAGTACATCATGAGAAACGCTGGGCTGGAAGAAGCACAAGCTGGAATCAAGATTGCTGGGAGAAATATCAATAACCTCAGATATGCAGATGACACCACCCTTATGGCAGAAAGTGAAGAAGAACTAAAAAGCCTCTTGATGAAAGTGAAAGTGGAGAGTGAAAAAGTTGGCTTAAAGCTCAACATTCAGAAAACTAAGATCATGGCATCTGGTCCCATCACTTTATGGAAAATAGATGGGGAGACAGTGGAAACAGTGGCTGACTTTATTTTTTTGGGCTCCAAAATCACTGCAGATGGTGATTGCAGCCATGAAGATGCTTACTCCTTGGAAGGAAAGTTATGACCAACCTAGATAACATATTGAAAAGCAGAGACATTACTTTGCCAACAAAGGTCCATCTAGTCAAGGCTATGGTTTTTCCAGTGGTCATGTATGGATGTGAGAGTTGGACTGTGAAGAAAGCTGAGTGCTGAAGAATTGATGCTTTTGAACTGTGGTGTTGGAGAAAACTCTTGAGAGTCCCTTGGACTGCAAGGAGATCCAACCAGTCCATTCTGAAGAAGATCAGTCCTGGGTGTTCTTTGGAAGGAATGATGCTAAAGCTGAAACTCCAATACTTTGGCCCCTTCTTGTGAAGAGTTGACTCATTGGAAAAGAGCCTGATGCTGGGAGGGATTGGGGGCAGAAGAAGAATGGGACGACAGAGGATGAGATGGCTGGATGGCATCACTGACTTGATGGACGTGAGTTTGCATGAACTCCAGGAGTTGGTGATGGACAGGGAGGCCTGCCGTGCTGCAATTCATGGGGTCTCAAAGAGTTGGACATGACTGAGAGGCTGAACTGAGCTGAACTGATGGCAGTTCTATTTCCAGTTTTTTAAGGAGTCTCCACACTGTTCTCCATAGTGGCTGTACTAGTGTGCATTCTCACCAACAGTGTAAGAGGGTTCCCTTTTCTCTACACCTTCTCCAGCATTTATTGCTTGTAGACTTTTGGATAGCAGCCATTCTGACTGGTGTAAAATAGTACCTCATTATGGTTTTGATTTGCATTTCTCTGATAACGAGTGATGTTGAGCATCTTTTCATGTGTTTGTTAGCCATCTGCATGTCTTCTTTGGAGAAATGTCTGTTTAGTTCTTTGGCCCATTTTTTGATTGGGTCATTTATTTTACTGGAATTGAGCTGCAGGAGTTGCTTGTATACTTTTGAGATTAATTCTTTGTCAGTTGCTTCATTTGCTATTATTTTCTCCCATTCTGAAGGCTTTCTTTTCACCTTGCTTATAGTTTCCTTTGTTGTGCAAAAGCTTTTAAGTTTAATTAGGTCCCATTTATTTATTTTTGTTTTTATTTCCAATATTCTTGGAGGTGGGCCATAGAGGATCCTGCTGTGATTTATGTCAGAGAGTGTTTTGCCTGTGTTCTCCTCTAGGAGTTTTACAGTTTCTGGTCTTACGTTTTGATCTTTAATCCATTTTGAGTTTATTTTTGTGTATGGTGTTAGAAAGTGTTCCAGTTTCATTCTTTTACAAGTGGTTGACCAGTTTTCCTAGCACCACTTGTTAAAGAGATTGTCTTTTCTCCATTGTATATTCTTGCCTTCTTTGTCAAAGATAAGGTGTCCATAGGTGCATGGATTTATCTCTGGGCTTTCTATTTTGTTCCATTGCTCTATATTTCTGTCTTTGTGCCAGTACCATACTGTCTTGATGACTGTGGCTTTGTAGTAGAGCCTGAAGTCAGGCAGGTTGATTCCTCCAGTTCCATTCTTCTTTCTCAAGATTGCTTGGCTATTCGAGGTTTTTTGTATTTCCATACAAATTGTGAAATTATTTGTTTTAGCTCTTTGAAAAATATCGTTGGTAGCTTGATAGGGATTGCATTGAACCTATAGATTGCTTTGGGTAGTATACTCATTTTCACTATATTGATTCTTCTGATCCATGAACAGATTTATTAGTGTCATCTTTGATTTCTTTCACCAGTGTTTTATAGTTTTCTATATATAGGTCTTTAGTTTCTTAGGGTAGATATATTCCTAAGTATTTTATTCTTTTCGTTGCAATGGTGAATGGAATTGTTTCCTTAATTTCTCTTTCTATTTTCTCATTATTAGTGTATGGGAATGCAAGAGACTTCTGTGTGTTGATTTTATATCCTGCAACTTTACTATATTCATTGATTAGCTCTAGTAATTTTCTGGTGGAGTCTTTAGGGTTTTCTATGTAGAGGATCATGTCATCTGCAAACAGTGAGAGTTTTACTTCTTTTCCAATTTGGATTCCTTTTATTTCCTTTTCTGCTCTGATTGCTGTGGCCAAAACTTCCAAAACTATGTTGAATAGTAGTGGTGAAAGTGGGAACGCTTGTCTTGTTCCTGACTTTAGGGGAAATACTTTCAATTTTTCACCATTGCCTCCTACCCATTTTGATGTGCTGTTTTCTTTTTTTGCTCAACAGATGCATAGTCACTCATCTAGTTCCTGGATTTCTTTCAGAGGGAATTTATCTGTATGTAGCTATAGATATGATGGGTTCATGGAGCCATCAAATAGAAGTTCAAGAGCCTCCTACATCACCATCATTTTTAAAAAACCTTTTTATTTTGTATTGGAGTATAGCCAATTAACAATGTTGTGATAGCTTCAGGTGAACAGTGAAGGGCCTCAGCCATACATGTAAATGGCTGAGGCTCCCAACTCCCCTCTCATCCAGGCTGCTGCTGCGTAACATTGAGCAGAGTTCCATTGCTATACAGTAGGTCTTTTTGTTTATTCTTTTTGAACATAGCAGTGTGTACATGTCCATCCCAAACTTCCCAACTATCCCTTCCTTCCAGTCTTCTCCCCCACCCCTGGGGCAACCGTAAGTTCATTCTCTAAGTCTGTGAGTCTCTTTCTATTTTGTAAATAAGTTCATTTGCATCATTTCTTTTCTCAATTCCACATATAAGGGATGCCATATGGTATTTCTCCTTCTGTGTCTGATTTACTTCATTCAATATGTATGTCACCATTTTGAATTGGAACTGACAACTTCATTCTTTTGTGTGTGGAGATCTAGTTTTCCCAGTATCACTTGATGAAGACTTTCTTTTCTCATTGAATGGTCATGGTCCCTGGTCAAAAATGTTTTGGGGAGCTTTTTTTATATTGGTCTGCATTTCTGTTTTATTCCAGTTCCATACTATATTAATTACTGTAGCTTTCTAGTGAATTTTGAAATCAGGAAGCGTGATTCCTCTAGCTTTGTTCTTTTTCATGATTGCTTTGGCTATGCATGATACAGTGGTAAAGAACCTGCCTACCAATGCAGGAGATGCAAGAGACTCTGGTTCAATCACTGTGTCAGGAAGATCCCCTGGAATATTAAATGGCAACCCACTCCAGTATTCTTGCTTGGAAAATTCCATGGACTGAGGAGCCTGGTGGTCTATAGTCTATAGGGTCGCAAAGTATGGGATGTGACTGAGCATGGGTGCTTGTGTCATTGGCTATTTGAGATACTAGAGATTTCAAAGTAGTTTTAAGATGGGGTTTTTTTTTTCCATTACTGAAAAAGACATCATTGGGATTTTGATAGGGATTGCATTGAATCTGTAGATCATTTTGGGTGGTATTGACATCTTAACAACTGAGTCTTCCAGTTCATGAACATGGAATGTATTTACATTTATTTGTCTCCTCTAATTTCTTTCAAAATTGCTTTGCGGTTTTCACTTCACAAATCTTTCAACTCTTTGGCTAAGCTAAATCCCAAGTATTTTATTCTTTTTGATGCTATTGTATTTGGAATTATTTTTGAAAATATTTTAGAGTATTCATTTATAGTATAGAAAGGCATCTGATTTTTATGTATGAACTTTTTATCTTGCTACTTTGATGAATTCATTTTTTAGTTCTAACATTTTTTGTGGAATCTTTAGGGTTTTTAACATGTAAGATTACATCATCTGTGAACAGAGATTCTTTTACTTCTTCCTTTCCAATTTGGATGCCCTTTTTTTCTTCCTTGCTTCCTTTGCCTGACTACTCTGGCTACATCTTCTAGTACTATATTGAATAGAAATAGTTAAGAAGTCTCCTTGCCTTGTTACTGACCTTAGTGGAAAGTTTTCAGTCTTTCTTCACTGAGTATAATGTTTGCTATTGGTTTTTCATACATAGTTTTTATTATGTTGAGGTTCAGTTCAGTTCAGTTCAGTCACTCAGTCATGTCCAACTCTTTGCAACCCCATGAACTGTAGCACTCCAGGCCTCCCTGTCCATCACCAACTCCCGGAGTCCACCCAAACTCATGTCCATCGAGTCAGTGATGCCATCCAGCCATATCATTGTCTGTTGTCCCCTTGTCCTCCTGCCCCCAATCTTTCCAAGCATCAGGGTCTTTTCAAATGAGTCAGCCCTTCGCATCAGGTGGCCAAAGTATTGGAGTTTCAGCTTCAACATCAGTCCTTCCAATGAACACCCAGGACTGATCTCCTTTAGGATGGACTGGTTGGATCTCCTTGCAGTCCAAGGGACTCTCAAGAGTTGAGGTAGTTTCCTTCTATTCCTAGTTTGTTGAGTGGTTTTTTTTTTTTTAATTATGAATGGATTTTGAATTTTATCAAATGCTTTTTCTGCATCAGTTGAATTGGTCATGTGATTTTTGTCCTTCGTTCTGTTAATCTGGTATCTTTTATCAATTGATTTTTGTTTACTGAGATATCTTTGCCTTTGAGGAATAAATCATTGTGTATAATTCTCTTCATATTCTGTTGAATTTGATTTGCTGCTTTTTTGTTGAGGGCTTTTGTATCAATGTTTGTAAAAGACATTAGCCTATAGGTTTCCTTTATTCATAGTGTGGTTGTCTGGCTTTCCCAGATTGGGAAAGGAGTACATCAAGGCTGGTATATTGTCACCCTGCTTGTTTAACTTATATGCAGAGTACATCATGTGAAATGTCAGGCTGGATGAAGCACAAGCTGGAATCAAGATTGCCAGGAGAAACATCAATAGCCTCAGATATGCAGATGATACCACACTTCGTGGAAAGCAAAGAGGATCCAAAGAGCCTCTTGATATAGGTGAAAGAGGAGAATGAAAAAGCTGGCTTAAAACTCAGAATTCAAAAAACAAAGATCATGGCATCCAATCCCATCACTTCACGGCAAACAGATGGGGAAACAATGGAAACAGAGATAGATTTTATTTCCTTGGGCTCCAAAATCACGGCAGATGGTGACTGCAGCCATGAAATTAAAAGACACTTGCTCCTTGGAAGAAAAGCTATGACCAACCTGTATAGCATATTCAAAAGCAGAGGCATTACATTACCAACAAAGGTCCATCTGGTCAAGGCTATGGTTTTGCCAGTAGTCATGTATGGATGTGATAATTGGAGTATAAATAAAGATGAACGCCGAAGAATTTATGCTTTCAAACTGTGGTGTTGGAGAAGACTCTTGAGAACCCCTTGGACTGTAAGGAGATCAAACCAGTCAATTGTAAAAGAAATCAGTTTTGAATATTCATTGGAAGGACTGATGCTGAAGCCAAAACTCCAATACTTTGCTCCTTAGAAAAGACCCTGATGTTGGGAAAGATTGAAGGCAGGAAGAGAAGGGGATGATAGAGGATGAGATGGTTGGATGGCATCACCAACTCGATGGACATGAATTTGAGCAAGCTTCAGGAGTTGGTGATGGACAGGGAAGCCTGTGTGCTGCATTCCATATGGTTGCAAAGAGTTGGACACGAGTGCATGACTGAACTGTACTGAACTGTCTGGCTTTGGTATCAGGGAAATGCTGGCTTCATAAAATGAGTTTGAAAGTGTTTCCATCTGTTCAACTCTTTGGAACAATTTGAGAAGGAGTAGCATTTTGAGAAGAAGCATTTCTTCTTTAAATGTTTGGTAGGATTTATTAGTGATACTATTGGATCCAGGACTTGATTTTATTGAGAGATTTTGACTGCTGATTTAATTTCCTTATGACTTATAAATCTATTCAAATTTTCTATTTCTTTATGATTTACTATTAATTGGTTTTATGTCTCTAAGAATTTTAAAATTTCATCTAGATTATCCAATTTGTTGGTGTACAGTTTTTCACAGTATTTCTTATAATACTAATTTCTGTATAACTGGCAATGACACCATTTTCAATTTGGATTTTAGTAATTTGAGTATTCTCTCTCTCTCTTTTTTTCCTTAGTATTTCTAGCTAAATATTTGTCAATTTTATTGATCTTTTCACCCTGGAAGTTGCAAGCCCTCCATGGACTATGAGTTCCAAAATAATTATTTTAGAAGATTCTGTCAGTGCGTTTGTTGTTTAGATGGAGAGAGAGATTTTTGGTGCTTCCTACTCTATCATCTTCCCAGAATCCTCCCCACTGTATGTTGACCTAATTTTTTTTCATAGCATATATGTGTGCACAAATATATGTATATTATATATGCATTTATATATAACTTAAATACAAAGTATACCACTTACCATGTGTGCATCCTTGACAGTTTGTTTGACACCCCATTCATCTTTGTTTTCTCACCTGTAAAATGAGGAATACCTTTAATCAAAGGCTTTGAATGGAAACTCTAGCAGTTTAAATTGAATAAAAGTGACTGAATATTTGTAAAGTTCTTAATAAGTATTGTCATATGATTAAAGGAATGAGAGGGCAAGAACAAACTCAAAAAGCAAACATCTAAATATATATAAAATTATTGCAATAAGTACACTATGATATCATGCTAATTTTGATCTGAGTTATGTGACATATTAAATATTTCCCTGTTGGTGTTTTCTTAGATTTAGAAAAGGAGGAACACTCATTCCAGGTTATCAGTTGGCATTCACCTGGAGATCTTGAAAATGAAATAAGGAAACGTCTGGATTTGTTTGTGACAGAAGCTTTGCACAACAGGTAATTTATTCTCTCAATGAAAGACCTACTATTTCAGTGATACAAATAAATGGATGGATACATGGATACTGGAAATAAGTTTAAGAGCAATAGATGAGTTGATGGATAAATGGATGGAGAGAAGGAAGAATGATATGGGGTGGTGGGTGGATGGATGGAGCAGATGATTTTCATACTATCTTGTCTGTATACTGTCCTTTTCCCATGAAAAGCATGAATTTCTGCTTTTAGTTGTGGCGGATAGTTGTGAGGGATTGTTGCTCTTGGATCTTGTTGGTGATACATCACTTACAAAACTTTGTGTATACTCTCCCCAACGCAGAAGGAGGGATAGACAACTTAATTTCTCATTGTTGGTAAACAAACCCTACCCACCATTTTATACTTATTTTCTCTCCATTCTCCTTATATAAATTCAAGAATGGAAAAACACACAGAGTGAAGTAAGCCAGAAAGAAAAACACCAATACAGTATACTAACGCATATATATGGAATTTAGAAAGATGGTAACAATTACTGTGTACGAGACAGCAAAAGAGACACTGATGTATAGAACAGTCTTATGGACTCTGTTGGAGAGGGAGAGGGTGGGAAAATTTGGGAGAATGGCATTGAAACATGTGTAATATCATGTATGAAACGAGTTGCCAGTCCAGGTTCAATGCATGATACTGGATGCTTGGGGCTGGTGCACTGGGACGACCCAGAGGGATGGTGTGGGGAGGGAGGAGGGAGGAGGGTTCAGGATGGGGAGCACATGTATACCTGTGGCAGATTCGTTTTGATGTTTGGCAAAACTAATACAGTGTTTCAGGTTTAAAAATAAAATAAAAAAAAAGAAAAAAAAAAAAAGAAAAACACTCATCATGAACATTGATTTTTTTTTCATACCTTGAAATGTTGAAATGTTGCTCTTTTAAATACATTAAAAATACCTCAAATACTTTGATGAAGCACAGTGAGAGATGAGTCTGAGAGTTTTTGTTATCACCTGGGATGTATAGAAAGTTCTTTATCTTTGACATATAAGAGGAAAGACAAAATCCATGCCTCAGTTGGCTAATTTCAGTGGCTTAACCCACCCCCCTTCTTTCTTTAAAAATTCTACTCGCTATCAAGGTTGTGTTCAAATCTGACTTTTTATTAAAACTTTCTTACTCTCTAAAACTAGAAGATCAAATTCTCTCCACTTTAAGAGATCTGATCTAAAGTACTCATTTGAAACTTTGTGTTGTTTTGTGTTGTTAGGCCTATGTTTTTTAAGTCTATGTCTTGTTTCTTCTCTTGCAACTTGATTTCTTTGAAGACTGGTTCTACACACACACACATGTTAAATATGGTGGAATATATGGAGCACAAGGCTTCCCTGATGGCTCAGACTGTAAAGAATCTGCCTGCAATGCAGGAGACTTTTCAATCCCTGGGTCAGGAAGATCCTCTGGAGAAGGGAATGGCTACCCTCTCCAGTTTTCTTGCCTGGAGAATTCCATGGAAAGAGGACCCTGGTGGGCTATAGTTCATGGGGACACCACACGGTGTCGTCTTGTAATCTTTTTCAATGAATCAACTTAATTTCAGATAGGATTAATGTTCTACTTTTGAGGACTTTGTACTTCCTATTTTGAATTTACCCTGATATTTGGCAATCATTCTTTATGTAGAATCTTTAAAAAATATAATAGAGGATAATTTCAGCTAATCACCATCCCTCAATGTTGATTCTAAGGAGCAGGTAGAGATCTGAATATTGCTAATGAATTATCAACCTTATTGGCCTTCTTTAAGTGGGCTGACATGGTGTAGTGTTGTACAGGTTATGGGTTTGCTGAGCCATTGATTCTTTCAGTCCTTTGCTAGACTAGGAGGCCCACGGGTCTTCAAAACACCTGTACCTGTGATCTCTGGTCACAAACATTCTTGTCTATTTCTCCCTGGGCTATACTAAAAGAATCATTTTCTTTGCAGGCGGTGATGGAAAAACATTGATGGAGAATAGTTCCTGGAATAGGGTAATAAATGAGTCTTAATTCGGTGTCCGTAAAAATTGAGCATTAACTTCTATAAATACCCTGGTGAGCATAAAGTGGAAAGGCTGTTAACAAGTTTCAAACAAAGTTTCATTTATGTTTGTTCTAAATCATTTAACTTTACATTAGAAAGATGTAAATCTCATAGTGGTTTTGATTTGCATTTCTTTGATAATGAGTGATGTTGAGCATCTTTTCATGTGTTTGTTAGCCATCTGTATGTCTTCTTTGGAGAAATGTCTATTTAGTTCTTTGGCCCATTTTTTGATTGGGTCATTTATTTTTCTGGAGTTGAGCTGTAGGAGTTGCTTGTACATTTTTGAGATTAGTTGTTTGTCAGTTGCTTCATTTGCTATTATTTTCTCCCATTCTGAAGGTTGTCTTTTCACCTTGCTTATAATTTCCTTTGTTGTGCAGAGGCTTTTAAGTTTAATTAGGTCCCATTTGTTTATTTTTGCTTTTATTTCCAATATTCTGGGAGGTGGGTCATAGAGGATCCTGCTGTAATGTATGTTGGGGAGTGTTTTGCCTATGTTCTCCTCTAGGAGTTTTATAGTTTCTGGTCTTACATTGAGATCTTTAATCCATTTTGAGTTTATTTTTGTGTATGGTGTTAGAAAGTGTTCTAGTTTCATTCTTTTACAAGTGGTTGACCAGTTTTCCCAGCACCACTTGTTAAAGAGATTGTCTTTAATCCATTGTATATTCTTGCCTTCTTTGTCAAAGATAAGGTGTCCATAGGTGCATGGGTTTATCTCTGGGCTTTCTATTTTGTTCCATTAATCTATATTTCTGTCTTTGTGCCAGTACCATACTGTCTTGATGGCTGTGGCTTTATAGTAGAGCCTGAAGTCAGGCAGGTTGATTCCTCCAGTTCCATTCTTCTTTCTCAAGATTGCTTTGGCTATTCGAGGTTTTTTGTATTTCCATACAAATTGTGAAATTATTTGTTCTAGCTCTGTGAAGAATACCGTTGGTAGCTTGATAGGGATTGCATTGAATCTATAAATTGCTTTGGGTAGTATACTCATTTTCACTATATTGATTCTTCCAATCCATGAACATGGTATATTTCTCCATCTGTTAGTGTCCTCTTTGATTTCTTTCACCAGTGTTTTATAGTTTTCTATATATAGGTCTTTAGTTTCTTTAGGTACATATATTCCTAAGTATTTTATTCTTTTCATTGCAATGGTGAATGGAATTGTTTCCTTAATTTCTCTTTCTATTTTCTCATTATTAGTGTATGGGACTGCAAGGGATTTCTGTGTGCTGATTTTATATCCTGCAACTTTACTATATTCATTGATTAGCTCTAGTAATTTTCTGGTGGAGTCTTTAGAGTTTTCTATGTATCCATTTCACACCAGTTAGAATGGCTGCAATCCAAAAGTCTACAAGCAATAAATGCTGGAGAGGGTGTGGAGAAAAGGGAACCCTCTTACACTGTTGGTGGGAATGCAAACTAGCACAACCACTATGGAGAACAGTGTGGAGATTCCTTAAAAAACTGGAAATAGAACTGCCTTATGACCCAGCAATCCCACTGCTGGGCATACACACTGAGGAAACCAGAATTGAAAGAGACACGTGTACCCCAATGTTCATCACAGCACTGTTTATAATAGCCAGGACATGGAAGCAACCTAGGTGTCCATCAGCAGATGAATGGATAAGAAAGCTGTGGTACATATACACAATGGAGTATTACTCAGCCACTAAAAAGAATACCTTTGAATCAGTTCTAATGAGGTGGATGAAACTGGAGCCAATTATACAGAGTGAAGTAAGCCAGAAAGAAAAACACCAATACAGTATAATAACACATATATATGGAATTTAGAAAAATGGTAACAATAACCGTTTATACGAGACAGCAAAAGAGACACAGATGTATAGAACAGTCTTTTGGACTCTGTGGTAGAGGGAGAGGGTGGGATGATTTGGGAGAATGGCATTGAAACATGTATAATATCATATATGAAACGAGTCGCCAGTCCAGGTTCGATGCACGATACTGGATGCTTGGGGCTGGTGCACTGGGACGACCCAGAGGGATGGTGTGGGGAGTGAGGAGGGAGGAGGGTTCAGGATGGGGAACACATGTTTACCTGTGGCGGATTCATTTTGATATATGGCAAAACCAATACAATATTGTAAAGTTAAAAAATAAAATAAAATTTAAAAAAAAGAAAGATCTAAATCTCATGTTCAGTTTAGAATTTGGATTCTAATATTAGTATCAGATCAGATCAGATCAGTTGCTACAAGCTATCAGATGCAGGATATATAAGATGGTTTTTAAAAAAGGCAAAATCATCTTCAGTATTGATGGACTCTTTCATGAAGTTACTTCCACAGCTTGGCTGGGAAATAAGACAGTTGCTCATAAGTCAGTATACAGATAAAAATAAAACAGAACATCACAGAATATATCAAATAGACATGGAACCATGAGATTTGCTACAGTCAGAAATGGCTCCCAAAGCAGAAGGACCTTGAATTGGCATGATGGTCGGTGAATTTGGATTGGTCGAAGAAAGGAGAGGGGAAGAAGTGAGTATATTTTAGGAAGTAGAAACGCCTGGACCAGAGTGGTAGAGTAGAGGATATTTCTTGGACAGTAGTAAAATTGGTGGGTAAAAATAGGCTGTCAGATATGGTCTTTCTTAACTGGGATGTTTTCTTTGAGCTGAAGATTATCCTAAATATTGTGAAATTAAGACCTCCAGTGAGTATTTGTTATTAATTTTTTTTTCTTACAGAAAAAAATCCAAACACTTTGTAAATTTAATGGAAATACTTGGGACTCGATGCAGTTATTTGCTAAGGAGACGTGATATCATGGATTCCTTAAAGAATGAGAACTTCGACCTGATAGTTGTTGATGCCTTTGACTTCTGTTCATTTCTAATTGCTGAGAAACTCGGGAAGCTGTTTGTGTCCATTCTTTCCACATTAGTTAGCAGACTGGACTTTGGCCTGCCAAGCCCCTTGTCTTATGTTCCAGTATTCCAGTCTTTCCTAACTGACCATATGGACTTCTGGGGTAGAGTGAAGAATGTTCTGATGTCACTTGTTTTCTCTGTGGAGCAGTGGCAAATACACTCTACCTTTGACCACACCATCAAAGAACATTTCCAGGAAGGTTCTAGGCCAGTTTTATCTCATCTTCTAAAGAAAGCAGAGCTGTGGTTTGTCAGTTCTGACTTTGCCTTTGAATTTGCTCGGCCTCTGTTTCCCAACACTGTGAATGTTGGAGGCTTAATGGTCAAACCTATTAAACCAGTACCACAGGTAAGTAAAACCTGAGAGTGTGGATTTCATGCAGAGGTCTTCAGTGCAGAGTTGGTATCTGCTCCTGCCACTGGGATCCTGGAATTTAAGTAGAGTGAGATAGGCAAAACCCCTAGTATATACCTTTTAATTTAATTTTTCTATTTTGTATTTTATTTTTCTGTTGTTAAGACACTTAATATGAGATTTACCCTCTTAACAAGTATTTAACAGTGCAGTACATTATTATTGACTATAGGTGTCATGCTATATAGCAGATTTCTAGATTCTATTCTTTCTGCTTCACTGAAACCCTGCCTCCATTGAAAAGTAGCTACCCATTTCTCCCTCCTCCAGTCCCTGGAAACCAGCTTCCACTTTTTGATTCTATGAATTTGGCTATTTTAGATACTTTATATAAGTGAAATCCTGCAGTATTTGCCCTTCTGTGACTGACATTTCATTTGGCATGAAATGAACCTCAAAGTTCATTCATGTTTTCACATATTGAAAAATTTCCTTGTTTACAAAGCTAAATAATACAAGCTAATTGTATGTTTATACTGTTGTTGTTGTTCAGTCACCAAGTCACGCCCAACTCTTTGTGACCCCATGGACTGAAGGCACGTTGAAGGCAGAAGGAGAAGAGGGTGTTTATACTACAGAGGATGTTTATACTACATTTGCTTTAACCATTCATCTTTTGATGGACATTTAGGTTGTTTCCACATATTGGCTATTGTGTATAGTGCTTCAGTGAACATGGGAATATAGATATCTCTTTCAGATCATAATTCCCATTCATTTATGTATATACACAAAACTAGGATTGTTGGATTATTTTATTAGTTCTATTTTTAATTTTTTGATGATTCTCTGTATTATTTTACATAGTGACTGCACAGTTTTGCATTCCTGACAATAGTGTGTAAGTGTTGCAACTTTCCCACATTTTCAACATATGTTGGTTAATATATGCTTTATGTATTTAGGTGGAAGATCCCCCGTGGAGAAGGAAATGGCAACCCACTCCAGTATTCTTGTCTGGGAAATCCCATGGACAGAGGATCCTGGCAGGCTACAGTTCATGGGGTTGTAAACAGTCGTACATGACTTAGTGACTAAACAACCAAACAACAACATCATGTTGGGTGCATATATATTTATAATTGTTGTATCTTCTTCTTGGATTAATCCTGCAATCATTATGTGATGTCCTTCTTTTTCTCTTATTATAGTTTTTGTTTTAAAGTCTATTTTGTCTGATGTAAGTATTGCTACCCTGGTTTTCTTTTGATTTCCATTTGCATGAAATACCTTTTTCCATTCCCTCATTTTCAGTCTGTGTGTGGTTTTAGATCTGAAGTGAGTCTCTTATAAGAAGAATATATATGGGTCTTGTTTTTGTATCCATTCAGCCACTCTATGTCTTTTGTTTGGAGTATTTCATTCACTTACATTTAAAGTAATTATTGATAGGTATGTACTTATTGCTATTTTGTTTTGTTTTAGGGTTGTATTTGTAGTTTTTTGTTCCTTTCTTCTTCTTTTGTTCTCTTCCATTATAATTTGAGGACTATCTTTAGTGTTATGTGTAAATTTCTTACTCTTTGTGTGTATATCTATTATAGATTTTTGATTTGTGATTACCATGAGGTTTGTATATAGCAATCCATTATGTGATTATTTTAAGTTGCTAGTCTTAATTTCAAATGCATTTTATCAAGTCTGATTTTTTACTCCCTCTCCCCTCATAACTGCTTTCTTGCAATATATTTTACTTCTTTTTTGGTTTTATGTACATCTTTACTGCTTGTTGTGGAAATAGATGATTTTACTACTTTTGTCCTTTAGTATTCATACTAGCTTTGCATGTGACTGATTTACTACCTTTACTGTATATTTGCTTTCACCAATGTGTTTTTCCTTTTGTAATTTACATGTTTCTAATTGTGGCCTATTCCTTTCTGTTTTGAGAGGCCCCGTTAACATTTCTTGTAAAGCTGGGTTGGTGGTGCTGAACTCTCTTAGCTTTTTGCTTGTCTGTAAAACTTTTGATTTCTCCATCAAATCTAAATGAAAGTATTCTTGTTTGTAGATTTTCCCTTTCATCACTTTAAATATGTTGTGCCACTCCCTTCAGGCTTGCCGAGTTTCTGCTGACAAATCAGCTGATACCGTTATGGGAGTTCCTTTGTATATAACTTGTTGCTTTTCCCTTGATGCATTTATTATTCTCTCCTTAACTTTTGCCATTTTAATTACAGTGTGCATTGGTATCGTCCTCTTTGAGTTAATCCTGTTTGGGACTCTCTGTGATTCCTGTACCTGGATGTCTATTTCATTTCCCAGGTTAGGGAAGTTTTCAGCTATTATGTCCTCATAAATGTTCTCTGCCCCTTTCTCTCTCTCTTTTCCTTCTGGACCACTATAAAGTGTTAGTATGTTTGATATTGTCCCCAGAGTCTCTCAAACTGTCTTCACTTCTTTTGATTCTGTTTTCTTTCCTGTTCAGCTTCAGTGATTTCCATTACCCTGTCTTCCAGTTCACTGATCCATCCTTCTGTATCATCTACTCTGTCAGTTCCTTCTAGTGCATTTTTCACTTCAGTTAGTGTATTTTTCACCTCTATTTGGTACTTCTTCATATTTTCTAACTTTTTGTTAAAAACTTCTAACTTCTCAGTTTGTTTATCCATTCTTCTCCTGAATTCTTTGATCATCTCTATGATCATCATCCTGAATTCTTTTCTTTATTTTGGTAGATTGCTTATGTTTACTTCACTTAACTCTTCTGGTAGTTTATCTTATTTATGAAAACTTGCTTGGATCATATTCCTCTGAAACTTCATTTTGTCTAATTTGCTATTTTCATTTCTATGTGCTTGTTAGGTTGGTTACTTTTCCTGACCTTGGAGAAGGGATCTTTTGTAGGAATAATCCCATATGTCACAGCAGTGCACACCCCTCTCCCGGCTTACCAGAGCTATATTTTCTAGGACTGTCCCTAGTGTGGGGCTGCATGGATTCTTCTGTTGTGGCAGGTTGACTACTGTGGATGGTCTGGTAGGTGTTGACTTGACCCTGGTCCAGTTGGTTGCCAGGCCTTGCTTTGTGGAGCAGTTGGCAAGCTGCTGGTTGGCAAGGTTGGGTCATGATGCCACTGACTGAAGAACCCCAGGGGATCCTGGAGCTAATGCTGGCTGACTGGCCACAACCAGTTCTTTTTAACTTCTAGTGAAAATCCTGGTTAAAGCAGTAAGACCAAAAGTGAAAAAAAAAAAAAAAAAAAGGAACAAAAATCATATATATTAGGAAGGAAGAAATGAAACTTTTTTATTCACAGATAACAGGATGGTCCATGTAAAAATCAAAAAAAGTCAAGAAAAAACTCCTGGAACTAATTAGTAATTATAGCAATGTCACAGAATATACGTTTAATGTACCTTTCCTATATACTAGCAATGAACAGGGGGAATGTGAAACTTAAAACATAATATTATATGTTGTGTGCATACTCAGTTATGTCCAACTCTTTGAAACCCCATGAACTGTAGCCCACCAGGCCTTTCTGTCCATGGGATTATTCAGGCAAGAATAATCATTTTCCTTCTCTAGGGAATATTCTTGACCCAGGGATCGAACTTGCATCTCCTGTATCATCAGGCAGATTCTTTACCACTGCACCACCTATATTAGCATTCTGCAAAATGAAATACTTAAAAATAAATCTAATAAAATATATACAAAATTTATATGAGAAGACATACAAAACTCAGATGAAAAAAATCAAAGAACTAAATAAATGGAGAGATATTCCATGTTAATGGATAGGAAGACTCAGTGTTGTCAATATGTCAGTTCTCTTCAGTTTGATCTAAAGATTCATTGTAAATCCCAATCAAAATCTCAGTAAGTTATTTTGTGAATATTGACAAACCAATCCTCAAATTTGTATGGAGAGGCAAAAAGCTTGAAGAGCTAATGCAATATTGAAAATGGAACAAAGTTGAAGAACTGACATTACTCAGCTTTACCACTTACTGTGAAGGACAGTAATCAAGACAGTGTGGTTTTAGAAAAAGAATAGACAAATAAGATGCACATGAATTTAGTCAACTGATGTTTGACAGTGGATTAAAGGCAATACCATGGAGAAAAGATACTTTTCAACAATCAGTGCTGGAGCAACTGGACTTTTACTTGCAAAAAAATTGAATCTAAACCCAGACCTTACCTTCTCAACAAAAATTAACTAAAAAATGGGTAATATACTTAAATACAAAATGGAAAAGTATAAAATGCCTAGAAGATAACATATGAAAAAATCTAAATGAAATAGAGTCTGGTGATTACTTTTTAGACATAAAACCTAGGATATATTCTATGAAAGAAAGAGTTATTAAGTACATTAAAAGAGTTAATAAGTATGTTAAATTGAAATTAAAATTATCTGTCCTGAGAAAGACCTTGTCAAGAGAATCAGGAGAGAAACCACAGATTGGAAAGAAATATTTGCCGAAAACATTGGTATAGACTGATGTTAAGAATATACAAAGAATACTTAGAACTCAACAACACACAAAAAAATCAATTAAAAAATGGTCCACAAACCTTAACACATACCTCAACAAAGAAGCTATACAGGTTTTTAAAAAGAATATGAAGAAGACACACAGCAGAATATTCTCCCAGCATGTCTACCTCAGTCCCCAGAAGGCCCACCAGGCCCTAATGGGCCAGGACGGCAGACTGCACTCCCCCAGGCTCTAGCTCCTCTGATCTGACATTTGAATACTCCTGAATGACCATATCTGCCTGGATCTAGAATGAGGGTTGAGGATGACTCTGGTACTGGGGTCATGTTTTCAATGAAGAAAGAGATTCCCACCACTTCAACTTTCCTCTTCCATAAAACATTGTGATACATGAAAGCTCTGGGTTGAGACATTGGTGCTGCAGTCTTAAGTACCTCATGTGCAATGTGCACCATTATGGTGGCTGGTTACCTAAAGCTCTCTTCACATCCATTTGTGAGTGAGTATTTAAAGTGTTTATATGGGAAAATGTGTCCCAAGGTTTCATAAAAATTTCTTCAAGGCCATCTATCCAGAGGATCTGAGCCTGGTACAGAGGGCACTGAGCTGTCTTAGAGGCCATGAGAACAGTTTCAAGGCAGTGAACTCTAACTGTTAACAGGAGAGTATGTTCAGTAAATAGATGATTTTCATCTTTTGGCTGTCTAGGCTTTCCCTGACAACATTATTCACCTCCTTTCCTTTCCTACCTCTCTCCAGGAACTTGAGAATTTCATTGCCAAATTTGGAGACTCTGGTTTTGTCCTTGTGGCCTTGGGCTCCATCGTGAGCAGATATCAATCTCAGGAGATTCTCAAGGAGATGAATGCTGCCTTTGCTCGTCTCCCTCAAGGGGTGATTTGGAAATGTAAGCCTTCTCATTGGCCCAGAGATGTCAAATTGGCAGCAAATGTAAAAATCATGGACTGGCTTCCTCAGAATGACCTCTTGGGTAAGGACTTTCCAAGTCTACTTCTCTCGTCCTTATGTTATCTTTGGGGTTCATTAGGGCTCTGACATCTAGTTAGGCAATCCTGTTCGCATGAGAAGAAGCAGCTGATAAATAAAGGTAAGTATTCCAAGGAATGGAACAGCCAAACTGGAGTTGTTGAGAAATCAAGCTATACTTCCAAAATGCCCCAAACAGCATTTCGTCTTCTTCTCCATTTCTGATACCTGCAGCCAGAAGTGGTATCACTTTCAGTTTATTTTGACCATACCTTATCTGGCACTAAAGAGGGTTGCTCAAACACAATCCAAGATGATTTGTCAACAGTTTGTCTGAGAACTCATATAAGGGGGCATATTGTCACTGTCTCCCATGGTCTCTTGAACCCTTGTTCAGCCACGTTTTTTGTTGTTGCTCAATTGCTACATCATGTCCAACTGTTTGCAATCCCAAGGACTGTAGCATGCCAGGTTCCTCTGTCCTCCACTATCTCCCAGAGTTTTCTCAAATTCATGTCCATTGACTTGGTGATGCTATTGAACTAACCTCTGCCACCCCATTCTCCTTTTCAGCCACGTGCCATTATACAAACATATATCCACACATATTGATACATTCTCCTTAGTACCACAGGTATGAGCAACTCATACCTTTACAAAGTTAATGCTGGTGGTGTCTGAGGGTGTGCTATAATTTACTCATGCCAAACTGAGTAATCTCATAGCTGGTGATTTGGTTCATCAAATCCTTTGGTAGTACAGAGCTCATTATATCCAAAAAGGTTTTCTTTGTCTCTTTACTGTTTTTTGGATACTCCTCACTGTCACACTGACTGAATCAGAGGGTCATAGCCAAAATTGTGGTTCAAAAACATATTGGGGAATTTAAGATAGAGTTCTGAACATTGAATTAAGAAGGCATGGGGTAGGGAAAAGAAGTCCCCCTTCCAAAGAAACCAAGTGGATTCTGATTCACATCCCTATTGAGAGGCAGAGTTTGAAATGAACTCTTCACTAACACTTGTTTTAGTTTTCTGTCAATAAGGGTACAGGCTCAAAAAAGACAGAATGATCTCAGTTTGTTTCCAATACAAACCATTCAGTATCACAGTACTACAAGTCTATGCCCCAACCACTAATGCCAAAGAAGCTAAAGTTGAACGGTTCTATGATAACCTACAAGTATTTCTAAAACTAACACCAAACAAAGATGTTCTTTTCATCTTAGGGGATTGGAATGCAAAAGTAGGAAGTCAAGAGATATCTGGAGTAACAGGCAAGTTTGGCCTTGAAGTACAAAATGAAGCAGGGCAAAGGATAACAGAATTTTGTTAAGAGAACGCACTGGTCATAGCAAACACCCTCTTCCAGCAACACAAGAGACAACTCTACACATGGCCATCACCAGATAGTCAATACTGAAATCAGATTGATTATATTCTTTGCAGCCAAAGATGGAGAAGATCTCTACAGTCAGCAAAAACAAGACTGGGACCTGACTGTGGCTCAGATCAGAAACTCCTTATTGCCAAATTCAGTCTTAAATTGAAGAAAGTAGGGAAAACCACCAGGCCATTCAGGTATATCCTAAATCAAATCCCTTACAATTATATAGTGGAAGTGACAAATAGATTAAAGGGACTAGGTCTAATAGAATGCCTGAAGAACTATGGATGGAAGTTTGTGACATTGTACAGGAGATGGTGATCAAAAGCATCCCCAAGAAAAAGAAATGCAAAAAGGCAAAATGGTTGTATGAGGAGGACTTACAAATAGCTGAAAGGCAAAGAAGAAAAGGAAAGCTATATCCAACTGAATGCAGAGTTCCAAAGAAAAACAAGGAGAGATAAGAAAGCCTTCCTTAGCGATCAGTGCAAAGAAATAGAAGAAAACAATAGAAAAGGAAAGACTAGAGAGCTCTTCAAGACAATTTGAGATACCAAGGGAACATTTCATGCAAAGATGGGCACAATAAGGACAGAAATAGTATGGACCTAAGAGAAGCAGAAGATATTAAGAAGAGGTGGCAAGAATACACAGAACTATACAAAAAAGATCTTCATGACTCAGATAACCACGATGGTGTGATCTCTCACCTAGAGCCAGACATCCTGGAATGTGAAGTCAAGTGGGCCTTAGGAAGCATCACTAGGAGCAAAGCCAGTGGAGGTGATGGAATTCCAGTTGAACTATTTCAAATCCTAAAAGATGATGCTGTGAAAGTGCTGCACTCAATATGTCAGCAAATTTGGAAAACTCAGCAGTGGCCACAGGACTGGAAAAGGTCAGTTTTCATTCCAGTCCCAAAGAAGGGCAATGCCAAAGAATGCTCAAACTACCACACAGTTGCACTCATTTCACACGCTAGCAAAGTAATGCTCAGAATCCTTCAAGCTAGGCTTCAACAGTACATGAACCAAGAACTTCCCAGATGTTTAAAGTTGGATTTAGAAAAGGCAGAGGAACCAGAGATCAAATTGCCAACATCTGTTGGATCATAGAAAAAGCAAAAGAGTTCCAGAAAAACATCTACTTCTGCTTCATTGACTACACTAAAGCCTTTGACTGTGTGGATCACAACAAACTGTGGAAAATTCTTAAAGAGATGGGAATATCAGATCACCTTACCTGCCCCTCTGAGAAACCTGTATGCAGGTCAAGAAGCAACAGTTAGAACTGGACATGGGACAACAGACTGGCTCAAAGGAGGAAAGAAGTAGGTCAAGGCTGTATATTGTTACCCTGCTTATTTAACTTATATGCAGAGCACACATGTGAAATTCCAGGATGGATGCAGCAGCAGCTGGAATCAAGATTGCTGGAAGAAATATCAATAACCTCAGATATGCAGAGGATACCACCTTTATGGCAGAAAGCAAAGAGGAACTAAAGAGCCTCTTGATGAAGGTGAAAGAGGAGAGTGATAAAGCTTGCTTAAAACTCAGCATTCAAAAAACCTAAGATCATGGCATCCAATCCCATCATGTCATGGCAAATAGATGGGTAAACAGTAGGAACAGTGACAGACTTTATTTGCTTAGGCCCCAAAATCACTGCAGATGGTGACTGTGGCCATGAAATTAAAAGATGCTTGCTCCTTGGAAGAAAAGATATGACAGACCTAGGCAGCGTATTAAAAAGCAGAGACATCACTTTGCCTACAAATGTCCATATATGGTTTTTCCAGTAGTCATGTATGGATGTGAGAATTGTACCGTAAAGAAGGTTGAGCACCGAATAATAGATGTTTTTGAACTGTGGTGTTGGAGATGACTCTTGAGAGCCCCTTGGACTGCAAGCATATCAGTCAATCCTAAAGGAAATCAATCCTAAATATTCATTGGAAGGACTGATGCTGAAGCTGAGGCTCCAATGCTTTGTCTACCTGATGCAAAGAGCCGACTCATTAGAAAAGACACTGATGCTGGGAAGGATTGAAGGCAGGAGGAAAAGGGGCAACAGAGGACAAGATGATTGGATGGTATCATCAACGTGATGGATATGAGTTTGAGCAAGCTGTGGGAGATGGTGAAGGACAGGGAAGCCTGGCATGCTGCAGTCCATGGCATCACGAAGAATTGTACACGACTGAGTGACTGAACAACAACAAAAGTAAGGGTGGGGTAGGCAAAGAGGAACTGGAAATAATGAAATGTGTGGTCCATTATTCCCTACCTTAAAGATTTCTCATAAAATTTAGGAGAAAATACTTGTAGTGTTAAGCTTTATAAATGCCACATGAGTTGTTATGTCAATGATAGTGTTAAGAATTCAGATAAATGAGAAATGAATGGGTAGTGGAGAAGAGAGGGAGAGACCTAGAGAGCAGAAGATTAAGTGAGCTAAAGAAAGAGACAGAAAGAGAGAGAGAGAGAAACAGAGACGTAGAGAATGACTGTGTGAGAGAGTACTAGAGAAAGAACAGAGATGAGAAGCAAAGAGACAGGGTAGAGATGGATGGATGGATGGATGGATGAATAGGTTAGGGGAGGAATATGCCTTGCTTATCACTCTTCTCTAAAGCTTTCCCTGGGTTTTGAGTCTTAGATGGATTAGGGCTGAGGTGAGAAGTTTCTGTACAGAGACAAGAGCAGAATCTGTGTCTTAGAATATTCACCCTTGAATGTGTCCTGAGATAAGTCAGTAAATTCATTTTTTTCACAGCATGTTGAGATCCCTTTTTACATTCTTTTTGCCCTTGTTGCTTTCCTTGTTGTCCTGAAACTTTCATCCTGAGGTGTCCTGCTCTCTTTCTAATTTGCAACAGCGCACCCTCGCATCCGCCTTTTTGTCACTCATGGTGGGATGAACAGTATCATGGAGGCCATCCAGCATGGTGTGCCCATGGTGGGGATTCCTGTCTTTGAAGACCAGGATGAAAACCTTCTCCGAGTAGAAACCAGAAAGTTCGGTGTCTCTATCCAGTTAGAGCAGATGAAGGCTGAGACATTGGCTCTGAAGATGAAGCAAGTCATGGAAGACAAGAGGTGTGCTGCTCTTGGGGCTTGTGGTTCCTTAATGCTTGATGGAGGCATAAGTCATGATGGGCACCACGTGGGTCTTATTACAGTAAAAGCTGAAACTTCCAGGACACAGAATAATATGGGTATACTTTTATATGTTAGCACTTTCAGCACTAAGCATGGGTCTTTGCATGCAGGAATCAATTTGAACTTTTCAAGCAGACCCAGTTGGACAGTGGCAAGACCAGGCCAACAATTTTCCTTGAAAGGAAGTTTTCTGTGCCTATGGTAGAAAGTGTGTGTGTGCATGTGTGTGTGATACAAGGTCTCTAAGAATTCTGAGATCACTTGAGTTAACAACTCCCCTCTGTCTCTGCTGACAGGTACAAATCTGCCACAGAGGCTGCCAGGATCATCAGACGCTCACAGCCTCTGACCCCTGCCCAGCGGCTGGTGGGCTGGATCGACCACATCCTCCAGACAGGGGGTGCAGCCCACCTCAAGCCCCATGCCTTCCAGCAGCCGTGGTATGAGCAGTACCTACTGGACGTCCTCTTGTTCCTGCTGGTGGTCACCCTGGGCACCGCATGGCTCTGTGGGAAGCTTCTGGGCCTGGTAGCCAGGTGGCTGTGTGGGGCCAGGAAACTGAAGAAGGCCTGAGGCAAAGTAGAGCCTTGGAGAGGGTGTGCTGGGGAGCCACTGGTTCTTTGAAGTCTTCCCCCAGCACTGTACTTGCCTCCTCCCCTTCACTTTTACTTGATGATAGAACACGCATTTCCCTTACTTTTTGTCTCTGTTTAGAAATCTTTATGAAGAACTCTTGGGGTGCTTTTTAAAGATACTGTGGTAAAGAATACATCACATGCAATTTACCATTTTAATCATTAAGTAATAGTTCAGTGGCATGAAGTACATTCACTCAGCTGTGCAAACATCATTATCCTCCAATTCCAGAACTCTACTCATCTTTCCAAACTAACATTCCACACAGGTTAAATGATACCCCGCCCCCCAGCTTTCCTTAACCACCATCAAGGTTCTAGCAGCCCATGTCTACTTTTGTGTCTGAATCTACACTTGAGCTTCTGGATTGCCCTTGACCAAGGACGCCTCTCCTCAGCCCAGCCTGCTCCTTCCTCCCTTGTGATCCCTGCACATGGTGCTCTGATCACTCAGCCTCCCTTGTCCAGGAGCCTTCTCAGGCTCTTTCCCCGTTTCTCTTTCACTTTTCATAAAACTCACATGACCTGTTTGGTCAGTTTTTCCTTGTGGGCCTTCCTCTTGCATTTCCTTTTCATCTCATCTTACAGCTCAGGAAGCCTGGCCTCTGTCCTGCAGGTTAGCAGGGACACCCCTGTGAGGACTTGGTCCCCTCCTGTGCAGAGTACCTCCTTCACTCTCAGGCCTGGAGCCTGCCTTTGGTCCACAACTGAGGCCACCTGTTGCCCATGTTTCAATGTTCCGTCCTCAAGATCCCCACTTGAATAATTAGGGTTACGAAAACCTAAGTGGAGAAATGGAACCTCCATGCAAGGCTTGGGGCCTTAGGTCCAGGAGCCATGGCTGGCCCAAACCTTTTGATACAGGAAACATTCCATCTGCCATCCCACCTAGCAAAGAATATCCCTACATGTGGTAAACCCTTAGGGATGACATTCAGTTCCTAGTAACAGAAGCTAGAAAAAGAGTGGCTTACACAGTGGAGTTTTAAAGTGTTTTTTTTATTTCCTGGACACAGCCTGGAGACATGTGGTGGAGAGCTGGGGTGATGACTCATCCTGCTGTCTGTAGCTTAAAAAAAAATTTTTTTTTTGAACACCTGTCCTGTACTGTTCTTCTAAGTTGCCTCTCTGGTTTGTTGTTCTCATGAAATATTTCACCTTCAGTGATCCTGTCTTCCTGTTTGCTTTTGCATTCTGAAATGGAGTTAAATTCCTCCTTAAAAATTTCATCATGTGGTATCCAGTGGATTAAAACATGATGAAGAAAATGTTAGAAACAAGAGATGGCCCTGCAACTGCAATTTTGGGTTGCTTAATTCTGGGCTGTTAATCACATGTCAAAATAGTTCAAAGGAAAACATGAAGCAGTTACTACAAATGCTCCCTGCAGAGATAGGATAAGACCCACACCTGCCAATGTTGGCATGGGGTCTGCCTGGTTGTATGGAGAACTGGGCACCCGGTGTCTACCCAGTTCTCTGAGTTCTTATGCTGCAAGGGAGTCCCACACAATCAGGAGCATGTCAGATGCAGAAGTGAGTGTGTCTGTGTGTGTCAGAGATAAGGTTTTATTTCTCTAATTCTTAATGAAATCTCATAAACTGGCCTCTGACATAAATTCCTTGAGGGACAGACATGCAGCCCTATCTGGGTTGTCACTGGAATGAATGACCAGAGTTTTATTCCCCTCATAGGCAACACAGGGACCTAAGGATGAGGCTCCCTGGCTGGTAACTCCCTCTTTCCTGCTCTCACCACAAAATCCTCCCTGACGATCAGGTAACTCAGTGAAGCCAACCCTTTCTGCTGCTTTCTAGGCTCTGTCCCAGTCCAGGAAATCTGATCAATAGCAGTCTGTGAGCCAGAATGAGGCCTCCAGCTTGTTCCCTTCAAGTGTCCTCTGCAGGACTGGCTGCCAGCATGGCCTTGATAGCATGGAAATCCGATCTCATCACTCTCTGATCACAGTCCTTTGTTGGCTCCCATTGCAGGGAATACAAGGTCTCTGTTTCTTTCTGGCAACTGCAGCAGGCACATCTTGAAAATTCTGAAATAGACCCACTGAATATGTTCTGTTGATTTTTGACAAAAGTGCAAAGACAATTCAATGGAAAAAGAAAAATCTTTTCAGCAAATTGTACTGGAACAATTGTATATCTGAATGGGATTTGGCCTTAATTTAATACACACAAAGGATATTTTTTATAAATATTTCATTGAAGTATAGTTGATTTACAGTGTTGTGTTAATTTCTGCTGGACATCAAAGTGGTTCAGTTATTTATTATGTATATATGTGTGTATATATATATACACATTCTTTTTCATAGTCTTTTCCACAATGGTTTATCACAGGATATTGAAATAGTTCCCTGTGCTAGACAGTAGGACCTTGTTGTTTATCGTTCTCTATATATAGTAGTTTGCATCTGTAACTCCAAACTCCTGATTCCTCTCTTCCCCAACCCCGCATACCCCTACCCTCTTTGAAAACTATGTCTTTCTCTATGTCTGTGAGTCTGTTTCTGTTTCAGACAGGTTTATTTGTGTCGTATTTTAGGTTTTGCATATAAGTGCGATCATATGGCATTTTCTCTTTGTCTTTCTGAGTTCACTTAGTATGATAATCTCTAGTTTCATCCATGTTGCTGCCAATGGCGTTAATGCATTCTTTTCCATGGTGTATGTGCACCACATCTCCTTATCCGTTCATCTGTCAGTAGACATTCAGGTTGTTTCCTGTGCTGGCTATTATGCATAGTGCTGCTATGAACATAAGGGTACATGGATCTCACAAAAGGATTTTGATTGGACTTCATACCACACAAAATGAACTCAAAGTGTATCAAAAAGGCCTAAACATAAATGCTGAGAGTATAAAAGTTCCAAAAGAAAGTCTTCGTAGTGTAGGTATTTATTGAATTACCACTCTTATTCAAAACATTGACAATACCAATAGTTGGCAAGGAGATAGGGCTACTGGAATCCATATGTTTCACTGCTGATGGGAACATAAAGTGATTCAGCCACTTAGGAAAGTTGCTCTACAGATTCCCAAACAGTTAAGCATCCACTTACCATTTGACTGAGCCATTCCAATTCCAGGTATTTATTTAAGTTAAATGAAAACATGTGTCCACCTGAAAACTTGAATATAAATGTTCACAGTGGCTTTATTTGTAACAGCTTCAGATTAAGAAAATTGGTGAATGGATTAACACATTGTGGAACATCCATAAAAGAACTATGGCTCAGCAATAGAAAGGAACATGCTACTGATGTACCCAACTGTATCCATGAATCTCAAAATGATCTTGCTGAGCAAAAGAAGCCAGACTTCAGAGAAATATATATCCACATGATTCACATATAAATTCAAGAAAATGTAAACCAACCTCTGCTGACAAAAGGTAGACTATTGTTTGCATGGGGCTATAGGCTGTGGGAGGGTGGACTGTAAATGGGGTGATGGAAATGTTTTGTATCTTGATTTCAGTGGTGGTTTTGTAGCTGGGTACATCCATCAAAAGTGGATGCCATTTTTTATACACAGATTAGACTTTAAAATTGATTTGAAAACCTCTATGGATAATACATGTTTTTAAGTGTTTTTCTATTTGAGTACCTCAAATTTTAGTATTTGGGAGTTATTGTTGCATTCAAATATAACTGAAAATGCAAATATATTATAATTTCCAAATTTCAAAAAAGGAGGAGATATATGTATGCAAGAAGTAGGGCCATTTTCTGGAGAGGACTAATTGTAAAATCCTTGGTCAGATTAGGGGTCAAGTTCACATACTCAGACCTAATCCATGTCTATTTTATGAGTGGTTTCCTGGGTTATTCCATAATTATGACATAGAATTACACATTTTAGAAATTATAAGTGCAGGAAAATATTTAATTTTGAGCTTTAATGGACATTAAACATGATATGAACTAAGGATTTATGCATTAAATACCTATTTTTGGAGGTTCATTTTAAGATTCTGAGATGAAGTTCAAGATGTCATGTACGTTTCCTTTCATTGTTGTTGTGCTTACCTGTTTTTGCATCACCACCAGCTGTGATCTCATATTGATACTTTTGTGTATCAGTGTATACCAGTGCTCTGTAGATGTGATTTTCCCTTATGCCAACCTCTCTTTTTAAAAAAATTAATTATTTTAATTGGAGGCTAATTACTTTACAATATTGTAGTGTTTTCTTGCCATACATTGACATGAATCAGCCATGGGTGTACATGTGTCTCCCATCCTGAACCCCCTCTCCCACCTCCTTCCCCATCCCATCCGTCAGGGTCATCCCAGTGGACTGGCCCTGAACACCCTGTCTCATGCATCGAACCTGGACTGGCAATCTGTTTCACATATGGTAATATACATGTTTAAATGTTGTTCTCTCAAATCATCCCACACTTGCCTTCTCCCACAGAGTCCAAAAGTCTGTTCTTTACATCTGTGTCTCTTTTGCTGTCTCACATATAAGGTTATTGTTACCATCTTTCTAAATTCCATTTATATGTGTTAATATGCTGTATTGGTGTTTTTCTTTCTGACTTACTTCACTCTGTATAATAGGCTCCACTTTCATCCACCTCATTAGAACTGATTCAAATGTATTCTTTTTAATGGCTGAGTAATACTCCACTGTGTATATGTACCACAGCTTTCTTATCCATTCATCTGCTGATGGACATCTAGGTTGCTTCTATGTCCTGGCTATTATAATCAGTGCTGAATGAACATTGGGGTACACATGTTTCTTTCAATTCTGGTTTCCTCAGTGTGTATGCCCAGCAGTGGGATTGCTGGGTCATATAGCAGTTCTATTTCCAGCTTTTTAAGGAATCTCCACCCTGTTCTCCATAGTGGCTGTACTAGTTTGCATTCCCACCAACAGTGTAAGAGGGCTCCCTTTTCTCCACACCCTCTCCAGAACTTTTTGTTTGTAGACTTTTGGATAGCAGCCATACTGACTGGCATGAGATGGTACCTCATAGTGGTTTTGATTTGCATTTCTCTGATAATGAGTGATGTTGAGCATCTTTTCATGTGTTTGTTAGCCATCTGCATGTCTTCTTTGGAGAAATGTCTGTTTAGTTCTTTGGCCCATTTTTTGATTGGGTCATTTATTTTTCTGGAATTGAGCTGCAGGAGTTGCTTGTATACTTTTTAGATTAATTCTTTGTCAGTTGCTTCATTTGCTATTATTTTCTCCCATTCTGAAGGTTGCCTTTTCACCTTGCTTATAGTTTCCTTCGTTGTGCAAAAGCTTTCAATTTTAACTAAGTCCCATTTGTTTATTTTTGCTTTTATTTCTGTTACTCTGGGAGGTGGGTCATAGAGGATCCTGCTGTGATTTATGTCAGAGAGTGTTTTGCCTATGTTTTCCTTTAGGAGTTCTATAGTTTCTGGTCTTACATGTAGATCTTTAATCCATTTTGAATTTATTTTTGTGTATGGTGTTAGAAAGTACCCTAGTTTCATTTTTTTTACAAGTGGTTGACCAGTTTTCCCAGAACCACTTGTTCAAGAGTTTATCTTTTCTCCATTGTATAGTCTTGCCTCCTTTGTCAAAGATAAGGTGTCCATAGGTGCATGGATTTATCACTGGGCTTTCTATTTTGTTCCATTGATCTATATTTCTGTCTTTGTGCCAGTGCCATACTGTCTTAATGCATGTCAACCTTTCTTTGTTTGGTTTATCACACCCTAATTGCAAGTTATTGCAAGGTGATTACATTGTTTATTTAAATGTCAACCAGTTATTCAAGTGAAAGGAAGTAAATGAAATGTATGTGGTCTTACACAAACTCCTACTTAGTACAGGACTTAACTTCTTCTGAAAAGCAGATATTGTATTTTAAATAGCCTTCATATAAATGCATTTAATCCAGGTCAACAGTTTGATTCAACCAACACTGACTGAGTTCATCTCTGTACAGTGTACCGTGCTGAGCACCTTGGAACGTACAAAGATGATCCAGACTTTCCTGGCCCTCTACTGGCTCTCAGTTTCCCATTATCTTACTGTTTAATTAAAAGGCAGATGATCTGTCATTGGTGGTGCATCTTCTCTAAGTGATTACTCCCTAAAAGCTTATTAGTTTGGCTTAGTAATTTCGCAGCAATTTCACGTTGTTGTGTTAGTCGCTCAGTCATGTCTGACTCTTTTCAACCCCATGGACTGTAGCCTGCCATGCCCCTATATTCATGGAATTCTCCAGGCAAGGATACTGGAGTGGGTTGCCATGCCCTCCTCCAGGGGGAGCTTCCCAACCTGGGGATTGAACCTGGGTCTCCTGCATTGCAGGCAGATTCTTTACCATTTGAGCCACCAGGGAAGCCCAATTTCACTTAGTGAAAGTCAAACAGACAGCTTGATGCCATAAGGTCAGCTGCTGCAAGAAGGGGCATTTCTGGATGAAAATGGCTAGTGGTGTGTGGCGAAGACACTCAGAACAAGCCTGCAGTGGGTGGGGAGCACATCTAATCCCTGTCAGTGTCAGCACCAGCTTAGTGCTTGATCACAGTCATGAACCATAGGCAGAGGCCCTCAGCATCCAACCCCCCAAAAGAGAAAAGGACTTATTTTCAAACAAGTGGCTTTTTTTTTTTTTGGCCCTTCAATTTACATTCTGCTGGAAATCCCCTCAACCAAGACAAATCTCCATTAAGATCCACAGAGAACACACCCCCTTGACCTCCAGGGTAATTCTGAGAAATTGACAAGGTAGATTTAGAGTCTACTCTAGAGATTGTAGAAATCAATGGCCACAGTTGCCTGAGAATACATATAATGTAAGATAAGAACAGATCTTCATGGTTCTGGTCTTCCATTCTTTGTGTCACTTCATTATGGAAGCAAGACAAGCGGCAGAGATGATGAAGGGAGGAGAGATGCCATAGATACAATGAGAGAGAACATAATTCAGGAGTTCTTTTTCTAAACAGGACCACTTCTCCTCTGGCAAACTTATTGTTAGGGAACAAGTATAAAAAAAGATGAGAAGTGAAAAAAAGAGGAGAAAGGAAAAAAAAAAAAAAAACAACAAACACCAGGGATGGAAACAGTGGGAAATGACATCTTCTCTGTGTGTCTGTGAGAAGGTGGGAGAACTTTGAATCACCTGTAATTATACCTGCCTGCTCCCTTGTGTTATGATGTTAAGTCTCACCTGATAATTAGACACTCTAGCAGCAAGTCATCTGGAGACAACAGAAGGGCAGGAAAGATTTGCCTAAAGAAGGAAGAGAATTTGCTTAACATTATCTTATAAAACCTAGGAGGCAAGTTTTATGCCCTTCTAGAAACCAAACAATTGCCAGTCAACTTCCGGCTGGCTTCTCTCCTAGGGTAAACAGCTCAGGCGTTGACAGTCACTGCATTTCCTAGGCAACAGAAGTGTAAACTCAAGAAAAGGTAGGGCCGGGATCACGATTGACAATGAGCTGAGCCAATGAGACTGTAAGTTTGCAGTAGTGATTCCAAGATATCCAATTGGCAGGAAGAAGGCAGATCAGGAGGCGTGAGGATGGAAGGTAAGAGGGAGGGGGCAAAGGGGGATGGGAGGGGACCAGTCTTCCCAGTTGCAAGAGAGAGCGTCCATAGTTTCAGTTCAAAGCAACTGGTGGCAACAGATTAGCATTTAAGGTAAATCAAAGTTTTTTTTTCCATTAACATTATATTGATTTGATCACTTTTGTTTCACTTTAGCTAAAAAGGAAAGAAGACAGTAGATGTGACTTTCTAAAAAGAAAATCAAAATGTTTATGAGCATTCTTGGCTGGCGGCCTAGCATGGAAATGGCCTGGTACTGGGAGAGGTATTTGTCATCTTTGTGTAGGGTGCTTGGACAAGCATGTAGAAAATCAATCTCCTTCAGTAAGGGAGAAGGAAGCAACCACCGGTGGGCAGTCACTAGGTCCTGGGTGCTTGAGTGTGAAGTGTTTGGGTAAATTGCTGTAAGGAGCCTGTATGACCATTGATAAAACAGTTTCAGGAAGGTTAAATATCTCCAAGTTAAAAACAATGAAAAGATTGAGCTTTGCTTTAGACTTTGGTTTGTCTAACATTCTAAGCTATGTTATTTCTGTGACACCTTGCCTGCTGAACTGACCACTTAGAATCAGATAAGAATCAGAATTCTTATTAAACTGACACAGTATGTTAAAAATTTTCCTAAAGAGTTGATTGGATTGGTCACGAAGTTGAAAAGAACCTTAGCAAATGGTAATACCATTTATCCAGGTGTCCAACCCCCTGGCCTCCAGTCTGGGGCATAGTTAAAACACACTAAGTAGATGGAATTCTTGCTTGTTTTTAAATCTCTTATTTTTTCCTCAAAATCTTACAACTACAGAAATCTTTTGATTTTGTCATTGTGTATTTTAAAGAGTGAGATTTAAATTGTGAACATTCATTTGTATTTCTATTCAAATAGTAATTATCTAATAATACTAATGATGAATTCCAGTAGTAGTCTGTAGTATTCTGTTAAGTGTTGATAATAGGAAACTTAAAGGTCTATGCCTTTAAGGACCTAGCAGGAGAGGCAGTCCCGAAAGAGAAGAGTTATGTCATAGTGCAGTGTGGATGTCTGTGGGCTTTGCACAGATTATACCAAGGAAGATGCAGGCTGTTTCACTCTGAAGAGAGTGGTTATATGAGGCTTCACCATAGTGGTTCTACAAGGAAGAGTAGGATTTCCCTAGACCAACAAGGGAGAGAGGGTGTTCCTGAAAATGGGAGTTCATGTACAAAGGCACAGAGGTCCAGAACACCATGATGTGTTTGTGGAGTATGAATGAGTATGGATGTAGAATAGATTGTGAAGGGATGGAGATTAGTAGAAAAAAGACTGGAGAGATAGGCAGGGCCAATGTTGATGCTAAGATGTTTTCTCTTTACCTGTACACAGTGGGGAGCAACCAAAGGATCTTAGACTTGAGTATGCAATTCAGATTTCCATGTTATGAAGATCACTCGGCCAGTCATCTGAATGATAGATTGGAAGGACAAGATTGGAGGCTGGGAACCAGTTGAGGGGAAATTTCCACAATGGAAATCGGAGAAGACCAGGTCCTGGGCTAAAGTGATATCCATGGCAATGGAGGCAGGGGAAGGAACAGATTCCGGAGGTGTCAAAATGGTGATATTTTAGGAAATTGGCTGCTAATTCAAGGCACAGGGTGAAAAGGAGTCTAGGATGATGTTCAATTAATGACCTGGAAGAGGCAAAGATAATGAGTTTGGTTCTGGTACATTAAACTTGCAATGTTTGTAGGTTATTAAAGTGCACATTTTGTGTGGAAATTTGAGATCTGGCTCTGGGGCTTAGGGGAGTGAACAAGTTGGAATAAAGATAAGGGATGAGTTGTAATAAACAGCGGATGAAGCTGAGATTGCTGCAGGATATATGAGAGTGAGAAGAGGATAAATCATTGAATCCTGGAAAATAGTAGCGTTTAAAGACAAGGGAGACACCAAAGAGATCAGACCCGAGAGGGAGATAGGAAGCTAGATTTATAGACACTGAGAGAAAAGAGTTTCAAGAAGGATTGAAAAAGGTCTTGCTGGGAGGAGTGAAACAGGGTGACCGTTGAAGTTGGCAGTCAGGCTGGTAATGACTTCCTGAGCATATGTTCTCTGGAGTGACAGAGTGAAAACCAGACTGCAGTGGACTGAAGTAGGAATGGGGCACAAGAAAGTTAAAAACAGAGTCTCTTCCAAGTAGTTTGGCTTTGAAGGATGAGAGCTGGAGGGAGTCTAGGGCTGAGGGACCACTGCAGATTCATGAATGAAAGGGAGCAGTTGCTTACAGATATAGAGAGGGAGGGGGAGTCTGAGGATGGGGGAGTGAGAGGTATAAGCTGTTGGGTGTAAGAGGTCGAAAAGAGTTGAACATGACTGAGCCACTAACACTTTCTCTGCTTGCCCTCCAAGCTCCCTGCTGGTGCCTCCTGTGAGCTGAATTCACCTGAAGCCTTAAAGCAAAGAAATCTGGTTAATGCAGTTCATAGAGGTCAACCTCCTGTAGCACAGATGTGGATGGAGAATGGGGCAGAGGAGGGGCTGGGCAAACAGAATATTGAGCTCAGCGTCCCTGGTGACTCATGGTAAAGAATCTGCCTGCAGTGCAGGAGACCTGGGTATGATCCCTGGGTTGGGAAGATCCCCTGGAAGAGGGCATGTCAACCCATTCCAGTATTCTTGCCTGGAGAATCCCATGGACAGAGGGACCTGGCAGGCTACAGTCCTTGGGGTCGCAGAGTCAGACACAACTGAGTGACGAACACTTTCACTTTCAGTGAAAGATAATCCAGATAATCCAGAGGCTGAGGAGATTTAGGAGATTGATAATGGAATAAGGGATTGAGGAAAGTCTGGTGTCTCTGCACGGGAGCTCTTGGTCTCAAGGGACATGCCTCGCCTGGTAACTTGTAGTTGTGATGGGTGCGCAGGTGCAAAGAGCAGAGTGTTTAGTTTCTGGTATCAGCTTTTTCTTTCATCTCTTTAATTAATACATTCAACAGACTTTACCCTACTGAATTTTCCTTACAAATTTTTGGTCTTCATTCTGGTCTCAGTTTTGTATATTAATAAATAGCAAGGTGCGTAGAAGCAGTTTTATATGTTCCAGAAACAAACAAGCTGGCATTTGGGAGAAGACAGTGTTACAGGAATGATCACTGTGGGTGCAGAAAGGCCACGGCTGCCTCCACAGGACACTAATGTCTGTGAATGTTCCCACCATCCATGATGTTCTTGCACACCTCCAGGCATGATTCCATTGCCACCCAGGACCCTGTTTTCCCTCCAGTGCTCCTACATATTTTCAAAACCTGAAGCCAAATAGAATTAAGATTTCCCCAATACTTCAAAGTGTCCAGTGTCATTTGTGCGAGCAGGGCAGTACTTATGGTGGATTCACGTGGCTGTAAGGCAGAAACCAACACAGAATTGTCAAGCAATTGTGTGTGTGTGTGTGTGTGTGTGTGTGTTAGTCGCTCGGTGTGTTTGACTCTGCGAACCCGTGGACCATAGCCCACCAGGCTCCTCTGCCTATGGACTTCTCTAGGCAAGAATACTTGAGTGGGTTGCCATTTCCTTCTCCAGAGGATCTTTTCAATCCAGGAATTGAACCTGGGTCTCCCACATTGCAGGCAGATTCTTTACTGACTGAGCTACCAGGGAAGCTCCTGTAAAGCAATTATCCTCCAACTAAAACTAAATTTTACAGAATGCTCTTACTTTCTTTGGAAGCTCTGTTTTGTGTGTATAACCTCTGCAGTTGTCCTTGACCTCAACAAGAGCTCTTCACACAGAAGGGACAGGCGAAAGTGCTCCAGGAACTTCCAAGGCCAGTTGTCCTCACTAAGTGTGCTTTGGCTGCAATATTGCTAATAAGCTCGTCTCAGGTTTAATATATGAATGATTTATGATGACTACAGTAGTTCCTTGTTTAAAAAAGGAATATTTTCTGAAATGTTGTGGTAATTTACAAAAGCCCCCTGGGGAAGTGGCAGGTGCAGAAGACCCCATTCAGAACTTTGGTTCTGCTACTTATGTCTGAACTTACTCAATCTCTTTGTACCTATCTCTTTATTTTGTGAAATAGAAATGTGCACGCATGCTAAGTCGCTTCAGTTGTATCTGACTCTTTGGGACCCTATGGACTGTAGCCTGCTCAGCTTCTCCATCCCTACCATTCTCCAGGCAAGAATATGGGAGTGGGTTGCTATGCCCTCCTCCAGGGGATCTTCCTGACCTAGGGATCAAACTTGTGTCTCCTATGTCTCCTGCATTGGGAGGCAGGTTCTTTACCACTAGTGTGACCTGGGAAATAGGAATAGTTCTCTTTAATGTACGTAAAAACACTTACAGCAGAGAGCCTGACAGAGCCCATCCTCAATAAATGACCTCTCTTCTAGTATGATGTTTCCTTTGTGAGGTCACTAGAGGCTGCACCCTATTTCTCTATCAGTCACCCAGTTGTGTCCAACTCTTTGTGACCCTATGGATTCTCCAGGCAAGAATACTGGAGTGGGTTGCCACTTCCTCCTCCAGGGGATCTTCCCCACCCAGAGATTGAACCCACATCTGCTTCTGCTGCATTGGTAGACAGATTCTTTACCACTGAGCCACCTGGGAAACCCTACTTCTGTATAGGATCAGATGCTGAATAGTCAAAGCTTTGTAGGCCAGAAGGTCTCTGTAGCAGCTATTCAGCTTGGCAGTTGTGGGTTGAAAATAGCCACAGGTAACACATAAGCAAGCATATGTGGCTATTTTCTAATAAAACTTTACCAAACTAGGCAGAGGAGCAAATTCAGCCTGTGGGCTGTGATTTGATGTCCTCAGGCCTAGTTCATCTTAGGCTATGTTTGCCTAAACTCAGAGTATGCTTGATAACAACATGTGTTCAGTTCAGTTCAGTTCAGTCACTCAGTCGTGTCCGACTCTTTGCGACCCCATGAATCACAGCACGCCAGGCCTCCCTGTCCATCACCAACTCCTGGAGTTCACTCAGACTCACGTCCATCGAGTTAGTGATGCCATCCAGCCATCTCATCCTCTGTTGTCCCCTTCTCCTCCTGCCCCCAATCCCTCCCAGCATTAGAGTCTTTTCCAATGAGTCAACTCTTCGCATGAGGTGGCTAAAGTACTGGAGTTTCAGATTTAGCATCATTCCTTCCAAAGAAATCCCAGGGCTGACTATGGAGAACAGTGTGGAGATTCCTTAAAAAACTGGAAATGGAACTGCCTTATGATCCAGCAATCCCACTGCTGGGCATACACACTGAGGAAACCAGAAGGGAAAGAGACACGTGTACCCCAATGTTCATCGCAGCACTGTTTATAATAGCCAGGACATGGAAGCAACCTAGATGTCCATCAGCAGATGAATGGATAAGAAAGCTATGGTACATATACACAATGGAGTATTACTCAGCTATTAAAAATACATTTGAATCAGTTCTAATGAGGTGGATGAAACTGGAGCCTGTTATACAGAGTGAAGTAAGCCAGAAAGAAAAACACCAATACAGTATACTAACGCATATATATGGAATTTAGAAAGATGGTAACAATAACCCTGTATATGAGACAGCAAAAGAGACACTGATATATAGAACAGTCTTATGGACTCTGTGGGAGAGGGAGAGGGTGGGAAGATTTGGGAGAATGACATTGAAACATGTATAACATCATGTATGAAATGAGTCGCCAGTCCAGGTTCGATGCACAATACTGGATGCTTGGGGCTGGTGCACTGGGACGACCCAGAGGGATGGTGTGGGGAGGGAGGAGGGAGGAGGGTTCAGGATGGGGAACACATGTATACCTGTGGTGGATACATTTCAATATTTGGCAAAACCAATACAATTTTGTAAAGTTTAAAAAAAAAAAAAAAAAAAAAGAACTGGAAACAAAACAACAAAAAAAGAAATCCCAGGGCTGATCTCCGTCAGAATGGACTGGTTGGACCTCCTTGCAGTCCAAGGGACTCTCAAGAGTCTTCTCCAACACCACAGTTCAAAAGCATCAATTCTTCAGCGCTCAGCCTTCTTCACGGTCCAACTCTCACATCCATACATGACCACAGGAAAAACCATAGCCTTGACTAGACAGACCTTTGTTGGCAAAGTAATGTCTGACCTTATTCGTTTTGGAAGAACTGAGTTTGAGGAGTGAGAAATCACCAAGGTGCTAACTTTTGCTCCCAGGACTTGGCTTAGTGTCTTCTATCAGGGTGGTCTTATGGCCCCATCTGCCTCCAAAAACCTCAGGCTGCAGGTGAGATTGTGGAATAAACTGATTTAGAAGTTCTTACACTGTTACTTTCTGGAGGGACTCTAATATCTCTACCAGTCTCTTCCTCTTCTTTGTAAACAGAACCTGGAGCATGGCAAAGTCTCAGCTTAATATTAGGTTTCCCAGCTGTCTTAGTTCATCTGGGCTGCTGTAAAAAAATACTACAGACTGGGCAGCTTATGAATAACAGATAGTCATTTCTCATAGTCTTGGAGGCTGGAAAGTCTAAGGTCAAGCACCTAGCATGGTTGGGTCAAGGCCCTTTAACTGGTACAAGGATGGCTTCTCACTGGTGGCAGAAAGGGTGAGGGGCCTCTTCAGGGGATATTTTACAAGGTACTAATTTGCTCTCAAAACCTAAGCACCTCCCAAAGGCCCCAAATCCTAATCCTATCATCTTTTGGAATTAGGATTTCATCATATGAATTTGGGGGGACACAAACACTGAGACCACAGAACCAGCCTCTTTTGCAGGAGTGACCAATGAGATTTAAATGAAAGGAGTTGGGTAGAGTCTTCTGGGAATCATTTTATAAAAGGCTGATTGAGCTGGGAAGTGCATTCTTCTTGCCTTCACATCTGTCTCTTTCTGGTTACCTGGAGGGTGATGTAATGGCTGGCACTGCTGTACTTATTTTGTAACTTTAGGCATCTCTGAGGAAAAACGACCATGGTAAGGTAAAAGGTAGTAGTTTTTCTGGACCTTGATGACTACTTGAACTGCCTCCAGACTTCTTTGATACGAAAGAAAAGTGTACCTCTACTATTTTTAGAAAAAATCAAGCTGTTTCTGTTATGAGTAGCTGGGCACAATCCTTATACTGAAGGTGGCATTCTGATATTGAATTTATATCCATTAACACTTTTTTGGCTTTCTAGAAGTATCAATTAAGAGCACATAGGTTGCAAATAAAGTGGCTATAAAATAAACATTAAGTAGACAAATGATTCCAAAAAGAGCATTTTAAGTAAATGTAAAATAATTATTAAGTAGGTGATTTTGGTGACTAATGTTGCAAAAAAGCAAGTGGTGACACAGCTGATGCTTTATGGAGAGTTGGACTGTGAAGAAGGCTGAGTGCCGAAGAATGGATGCTTTTGAACTGTGGTGCTGGAGAAGACTCTTGAGAGTCCCTTGGACTGCAAGGAGGTCCAACCAGTCCATTCTGAAGGAGATCAGCCCTGGGATTTCTTTAGAAGGAATGATGCTAAAGCTGAAACTCCAGTACTTTGGCCACCTCATGCGAAGAGTTGACTCATTGGAAAAGACTCTGATGCTGGGAGGGATTGGGGGCAGGAGGAGAAGGGGGCGACAGAGGATGAGATGGCTGGATGGCATCACTGACTCGATGGATGTGAATCTGAGTGAACTCTGGGAGTTGGTGATGGACAGGGAGGCCTGGCGTACTGCGATTCATGGGGTCGCAAAGAGTCGGACACGACTGAGCGACTGAACTGAACTGAACTGAACTGAAAAGTGGAGGAAAACGTACACTTGGGCTTGGTCTTTGCAGTGGGTTTGAAATCACTGTTGCCAAGGTCTTATGGCACCTGAAAAATGGGATATTTAGAAGTTACATGGCTGGTTCTTAGGGTGTCTTCATTAAAACCAGGGAGTTTGGAAGAAATGTTTATTTCACTTCAGTTCAGTGGCTCAGTCAAGTTCTAATCTTTGCAACCCCATGGACTGCAGCATGGCAGGCTTCCCTGTCCATCACCAGCTCCCAGAGTTTGCTCAAACTCATATCCATTGAGCCAGTGATGCCACCCACTATCTGATCCCTCCCCAGCTGCTTCAATCTTTCCAAGCATCAGGGTTTTTTTTTTCCAGTGAGTCAGTTCTTTGCATCAGTTTTCAAAGTATTGAAGTTTCAGCTTCAGAATCAGTACTTCCAATGAATATTCAGGATTGATTTCCTTTAGCATGGACTGGTTGGATCTCTTTGCATTCCAAGGGACTCTTAAGAGTCTTCTACAACACCACAGTTCAAAAGCATCAGTTATTCAGCACTCAGCTTTCTTTATAGTCCAACTCTCACATCCATACACGACTACTGGAAAAACCATAACCTTGACTAGATGGACCTTTGTTGGTAAGAGTAATGTCTTGGCTTTTTAATATGCTGTCTAGGTTGGTCATAGCTTTTCTTCCAAGGAGCAAGTGTCTTTTAGTTTCATGGCTGCAGTCACCATCTGCAGTGATTTTGGAACCCTCCCCCCCAAAAAATAAAATCACTCACTGTTTCCATTATTTTCCATCTGTTTGCCATGACATGATGAGACCAGATGCCATGATCTTAGTGTTTTGAATGTTGAGTTTTAAGCCAGCTTTTTCACTCTACTCTTTCACTTTCATCAAGAGGCTCTTTAGTTCTTCTTCACTTTCTGCCATAAGGGTGGTGTCATCTGCATATCTGAGGTTATTGATATTTCTCCCAGCAATCTTGATTCTAGCTTGTGCTTCATCCAGCCTGACATTTTGCATGATGTAGTATGCATATAAGTTAAATAAGCAGGTGGCAGTATACAGCTTTGATGTACTGTTTTCCCAATTTGGAACCAGTCTGTTGTTCTATGTCCAGTTCTAACTATTGCTGCTTGACCTGCATACAGATTTCTCAGAAGGCAGATAAGGTGGTCTGGTATTCCCATCTCTTTAAGAATTTTCCAGTCTGTTGTGATCCACAAAGTCAAAGGCTTTGGCATAGTGAAAGCTTTGGGCTTGCCTCATAGCTCAGTTGGTAAAGAATCTGCCTGCAATGCAGGAAAACTGGGCTTGATGAAATGATAACCCACTCCAGTATTCTTGCCTGGAGAATCCCATGGACAGAAGGGCCTGGCAGGCTACAGTCCATGGGGTCACAAGAGTTGGACATAACTTAGCGACTAAAGAGAGAGATGTTTTTCTGGAACTGTCTTGCTTTTTCAATGGTACAACGGATGTTGGCAATTTGATTTCTTGTTCCTCTGGATTTTCTAAATCCAGCTTGAACATTGAGAAGTTCACAGTTCACGTACTGTTGAAGCCTGACTTGGAGAATTTTGAGCATTGCTTTGCTAGCGTGTGAGATGAGTGCAATAGTGCAGCAGTTTGAACATTCTTTGGCATTTCCCTTCTTTGGGATTGGAATTAAAACTGACCTTTTCCAGTCCTGTGGCCACTGGTCTTTTTCAATTTTGCTGGCATATTGAGTGCAGCACTTTCACAGCATCATCTTTTAATATTTTCAAATAGCTCAGCTGGAATTCCATCACCTCCACTAGCTTTGTTTGTAGCAATGCTTCCTAAGGCCCACTTGACTTTGCATTCCAGGATGTCTGGCTCTAGTTGAGTGATCACACCATTGTGATTATCTTGGTCATGAAGATCTTTTTTGTATAGTTCTTCTGTGTATTCTTGCCACCTCTTCTTAATATCTTCTGCTTCTCTTAGGTCCATACAACTTCTGTCCTTTATTGTGCCCATTTTTGCATGAAATATTTCCTTGGTATCTCTAATTTTCTTGAAGAGATCTCGTCTTTTCCATTCTATTGTTTTCCTCTACTTTGCATTGATCATTGAGGAATGCTTTCTTATCTCTCTTTGCTATTCTTTGAAACTCTGCATTCAAATGTGTATATCTTTCCTTTTCTCCTTTGCCTTTTACTTCTCTTCTTTTCTCAGCTTTTTGTAACGCCTCCTCAAACAACCATTTTGCCTTTTAGCATTTCTTTTCCTTGGGGATGGTCTTGATCCCTTCCTCCTGTACAATGTCATGAACCTCTGTCCATAGTTCTTCAGGCACTCTGTCTATCAGATCTAATCCCTTGAATCTATTTCTCACTCCCACTGTATAATTGTAAGGGATTTTATTTGGGTCATACCTGAATGGTCTAGTGGTTTTCCCTACTTTCTTCAATTTAAGTCTGAATTTGGCAATAAGGAGTTCATGATCTGAGCCACAGTCAGCTCCCAGTCTTGTTTTTGCTGACTACATAGAGCTTCTCCATCTTTGGCTGCAAAGAAGGCTGCACCATCTGTGATGTCCATGTGTAGAGCTGTCTCTTGTGTTGATGGGAGAGGGTGTTTGCTGTGACCAGTGCATTCTCTTGGCAAAACTCTGTTAGCCTTTGCCTGCTTCATTTTGTACTCCAAGGGCAAATTTGCCTGTTGCTCCAAAGTATCTCTTGACTTCCTACTTTTGCATTCCAGTCCCCTATAATGAAAAATACATCTTTTTTGGATATTAGTTCTAGAAGGTGTCGTAGGTCTTCATAGAACCATTCAACTTCAGCTTCTTCGGCATTACTGGTCAGGGCATAGACTGGAATTACTATGATATTGAACAGTTTGCCTTGGAAACGAACAGAGATCTTTCTGTCATTTTTGAGACTGCACCCAAGTATTGCATTTTGGACTCTTTTGTTGACTATGAGGGCTACTCCATTTCTTCTAAAGGTTTCTTGCCCACAGTAGTAGATATAATGGTCATCTGAGTTAAATTCGCCCATTCCTCTCCATTTTAGTTCACTAATTACTAAAATGTCGATGTTCACTCTTGCCATCTCCTATTTGACCACTTCCAATTTACCTTGATTCATTTGCATTTTGTACACAAATCCAGCCAAAGCCTTGCTTTTACCTTTGGGTAGTTTAGATATTTTCTTACTCTGCTTCTTTAAGATCTGGCAGGTTGCCTGACTAGAATAGATTGCCAGCAATTTCCTGGTAAAACCCCAGAGGCTCAAGACAGAGTGGAGGGGAAGAGTGAGTTGGAGAAGGAACCAGGAGAGTGCTGTTAAGACAGTTCCTGCCTCTGGAGATTCCCAGGGGATGCTCATTATGAGAAGGACCCCTTAACCCTGGTGCCTCTGTGCCTATCAAACCTGGGCTCATATTACATTGTGTTAGTTACTTGTTGTTGCTGTTCATTCGCTAAGTTGTGTCTGACTTTTTATGACCCATGGACTGCAGCATGCCAGGCTTCTCCATTCTTCACTATCTCCCGGAGTTCGCTCAAACTTATGTCCATTGAGTTGGTGATGCCATCCAACCAGAGAACCCCATGAAGAGTAGTAGTTACACGAATCCTTAACTATCATGCTAAGCAGATCCCCTCCCCCCTCCCAACTCTCCTTGATAGCCAAAAATGCTGAAGCAGCTGCTAAGTGTTGATGAAATTCTTCTGAGAGAAGAATTTTACTTTATGTTTTCTTCCAGTTCTCAGGGGAGCCAATGCTCTCCTACTGGATTGCTAGTTATTTTAGCCAGGTAAAATTTGAAATCTAGGGTCAATTCAAACACTGCAGGAATAAGCTTTTGCCAGATATATCAGTTAGGAATACTTTTGGCTTCAAGTAACAGAGGACCTGATCAGCATTGGATTAAGCAAATAGAGGCTATATTTTTCACATGATGGGAGGGTGGAGTCCAGTAGTTGGCTATATCAGTTTGGTAGCTCAGTGATGCTTGGGTTCTAGGTTGATATCTTTGTGATTCCCTTGGCCTTTTCCTCACAATTACAGAAAGGCTGCCACAGCTCCTGATGTCACATTCTTGTTTAAGGCAGGAGGAGGCAAAAGATATGGGAGATTTCTCCCACAGCCCTCAGCACTTCCAGTTGAGTCTCTTTGCCAGAGAGACATGGCCACCTAACTGAAAGCAAAATAAGCAGAGAAAGGAGATTGGAATCAACCAGTTGGCTATTCCAGAAAATCAACTGTGATTCAAACTCAACAAAGTTAAACCTACCCTGAAGAATGTGAACTCCTGGAAGAGACCTTGGTTGTCTCATTCACCGCTGTTGTGCGGCACACAATAGATGTTCAATAAATATATGCTGCATTCAAGACCAGGACTAGGGTGACTTGAGGTAGGTCCCTGGGGCAAAATATTTAAGGAGATACTTACTTTCAGCCCTGGGCAAACTCAGGGTTGACGTTTGTACAATCCTGAGATTTGAGGGCCTCCTTAAACATTGTGCCCTAGGCATGTAACTCACCTAGCCCTAATCTTAACCCTGATTGAATGATTATAAAATGAAATTTCAAGAAGATGTGTGAAATAAACACTTTATAACAATAATATTTGTGAAATACTTTTTCTTAAACTGTGCCATATCACAAACGTTAAAATAAGGAATTAATTCACATTCCAAAGGTCAGTAGAAAGAATAAAAGACTATGAGTTATCAGATATGGGCTTTAGGGAAACCTGCATATTGACAATAACTGAAACACTGAATCTTAAACATCTTGAGAAAATGTATTTTTGTGCAGAGAAAATTTGGTAAGAAGCCAGACTTAAATGACATTTTATTTCCACAGTGTACTTATATCATTACAGGTGAGATTAAATACCATAATAAATTAAACCTTATATGGGGGTTGGCAATCCAAACAAAACCAGTTGTTTCATATATTAATACACTGTAGAAATAATTAAAAAAATAATTTGTGTGGGAAAAACCACCTCACACATCATTTTACTAAAATAAGGAAACTAACAAATAAATAACACTAAGGCTCCAAAATGAGTTAGTTGCTCAGTCGTGTCCAACTCTTTGCAACTCCATGGACTGTAGCCTGCCTGGCTCCTCTGTCCACAGGGATTTTCCAGGCAAGAATACTGGAGTGGGTTGTCATGCCCTTCTCCAGGGGATCTTCCCAACCCAGAGTTCAGACCCCGGTTTTCTGCGTTGGAGGTGGATTGTTTATTGTCTGAGCCACCAGGGAAGCCACTTCAAAACGAAGAGACTAATAAAAATTGTTCATCTCGACCAGAAGGAAATTACACGGAACCTTTAGTATTGATACTCTAGCACTGAAAACCCAAGGAAGGACCCCGCGGTGAGACAGAGGGGTCTTCTTTAGGACCCACGAGTGTCCTGCTTTGCTCTGCACTGCCGTTCGCTGTCCTCCTCTACCGGGAAATCCTTGCAGTTCTCCAATGAATCTTTTCTTTGAAGCCTTGCCTCTCACTCATCTCATTTCATGGTCTTTCTCTGAATTCCCAAAGCAATTTCTCAGCACCTTGCCCTAACTGTTGTCCACAGTGGCTGTGACAGTAGTGGACATCAGCCTTGACCCTCCCTCTGTCTCATGGCACATTCTCAGGTGAGGGACTCCTATTCACTAGAATCCTCCATGGGAGGCAGCGTGCTGATGTGTGCAAAGCTTTGAGCAAGGGCTTGGTCTCTGGCCTAGTTATAATGGTCAGTATACCTGGCCTTGCTTCATGCTTGCATCCTCCACTGTGCTATGTTATAACCTTGCCCCCAGCCTTTCCCCTCAAGGTCTTGCTCCTGCCACTAAAGAGTGACCTGGTCGCTAACAGCTGAGCTTCTCAAACTTAGGTGTGTGCTAGCAAAGACCACCTGGAAACATGAAAATGCAGATTCCTAGCACTCACACCTAGAGATGCTGTGTTTGGGGTGGAGGGTGGGCATGTCTATTTTTCAGTGGTGGTCTCAGTACCCCTGCCGGTCCCAGGTCTTTCTCTACAGTGGGGCTTCTCCACCTGAGCATGACTGACATTTTGGACTGGAGAATTCTTCATTGTCAAGGGCTCTCCTCATACGCTGAGCGACATCTCTGGCCTCTACTCACTAGATGCCAGTAACATCCCTCGCCCCTGTTGTGACAACCAATAATGTCTCCAAACATCGTCAGATGTCCCCTGGGAGGCAGGATTATGTTTCTTTGGCAGCACAGCTCTATAACATCACCTGCAGAATTAGCATAGTCCCTCGCATAGCTAGCGGAGAAGGCAATGGCACCCCACTCCAGTACTCTTGCCTGGAAAATCCCATGGACGGAGGAGCCTGGTAGGCTGCAGTCCATGGGGTCACTAGAAGTCGGACACGACTGACTATTTCACTTTCACTTTTCACTTTCCTGCATTGGAGAAGGAAATGGCAACCCACTCCAGTGTTCTTGCCTGGAGAATCCCAGGGACAGGGGAGCCTTGTGGGCTGCCATCTATGGGGTCGCACAGAGTAGGACACGACTGAAGTGACTTAGCAGCAGCTCACATAGCTAGAGATGTTAAAGGTCTTTTTAGTTGAATAAAGCTCAGATGGATTAGACAAGGGAACTCTCACAATGTCAACAACACAGACACACACCTGTCATTATACCTTTTCTGGGGATTTCCCAGTCTTTACTGCAGAAACCACGACTAAGACTTTCAGTCTCAGAACGGGGACATGCTAGCCACCTGCTAGGCTACTCTGCACACTGGGATCTAATATTTATTCTAGAGAAGTAGTTTCTATGGGGAAGCGTCCTCAGGAACCACTGTTATTTTTGCCATCTACCACGTAGTAATGACCAGTAAATTGAATAGATTGGAGTCAGCAGAGATGGTTCAATTTTCCCTAATTATTGCCTTCAAACATTGTCTGTTGTAACTAGATCCACCTGTGTTGTTGGTTGTTAGCTGTACACACAACCCGGCATGAGAAGGAGAGGAGGGAGGGGAAAGAAAGAGGGAGGGAGGGGAAGAGAAAGAGAGAGAAAGAGCCGGTACAGGGAGGGAGGTTGCCATGCCACTAGATGGCGCCAAAGACAACCCAATAAAGAGCAACCCAGGACTTGAGCTTTTCTCTCTTCCCTAAACATTCTCTTCAGCTTTTTTTTTTCTCTGAATTCAGGAGGAGAGATTCCATGAACCTTGCTGAGAATTATGAAGAGACAGACCTCCATGCATGTTCAGCTTTCCGTAACCTGTTCCACAATGGTTCCCGGAATGCAGGCAGGGAGCTTACTTAGCTTGTGGCAGGCAGCTGCGTCTCAGGATGGTGGGATGACAGAGCCTTTAACCCAGTCTGATGTCAGGAGATATGGTGACCATCGCCAGTCCCCTTTGGCTTTGTTGCTGGTCCCTCCATTCATCAGTTCAGTTCAGTTGCTCAGTCGTTTCAGACTCTGCGACCCCATGAACTATGGCACGCCAGGCCTCCCTATCCATCACCAACTCCCAGAGTCCACCCAAACCCATGTCCATCCAGTCGATGATGCCATCCAACCATCTCATCCTCTGTCGTCCCCTTCTCCTCCTGCCCTCAATCTTTCCCAGCACCAGGGTCTTTTCAAATGAGTCAGCTCTTCACATCAGGTGGCCAAAGTATTGGAGTTTCAGCTTCAACATCAGTCCTTCCAATGAACACCCAGGACTGATCTATCTCCTCTAGGATGGACTGGTTGGATCTCCTTGCAGTCCAAGGGACTCTCAAGAGTATTTTCCAACACCACAGTTCAAAAGCATCAGTTCTTCGGTGCTCAGCTTTTTTCACAGTCCAACTCTCACATCCATACATGACTACTGGAAAAACCATAGCCTTGACTAGATGGACCTTTGTTGGCAAAGTAATGTCTCTGCTTTTGAATATGCTGTCTAGGCTGGTCATAATTTTCTTTCCAAGGAGTTAGCATCTTTTAATTTCATGACTGCGATCACCACCTGCAGTGATTTTGGAGCCCAGAAAAACAAAGTCAGCCACTGTTTCCACTGTTTCCCCATCTTTCTGCCATGAAGTAATGGGATCAGATGCCATGATCTTAGTTTTCTGATGTTGAGCTTTAAGCCAACTTTTTCACTCTCCTCTTTCACCTTCATCAAGAGGCTCTTTAGTTCTTCTTCACTTTCTGCCATAAGGGTGGTGTCATCTGCATATCTGAGGTTATTGATATTTCTCCCGGCAATCTTGATTCCAGCTTGTGCTTCCTCCAGCCCAGCATTTCTCAGTGTGTATTCTGCATATAAGTTAAATGCAGGGTGACAATATACAGCCTTGAAGTACTCCTTTTCCTATTTGGAACCTGTCTGTTGTTCCATGTCCAGTTCTAACTGTTGCTTCCTGCCCTGCATACACGTTTCTCAAGAGGCAGGTCAGGTGGTCTGGTGTTCCCATCTCTTTCAGAATTTTCCACAGTTTATTGTGATCCACACAGTCAAATACAGCTTTGGCATAGTCAATAAAGCAGAAATAGATGCTTTTCTGGAACTCTCTTGCTTTTTCCATGATCCATCAGATGTTGGCAATTTGATTTCTGGTTCCTCTGCCTTTTCTAAAACCATCATGAACATCTGGAAGTTCACGGTTCACGTATTGCTGAGGCTCATCCTGTGCCCCAAATATCCAGGCCTGCCCCCATGGGGCTTGGGATGCGAAGCTACAAGGGAGAGCTCTGGGTGGGGCCTGGGACCCTCTCCCTCTGCAGCCCCTGGGCGCTTATTCTCCATCTCGGAAGGATCTCTCTATCTTCTCTGCCCCCACCGCCAACACCGCCTTCCTGGAAGCATGAGCTCTCATCTGGTTGTTGCCAGCCTGGCGTCACCTCCCACAGTCAGCCTGTTCCACCTTCCTGTCCATTCCCCACACTTTATCCAGAGGGGTCTTTGGTACAAATGGCCGCTCCCTCGCTTGAAACACTTGTGGCCTCCTGCCCCTCTCAGGACAGACTCCAGACTCACTACCATGGTGTCTGAAGCTCTAGGGGATCTGATGCTTGCCCACCTGCACAGTTTTATCTTTCTCCCAATTTTCCCTTCCCAAATCCCTGCCCGATCTCCACGGCTCTTTCTCACCCCCGCCGCTACAGACACCCCTAGTCTTCACTCAGACTAAAATACTTTTGTTTCTCTAGTTATAATAGTTTCTTCTTCTTTTTTTTTTTTCTCACTCTGGCCTTCGCACTTGGGAAATAGACAACTGCTCTCTCGCTTCTCTCATTCTCACGACCCTCGCCTGGGTGATTACCACCCTCATCTCCTCTGAAAAATCCTGAGAAAGCCCCACTCCAAGCCTGCTTAGCCGCATCTCCTGAGTTCCCTTGGTTCAGCTGTCTTCCCACTTCCGCTGGACTCCTAGCCCAGTGCCCAGAGCTTATTAGATGTTTGTTGAGCGAACGGACAGAACTGGCGCCTCACCCAGCAACCTGCGCAGACGGAGTGCCAACACAAGGTGGCGCTGCAGCCACGCGCTTCGGAGGGCAGCCTCTTGCTTGGCGCAGGCTCGGCTAGATGGGCTCTGTTGTCCCCACGCGGGCTTCTCCAGGCTGAGAGAGGGTCGTCTGGAGTCAGGGACGCTTGTTCAGTGCTGTGATGCCGGTGACATACGTTTGGGAACAGACTCCTGCCCTGGTACCTTCATGCAAACTTCAGAAGCTTGAGTATGGTCTTCACCAAAACTCGACTCATCCTGCCTTTTTCCAAAGCCCTCAGCTCTTAGCAAATTTTGTTTCCTGCCTTGCTAACTGGAGGAGTTTAGTACTCGAAGTTCACGATTCTAAGCTATTCAATCAAGGGCTTGCTTCTTGGAGTAATTTGCTCCAGTGGTGCCTCCCTGGTGGTTCAGAGAGTTGAAGAGTCCGCCTGCAGTGCAGCAGACCTGGGTTTGATCCCTGGATCAGGAAGATCCCTTGGAGAAGGAAATGGCAACCCTCTCCAGTATTCTTGCCTGGAAAATCCCATGGACAGAGTAGCCTGGTGAGCAAGAGTTGGATAGACTCAGCAACGAACACTTGCACTTTTTAAAACTATCACATGATAAACATTAGCTACTTATTGATGAACTGGGTCATTAAATGATTAAAAAGGGTAGTTAACACGGGCCTTTGAAGTACCATGGTAGGCTGGATGGCAGGAGAGAATGTCATTTTTTCCTGGATATATCAGCTTAGATTCTGGAGGTAACTGTTTGTGAGGTCACTGGGTAGGGATGTCTGCAAAGACAGATCAGGCGGGGTGTTTTCCCAGACTCTGTTCTGCTCTGCTCTGCCTGGGGGCCATCAAATTGTACTTTAAAATGCTTTTGCAGTATTCACAAAGCTGGTGTAGCCCTGCTTGGCCTGAAGCCCCAAGTTTCACTGTTGGCCAGGATTTGGGGGCAGGTTCCTTAACCAACAAGCTCCAGTTTCCAAGTCGCCAGAGGAAGGGGTGGCATTGGATGACCTTTCAGGGTTCTGCAGTCCTGATGGTGTGTGAATTTCCGTGAACCACGATGATGGTGGGAGCTGGGCAAGTTGCCTGATTTTTGTGCTTGTCAGTTTCTTTATCTGGGAAATATGAATCATAGGAGTAATTAGCTCATAGGGTATTAAAACAATGAGGTGAAATCCACACCTGATAAAATCAGGCATTTAAAAATGTACGGTTGAATCTCCCTGTTGTGCAGCTATCACCTACATAAAGTGCCAGCACTGCCAAAGGAAAGCCTGTCCCATGAGACAGTCACTCCCACGGCCTCCCCCCAGGCCTCGGCAGCAACCCATCTGTGTTCTGTCCATGGATTTGCCTCTTCTGGATATTTCATATACAGCTCGTCCCCTACATACAAACCTTCGGGTTGAGAACTCTGTGGGGAGACCTTCTGGGTTGTATTGGAGGGAACAGCCCTTGAGGACAAGATTGTCATCATCGCTGATGAAAGGAGGAAGTGCCAGCACCTGGGGGGGTGGGGGCAGAGGGGAGCCTTTGAGTCAAGGGCCGTACCCTTGTTAACACCAGTATTTTCTGCACCATGAATGTTATTTTTTTTGCATATCCATCAAGCGCTCTTGTTCCTTTTATTCACAGCTCACCCTGAAAAAGAAATTTCTAGAATCTCCCCAATTAACTGGGTCGGTGGGCTCATAGGAAGATTAGTGTTTCTTGGAGCAGAGCTGGAATTTAAAGATCATTTAATATAATCTTTTCATTTAATGGAGGAGGAGGAATCGGAGCCCCTGAGATTTGCTCAGACCTCACCAGGAGTGGGTTGTAGTCAGGCTTGGAGCCTGGGTCTCCAGGCCCCCAGCGCCGTGGCTTCTCCACGGTCGTGTGGATTCTCAGTGCCTGCAGTGTCCGTACAGTCAGTGTGTTGCTCATGGGCCTTGAAAAGTGGGGTGCTTCCTTACAGCCACCCTCTCTCCTGTTTCTGAATGTTTAAAACACAAAAGGCAAACTGTAGAAACAAGATATAGCTATTCTTCAGGAGAGAGAGTCTATTTACCTTTTTCTGTCCTGAGAACCTACTTAGGTATTAATGGACACTAACCAGTCAATCCAGACATTCATGTGTACTTAGTCATTCAGTCATGTCCGAATCTTTGTGACCCCACACACTGTAGCCCACCAGGCTCCTCTGTCCATGGAATTTCCTAGGTTAAAATACTGGAGTGGGTTGTCATTCCCTTCTCCAGGGGATCTTCTTGATCCAGAGATTGATCCCATGTCTCCTGCATTGGCAGGCAGGTTCTTTACCACTGATCCACCAGGGAAGCCCAGTCAACCCAGGAAAACATACTCATTACTCGTAGGAATCATCAAAGCACAATATTGAAAATCTCCATGAAGATAGAAGCATCAAAAATTAATCTTTAGACCAAAAAGGAGAATATTAAATCTGCAGTCAAAGGGAATATGGAAAATTCTAGATAAAGAATAAAGCAGGTAAGACTGACTCAAAAAGTGTTTGGAGAAATGAGACTTATTTTTGTATGATGGGAAGAGAGCTTCTGAGAGATGAAAGTGTATCATCAACAGGGATGGCTGTATATTTAAAACTCTTGTCCAGGCTGCAGAGATCTGACGTTCTCAGGATAGTAAGCCACTAATAAATGTGCCAGGACATGGTTGTTGCAGCTGAAATCTGGAAATTCTGGGATGTTTGAGATGGTTCTCAGGAAGTGGGTGGGAGAGTGTGCTGTGAATGTCCTTCTCAGCAAGGCTGTGGTCCCCCTACTGAGCCAGAGGCACGCAGGGAGGCGTGAGCCCCACTGACCAGTGTGTATTCCCTCTCAGATGGCAGGGACCGCACGCCACGACCGAGAGATGGCCATCCAGGCCAAGAAGAAGCTCACCGTGGCCACTGACCCCATCGAGAGGCTTCGCCTGCAGTGCCTGGCCAGGGGCTCAGCGGGCATCAAAGGGCTTGGCAGGTAGGACCCGGGCTGTGGGCTGCAGGGAGATGAAGGAGAAAGGCAGAGTGTAGCCGAGTGAGGCTGAGACCAGCCATGGGCCCTCGGGCAAGTCACTTCCTCCTGGGTCTCAGCTCCTCCTTTGTAAAATGCAGAGTTTGGAAGCATTGATCTCTGAGGTCCCTTGTGACAATTTTTGGTTCTTAAGTGCAGCTACTGGGACAAATCAAAGTGAAGGGAGAAGCATGCCCAGGTATTAGAGACAGCTAGAAGGGGGTGACAGAGGATGAGATGGTTGGATGGCATCATTGACTCAATTGACATGAGTCTGAGCAAACTCTGGGAGGCAGTGAAGGACAAAGGAGCCTGGCATGCTGCAGCCCACGGGGTTGCAAAGAGTCAGACAGGACTGAGCGACTGAACAACAGCAAGTAGGGTAATGAGAGAGACAGTCCCTAAAGCAGTGACAATAGGGCTGATTTATCCCAGGAGACTTGCATATAGTTCCCTTTGGTCTACAACAGGACCTTGTTTATCCATGCTAAATGTAATGGTTTGCCTCTGCTGACCTCAAGCTCTCAGTAGGGTTCAGGAGAGGCTGTGAAATGACTCTGTATGTCCAGAGAAAGCAATGGATGTGCTATTAAAGTATTCACTGGGCTTAGGCTCAATCGTTTGACATGAGTAAAATTTGAAAGTTCCCCCAAAAGAGGGGTAGTGAATTAGAATAGGGAGGGATCAATAGGGATTTAGAGGCAGTTGCAGATTTTGTGTCTCCACCACTTCCAGGGACACAGGAATCACCTGCCACCCAGGGATTCCCTCAGCTTCACAGGAGAACAGCTCCTGTTCCCCACCCTCTGATCCTGGGATTAGTCCTCAGGCCTGGGAAACCTGAGTGGAAAGAGATTGTAAGCCTCCTAAGAGTGGGTCCTGGGTCCTGTTACCCATTTCCAAAGACTAAACCCAGTGACTGCCATGGGTGGGGCATCGTGCTATCTCAGGGCTTTCATGGGTGAGCAAGGCTTCTCCAGGGTTCATGGAGAACTGAGGACACCAAGAGTCACAAGGACGGGTGTCTTCCTGGTGTGAGAAGTTGTGTGTTAGAGACATACAGAGTGCCATGCTGGGGAACTCCAACCTCCAATCTGGTGGCCATGAGGTTTCCTTTCCAACAGGTTACTGAGCACTGGAATGTCACTTTCAACAGTCCCCCGCTCTTGGACCAAGCCCAGGTCTGTCAGAAGCTCAGGATGTGGGCAAATGGATCCTGGTGGCCAGGCTGTCATGGTCCAATGGGAAGACCAGCCCATTTCCCTTTAACATTGTATCAATCCATCCTCCACCTTCGTGCTGGGGCCACATTCTTGTCCTCAGCGTAGACCCTTCATGACAACCACTGTCTCGTCTACTCCCTGGCCCACTCAGTTAAATCTCTCCTGCCATCTATGCCACCTCCACCCCACGCCCCTACCAGCCCTTCCGCTGTGAACTAGTCTACTGTGAACAGACACAGTCTCCTCCTCGGCCTTCTGTGTGAATGTGTCCTCTGCCTCCTCCCTTTTACTGGTTTTGCCCTTCCCTACATTTCTCATCAAGGGTTGGCTGCCCCTTAGCCCCTTTTCTTCTTATTGTTAGACTGGGATTATGTTTCTTTGGGGGCCACAGAAGTAAAGTGAGATTCTCATCACATCAAATCAAGGATGCATGCGTACTCTCAACATGAGGCTGATGGTGGTTTAGTCTCTCAGTTGTGTCTGACTCTTTGTGACCCCATGGACTGTAGCCCTCCAGGCTCCTCTGTCCATGAGATTTCCCAGGCAAGAGTACTGGAGTGGGTTGCCATTTCCTTCTCCAACTATCAGAATGGCTTATCACCATTGGCCTTGATCTTGGTCTCCTGGCTGAGACAGTGCCTGGTTTCTCCTCTGTAAACTTGCTTTCCCCTCTACCTCTCCATATTGGACTCTTCAAAGGGAAGTACCTATGTAGAGCCCCACTTAGGGCCTGGGGAGCATGATTTCCTCCTTCAGGACAGAGTATGAGCATAATTTATTTGAAATTCGGCAAGAGAAATTTATCTTTTCTCCCACATTTATCTACTTATTCAAGCATTTATTTAAACCATTATTAACTCATGGATATATGTATTTTATACTTTGGGTTATAACCCAACACTTTTTTATTGTTCAAATTGTTTCAGTTTTGGCCTTGGGAGGTCTTTCGGTTGGCTTCTGTGTCCATTTGATGTATTTCCATCAATGTAGAGATTCTTTGAGCACTTCTTTACTTTTTGGTGTAAGATGCTCCAAGCTTATCTTGCATATTTTTCTGCCCCAGTTCTAGAATCAGACATTTCTCCAAGAAGCTCACTTCCTTTTATTGGAGAATTGTACTATAAACCAAGATCTAGACTCTAGATGTTTTTGTTCTTACTGAGGTGTTACTTCTAGATTCTCTTAACTGACAGAACAAGGAGATATAGGTGTATAGGCTAACCCCTCTCTCTATATACTTATCTGTAAATATTTTATATGTATTCATCTATGTTTATATTAAGCTAAACGTGAGTTCCTACTGATGTCTCCAACTCAATCCTTATTGATCAGATCATTCTAGCACCCTGTTCTAGTTTATCTATAAATCCCCACTCCAACAGTGAGAAGCTTAGCTCCCATCATCCCTTTAATTGTTCGGATCCAGGGTACCCATATAGCAACATGGAAATTGTCAACTTGTATCTCCATGAGAAATATCTTTATCAACTGGAGTACAGAGGTTATGTATAGCTCATTTTGTCTTCAGTCTTAGGAACTCTACTCATTTCCAGAGTTACTTAAGTCAGCACTTTCATCTTTCCATCCCCCTTCAGTGAGATGGTCTCAAACTTTTATAAAACAGTTGAATTCTCTCAGCACAATCTGTATTCCTTCCTGGGATTCCCTGATGTGCTAAATAGTTTTTTAAAATGTACGCATTAAGGCTCACTCTTGGTGCTGTGAGGTTCTATGGGCTTTAGCAAATGCACATCATGTATCTTCCACTCTAGTGTCATACAGAGAAATATCACTGCCCAGAATCTCTGGGCTTTCCCCAGTCTCTTTCCCCTTCCCTGTATTTTCTTTTTTTTACCACGTTTACAGTTCTGACATTTTCAGAATGTCATATAATTAGAGAAGACAGTATATTTTTAAACGTTTGTTTTCTTTTCTGAGGGGCTGGGAAGAAGCTCACCAGAGAAGAACCTAAGACTTTTGTCTTTACTTCAAAAAACCTTGAGAGTGGCTTTCTCCTTGAATTTTTATTCTTATATCTTGTTCTTTGTGTTTTTTTCTTCCTTTTTATATGTGTATATTATCTTCAGAGCGTTTCGAATTATGGATGACAATAACAACCGTACCCTTGATTTCAAAGAATTTGTGAAAGGCTTAAATGATTATGCTGTGGTCATGGAAAAGGAGGAGGCAGAAGAGCTTTTCCAGAGGTTCGATAAAGATGGAAACGGAACAATAGACTTCAATGAGTTTCTTCTCACATTAAGAGTAAGTGGTCCCAATCATGAGACTTGGTTTTTGGAAGCTGATAGCACACCACAGAGGAGATGGGAGGAGACAATACAGGCTTAGGGATTTTCTGGAGCAGTCACAATGCACATCATTTAAAGGCACACAAACAATTGCAATTGCACATCATTGAGAGGAATCAAATATTTCACTGCAGATGATACAAGTAAAGCTCATCGACTTGTGTATGTGGCTTTTTCCCTATGTTTCTAGCCTCCAATGTCCAGAGCCAGAAAAGAGGTGATTATGCAAGCTTTTAGAAAGCTAGACAAGACTGGAGATGGTGTGATAACAATTGAAGACCTTCGAGAGGTGTACAATGCAAAACACCATCCAAAGTACCAGAATGGTGAATGGACGGAGGAGCAAGTGTTCCGGAAATTTCTGGATAACTTTGACTCACCCTATGACAAAGATGGAGTGGTGAGTGAATGAGCTTAATCTAGTGAAATTTCTTTCTGTAATTATAAATGGGAAATGGGCCCCAAGCCTTAAAAAGACTTATACCTTATATATATAAAATAAATAGAAGTAAAATGTTTCCTTGGTGACTACCTAGAAAGCTTAGAACAAAAGTAGTAAAAATGTATGTGTGTGTGTGTGGACATATATTTGTAGGGGAGCCACATACAGCTAAATATCCATCATCTGAAGACTGTGGCATTTTGGTTAAATGTTCTGTTTCTTGATTGCCATATTTACCATACACAGCTAGCCTAATTTCAACAAACTTCATGCTAATACATATCCAACTTCGAAATGAGACCATAATTCAATTTTGGGGAACATGGTTCACAGGGCATCTCGGGATGCTGCCTGCCTTTTCACACATACCCCTGAGCATCGTTTGTCATAACACTTAGCTACATGAAAATGTCATTTCAGGGAAGCATTAATTAAGGGAAAGCCAGATAACAGAATTTACTCTGATTTAATCTTTGGTGGGCTTTGAGATGAACTTACATTTCTAAACTCCAGTGAACTTAAGGACAAAAGCAACCACCCATTTCCAATAACTCGTGTCTTCAAGTGACAAAACATGTTGCCTGGTAGGATAAGGAATACTGTTTCCATAACTGTATTTAAACTGAGATGGAATTGTTAGGTGGCTAGAATAGGAAACAGGAGTCCAGAATGGTGGTGGGTAAAAGACAAGAAAGGGAAAAGCCCACGAAAATAGTACAAAGGAAGGTCCGAGGACCGGAGTGAGGACCTCAGGTAGAACAAACAGTGCTCTTGGCTAGCCCAATTTACATAGGGCAGGCCCAAGGGGAGGAAAAAAACATATAAAAAGAGGAGCCAAAGGGTCGGGGGTCTTTCTCTCCTGCACGCACGCATGCGCGCTTGCACTCTCTCTCTCTCTCTCTCTCTCTCTCTCTCCCCTCTTTGCGTCTTTTGGGTTGGCATGCCCTCACACCTTGAGGACATATTTTTTCTTTATTTTCTAAATAAAACTGAGCTGTAACATGGAGCTATAACACTGTCTGGGAGCTGTGATGCACCGAAGGCTTTGACGTCTGTTGCTTCAAATTGTTGTGACGAGACAGACCCAAGGAAATTACACACTCCCCTGACAGAATGAAAGAAAACTGAAAGTGGTAGCCATTCGTCATGTCTGACTCTTTGCGAATCCATGGGCTGTAACCCACTAGGCTCCTTTGTCCTTGGGATTCTCCAGGCAAGAATATTAGAGTTGGTGCCATTCACTTCTCCAGGGGATCTTCCCAACCCAGGGTTGGAATCCGGATTTTCTGCATTGCAGGCATAGTCTTTGCCATCTGCTGGAGTAGGGAATGGCAATCCACTCCACTCCAGTATTCTTGCCTGAAGAATCCCATGGAAAGAGGAGCCTTGCAGGCTACAGTCCATGGGGTCACAAACAGCTGGACATGATTAAGTGACTAATCTTTCTTTCTTTCTTTACCATCTGAGCCACCAGGGAAGTCCAAGACAGAATGTCATCTGTCTTTTATCAACATCCAGAAATGGGATTTTTGACCCAGGATCAGTTCTGCTCTGAAATGCCCTGAAGGTTTAAGGTGATGGGGAAGGGAGTTCCCTGTGTGGCTGGGGCAGCAGGACCCCGGGGACAGTGACTCCTGACCTTTTTGCCACACAGGAAGGCTTAATGTGGCAGTGGGCTGGAAGCGGAGATGCTGGAGATAGGGAGAGGAAACAAGCCTTCCTGTCCTAAAGGGAATTCCCCCCGCCCCCATTTTTTTTTTTTTTTTCTGTGAAACTTCATGGTGAGCCCTATGACCAAGGGGAGGGAGATCTTTATGTCATTTCTGCTGACATTTTCCTGCCAGGGGCAGAGAAATATCCTCCATTTTAGCCTAAAGTGATTGCAGAAGTAGATTTTTAAAAGGAGCCTAGATTCTGTTGGGCAGTCAAATGCGTGGGGTCAGAAACAGCAGAACCGTGTTTTCTTCCCCTGAGGCTGGCCTTTGATCTCTGAGATGGCAGTGGAAAAATAGTCAACTGTCATTTCCCCAAATTAGCCCATCTTGATGCAGGGTCCCAGCCTGTATCTACCCCCCTTCTGCAGGTGGTTCCTCCCCTTTGCCAGGGGAAACCTCAGCTGCCCTTTTCTCTAACCCAAGTCAGAATAGCCAGTTGTTGTGATTCAGCTGATTTCAAGTTCCCACCCCGTTTCTTCTGACATTTATCTTCACAAGCCACAGTAGGTTCTCAAATACTCAAAGTAAGGGTTATTGGGGTTTTTAGCGGTTATAGCATTTGATGTCACCTGAATTTCACAGACTCTGCATAAACTCTCAGCTCTCTGAGTGCTCATCATTCAGGGAATGAATTATTCATGCAGGTTGCTGGCAGCCCTGAAGAACTGAAGAATCTGATTGTTTTTAAAGGGGGGGGGGAGGTGAACACAAGGATTTATAGTTTTAACAAGTGTCCCAAATGACTCTTATTCACATCGGTATTCGAGATCTTTGCCTCTCAAAGATTCAGAAGTGCCTGATTTAATGACTAAATACATTATGCACATCCTGGAGGAGGAAACGGCAATCTACTCACTCCAGTATTCTTGCCTGGAGAATCCCATGGAGAGAGGAGCCTGGTGGGCTACAGTCACAGGGTCACAAAGAATTGGACATGACTGAAGTGACTTAGCATGCACACATGCACATATTATGCACAGAAACTTCACTTAGCATAATCATAAATCTGAATAGTATTTATTGAGCACTTATTATCGCCCAGATGTGCCAAGGACTTTCCAGGGATATTCCAGGGAGTAATGAAAATATTTCTTAAACCTGATGCATGATTCAGACTTTTCTAAATTGAGTCACATTTTAAATGAACAAAGAGCTGTTGCTATAAAGGAACTCCAGATGGAGCTGAAAGCTGGAGAACTGGGGAATGCAAAGCAGGCCAGAAATAAAAAAACTCAAGAAAGGAGCACATTAATGGTACTCTATAATTTTTAACAAAAGCTCTTGTACATGTATTCTTTATTTCTACTTCCAGGCATTGATAGGCACAGCTCAGTTACTAGCTCCATTCGTCTTTCTTCTTACTGCTTTTTACTCTTTTATGGGGTGGGGTGGGAGCAGAGAGGCAGGAGGAAGAGAGAGAAGGGAAGAAGAGAAGGAGACAAGGATGGATCCTATGACTTTTTTCTCTGTTCCCTTATAATTTCAGCACAAAATGCAAGTGGGTCAGTCAACTCACGATTCTTGTGTCAGGCGAGTGTGTATGCTCCTCGGTTCTGTCTCGTCACAACAAAGATTTAGAGCGATGGACATTAAAGCCCTCGGTACGTCACAGCTCTCAGGTCTTGGACAAACCATGTTATAGCTCTTAGACAAATCATCGTTACAGCTCTATTTTATTTAGAAGATAGCAGGAGAATCCATCCTCGAGGTGTGAGGGCATGCGGACCCAAAGATGCAAAGAGAAGAGAGTGGAGGAGCACGCCAGCGCACGGGAGAGACAGTGCGCGGGAGAGTGAGCCCTTTGGCTCCTTTTTTAATGTTTTTTTCCTCCCCACTGGGCCTGCCCTATGTAAACTGGGCTAGCCAGGAGTGCTGTTTGTTCTACCTGAGGTCCTCACTCAGGTCCTCAGACCTTCCTTGATCTTCCTTTGTTCTGTTTTTGCGGGCTTTTCCCTTCCGTGTCTTTCAGCCACCACCATTCCGGACTCCTGTTTCCTATTCTAACTACCTAACACTTGGAAGAGATAAGAATGTTCCCCGAGACTTGGTGAGAGAAGAGTTTGCTGTTAGGGACTAGAAAGGGGTTTTGAATTATTTACAGATTTCACTTTTTGTGATGTTTTCAATCCCTCATGACACTGAAATTTGAGGGCTAACTGGAAAAGTGATAACTTTCCCAGACAACCATCATTACTGTGTCTGTGTCCTCCCATATAAGCTGGTCTGTACTTGGGGCTAAATTCACTGGTCATAGAGATTAAACCAAAAAACAATTATTTCCCTGAGTCAACTAATTGTGTCTGTTAATACAGTTGAATTAGAGTGCACTCGTCACATGGACCTATTTAAAAATACATTGGTAACTGCATTTCTTCTCTCTTAAAAGAAAGGAAAGTAAAATCTTAGCATAAGTAAACATATCAGTTGAAACAGGCATGCAAAGATAGAGAACCCAAGTGGGGATGGAATGGGGGGATCTTTTAGAACTTAACTCTGTGCCTGAAATAAATCATATGTATCTTAAAAAAGCATGAAGCCAAGGAGTATTTAAGAAGAAATCTCTTTCCTTTTCTGTAGGATGGAGCTCCATTTTTAAAGGTAAAAAGCATGCCTTGTCTTGACACAAGAACATGAGGGTGGTATTTCTGACATGTCCCAGAAAGATGGTATTCACTGCAGTTAAAGAACACATGTTTCTTATTCTTGAGTTTCAGTCTCACTTACCTGGACAGATGGTCTTCTGCTCTTATAGGAAGACGAGACCTGCATCTCACTTTCCATTTAGGTTGGTTTGGAAATTTTCGAGACTTTCTTCCTTTATTCTCATTGGCCACTCCCTCATGGCCATTCTCAATCTCATTTTTCTCTTTTTCTAGATCTATTCCTCAGTGGTGTCACTAAGAACTCTACTTGACTGAAATTTCCCTCCCATTTACAGGTTCTAGAGATGTGCCTCAACTGAAATGGTGAGAAGCAAAGCTTTGTGTTGTTTTTTTTTCCTGACTTTTACACTGCAGGTGACCCCTGAGGAGTTCATGAACTACTATGCTGGGGTGAGCGCGTCCATTGACACTGATGTGTATTTCATCGTCATGATGCGAACCGCCTGGAAGCTCTGAATGTATGACCTGGGAACAGGGGACTGTAACGGCTGCCATGTGGCTCCAAATGATTAAACATCAGCTCAAAACCAGGATCAGCACTGAGTTCATATTCATTCCAGGGTTTCTTAGGTGTTTACATACACTGCATTTTCTAGGACAGAAGAAATAAAGATATTAAGTATTTAACTGTCACTTCTCTGAGGCTCTTTCCTTAGTTCTAAAATATATATCAGTTAAAATAAGGTCCATAAGTCTCCTAGAGCCAGGCTAAAAAAAATTAGATTTCTTCCTTCGCTATTAATAAAATTTCGAATATTATAATCCCACCCAGGCACCCAGAGTGTTTTTCCACCTCCCATTAGATGGTCCATTTCTGGATTGAAGAATTTATCTATTTTTAAGACTGATGGTAAATCTTCATGAGTCTCAGTACCAATCTGGGGATCAGAAGAAGACTCCACATTTGCCTCTATTTTCATAGAGTTTCAAGTTTCAAAGTTCCAAGTTTCAAAACTTGAGTTTCTCTACTTGTGGTTTCAGTAAGCCTCAGTTTGGCCAATAGATTTAAAATGACATTTTGGGGTCATTTTAAAGGCTGATGTGAGACTAGACACATTTTCCTTGAGCAGTAGAGTCAGGGCAGTTCCTGTGGCTAAATTCTGTGACTGGGCTGTGCTCTCAGGATTTATGTGGGACATCTCACCCTGTGAATGGGCACATCACATCAGGGATCTGGTGGGATGTTCCTCTCTCCCCTCCCTGCTGTGGGCCCGTTACGCTGAAGTTCCCACCAGCACAAAAAGACAGAGTGATGCATAGACAAGGACCATAGGCACGCCCCAAAGCAGAGTTTCCATCCTGACACTTTGTGGCTCAGAGTCTCCTGCTCTCAGGTCTAAGCTCTGGCTTCATGTTGTTGATGTGTGAGCATCTCCTCAGGAGAGGCTTCTAAGCAAAGGCAGAGCCTGCTGCTGGAGAATAGATATTGAAACTACAGCTCTCTCTGCCTGTTTTCTGTTCCTGGGCCAGAGATCAAAACACAGAGACTAGTCCTCTGCCTATGGTGCTGGAGGTGATGACCTTGTTACTCGAAGACAGTCCCAGTCCTTTTTGTCATTCTGACCCTGGCTGCACTCCTCCCCTGGTTTGGGGACATAGACTGGAGCATTGGTCCCCTTTAAGAGCTTATGTATTCAAGTGGCTCTGGATTTAGGGTCAGAACACACTTGCCATTTTTCTTATCAGTTCACTTGTTTACTCGGTGAATTTGGAATTTGAGATCAGGGTATACATTGATTTAAAAATTGTGAAAACAAAAGTTTCCGGGTGAGAATTATAGCAGTTGTTAAAGAGGACATGTTTCTTTGTTTGTTGTTGAGTTACCCTGATGACAGGCTGGAAAAAGGACCTTTTTCTTGAGGGTGAGAGCAACCCTATATCATGGGAAGCTAGCTTTTTTGCAAATTAATTGCACAAATCTGGTTTTCTATTGGACTTATTATCAATGCTTATGTAGACAGTTGTTGTCCAAAAGGCATCAAATATTATAAAGAAACATGTAGGTACGATGTAGAAAACCAGAAGAAGTTATGAAGAAATGGACAGAAAAATATTCATGTTTTCTGCAGCCTGTGCCTTGCATATTGTGACTAAGGAAGGGGTCCCTGGTTACCTGGGCACACTGGTTTCAAGCCTGCTGCTCTAGATAATTTGTGTCTTTGATTCTGGGAATGACTCATGCCTCTGCTTAACTGGGGCCATAAAATAAGCATGTGATTCTAGAAGGACTAGGTTGCAGCTATCAGCTTTGTCTTCCCCAGTAGTACTTTGCTTCCTGTCTAATTGGGGTGCAGGGCACTGCTATCAGATTTCTGATAATCCATGCCTCACAGTGCAGCTGGTCATATTCAGTTACCTCTCTTCTAATAGGTTCGGTTCTGGCTGACAGTGAGGATTCTACCCACATTCCCCTCCACCCCACCACCCTCCAGAAACCAGATCTAATAGCCTGTTGGTCAGGGTCACTCCATTCCTGCTGTCAGCCTTAACCTGGGACTAGGCCAGAAATCACTTATTATTTAAATCTATTCCTTCTGGTAGCAGTGGGAAGAACAGAGAAGAGTCATTAAAAATCATTTGCTAATATTTTTCAGTATGTATTTTCTTTTTAGTTAACTTAATACAGTTAAAACGTTACTCCCTTTGCAATTAAAAGCAAATATAAAATGACCACTTGGGTCAGAAGATAAAAGACAAAAAGGGTCTCCAAAAGAACACTTCAGAGCACTTCACCTGGACCTGGACAGGTTGATCCTAGACCCTAGATATATTAGACAAGCAAGCCTAAGAGAAGAGGATGAAATTGGCAGCTTTTCATGAAGCAGGAACAATGTATGAAAACATTCTGAGAATCAGGATTGCTGAGAACGGGCTGCCAGTGTCTGCCCTGAATCTGGGCCTCTAATCCCTCCTGAGGCAAACAAACCCAGGCCAGGCCAGGGAAGACCCTGACTCAGCCACTGTCAAGAGCTGCAGGGCATCCTGACTGAATTCCAGTTAGAGGGCAAATGAGAAACCCATGATGCATGAGTAGAATTATGGACTGAGGCAGATCTCCTGCAGCCAGTCAATGGGGCTGATTTCCAAAGTCATGTCAACCTTGATAGGATTTCTTCCCAGGCCCAGATGGTGCTCTGGGGGACAATGTATGGTTCTTTGTGGTTTGGTGGCCAAGCACAGAGTCACATTTCATTCAGTAATAGCAGCTTTTAAGGTAGAGCTGGGCCCCCTCCAAGTAGGCTGCATGCATCATGGTTTTAGGGTGAAGAGATATCCCATTAAAAAATATTTTTTGAGCCACTTCCACGTACCATATTCTTTTCTAGGTTGAGGGGATAAGCAATTTTTTTGTCCTTGTTCAGTCACTAAGTCGTGTCTGACTCTTTGTGATCCCATGGACTACAGCATGCCAGGCTTCCTTGTCCTTCACTGTCTCCCAGAGTTTGCTCAGATTCATGTCCATTGAGTCAGTGATACCATCCAACCATCTCATCCTCTGCTACCCTCTTCTCCTTTTGCTTTCAATCTTTCCCAGCATCAGGTCTTTTCCAATGACTGTGCTGTTTGCATTAGGTGGCCAAAGTATTGGAGCTTTTTTAAGAGGTGGTATAAGATCAGTCCTGGGTGTTCATTGGAAGGACTGATGTTGAAGCTGAAACTCTAATACTTTGGCCACCTGATGCAAAGAGCTAACTTATTTGAAAAGACAGTGATGCTGGGAAAGATTGAGGACAGGAGAAGAAGGGGACGACAGAGGATGAGATGGTTGGATGACATCACCGACTCAATGGACACGGGTTTGGGTAGACTCTGGCAGTTGGTGATGGACAGGGAGGCCTGGTGTGCTGCGGTTCATGGGGTTGCAGAGTCAGACACGACTGAGTGACTGAACTGGAACTGGAAGCAATGTGCTAGAATAAATGCAAATAAAACTACTGGCTCTCAGACCAGTCTAACTGCACACAGTCTTTAAGAAATCAGAGAGGAAGGGAAAAGTGGGCACTGAAATTCTCCTCTCTGTCTTGTCTAGCTTCTGAAGCAGGGCACAGTCTTTAAGAAATCAGAGAGGAAGGGAAAAGTGGGCACTGAAATTCTCCTCTCTGTCTTGTCTAGCTTCTGAAGCAGGGCAGTTGGGACCCTTTACACAGTGGTATATGGGAGGTTCCACTGTAAATCTGATGGATGTAGACAATCAAGGAAAATACCCCTCTATTCTTGGAGGCAGGTCACTGGGCTTTCACTTCTCTTAGTGGGTGTGGATTGCCTCATTGAACCAGGAGAGTACCGACAGGTGATGGATGCTTCCACCCACATCAGGCTTCTTACAGATGCAATTTTTTCAGCTGATGTTTAATCAAGTGGAAATTAAATTAACCAAATGTGTTCTTGGATGGTGTGTGGGTGTCTTTCTACTCTTTCTTCATGTAATTCTAACGTGCTCTAAGGACTATCTCTTGTTGGATTTATGGGTATTTCTTTGGGGCATAGAATAAACAACTTCACAGTTTCCAATTTTTCAGATTAGTCAGCAAACTTGCTTTCATGGAAATTATAGCCTGTTCTCTTAAATGAAGAGCTTGGTTCAAAGACATAGCCAAGTTTTAAATTTTAGAAATGCTTATGACTGAAGGGAAGACAAATATGCCGAGGGTTTTATAGACTGTCATATAATGTTATTTTCATGTAATTGATCCTTTGAAAGCTGTATTTCTAAGCATAGTTTACTTCTCCAAGTTGCTTATATGAAAATGCCATAAACCTTGATAGAGATAGTTATTTGTTATAATAAGAACACAATAGATGAATCTCCTAAAATTATGTGTTCCAAAGCAGACGATGGGTGAAATCTGTTGACAGACACATAAACACATGATCACCGGGGGTTTTGAGAACAGAGCTGTGTGAGAAGGGACCTTCTTGTTGTCTCAGTTGGTGCGGTGAGGGGTTGTGGTGAAACAGCTCTTCCTCTCTGAGAATAGCACCATCTTCTTGTTTCATTCTCACACCTGCTTTGCCAGAGCCAGTATTTTCCCTCATAAAACAGAGTGGAAGGTGCTCCTCAGGAGAGAACCCCTCCCTGAAAAATATGAACAATCAACCAGCAGCTGAGGTTGGACCTTGCCTCCACCAGAAAAGTATACTGAACCAGGGAGAGGACATCTCCAAACATAATGACCTGTCTTCTTTTGTTCTGGATTCTTCTCCCTCTTCTTCATGAATGGAATTCATTCATTATTGCTCTAGAGTATCATAAAGGTCCTAGTAGCCATTGAACTCTGTAGATGAATTTTGTGTTTCACCCAAGGTCCCATGAGCACCATGGGTCTCCAGCTTTGTCTTGGTTCCCAACAGTGGACTGGAGGTAATCGGCTCAGATGCAGAAAGGATTGCACCCAGCTTTATGTTATGCTGGTGAGGCAACCACCATTCATCTCCAATTTCACTCTGCTCATAGTAAATTTACTAGCACTGAAGAACTGATGCTTTTGAACTGTGATATTGGAGAAGACTCTTGAGAGTCCCTTGGACTGCAGGGAGATCCAACCAGTCCATCCTAAAGGAAATCAGTCCTAAATATTCATTGGAAGGGCTGATGCTAAAGCTGAAACTCCAATACTTTGGCCACCTGATGTGAAGAACTGACTCATTGGAAAAGATCTCAATGCTGGGAAAGATTGAAGGTGGGAGGAGAAGGGGACAACAGAGGATGAGATGGTTGGATGGCATCACTGACTCGATGGACATGAGTTTGAGTAAACTCCAGGAGTTGTTGATGGACAGGGAGGCCTGGCGTGCTGCAGTCCATGGGTTCACAAAGAGTCAGACACAACTGAGCAACTCAACTGAATTGTGACTCAGAGCTCAAGCACCTGAAATTTGAATCAAAATCTGAGCCTGTAGTTTGTAATCCTGTTATCAAAGACTTGGGTATCTATTTCTTGATTATTATTGTTTTATTTAAAAAAAATTTTTGGCTATGTAGGGCAGCATGTGGGATCTTAGTTCCCTGACCAGGGATGCAACCCCTGCTCCCCTCAGTGGAAGTGCAGTCTTAACCCCTGGGCCACCAGGCAAGTCCTGGGTACCTATTTCTTTGCTTGTCTTAACACTTGCACTCAGGGACTGGTATTGATTCTGGGAACATCTTGATCTTAAACTTGGGAGTTCTGAGTTGCTGATGTCCTAGAAATACTCAGGCCCCATGCAGAGCTGAAGGCCATCAGTCCTCTGAGGGAGCCTTAGAGCAGGACAATGACCTGAAGTTGAGACAAAATGACAGATGCCAAGTGGCCTGTTCTGCTGGAGTGCTTCCACTTTGATGGGATAAAGTGCTGTATGAATGCAGGGTATTATCAAATGTCAGGCATTACATCAGGTAAACCCAGATTGGTCCTTTAGTTTCCCAGGATACTGGGAAATAAAATACCATTCTACAAATTTCATACTTAGTCATGCCTAAAATTTCATTTAGCGAAATCATTCACTATCCATTTGCTTCAGGTTATCTCTGAAACTACAAAATGAATATAGTAAATCACCGTTAATTCAGGCTCCAATAATTAAGCTCATTTAGATAGGGTTTGAGTGACAATTTACTTTTGTTTCATCTATACTAAAACAAGTGGGACAAGTCAGTAATCTAAAGAAGATGGTGAAGGTTGGGCCCACCTATATTCATATGTGCTTTGCAGGTGCTTGGAGATATCTATTAATATTTGCATGCAAATGCAATTATTTATGCCAGTCATAAAAAGTTCCTGCATATAAAACAATCCCAGGCCAACAGTTAGTTGACAATGCTTTCATTGCATAATTGGAAAACAAATTATTTTGTTTTTAGATATTTTGAGATAGTGAGGTGTTCCTATATGTAAATCCTCTCCAGATAGGATTTTTAAATAGAAATTGAATAGAATTATGCACCAAAATAATGTTTTATAAAGCAGATTTCCCAATATATTTATGATATAAAATTTTAAGTATTCTATTTCAAAAACTGTGCATGCTTCTAGAGGTAGGTTAGGTAGGCACTGAAAGCAAGAACTTCTCTTTCATAGCAATAGTTTGGATTTCATTTCTAGGAACCAGAGGTTGAGACTTTTTGAGCTGCAAAGTTAGACATGGCTTAATTTACAATACCAACCTCCTCATTTTGTTACATTATCTGATTGTGCCCTGCGGTTAACTTGATTCTGATCTAGTAGGATTTCTGCAGTTTTAAGGCTTGAAACATTAACTGATGTTGTTTAGTTGCTAAGTTGTATCTGACTCTTTTGTGACCCCATGGACTGTAGCTCACCACATTCCTCTGTCCATGGGATTTCCCAGGCAGGAGTATTGGAGCGGGTTGCTGTTTCCTCCTCTAGGGCATCTTCATGACCCAGGGATGGAACCCACCTCTCCTTCATTGACAGGTGGATTCTCTACCTCTGAGCCACTAGGGGAAGTCTGAAGCATTAACTAGTCTTAAAAGAATTCATCTAGCTTTTCTAGTTCCATTTTAAAGCATTTCCAGAATATATTCTTTTTACTAACAAACATGTTACATATCATGCTTCTTCAGGTTTACTTCCCTGATGATGCTTCTGAAGTATTTAAAAATTTACCTGAGTGATGTTTCAGTTACAGTGATGAAATTTCTTTGAAAATGATGAGGCCCTGTTCAGATTTTACTCTCTTGTGCTTTTAAAGGAACAAAACTCAGTTACCTATAAACACCATTTTTTTTTTTGACAGCCAAGAATGAGAGTTTGAAAATGTGATGTTAATATTCCATTTCCTGCAGGGTTGGATTACTGCCACCTAATGGGCCAAGCAAGTTCCCAGAATGCCCATCCTCTGAGTGATGCCTCCAAGACTATGGGGAATATTATTACTCTCTGGGCTGGTATTAAGGAACATGGGAGGTTAAGGGTGGGGGAGAGAGATAGAACCTAGAGGTTGGTTACTACTCTGTGTTTCTTTGCTCTTAACTCTATTGCCTGTTATAGGAAGCTCAGGGCCAAGCATGAAACACTAACACATATCCTCGCCAAATTGAGAGGCTGGGCAAGTTTGCCTTTAGCAGCTCCCCTGTGGCTAGTCCCCTGCACCTGTTACTGAGCCCTAGGCATCATATACTCCTGGGTACTCAAAGATCCTGGGAAGTACTCCACTCTAGTTTTATCCCTATCTAAGTGTTTGCTCTAGCCTCCCCCTCACTAAAAAGTTTTTCACCTATTCTTTTAGGCTATAAATTTCTCTACCTTAAAGTATTAATAACAACCACCAGTAAGAGCATACAAAGTAAATTCTGGAGGAGCACTGTCCCGTAGAACTTTCTGTGATGATGGCAGTGTCCTATATTGTATTCTCTGAGATGTCAGCCACTAGTCACAGATGACTAGTGTGACTGAGAAACTGAATTTTTCATTATGTTTAATTTCAATCGATTTAAAACACTGTATTTGGCTACTGCATTGGATAGCACTGCTCTAGAGATATTTATCTTATTGCAAGAAATGATGGTTGTGATTTTTATCTTAATGCAAGAAAAGATGGTCATGGGGGAACTGTAGCTGGCCAGTGGGCAGGCAGGTGCTTGCAGATGCCCCATTTCAGGGTCAGAGGGGAAAGGCAAACCAGGCTCCCCTGCCTGATTTCCCTGTCCTTGACTGATGGCCAGTTGCAAAGCAAACTCAATAGAAAAGATTTCAGGGAGATGTAAACTGCTGTACAATGACCCACATGTTTTGACACCATTTCCTTCTTTCCCCCTGCCCTTTATCCCTCTCAGGTTTCGAAAGAAGACTTTTTGAACTATTATGCTGGTGTTAGTGCTTCTATTGACACCGATGCCTATTTCATTTTAATGATGAGAGAATCCTGGAGATTATGACTTTTGTCTATTAATTCTTTTGCAAATCAGGGACTTTCAGAGAATGGAATGAGTTTGAAAGAAGTCCAATGCTGTAGATTTTGATAAACTGAAGTTTCTGGGAGATCTGGAAGTTTAAAAGCAATAGATCTTCAGTCATCTTATTTCTTTACCTGGAACATGTTCATTTCCTTAAATGCCTGAGGATATATTTTCAAATCAGAAATAAAGGAAAGAAAGAAGGAAGAAAGAAAACTGCGAAGTGAGACAGAGAGGAGTTTCATAGTGAAATAATGCCCTTGTTATAGTTGTGCCTCTTCTAGATGTAAATGTAGTTGCTTGTCTACACCTTCACTTTATCTGCCATCTTTGGAGTCTGTAGTAGGAGGTGATAATAAAAGAATTGGAGGAATATCCATCCGTGTAAAATTTCCTGAGCTTACTCATCTTAATATTTCTCTTGGTGACTACTTTACAAATGAAATTTATTTTATTCTGAAATTCAAGGGCTTTTGGGGGGGTATTTTAATACTTTAATTGGGGATTTAAATTCAGCAAATTGCCACACTTCCATGAACAGAGGACCTAAACACCTCTTGTGACCAAAGGAAGGTAAGTTGAACTGGCTCACCTGACTGAAGGTGGAGCTTCCTGGAGTGACTCACTTCCTGGATCAGCCTGTTAGGTTGAGAGAGATGAAAAGGGAAAGAGAAGTGCCTTTTAGAAGCCAGGCAGGCTTTCTGGGACTTTGGGGCGAACTGGGGAGGGGGGACTTTGAAACTGTTTTGGGAATTCATCTTTTTTGGTTGTTATTGTTAAATATTTATTTATTTATTTGGCTGTGGTGGGTTTTAGTTGCTGCCTGTGGGATCATCAACCTTTGTTGCAGCATGCAAACTCTTTGTTGTGGCATGTGGGATCTAGTTCCGTGACCAAGGATTGAACCCAGGCCTCCTGCGTTGGGAGTATGGAATCTTAGCCACTGGACCACCAAGGAAGTCCCTGGAATTCATCTTTTGAATTCATGCTTCTAGGCTACTCCCCAAGGCATGTGATGTCAGATTTTCTGACTCATTTTTCTGCCTCTAATGACTGCTTCTCAGGGAACAAAAACAGCTGGGCATAACCATAGGTCCTTCATCTTGGAAAAGAAGTGAGGGTGGAAGAAGAGACAGAAGGCTAAAGCTGGGCTTCTCAAGCCTTAATGAACCTACACATCACCTGAATCTTGTTAATATGCTAGTTTAGATTCAGAAGTCTGAGGTGAGGACTGAAATTCAGATTTTCTAACAAGCTTCCCTGTGATGTTGGTGCCTATGGTCTCTGGGTAAAACTTTGAGCAGTGAGGGTAAAGAGATAGCAGCTTGGTTACTTCCAGTGCATTTGGCTTATTATTTGCCCACTTCGTTGGCCATGCTAATTTATGGTTTTTGACTGCTGGGCCATCCTCTTTCACGACTTTAAAGGTGTGAAAATCTGAAGAAAGTGCCAAAGAAAGCAAGTGCTTCCCAGTTATGTGTAGGAGAGAAGTAGCACTTGTGCGGTGGCATTTCAATTGGATAATTTCTCATAGTCCAAGACCTAGTCCTGCAGCCTTCCAGCCTCAAAGATTGGAGGGTGCTAGGCCAACAAGGGTAGGTTTATCTCTTAATAGAGACCTCCACTGAGCAAGCTCATAGCAACTGATGCTAAAACTGGAATCCAAATCCTTCATCGACTATGGAGAATGCAATTCTCATGTTTGCTTAGACCAGATCAGAAGACTTCATCTGGGCTTGAGGATTAGAGAATAATAGCTTTGCTCTCAGTTCACGGTTGCCTTTAGCAGTTTATTCTCGATATGACAAAGAAGTGCAAGAGGATATTTATGTGGTATGTTAGCTTACCACATAAATAAATAGTTATTTGCTACAATAAATATTTAGCTGCTACAATAAATAAACCTACACATTTTCAAAAGTTCAGATGAACTTATTTATAAGAAGTAAATAGAGTCACAGATGTGGGGAGGGGGGAAAACTTATGGTTACCAAGGGGGAAGTGAGGAGGGACAAAATACGAGATTGGGTTTGATATACACACACTACTATATTTAAAACAGATAACTAATAAGGACCTACTCTATTGCTGTAGGGAACTCTACTCAATATTCTGTAATGACATATATAGGAAAAAATCTAAAAAGGAGAGGATGTATGTATATGTATACCAGATTCACTTTTCTGTACAGCAGAAACTAATACAACTTTGCAAAGCAACTATACTCCAATAAGAATTAACTAAAAATATAACAAAACAAAATACAAAAGCTCAAATATAAAATATATAATTATTTTTCATTCCTGAAGTAGTAATATGTATCTGCTGTTCACGGTCAGTGATCAGCTCTCCTCCGTGCAGGGATTTTGGGTTGCAGGAGTCCTCCGTGTTGTGGTTTTCTTGCTCTCTAGAGTTTCATCATCAATGATATCCATGCTGCTAAAGGGGAAGAGGTATGGAGAAGGCTGAAGAGCTTTCTGAAAAGCTTTGGTCTGGAAGTGACACATGTCACTTCTGCTTGCACTCCATTTGATGACAAAGAGTCACGCAATTACATCTAAATGCAAAGGAGGCTGGGAAGTGTAGTCCCAGGCAGTCCCACCAGTGAAAATTTATCTAATTTCAGAAAAGTACAAATTTTGGTGGACAACTAGATTTTTGAGCAACTTTTAAAATAGCACCCTCATTGCCTTCCATTTCCTTAAGGAGGCATGCTTCATGGTCTGGGAACCAACATGGAGTAAGATATCTCCCAGGGTGGAGGTAGAATGGAGGTCTCTCTATCCTTAGGCATAATGGCAACGAAGAAAACAACCTCTACAACCATCTAAGGTTCAGTTCAGTTCAGTTGCTCAGTCATGTCTGACTCTTTGCGAACCCATGGACTGCAGTATGCCAGGCTTCCCTGTCCATCAACAACTCCCAGATCTTACTCAAACTCATATCCATTGAGTTGATGATGCCAGCCAACCATTTCATCCTCTGCCGTCCCCTTCTCCTCCTGCCTTCAATCTTTCCCAGTATCAGGGTCTTTTCAAATGAGTCAGCTCTTCGCATCAGGTGGCCAAAGTATTGGAGTTTCAGCTTTAGCATCAGTCCTTCCAATGAATATTCAGAACTGATTTCCTTTAGGATTGACTGGTTTAATATCCTTGCAGTCCAAGGGACTCTCAAGAGTCTTCTCCAACACCACAGTTCAAAAGCATCAGTTCTTCAGCACTCAGCTTTCTTTATAGTCCAACTCTCACATCCATACAAGACCACTGGAAAAACCATAGTTTTGACTAGACAAACCTTTGTTGGCAAAGTAATGTCTCTGCTCTTTAATAGGCTGTCTAGATTGGTCATAGCTTTTCTTCCAAGGAGCAAGTGTCTTTTAATTTCATGGCTATAGTCACCATCTGCAGTGATTTTGGAGCCCAAGAAAATGAAGTCTGTTTTTTGTTTCAATTGTTTGCTCATCTATTTTCCATGAAGTGATGCAACCGGATGCCATGATCTTAAGTTTTTGAAGGTTGAGTTTTAAGCTAGCTTTTTCACTCTCCTCTTTCACTTTCATCAAGAGACTCTTTAGTTCCTCTTCACTTTCTGCCATAAGGATGGTGCCCCCATATAAAGTAATCATTTTCTAATCAGCAAGTCCTGTCATTGTACCTCATGGCCCCATTCCAGGTTTTGATAGTCATGGCCTAACAACATCGAGGTGACTCATCCTTTATTTGCCCCTGTGATACAAGACCTAGGAATTTTCCATCTCATTTTCCCCTACATTATCTATGTAAGGGATTTTTGTGGGTAGGTGCAGCTATGTCCCATCACACATACTGGAACCAAGTTATTCATGTTGGAAAATGAGAAAAGTTTTGCCCTAGAGACAGACCTCTAGTTGGAAACCTAATCATGAAGTTATTTAGTCACTGGAATCAGAACATAGGGCATGAAGATTAAAATATTTAATGAAGTTAGATTGACAGTTTATTGCATTTATTTTCTAGTGAGACCCTCCAGAGACCAGTCTATGGAGGGGGCTAACAAAGACGTCCTCTCTGACTTGCCTTTTTTCTGACTTGTCATAGCTGACTAACAGCCCATAGGAAAGACATACACTTCACTTTGGATGTGTTAATGAAGCATGTCAATGCAATAACTCAGGATCTGGCCTGCCTTGCCTGCTTGCGGGTGATTTTTTTCTCTTTAGGCTGCTTTTATATACTTCTGTTCTCATTCATTGTGTATAAAATACCACAGTCATTTTATGTTGCTCTCAGAGCTATTCTATTTCTATTATTTGGAGTGTAACTTACTGTAGCCCCAGTGAACTGACAATAGAAATAAGATACTTTATTGTTTCACCTTAGAGGGAAAAATTAAATCAGAAGATAATGATTTTATCTGGAGATATTTCATCAGAATAACCAAATGATGTGATTCGATACATCATGGGGAGGAGGTGACAAAGGGTGAGCACCTAGATAGTTTCAGGAGAGGGGCTGGTCACCAGAAAGACTAACCACATAATTAGAGAGTGGAAACTTTGGGGCATCCCAATCTCTGAGGAGAGGAAGTGTTCTGGAGATTGAATTTAGTTCCGTGGACAGTGATTTGGTCAAGCAGGCCCACCCAAAGAGTCCCAGTATAAACCTTTGAACACTGAGGTTCGGTAGCAGTTCCTGGTTGGTGAACAAATTGATGCGCTGGGGGATGACAAACTTTGATTCCAGGAGAAGAGCAAAGAGTCCCTCCCTGAATTTCCCCTCAGACCTCACCCAGTGCATGTTCATCTGACTGGTTCTCCTGATTTGTATCTTTAATAATAAAACTAATTGTAAGCAAAGTGCTTTCCTGAGTTCTGTGAGTCATTCTAGGGAATTGGTGAATCTGAGGGTGCTGTGGGAACCTTCATTTCTAACTGAATGGTTATAAATTCAAGACTGTAATATAGAAACCCTGCCTGAGTTTCCAGGTGACCTGGCCTGCCTTTCAGAATTCGGATTCAAGATGCAATATCAACTCCTATCTGCTGGCAGCCTGCCAGCTTACCCTACAGGTTTCAGAAGTGCTGGCCTCACAATCATGCAAACCAATTTTTCAAAAGAAATCTTCTCTCTCTCTTTATCTGTATATCTCTCTCTCTCTCTCTACACACACACACACACACACACACACACACAATTAGTTCTGTTTCTCTGGAGAATCTTGACTAGTACAGAAGTAGAAGTAGCCTGGGGATCCCTGAAATGAGAAAATATCTGAAAGAAGAATATTCTTATTGGAGATTGTGCCCTTTAATTTCTGGGATCTGCTTTAACTTCCTGGTGGCCCAGATGGTAAAGAATCCTCTTGCAATGAGGGAGACCTAGGTTCAATCCCTGGGTCGAGAAGATCCCCTAGAGAAGGGCATGACAACCCACTCCAGTGTTCTTGCCTGGAGAATCCCCTTGGACAGAGGAGCCTGGTGGGCTACAGTCCATGGTGTCACAAAGAGTTGGATATGACTGAGTGACTAAGCACAGTATAGCTTTAACTCTGGGCAGTTAGTGCCAGAATTGGTTTATACTATATCCTGTGGGGTTGCAATCTAAGTGACAAGCTAAGTCATTATTTGCTAAACTGTCTCATATTTAAAGGTTCAATTCAAAAGTTTAAAATTTTGCAAAGCTTTCCTCAATCTTCTAGCAAGATTGACTTGCTATTTCCTTTTCTATTCCTCTTTTGTAAAGGATATATGTATCTTTATATCATAGTCTACTAGTCAGATGTATAAGAAATATAATTTTCTCTAGTAGAGATTCATTCAGACTTGGTTCACTGCCCCATTCAAACTAGCTGGAGTTCAGTTCAGTCGCTCAGTCTTGTCTGACTCTTTTCAAACCCATGGACTGCAGCATGCCAGGCCTCCCTGTCCATCAACTCCCAGAATTTACACAAACTCATGTTCATTGAGTTGGTGATGCCATCCAACCATCTCATCCTCTGTCATCCCTTTCTCCTCCCACCTTCAATCTTTCCTAGCATCAGGGTCTTTTCAAATGAGTCAGTTCTACCCATCAGGTGGCCAAAGGATTGCAGTTTCAGTTTCAGCATCTGTCCTTCCAATGAATATTCAGGACTGATTTCCTTTAGGATGGACTGGTTGGATCTCTTTGCTGTCCACGGGACTCTCAAGAATCTTCTCCAATGCCACAATTCAAAGGCATCAATTCTTCAGTGCTTAGCTTTCTTTATGTCCAGCTCTCAATCCATACATGACTACTGAAAAAACCATAGTTTTGACTAGATGACGCTTTGTTGGCAAAGTAATGTCTCTGTTTTTAATATGCTGTCTAGGTTACTCATAACTTTTCTTCCAAGGAGGAAGCATCTTTTCATTTCATGGCTGCAGTCACCATCTGCAGTGATTTTGGAGTCCAAAAAATAAAGTCTGACACTGTTTCCACTGTTTTCCCAACTATTTCCCATGATGTGATGGGACCAGATGCCATGATCTTAGTTTTCTTAATGTTGAATTTTAAGGCAACTTTTTCACTCTCCTCTTTCACTTTCATCAAAAGATTCTTTAGTTCTTATTCACTTTCTGCCATAAGGGTGGTGTCATCTGTGTATCTGAGGTTATTGATATTTCTCCCAGCAATCTTGATTCCAGCTTGTGCTTCTTCCAGCCCAGCATTTCTCATGATATACTCTGCATATAAATTAAATAAGCAGGGTGACAATATACAGCCTTGACGTACACCTTCTCCTATTTGGAACCAGTCTGTTGTTCCGTGTCCAGTTCTAATTGTTGCTTCCTGACCTGCATACAGATTTCTCAAGAGGCAGGTCAAGCAGTCTGGTATTCCCATCTCTTTAAGAATTTTCCACAGTTTGCTGTGATCCACATGGTCAAAGGTTTTGGCATAGTCAATAAAGCAGAAGTAGATGTTTTTCTGGAACTCTCTTGCTTTTTGATAATCCAATGGATGTTGGCAATTTGATCTCTGGTTCCTCTGCCTTTTCTAAAACCAGCTTGAACATCTGGAATTTCATGGCTCACATACTGTTGAAACCTGGCTTGGAGAATTTTCACCATTACTTTGCTAGCATGTGATATGAGTGCAATTGAGTGGTAGTTTGACCACTCTTGGGCATTGCCCTTCTTTGGGATTAGAATGAAACTGACCTTTTCTGGTCCTGTGGCCAGTGCTGAGTTTTCCAAATTTGCTGGCATATTGAGTGCAGCACTTTTGCAGCATCATCTTTTAGAATTTGAAATAGCTCAACTGGAATTGCATCACCTCCACTAGTTTTGTTTGTAGCGATGGTTCCTAAGGTCCACTTGACTTCACATTCCAGGATGTCTGGCTCTAGGTGAGTGATCATGCCATCGTGATTATCTGGGTCATGACGATCTTTTTTGTAAAGTTCTTCTCTGTGTTCTTGCCATCTCTTTTTAATATCTTCTGCTTCTGTTAGGTCCATACCATTTCTGTCCTTTATTTTGCCCATATTTGCATGAAATGTCCCCTTGGTATCTCTAATTTTCTTGAAGAGATCTCTAGTCTTTCCTGTTCTATTATTTTCCTCTATTTCTTTGCATTGATCACTTAGGAAGACTTTCGTATCTCTTCTTGCTATACTTTGGAACTCTGCATTCAAATGGATATATATTTCCTTTTCTTCTTTGTTTTTTGCTTCTCTTCTTTTCACAGCTATTTGTAAGGCCTCCTCAGACAACCATTTTGCTTTTTTGCTTTTTTTTTTTTCTTGGAGATGGTCTTGATCCCTGCCTCCTGTAAAATGTCAGGAACCTCTGTCCATAGTTCTTCAGGCACTCTGTCTATCAGATCTAATCCCTTGAATCTATTCGTCACTTCCACTGTACAATCATAAGGGATTTGATTTAGATCATACCTTAATGATCTAGTGGTTTTCCCTACTTTCTTCAATTTAAGTCTGAATTTGGCAATAAGGAGTTCATGATCTGAGCCACAGTCAGCTCCCGGTCTTGTTTTTGCTGACTGTATAGAGCTTCTGTGGCTGCAAAGAATATACTCAATCTGATTTTGGTATTAACCATCTGGTGATGTCCATGTGTAGAGTCTTCTCTTGTGTTGTTGGAAGAGGGTGTTTGCTATGACCAGTGCATTCTCTTGGCAAAACTCTATTAGACTTTGTCGTGCTTCATTCTGTACTCCAAGCCAAATTTGCCTGTTACTCCAGATATTTCTTGACTTTTACTTTTGCATTCCAGTCCCCTATAATGAAAATGACATCTTTTGGGGGTATTAGTTCTAGAAGGTCTTGTAGCTCTTCATAGAACCGTTCAGCTTCTTCAGCATTACTGGTCGGGGCATAGACTTGGATTACTGTGGTATTGAATGGTCTGCCTTGGAAATGAACAGAGATCATTCTGTTGTTTTTGAGACTGCATCCAAGTACTGCATTTCAGACTCTTTTGTTGACTATGAGGGCTATGCCATTTCTTCTAAGGGATTCTTGCCCACAGTAGTAGATATAATGGTCATCTGAGTTAAATTCACTCATTCCAGTCCATTTTTGTTTGCTGATTTCTAAAATGTCGATGTTCACTCTTGTCGTTTCCTGTTTGACCACTTCCAATTTGTCTAGATTCATGGACCTCACTTTCTAGGTTCCTATGCAATATTGGTCTTTATAGCATGGACTTTACTTTCATCACCAGTCACATCCACAACTGGGTGTTGTTTTTGCTTTGGTGCCATCTCTTCATTCTTTCTGAAGTTATTTCTCCACTGATCTCCAGTAGCATATTGGGCACCTATGACCTCAGGAGTTCATCTTTCAGAATCATATCTTTTTGCCTTTTCATACTTTTCATGGGGTTGTCAAGGCAAGAATACTGAAGTGGTTTGATATTCCCTTCTCCAGTGGACCATGTTTTGTCAGAACTCTCCACCATGACCTGTCTGTCTTTGGTGGCCCTACATGGCATGGCTCATTGTTTCACTGAATTAGACAAGGCTGTGGTCCAGGTGTTCAGACTGGTTAGTTTTCTGTGATTGTGGTTTTCCATCTCTCTGCCCTCTGATGGAGAAGGATAAGAGGCTTATGGAAGCTTCCTGATGGGAGAGACTGAGGGGCAAACTGGGTCTTGTTGTGATGGGTGGCGCCATACTCAGTAAATCTTTAATTTTCTGTTGATGGGCAGGGTTGTGCTCCCTCCGTGTTATTTGACCTGAAACCAAACTATGGAGGAGGTAATGAAGATAATGGATACCTCCTTCAGAAGATCCCATGCATGTACTGCTACACTCAGTGCCCCAACCCTGCAGCAGGCCACCGCCAACCCATGCCTCTGCTGGAGACTCCTAGAAACTCACAGGCAAGTCTGGGTCAGTCTCTTCTGGGGTCACTGCTCCTTTCTCATGGGTCCTGGTGAGCACAAAGTTCTGTTTGTGCCCTCCAAGAGTCTGTTTCCCCAGTCCTGTGTAAGTTCTGGGGGCTCCATGGTGGGATTAATTGTGACCTCCTCCAAGAGGTCTTCTGCCATACCCAAGTCTGCTGCACCCAGAGCCCCTGCCCCTGTGGCAGCCCACTGCTGACCCGTACCTCCACAGGAGACACTCAAACACAGTTCTGTCTCAAATACAGTTCTGGCTGGAGGCAACTCAAGTCTTTCTTAGAATTCCCACCTTAAGCTGTTCTATGGTTCTTCAGTCTGGTGTGTGGTGGGGAAGGGTGTAACTCAGATCACACAGGTTATTCCTGAGATGTCTGCTGTCTCTCTTTTCAGGGTCTCTTATACCGAGTGAATCTCAGCAGCTTGCCTATCATACTTGGGATATGACAACTTTAACAAAAATAGTATTTATTGGTGTATAGTTGTTTTACAGGAGAAGGCAATGGCAACCCACTCCAGTACTCTTGCCTGGAAAATCCCATGGATGGAGGAGCCTGGTGGGCTGCAGTCCATGGGGTCGCTAGGAGTCGACACGACTGAGCGACTTCACTTTTACTTTTCACTTTCATGCATTGGAGAAGGAAATGGCAACCCACTCCAGTGTTCTTACCTGGAGAATCCCAGGGACGGGGGAGCCTGGTGGGCTGCCGTCTCTGGGGTCGCACAGAATCGGACACGACTGAAGCGACTTAGCAGCAGTAGCAGTTGTTTTACATGGAGAAGGAAATGGCAACCCATTCCAGTGTCATTGCCTGGAGAATCCCATGGATAGAGAAGGCTGAAGGGCTACAGTCCATGGGGTCACAGAGTCAGACACGACTTAGCAACTGAACAACAAAAACAAGAGTTGATTTACAATTCTGCGTTAGTTTCTATAATACAGCAACATGAATCAGTTAGACATATATCAGTACACATAGCTATTCTTTTTTAGATTCTTTTCCCATATAGGCCATTACAGAGTACTGTGTAGAGTTCTCTGTGGTATATAGTAGGTTCTTATTAGTTACCTGTTTTATATATAGTAGTAGGTGTATGTCAGTCCCAATCTCCCAATTTATCTTTCTTCCTCTTTTCCTTCTTGGTATTCATAGCTTTGTTTTCTACAACTGTGACTCTATATCTGTTTTATAAATAAATGCATTTGTACCATTTGTCATAGTCCACATACAAGTGATATCACATGATATTTTTTTGTTTTTCTCTGTCTGACTTCACTCAGTATGACAATCTTTAGGTCCATCCGTGTTGCTGCAAATGGCATTGTGTGTGTGTTAGTTGCTCACTTGTGTCTGACTCTTTGTGACCCCATGGACCGTAGCCCTCCAGATTCCTCTGTGTATGGGATTTTCCAGGCAAGAATACTAGAGTGGGTAGCTGTTCCACGGGGAACTTCCCAACCCAGGGATTGAACCCAGGTCTCCTGATTGCAGATTCTTTATAGTCTGAGCCACCAGGGAATAAGCCACCCAAATGGCCTGATTTCATTCTTTTTATGACTGCTTAGTATTCCATTGCATATATATGTACCGCATCTTTATCTATTCCTCTGCTGATAGACATTTAATTTGCCAACATTGTGAGGTGACAAAGGGAGTAAGTGAGAAGTTCACTTTTGAGAAAGCTATGGATATTTAAGGGAGAAATAAAACAGGCATTTGGATAGTCTTTCATTCATTCATTCAATCAATAAATACTTATTTAGCAAATACTGCTCTAGGTGCTGGGAATTTAACCTTGAGCAAAAGAAATATGATATATTTACTTATGAAAGTTCAATATAGAAGACAGAATTCTAAAGTTCAAGGTGTAGGTCTGGATGATAGGAAAATCTTGAAGGTGAAAGAGCCAATTAATATAATAAAAAAGGCAAATGTACTGGAGAGATTGGATGACTGAAGGAGCAAGTTTCTGGAGATGAGGGAAGGACCGAGGTAAAGGACACTAATAGTGATATTGTCTTCTACTGAGGGAGGGGCAGCTCATTTTTGATGAGGGAAAGAGTTGGTAGAGGTTTAACGGGGATTTGGGAGTTTTGTAGATAGAGATAGTAGACAGAGAGGAGGCCCAAGTTATGACTTGGTTTTCCTAAAGTAATAGCATAATCATCTTCTGAGAATGAGAAGGACTGAGATTCAGTGGAGGACTTGACATGAAGGTTTGTTTAGTGATGGAGTACATTGGCAGAGGGTGCTGCCAAATAAATCAAGAAAACACAAATTTGTAAGGACTCTGTTTGGCAGCCTTGTGAGATTTTTTTTTACTAGGACAGAGCAGCAGAGTCATGCAGGCTCCTCTTCAACATGTATTTTTCTATATGATATTTGGAATAACATGTGTGTGTGTGTATATATACATACATGTTGTGGAAGGGAAGGCTACACATCAGTTATTAAATATGATTACTTCTTAGGAGTGGGATTGGGGAGCAAGGTCTTCTACTTGTTACACAATATATGTCTACGTTTCTTAAGTTGTAGGGAAGAGGCAAGTGTTATTTTAGTAATAAAGTGTTAATAAATATTTAATGAAGTAACCCAGTATATGAAAATATTGTAATCAAAGACCTTAATGAAGTCTTTGTGCCCTTTACTGTATTTTAAAAATTTTATTCACTTGTGTTTCCAAATAAACAATCATTTCATCTGCCAATACTGATCATTTCATTTCTTTCTGTGTAGTATTTACACTTCTTACTTTTTTCCTTGTCTGCTTGTATTCCAAGAATTTCTAGGACAATGTTAAATGTGATGACAATGGAATTTCCTTTGTGTTATCTCTGAATTCAATGGAGTATAACTTTTAATATTTCACCATTGACCATGATCCTAGTTTATCTTCCATTCTTATTTTACTAAAGCTTTATGTTTAAAAAAATCCTAAGTGCCACTCAGATCTACTTTGGCAGTTTCATACTATACGTCATAAAAGTTGATCGATATGTTAAAAAAGAGATTTTAGATGGAGGCAGTCCTAAGATGGCAGGGGAATAGGATGGAGAGGCCACTTTCTCCCCCACAAATTCATCAAAAGAACACTTAAACGCTGAATAAATTTCACAAACAACTTCTGAATGCTGGCAGAGGACATCAGGTACCCAGAAAAGCAGACCATTGTCTTCGAAAGAAGCGTCCCTCCCTCTCCACAGCGCGACTGAACAAGTGAGCCTAAAAAAAGTGTCCACCACCGACCCCTTGTGTCAGGGCAGAAATCAGACATAGAAGAGACCAGCAAACAGAAGAAGCTAAAACAGAGGGAACCGCCTTGGAAGTGACAGGTGCAATAGATAAAAACCCTGTAGTTAGTACCAACTACATAGGAAGGGGCCAATAGATCTTGAGAAATATAAGCTGGACCAAGGAACTATCCAAAAATGAACTGACCCCACACTGCCCACAACAACACCAGAGAAAGTCCTAGATATATTTTTACTATTTTTACTATCATTTAAAAATTTTTTTTCAAATTTTAAGTCCTCTATTACTTTTTTAATTTTTATTTTTATAACCTACTACTACTTTGCAAAAAAAAAGAGACCCTATTTTTTAAGCAAACTTCATATATATATATATATATATATATTTTATAATTTTTGTGAATTTGTTTTTTTTTTTTTCTTTTCTTCAAAAGAAAATTTTTGAAAATCCAACCTGTACTCTACATTTTTAATCTTTGCTTTTTGGTATTTGTTATCAATTTTGTACCTTTAAGAATCCAATCTTCAGTACCCATTTTTACTTGGGAGCGAGATTACTGGCTTGACTGCTCTCTCCCCCTTTGGACTCTGCTTTTTCTCCACCAGGTCGCCTCTATCTCCTCCCTCCCCCTTCTCTTCTTTATCCAACTCTGTGAATCTCTTTGTGTGTTCCAGATGGGGGAGAACACTTAGGAAACTGATTACTGGCTGGATCTGTCTCTCTCCTTTTGATTCCCCCTTTATCCTCCTGGCCACCTCTTTCTCCTTCCTCCCTCTTCACTTCTCTGTATAACTGTGAACATCTCTGAGTGGTCCAGACGGGATGACACATAAGGAAGTGATTACTGGCTAGCTTGCTCTCTCCTCTTTTGATTCCACCTCATCTCATTTGGGGCACCTCTATCTCCCTCCTCCCTCTTCTCTTCTCCATGTAACTCTGTGAACCTCTCTGGGTGTCCCTCACTGTGGAGAAACTTTTCTTCTTTAACCTAGATGTTTTATCAACCATGCTGTATAGATGGAGAAGTCTTGAGGCTACTGTAAAAATAAGACTGAGAACCAGAAGCAGGAGGCTTAAGTCCAAATCCTGAGAACACCAGAGAACTCCTGACTCCAGGGAACATTAATCGATAGGAGCTCATCAAACACCTCCATCCCTACACTGAAACCAAGCACCACCCAAGGGCCAACAAGTTCCAGAGCAAGACATATCACACAAATTCTCCAGCAACACAGTAACACAGCCCTGAGCTTCAATATACAGGCTGCCCAAAGTCACTCCAAACACATTGACATCTCATAACTCATTACTGGACACTTCATTGCACTCCAGAGAGAAGAAATCCAGCTCCAACCACCAGAACACCGACACAAGCTTCCCTAACCAGGAAACCTTGACAAGCCACCCATACAACCCCACCCACAGTGAGGAAACTCCACAATAAAGAGAACCCCACAAACTGCAAGAATACAGAAAGGCCACCCCAAACAAAGCAATATAAACAGGATGAAGAGACAGAGGAATACCCAGCAGGTAAAGGAACAGGATAAATGCCCACCAAACCAAATAAAAGAGGAAGAGATAGGGAATCTACCTGATAAAGAATTCCAAATAATGATAGTGAAAATGATCCAAAATCTTGAAATCAAAATGGAATCACAGATAAATAGCCTGGAGACAAGGATTGAGAAGATGCAAGAAAGGTTTAACAAAGTCCTAGAAGAAATAAAAAAGAGTCAGCATATAATGAACAATACAATAAAAGAGACCAAAAACACTCTGGAGGGAAAACATAGTAGAATAACAGAAGCAGAAGATAGGATTAGTGAAGTAGAATGGTAGAAATAAATGAATCAGAGAGGAAAAAAGAAAAACAAATTAAAAGAAATGAGGACAATCCCAGAGACCTCCAGGACAATGTTAAATGCCCCAACATTCAAATCATAGGAGTCCCAGAAGAAGAAGACAAAAAGAAAGACCATGAGAAAATACTTGAGGAGATAATAAGTGAAAACTTCCCTAAAATGGGGAAGGAAATAATCACCCAAGTCCAAGAAACCCAGAGAGTCCCAAACAGGATAAACCCAAGGCAAAACACCCCAAGACACATATTAATCAAATTAACAAAGATCAAACACAAAGAACAAATATTAAAAGCAGCAAGGGAAAAACAACAAATAACACACAAGGGGATTCCCATAAGGATAACAGCTGATCTTTCAATAGAAACTTTTCAGGCCAGGAGGGAATGGTAGGACATACTTAAAGTGATGAAAGAAAATAACCTACAGCCCAGATTACTGTACCCAGCAAGGATCTCATTCAAATATGATGCAGAAATCAAAAGCTTTACAGACAAGCAAAAGCTAAGAGAATTCAGCACCACCAAACCAGTTCTCCAACAAATGCTAAAGGATCTTCTCTAGACAGGAAACACAAAAAGGGTGTATAAACTCAAACCCAAAACAATAAAGTAAATGGCAACGGGATCATACTTATCAATAATTACCTTAAATGTAAATGGGTTGAATGCCCCAACCAAAAGACAAAGACTGGCTGAATGGATACAAAAATAAGACCCCTATATATGTTGTCTACAAGAGACCCACCTCAAAACAGGGGACACATACAGACTGAAAATGAAGGGCTGGAAAAAGATCTTCCACACAATAGAGACCAAAAGGAAGCAGGAGTAACAATACTCATATCAGGTAAAATAGACTTTAAAACAAAGGCTGTGAAAAGAGACAATGAAGGACACTACATAATGATCAAAGGATCAATTTAAGAAGAAGATATAACAATTATAAATATATATGCACCCAACATAGGAGCACCACAATATGTAAGACAAATGCTAACAAGTATGAAAGGGGAAATTAATAATAACCCAATAATAGTGGGAGACTTCAATACCCCACTCACACCTATGGATAGATCAACTAAACAGAAAATTAACAAGGAAACACAAACTTTAAATGATACAATAGGCCAGTTAGACCTAATTGATATCTATAGGACATTTCACCCCAAAACAATGAATTTCACCCTTTTCTCAAGCATGCATGGAACCTTCTCTAGGATAGATCACATCCTGGGCCATAAATCTAGCCTTGGTAAATTCAAAAAAATTGAAATCATTCCAAGCATCTTTTCTGACCACAATACAGTAAGATAAGATCTCAATTGCAGGAGAAAAACTATTAAAAATTCCAACATATGGAGACTGAACAACACGCTGCTGAATAACCAACAAATCACAGAAGAAATCAAAATATGCATAGAAATGAATGAAAATGAAAACACAACAACCACAAACCTGTGGGAGACTGTAAAAGCAGTGCTAAGGAGAAGGTTCATAGCAATACAGGCATACCTCAAGAAATAAGAAAAAAGTCAAATAAATAACCTGACTTTACACCTAAAGCAACTAGAAAAGGGAGAAATGAAGAACCCCAGGGTTAATAGAAGGAAAGAAATCTTAAAAATTAGGGCAGAAATAAATGCAAAAGAAACAAAAGAGACCATAGCAAAAATCAACAAAGCCAGAAGCTGGTTCTTTGAAAGGATAAATAAAATTGACAAACCATTATCCAGGCTCATCAAGAAACAAAGGGAGAAAAATCAAATCAGTAAAATTAGAAATGAAAATGGAGAGATCACAACAGACAACACAGAAATACAAAGGATCATAAGAGACTGCTATCAGCAATTATATGCCAATAAAATGGACAACTTGGAAGAAAAGGATAAATTCTTAGAAAAGTACAACTTTCCAAAACTGAACCAGGAAGAAATAGGAAATCTTAACAGACCCATCACAAGCACAGAAATTGAACCTGTAATCAGAAATCTTCCAGCAAACAAAAGCCCAGGTCCAGATGGCTTCACAGCTGAATTCTACCAAAAATTTAGAGAAGAGCTAACACCTATCCTGCTCAAACTCTTCCAGAAAATTGCAGAGGAAGGTAAACTTCCAAACTCTTTCTATGAGGCCACCATCACCCTAATACCAAAACCTGACAAAGATGCCACAAAAAAAGAAAACTACAGGCCATTATCACTGATGAACATAGATGCAAAAATCCTTAACAAAATTCTAGCAACCAGAATCCAACAACACATAAAAAAGATCATACACCATGACTAAGTGGGCTTTATCCCAGGGATGCAAGGATTCTTCAATATCCACAAATCAATCAATGTAATACACCACATTAACAAATTGAAAAATAAAAGCCATATGATTATGTCAATAGATGCAGAGAAAGCCTTTGACAAAATTCAACATCCATTTATGATAAAAACTCTCCAGAAAGCAGGAATAGAAGGAACATACCTCAACATAATAAAAGCTATATATGACAAACCCACTGCAAACATTATCCTCAATGGTGAAAAATTGAAAGTATTTCCCCTAAAGTCAGGAACAAGACAAAGGTGCCCACTTTCACCACTGCTATTCAACATAGTTTTGGAAGTTTTGGCCACAGCAATCAGAGCAGAAAAAGAAATAAAAGGAATCCAAATTGGAAAAGAAGTAAAACTCTGTTTGCAGATGACATGATCCTCTACATAGAAAACCCTAAAGACTCCACCAGAAAACTACTAGAACTAATCAATGAATATAGTAAAGTTGCAGGATATAAAATCAACACACAGAAATCCCTTGCATTCCTATACACTAATAATGAGAAAATAGAGAAATTAGGGAAACAATTCCATTCACCATTGCAATGAAAAGAATAAAATACTAAGGAATATATCTACCTAAAGAAACTAAAGACCTTTATACAGAAAACTATAAAACACTGGTGAAAGAAACCAATAGATGGAAAATATACCATGTTCATGGATCGGAAGAATCAATATAGTGAAAATGAGTATACTACCCAAAGCAATCTATAGATTCAATGCAATCCCCATCAAGCTACCAAGGGTATTTTTCACAGAGCTAGAACAAATAATTTCACAATTTGTATGGAAATACAAAACACTTTGAATAGCCAAAGCAATCTTGAGAAAGAAGAATGGAACTGGAGGAATCAACCTGCCTGACTTCAGGCTCTACTACAAAGCCACAGTCATCAAGACAGTATGGTACTGGCACAAAGACAGAAATATAGATCAATGGAACCAAATAGAAAGCCCAGTGATAAATCCACGCACCTATGGACACCTTATCTTTGACAAAGGAGGCAAGAATATACAATGGAGAAAAGACTATCTCTTTAACAAGTGGTGCTGGGAAAACTGGTCAACCACTTGTAAAAGAATGAAACCAGAACACTTTCTAACACCATACACAAAAATAAACTCAAAATGGATTAAAGATCTAAATGTAAGACCAGAAACTATAAAACTCCTAGAGGAGAATATAGGCAAAACACTCTCTGACATAAATCACAGTAGGATCCTCCATGACCCACCTTCTAGAATATTGGAAATCAAAGCAAAAATAAACAAATGGGGCCTAATTAAACTTAAAAGCTTCTCCACAACAAAGGAAACTATAAGCAATGTGAAAAGACAGCCTTCAGAATGGGAGAAAATAATAGCAAATGAAGCAACTGACAAAGAATTAATCTCAAAAATATACAAGCAACTCCTGCAGCTCAATTCCAGAAAAATAAATGACCCAATCAAAAAATGGGCCAAAGAACTAAATATACATTTCTCCAAAAAAGACATACAGATGGCTAACAAACACATGAAAAGATGCTCAACATCACTCATTATCAGAGAAATGCAAATCAAAACTTCAATGAGGTACCATTTCACACCAATCAGAATGGCTGCTATCCAAAAGTCTAGAAGCAATAAATGCCGGAGAGGGTGTGGAGAAAAGGGAACCCTTTTTACACTGTTGGTGGGAATGCACACTAGTACAGCCACTATGGAGAACAGTGTGGAGATTCCTTAAAAAACTGGAAATAGAACTGCCTTATGACCCAGCAATCCCACTGCTGGGCATACATACCGAGGAAACCAGAAATGAAAGAGACACGTGTACCCCAATGTTCATCACAGCACTGTTTATAATAGCCAGGACATGGAAGCAACCTAGATGTCCACTGGCAGATGAATGGATAAGAAAGCTGTGGTACATATACACAATGGAGTATTACTCAGCCACTAAAAAGAATATATTTGAATCAGTTCTAATGAGGTGGATGAAACTGGAGCTTATTATACAGAGTGAAGTAAGCCAGAAAGAAAAACACCAATATAGTATACTAATGCATATATATGAAATTTAGAAAGATGGCAATGATAACCCTGTATGCAAGACAGCAAAAGAGACACAGATGTATAGAACAGTCTTTTGGACTCTGTGGGAGAGGGCGAGGGTTGGATGATTTGGGAGAATAGCATTGAAACATGTATAATATTATATATAAAACGAATTGCCAGTCCAGGTTCGATGCGTGACACAGGATGCTTGGGACTGGTGTACTGGGATGACCCAGAGGGATGGTACAGGGAGGGAGGAAGGAGGTGGGGTTCAGGATGGGGAACACATGTACACCCGTGGCGGATGCATGTTGATGTATGGCAAAACCAATACAATATTGTAAAGTAATTAGCCTCCAATTAAAATAAATAAATTTATATTAAAATAGATTTTACAGTGTAGCATATTCATCAGTGTTTTGCTGAAGCATGTATTAAACCCCTCTCTAATTAAACTATGTCATAGGATATAAAGTAATATTTCACTGTTTTCAGTGGGTAACAGTGTTTTTAGCTTCATACTAATGTGTTTTCTGATGATTTTGCATTTTATCTAATGACTAGTGCAGCAACTTTGCAGCAACTAATTTGTTATTAAAAAAAAAAGTCTCCTTATTACTCATTAAGGAGGAGAAAAGTTCTTTTCTCCTCCTTAATGAGTAATCTTTACCCAGAGTAGAAAGGCATTGGCCCTCATGATTTACAGTTTAGGAATCCACCAGATTAAAACTCAAGTGTTAAGCATTGAAACTTTATTTTTCAAACCTCTGTGGCTTTGCAAGTTGTTTTTATCTCATTTTATCAGGGTCTTGAGCAGTGTTAACAGGTCTCTTGGACCCACCAGGTTTTACGCATCATACTTTCTCTGTCTGAAAAACTGCCTCATTGCAAGCTATATACAAATCCCACACAAATGCCACAAGTTATTAAAATTTAGAGGCTGAGTTAGACTTCAAATATGAATCTAAAATACTCTAAATAAATGAGCAAACAAAATTAAATGTAGATATTCATCAAAGAAAGGGAGCTTTGGAAAATTCTTCCCCTCCTTACCCACCTTCTTGTTTCTTCACTTCTGTGGTCATGGTGGTTAAGAGTGCAGCTGGGGAAGTAACTGTGGAAGAGAAAACTGACTCCTTGCACGTGGCTGCCCAGATGGGCTGTTCTCTCAGGGGTGCTGTGCCTGCCTCTGCCTAACCTGGCTTTCTTCTGTCTCAAATGGTGATGAGGAATTAACCTTGACTAATACAACATCATTCACTAACATTGATTCATTCAATGTGTTTATGACTGAGTGTCTTCTAGATTTATGATTGAGTGCCTTCTAGATTTTAGACACTGTGTTTAGCAGCAGACATAAACCCCAAGTAAGTCACAGTCCTGTCAGGGTACTCAGAAGCACATAGGGGCATCAGACAAATTGTTATTTAGGCTGCAGTCCATGGGGTGGCTGAGGGTCGGACATGACTGAGCAACTTCACTTTCACTTTTCACTCTCATGCATTGCAGAAGGAAATGGCAGCCCACTCCAGTGTTGTTGCCTGGAGAATCCCAGGGACGGGGCATCCTGGTGGGCTGCCGTCTATGGGGTTGCACAGAGTCGGACACGACTGAAGTGACTCAGCAGCAACAGCAGCAGCAGTCAGTTGTGTCCAACTCTGCTGTGGTCTGATGGACTGTCGCCTTCTAAGCTCCTCTGTCCATGGAATTTCCCAGGCAAGAATACTGGAGTGGATTGCCCTTTTCTTATCCAGGGGATCTTCCTGACCCAGGGATTGGACCTACATCTCCTGCATTGGCAGGTGGATTCTTTACTACTAGCCACCAGGGAAGCCCATCAGACAAGATCAGATCAGATCAGTTGCTCAGTCGTGTCCGACTCTTTGCGACCCCATGAATCGCAGCACACAAGGCCTCCCTGTCCATCATAAACTCCCGGAGTTCACTCAGACTCATGTCCATCGAGTCAGCAATGCCATCCAGCCATGTGATCCTCTGTCGTCCCCTTCTCCTCCTGCCCCCAATCCCTCCCAGCATCAGAGTCTTTTCCAATGAGTCAGCTCTTCCCATGAGGTGGCCAAAGTACTGGAGTTTCAGCTTTAGCATCATTCCTTCCAAAGAAATCCCAGGGCTGATCTCCTTCAGAATGGACTGGTTGGATCTCCTTGCAGTCCAAGGGACTCTCAAGAGTCTTCTCCAACACCACAGTTCAAAAGCATCAATTCTTCGGCGCTCAGCCTTCTTCACAGTCCAACTCTCACATCCATACATGACTACAGGAAAAACCATAGCCCTGACTAGACGAACCTTTCTTGGCAAAGTAATGTCTCTGCTTTTGAATATGCTATCTAGGTTGGTCATAACTTTCCTTCTAAGGAGTAAGCTTCTTTTAATTTCATGGCTGCAGTCACCATCTGCAGTGATTTTGGAGCCCAAAAAAATAAAGTCTGACACTGTTTCCACTGTTTCCCCATCTATTTCCCATGAAGTGGTGGGACCGGATGCCATGATCTTCGTTTTCTGAATATTGAGCTTTAAGCCAACTTTTTCACTCTCCACTTTCACTTTCATCAAGAGGCTTTTGAGTTCCTCTTCACTTTCTGCCGTAAGGGTGGTGTCATCTGCATATCTGAGGTTATTGATATTTCTCCCGGCAATCTTGATTCCAGCTTGTGCTTCTTCCAGTCCAGCGTTTCTCATGATGTACTCTGCATATAAGTTAAATAAACAGCGTGACAATATACAGCCTTGACGAACTCCTTTTCCTATTTGGAACCAGTCTGTTGTTCCATGTCCAGTTCTAACTGTTGCTTCCTGACCTGCACACAAATTTCTCAAGAGGCAGATCAGGTGGTCTGGTAATCCCACCTCTTTCAGAATTTTTCACAGTTTATTGTGATCTACACAGTCAAAGGCTTTGGCATAGTCAATAAAGCAGAAATAGATGTTTTTCTGGAACTCTCTTGCTTTTTCCATGATCCAGCGGATGTTGGCAATTTGATCTCTGGTTCCTCTGCCTTTTCTAAAACCAGCTTGAACATCAGGAAGTTCACAGTTCACATATTGCTGAAGCCTGGCTTGGAGAATTTTGAGCATTACTTTACTAGCGTGTGAGATGAGTGCAATTGTGCGGTAGTTTGAGCATTCTTTGGAATTGCCTTTCTTTGGGATTGGGATGAAAACTGACCTTTTCCAGTCCTGTGGCCACTGCTGAGTTTTCCAAATTTGCTGGCATATTGAGTGCAGCACTTTCACAGCATCATCTTTCAGGATTTGGAATAGTTCAACTGGAATTCCATCACCTCCACTAGCTTTGTTCGTAGTGATGCTTTCTAAGGCCCACTTGACTTCACATTCCAGGATGTCTGGCTCTAGGTCAGTGATCACACCATTGTGATTATCTGGGTCGTGAAGATCTTTTTTGTACAGTTCTTCTGTGTATTCTTGCCATCTCTTCTTAATATCTTCTGCTTCTGTTAGGTCCATACCATTTCTGTCCTTTATCGAGCTCATCTTTGCAGGTAATGTTCCTTTGGTATCTCTGATTTTCTTGAAGAGATCCCTAGTCTTTCCCGTTCTGTTGTTTTCCTCTATTTTTTTGCATTGATCACTGAGGAAGGCTTTCTTATCTCTTCTTGCTATTCTTTGGAACTCTGCATTCAGATGCTTATAGCTTTCCTTTTCTCCTTTGCTTTTCGCTTCTCTTCTTTTCACAGCTATTTGTAAGGCCTCCCCAGACAGCCATTTTGCTTTTTTGCATTTCTTTTCTAAGGGAATGGTGTTGATCCCTGTCTCCTGTACAATGTCATGAACCTCATTCCATAGTTCATCAGGCACTCTATCTCTCAGATCTAGGCCCTTAAATCTATTTCTCACTTCCACTGTATAATCATAAGGGATTTGATTTAGGTCATATCTGAATAGTTTAGTGTTTTTCCCTACTTTCTTCAATTTCAGTCTGAATTTATCAATAAGGAGTTCATGGTCTGAGCCACAGTCAGCTCCTGGTCTTGTTTTTGTTGACTGTATAGAGCTTCTCCATCTTTGGCTGTAAAGAATATAATCAATCTGATTTTGGTGTTGACCAGCTGATGATGTCCATGTATAGAGTCTTCTCTTGTGTTGTTGGAAGAGGGTGTTTGTTATGACCAGTGCATTTTCTTGGCAAAACTCTATTAGTCTTTGCCCTGCTTCATTCCGTATTCCAAGGCCAAATTTGCCTGTTACTCCAGGTGTTGGTTGACTTCCTACTTTTGCATTCCAGTCCCCTATAATGAAAAGGACATCTTTTTTGGGTGTTAGTTCTAAAAGGTCTTGTAGGTCTTCATAGAACCATTCAACTTCAGCTTCTTCAGCATTACTGGTTGGGGCATAGACTTGGATTACTGTGATATTGAATGGTTTGCCTTGGAAACGAACAGAGATTATTCTGCTGTTTTTGAGATTGCATCCAAGTACTGCATTTCGGACTCTTTTGTTGACCATGATGGCCACTCCATTTCTTCTGAGGGATTCCTGCCTGCAGTAGTAGATATAATGGTCATCTGAGTTAAATTCACCCTTTCCAGTCCATTTTAATTCGCTGATTCCTAGAATGTCGACATTCACTCTTGCCATCTCTTGTTTGACCACTTCCAATTTGCTTTGATTCATGGACCTGACATTCCAGGTTCCTATGCAATATTGCTCTTTACAGCATTGGACCTTGCTTCTATCACCAGTCACATCCACAGCTGGGTATTGTTTTTGCTTTGGCTCAATCCCTTCATTCTTTCTTGAGTTATTTCTCCACTGATCTCCAGTAGCATATTGGGCACCTACTGACCTGGGGAGTTCCTCTTTCAGTATCCTATCATTTTGCCTTTTCATACTGTTCATGGGGTTCTCAAGGCAAGAATACTGAAGTGGTTTGCCATTCCCTTCTCCATTGGACCACATTCTGTCAGACCAGATAGGCCAAAACAAATCAGTGTGGTGACTATAGGGGTAAATATAAAGTGCTATAAGTTTCCTTCATAAACTCTGACACATATGATATTTATTGTGTCATATGTCTAATTAAAATTCTCCCAAGAACCCCATTCTCCCATCAGTTCAGTTCACTCAGTTGTGTCTGACTCTTTGCAATTCCATGGATTGCAGCACGCCAGGCCTTCCAGTCCATCACCAACTCCTGGAGCTTGCTCAAACTCATGTCCATTGAGTTGGTGATGCCATCCAACCATCTCATCCTCTGTTGTCCCCTTCCCCTCCTGCCTTCAATCTTTCCCAGCATTAGGGTCTTTTCTAATGAGTCAGTTCTTCACATCAGGTTACCAAAGGATTGGGGCTTCAGCTTCAGCATCAGTCCTTCAGTGAATATTCAGGACTGATTTCCATTAGGATTGACTGGTTTGATCTCCTTGCAGTCTAAGGGATTCTCAAGAGTCTTCTGCAACAGCACAGTTCAAAAGCATCAATTCTTTGGTGTTCAGTTTTCTTTACAGTCCAACTCCCACTACTAGAAAAAACATCTTTGACTAGACGGACCTTTGGCAAAGTAATGTCTCTGCTTTTTAATATGCTGTCTAGGTTGGTCATAGCTTTTCTTACAAGGAGTAAGCATCTTTTAATTTCATGGCTGCAGTCACCATCTGCAGTGATTTTGGAGTCCAAGAAAATAAAGTTTCTCACTGTTTCCATTGTTTCCCCATCTACTTTCCATGAAGTGATGGGACCAGATGCCATGATCTCAGTTTTCTGCATGTTGAGTTTTAAGCCACCTTTCCCACTTTCCTCTTTCACTTTCATCAAAAGGCTCTTTAGTTCTACTTCACTTTCTGCCATAATAGTGGTGTCATCTGTGTATGTAAGGTTATTGATATTTCTTCTGGCAATCTTGATTCTAGCTTGTGCTTCACCCAGCCTGGCATTTTGCATGATGTATTCTGCATATAAGTTAAATAGCAGAGTGACAATATACAGCCTTGACATACTCCTTTCCTGATTTGGAACCAATCTGTTGCTCCATGTCCAGTTCTAACTGTTGCTTCTTGACCTGCATACAGATTTCTCAGGAGGCAAGTAAGGTGGTCTGATATTTCTGTCTCTTGAAGATTTTCCCCCATACACTACATCAAAATCTTAGACTGGCATGCCACATGCTTAACCACTGGTCCCACCAGTACTACCAAGGACCATCTCATCCATCACTCAGCATACTCTCTGGACCAAGGATGCAAAGTTAAGGAGATGCCCAAAGACAGCTTCCACTGAAGCATGTGTTGAATGAACTGGCATACTCCACTCTCTCTCTGAGATACTTTGACTCCTATATTGGAACTTGGGAGCTGTCAGGCTTTCTCCTAGGGCCCAACAAGTAAGACATAAACTCACCCAAGTCAGTTGTGTGTTCCCAAACTCATTTAGGCCTGTTGGACTTTATACTGTAATTACAGGATGCAAACTGGGGAAATGTAAGTATGCATGGAAAGAGTGCTGCTTATCCTGGAGAACTACCTCAAATGGTTTGAAAAGACTCACTGAAGTCATGTTGAAAGGTTATTGCTAGCAAGCAGGGTGGGAAAAGTGATGGTAAAAGACTGGAGTGGAGAGACACTTTAAAAACCTATGCATCTACACTTAGGTATCTTGGAAAGTGTTTGAAAATCTTTTTCCATTTTAAAGAAAGCAAAACTAGAAGAAATAGATGAGGTGCTACTGGCATATGTCACTTAAGAAAGACAATGTGGAACTGCAATCAGTGACCCAAAGGAATAGCCTTGGCCTTGTAATAAAAAAGGGCTGAATGGGCATGCACTCATATGTTTTAAATTTAAATAAGATATTCAAGGTAGCTATGTATTATTTTTCATGAAAGCGTCCTCTGTCTAACTTAAAGAAGTAACCGCCAACACCCTGCTCTTCCCAACTGAGAGAGATAAGAAGACAGCGTCTCCTGTATTTGTAACTCCTCAGATGGTTCAGGGGCTGCCTTAGATCCATCACTGTTAAACAAGCTGTTTCCTCTGCTGGGAAATGCCCTCTCTCTGCTCCAGGCTCTGTTAGCTAATACTCTCCTACCTACTTTGCACTGGCTTCATGCAACTTCTTCTTGGTGGTTGTTGTTCAGTGGCTCATTTGTGTCTGGTTCTTTGTGACCCCATGGACTGCAGCACATCAGGTGTCCCTGTCCTTCTCCATCTCCCAGACTTTGTTCAAACTCATGTCCGTTGAGTCCATAATACCATCCAACCATCTCAAGCTCTGTTGCCCCCTTCTCCTCTTGCCCTCAATCTTTCCCAGCATCAGGGTCTCTTCCACTGATTTGGCTCTTAATATCAGGTGGTCAAAGTATTGGAGCTTCAGCGTCAGCATCAGTCCTTCCAATGAATATTCAGGGTTGATTTCCTTTAGGATTGATTCCTTTTCTGCTCAAATTAGCCAGAGTTAGCTTCTATTGCTTAAAACTAAGGTTCATAATTCATATTTTGACTCATTGCTCTGGTACAACATTGTTAATTGTTGCTCTGTGTCTTTGTCCCTGTGTGATTATGAGCTGGAAATATCCCATCTTATCTCTGTAACCCCATAGTCTGGCCTAGGGCAAAGTAATGCAGAGCAGATCCTCAGTTCAGTTCAGTTCAGTCACTCAGTCATGTCCGATTCTTTACGACCCCATGAATTACAGCACGCCAGGCCTCCCTGTCCATCACCAGCTCCTGGAGTTCACTCAAACTCACGTCCATCGTGTCAGTGATGCCATCCAGCCATCTCATCCTCTGTCATCCCCTTCCTCTCCTGCCCCCAATCCCTCCCAGCATCAGAGTCTTTTCCAATGAGTCAACTCTTTGCATGAGGTGGCCAAAGTACTGGAGTTTCAGCTTCAGCATCATTCCTTCCAAAGAACACCTAGGGCTGATCTCCTTCAGAATGGACTGGTTGGATCTCCTTGCAGTCCAGGGGACTCTCAAGAGTCTTCTCCAACACCATAGTTCAAAAGCATCAATTCTTTGGCGCTCAGCTTTCTTCACAGTCCAACTCTCACATCCATACATGACCACAGGAAAAACCATAGCCTTGACTAGACGGACCTTTGTTGGCAAAGTAATGTCTCTGCTTTTCAATATGCTATCTAGTTTGGCCATAACTTTTCTTCCAAGGAGTAAGCGTCTTTTAATTTCATGGCTGCAGTCACCATCTGCAGTGATTTTGGAGCCCAAAGAAATAAAGTCTGACACTGTTTCCACTGTTTCCCCATCTATTTCCCATCAAGTGATGGCATCAGATGTCATGAGCTTTGTTTTCTGAATGTTGAGCTTTAAGCCAACATTTTCACTCTCTTCTTTCACTTTCATCAAGAGGCTTTTTAGTTCCTCTTCACTTTCTGCCATAAGGGTGGTGTCATCTGCATATTTGAGGTTATTGCAGATCCTCAACAAATTGCTAATTCATTAATTTACAAATGAATGGCTTAACTGATGAAAAAAGTTTCCTATGAAAACCCCAGGCCATAAAATGACAGCAAATAAGTCTCCAGTGGCTGAGGAGAAGTGTGGCCCATTCTAGTTAGCCTTCTATTCCTATTTCAGGAAGACAAGGGCAGACACAGAGAATTCTGTAGCATTTAATTAAACACATGATTGTAACACACATTGGATACATGTAATATACTTAGCAGCTCTGCAGAATGTTTGTAATGCATGTGGAAGTACACAGTCAAATCAGAGACTTTCAGTGTAGTGAACAATGGATATTTCATAGAATACCTTTAAAGAAAAACCACTAGACTGGCAGAAATGCCATCCAATCTGCATCATTCTAGCTATCTGATCACATATGCTCACCATCTTCCTGGCCAGTTCCAAGTCTTGTAGTCTCTCTTGAAATGCTCTAAAAACACAAGTACGTACATCAGAAACAGGCCACACCTGACTTTTCTGAAGCCAATTTCCCTGAAAATCAGAATGAAGGTAAAATGTCTGTTGAATAAGCCAGGGTCTTCTAGCTTCAGATATGGTTTAATTTAATTTAATTTAATTGACCAATTTTGCTGCCTAATTATCAATTCTCATTTCATGCTGTAAAAACTAACACTTTACATCTCTGATTTTTACACTGTCTCTGACCAGGAGTTTTTCTGTCTTAATGAAATCCCAAAGAGGGTTGGTCAGAGCAAATTTGTCATCTTACATTATACATTGTCCCTGAGTACATAATCAAGCATTAGCAGCAGTTATGATTATAAGAGTATGATACATAGATTTTATATAACTCTGGTAACAGAGACATTCACACACTGAATTCAAATGATAATCTACATCAAACAACATTAAAACATTTTAAAGCTGGAGGGAACTTGATCTTCCTTGAGACCTATCCCTTTCTTTCTTTGAGAGGTGATTTATTTACATGAGGGATACAAAATTAGGCCTTCCAGTCCTGACTTGACATGTAAGGTTGAGTAACTTACCTGTCCTGTCCATGTACCAGTTTTCACATAAGGCAAGATAATGATAATAAGTAAATAGGACCTCTGTGACTAAGGTGCAAGAGGGCTAGCTTGTGAGGTTTCCTGTGATAACCTGTTCCTTGAGACTTGGTTCACATTTCTCCAGAAGGTAAAGACCCCACATCTACCTGTTGGCAAATGTCTCCTGCTCACATGCCAGGCAGATTCTGCTTTTCCTCCACACAGATGGGCACCACTTCTTGTGGCATTTTCCCTGAAAATGTGCCTTCCAACATGGCACTTTAAACATACCTCCATTACAGCATTTTGTGTTATTATAACCACTCATTTTTTTAAGCTACCTTTTATTAGGTATTTAACAGCAGGGTCCCAATCTTGTCTTTGATCACTGTGGCTGGCAGAGAGCAAGCTTTCCATAAATACATACCAAGAAAACTAAATGGATAATGCTTATGGAAGTGCTTTGAAAAATCACAAAAGCACTGAGAAAATCTAAGGGATTATGGGACTATAGTCACTACTACTGATTCAGAGAAAAGGCCTTGGAAGGCACAATTGTGCACTGATCTGATTATCATTAGGGATCTAAGCCAAAGATAAGGTCTATTAGTCCACTATTTAAAACTCCCTTCAGAGACATCACAAAATAAAACCAACACAAAAATTAAAAAAAATTAAAAACACTTAGTCTCCTACCCAAACAAACTGAAAACAGAACAACAACAACAAAAAAGCAAAATGTAAACAACAACAAGGACCAACTCCCAAACAACAACATTGATCTTAGACCGGTGTCCTTCTTGGTCTGTGTACACCCAGCGTCAGTGTTGTGTTGGTGGTAGTCTAGGGATCTGTTAAAAGGGATCAACTGCACTCCCCTGAGCTGAGAGTGCTCTGCTGTCTTGGCTTGATACAGTCTCTAATTATTTATCTGGACCAAGAAATGCAAGAGGACACACATCATATATTCTCTAAACCTTCAAGAACATGGCCACAATTGGCTCATGTGCAGCATGGGCTTGTAATTCCTTCTCCCTGAAGTTTTTGGCAACATTCATACTGGTAGAAATTGGGGACAGCAGATGTATTTGGGTTGGGGAGTCTCTATACACAGAGGAGAGTTTGCCCAGGCTTGTTGCTCAAATACACCAGTGTTCAGAGTCAGTAAGAGGTTCTTCCATTATCAAAGGAGGCCATTGGGTGGGAGGAACAAGAGGGTCCTAACAGTAAGTAACAATAGAAATTCTGGGCTTCTAGTTGATTCTCTTTTAAGCACTTGTTAAGAAAAATGGAATAAAATGGGCTTTGTAGCTTTTTGTAGACATGGCCAGTTGTGGTGCTTCATACATCATGAGACCATTCCTCCCCACCATCTTCCTTGTAGCTCTTTTAGTTCCAGAGACCATAGGTCCCCATTTTCCTGGGACATTTCAGTTTACAATTATTGTCCTGGAGTGATAACTTACAACTTTCCTTTTCACTTGCAAAAGTGACCCAGTTTGGACAATACATTATACCAGGGGTCCCTGACCTCCATAATCTAATGCTTGATGATCTGAAGTGGAGCTGATGTGATCATAACAGAAATAAAGTGCAAAATAAGTGCAATGCACTTGAATCATCCTGAAACCATTCCCACCCCCACCGCATCATCCTTGGACAAACTGTCTTCCATGAATCCAGTTTCTGGTGCCAAAGAGGTTGGAGACAACCACATTATAGAGTGACCAGGATCTAGGTGAAGCTTGGCACTGGAGAGTAGGACAGTCCCTGACGGAGGAAGGCATGTGACTTGGAAGAGACTCCAGTTAGACTCCTGGGCAGCAAATCTTGATTCTACCTCTTGCTGAGTGGGGAACATGGACAGATTAATTTAAGCCACAGTTGCATCATCTGTGACACAGGGAATGATGCTAATTGAGCTCACTTCCCAGGAGTACTCTGAGGATGCAGAGAGACAAGATGTGCAGAGCGTGTAGCACAGGACTGTGGACATAGTGAGTCCTGATCATGGTATCTAACACTCTGTTCTCCGTTCCCTCTTTCTTCCCTTGCTCCCTTTCTGTCCTCCCCAACCCTCTGTCATTTCCTCCATCCTTTCTTTCCCTCTTTCCCTTTTTTCCTTTCTGAAAGAAATGAATCATTGCATTGCCTGAAGCAGAATGCCCCTGTCTCCTGCCTCCTACCACAGAAGTGCTGCTTCAGAATCCTGTGACCACATAGAGGGGTCACATTCAATTTGTTTGTTTGTGCTGTGGGGGAGAGTGGGACTCAGTTATCTTCATTCATCATGATGGTTCTGATCTTGGGTTTCTTACAACTCACTGGTTTTGGTAGAAGCTGGACATGGTGACATAGGCTTCTTCTTGACTTGATCCCAAGGAAGTGAGGATGGGCTGCCCCTGGGCAACAGGGTTCAATGTCAGGATTCCGGGTTGGAATGGAAATGGAGGGGGCAGGGAGCTGTTTGTAGTTCCAGGTCCGAGGAGCAGGTCCTGGTACACTAGAGGTCTACTCTTGCCACCTTCCCTGCCATTAGGAGACCTGGAGGAGAGGAGCCCAGGGGCATCACACACACTGGCATTCCCAGCCAGGCATCTGAATGGTGACTCTCCTCTGAAAATTTTAGGGGTAATGCCTGCTTGCTCGGAGGGCCAGCTGGGACCCTGCATCCCGGCTCTGAACCTCTGCTTCTCACTCTCCTCTGGCTGTGGAGGAAGAGGGTCTTGCAGGAAGCCTTCTGCTTCATCTTTAGCTTGAATGCCATCCACCTTATGAATCTGGCAGTCCAGGAAACTTTCAGGATTGAAACTCACATTCAAATTCTGCATCAAAAAAGAGAGAAGACATTAAGACTGCACCAGACAGATATATCACCAAATGATCTGTTCAGGAAAAGAGCTAAAGAACTTTCTGACAAGGGTTTGACATGGAATGTCAGAGAACTACCCACGTTCTAGCTGCCTCTGCCTCTGGAGGTGTTGTGACATTTCAGCATCTAAAGTGACCACTTGCCATGCCCTCCATCCCTGGGGGAGCCCAGGAAATTCTGAGACTTGTATTGCATTTTAGCTTCCTACTTCCAGAAACCAGCTGCTGGCATCATCTGAGGGACCCTAGTTATGTGATGCACGAAAGACCAGCACCTGAAGTCAGCCTGTCCGCATCCTACAATGTCATTCTTGGCTATTGGCTTTTGACAGAGTGACAGAAGTATCAGAAGCACTCACTTTTTTCGGTTTCTTGCACAGTTGTTCCAGAGTCTTCTTATGATCAGGGAGACTGGGCCATATAATAGGCTTAATTCTGAAATAAGAGGACATTGACAATAAAATGAAGGAGTAGGGAGCAGACACATGAATCTTCCCACTTATTCTGAGCTAGCAGTCAGAAGAACAGATTTTTTCCCTTGGCTCTGCCACACTATGTGGATGACCTTGGACAAATGACCTGCTTTCTCTGGGCCTCAGTGTCACATTGGTCCATGGAGAGGTTGGACCAGAGACCGTGGTCACTGATCTACTCTGTGAACAAGACAACAATGATATACCCCTGGGAATGAGCCCCAGAGAAAAGGGACAATGAGACTCAGCAATGGTGTAGCTATGAAAGTAAAATATGATCTGCTCATCTACTTTCCACAATAGGCATTGTCATTTTACTCTTCTCTTCACTGGCAGCAACTCCTCTGTGCTGATTTTGGTGGAAGAGAGACATATTTTCTAAGTTGCCCAGGGAAATTGCTTTAGGTTGGTACTTTCCAAACTGGAGTATCTTGGGGATGTGTGACACTCTGAGGACATCTTGCCAAGACATTAATAACCTGATGGGTTGTGTCTAAATGATGAAACAAGCATGGCCTTCTCATGGGGCAGAAGGCAAAAGGGCCTTGAGTTTGTGTGCTGAAGACTTCAAAAACATCTGCCTTTCCCAGGGTGCCTTCACTTGCACAAGCATTCTGGAGGGATGGCTCTTAGTCTCTTAGGACACTTTAGTGGAAAAGTTTGAGGGGAGGGCTTGTCTTGTGTTCAGTTGATATATTTTTACCTCTTGTGAAATTAACTATGGAAATTCACCAGTGCCTGAGGACGAGGATGGGTACTGTAATTCCTGAAATACCTTATTTCCCTTTGTAGTTTTCTTACCCATAAACAGGATTAGAGCTCTGTCTGAAATCCCAAATAACCATAAACACTCTCTTGATTAGTAAGAGAAATTCACCTTTTTTTCCATAACACACAGGCCAGAGTGACCATCAGAGCCACAGAGAAGAAGCTCAGAATGCTGATAGTTAGTAACACAGGATCCGTCTCCCCTGGAAGGCAAGGACAAATCTTGGTTAGTAGTTGTTAAGCATGTGATGGGGAAGACTTTCAGGATGCTTTGAATTTATTGAATAACTTGAGCCCATTTAATATTTCTTAAAAGTTGCTTTTCAGTAAAGAGGATGATGTACTAGCTTTTATGGGGGAATTTTAGCTTCAGTAAGTGGCACTGTTGCTGAAATTCAGCCTCTGTTTACTGGTGCTGAATAGAAACACGGAGTGTTTTGGGTGAATTAGAAAAGATAGATTTTATTGTTTTGCCAGGCAAATGGGGTCACAGTGGGCTAATGCCCTCAAGACTATGTGACCTGCCTTGAATGGGAGAATGAGAAGTCTTATAGTATTCAAAGAGCAGAACATGATCAGCTTGTGGACATTCTTCTGATTGGTTGGTGATGAGGTAATGGGGAGTCAGCATCACAACCTTCTGGTTCCAATCAGTCTAGGATCTATGTTCTGGAAGTTGGCAGTTTTCATCTGGTGGAGATCTGTTTCCTGTTAAAAAACAACTTGGGAATGTGTGTCAGGTCTTTACCTGTATCTTTCAGGAAACTGTGAGTTGCCAATTCTGCTGTGTGGTGGATTTGTAACCTAAATTGTTTCCAGTTCACCAGTTCAGTGGCTTCCCAGGTGGCTCAGTGGTAAAGAATCTGCCTGCCAATGCAGGAGACATGGGTTCAATCCCTGTGTTGGGAAGATTCCCTGAGGAGGAAATGGCTACCCACTCTAGTATTCTTGCCTGGAAAATCCTATGGACAGAGGCGCCTGGCGGGTTACAGTCCATAGGTTCACAAAGAGTGGGACACGACTGAGCGTTCATGCACATCCCAGCCCAACAGCTATTTTATGTTTCTACATCTTTACATGTGCCAATTGTTAACTCTTGAGTCAGTCTTTTACTTCAAAAGACAAGGACACAGGGGCTTGTACACGGTTTCAGCACTGACTTAGGTGACCAGGTCCAGAACAGCTGTTACTTGAAATTTAAAAGGGACTCAGCATTAAAGATAGAAGCACCCCCTGCCTGACTCCCACCATCATGAGAAAGAAGCTACAAGCAAGGGATAATAAGGGGATGCTCTTCCCTACAGTGGCTTCAGAAATTCCCAGGGTGATGAGAGGAGGCTAGTATGGCAGAGTGGTTCCGCTCACCCACCAAAGGGAAGGTATATGGGGGGGGGGTGCTTTGGGTCCCCAGTGGTCTGCCTGAGCTGTGTTCTTTGGTTCTTGTGGATGTTCTCAGTTCTTAGACCCCTGGGATATCTTCATTCTTCTAGAAAAAGAGGCATGGGAAAGCCACATCAGCCTACCAGTCTGCCATCTGCAAAGGTATTCCCTAGAAGGGCCTTAGAGATATGGGGCATTGGGATCCCAGTCTGAACTGGTAAAACTAGAGGCAGTGGTGGTGTTTTTGTTCAGAACAAGAGGCTCCCAGGAGCTCCTAGGCACAGTAGAGTCCTGACAGCCTGTATCAGCTGAGCAGCTACTAACAGTCCTACTCCCACTCTGTCTGCATTCTTCACAAAGGGGCAAAGACGGCAAGTCATTTTTCAAAGAAAGTGTAAGAATGCCCTCTGGGAGTCCTAACTTGTGGGTTCATTTCATGTTTCTGGCTCTCACTGTCGCTCACACACTTTGACAGGTAAAGTACCAGGGGGAACAAGTTCTAGTCATGTCTCACCTGTGCCATTGGTCTCCGGAGTTCTAAAGTGGAAACTTGGACTCCATTCACTCCAGAAGCCTTCAAAATAGTTGGCGTAAGGGATGGACCGAACTTTAATCTCATACATGGCATTGGGTTGTAGTTTTCTCTGTAGGAGTGTCAGCTTGGTACTGGTTAAATTCACACGCTGAGGAGCAAAAAAGGCACTACATTTTTAAGGTAGAAAAAGAGGCGCTGGCCATGTCTCCCAAATCATTTCGAGCTGAGTGTCTTATGTCATGTGGGCACTCTCTTGAGGCTGTCTCACATTAGTTAGACAAGGGCTCTGATGTGGTGGGGTCAGCAGCAGAACTGGGGCAGAGCGAGCATGTGAGCTCACAAATGATGCTGCAGGTGGTCAAGGAGGGCAGTGAGGCAATGGGTCTCTATATCTTTATTCAGGTGAGTTGGGCTCTCCCACTCAGGTATCAGTCACTCCCAGGCTCCCACCTTACTTTCTACACTCCAGTATCTTCTTTTTCTTTCTCTCCCTTTTCATATCCCAAGGAGAGATGAAAGGGAATGGTAAGATTAGTGAGCAAGAATCATTTTCCTCTGGAGAGATGTAATTTTTCATCATGAACAAATACAGAGACACAGTCTTTCCAACACCTCCTATCATCCTTAAGAGGAAAAAGTGCTCTATCAATTTGATGGGGACGAAGTAATGCCCATTGTTATTTACTTTTATATTTATTGGATTGTTAGTTTTTTTTATACTGATTTAAATTATATATTTCCTATTTCATGAGACATTTCCAATTTTCTTACTAATTTTTCTATCCTTATTTGTCCTTTTCTCAATATTTTATAAGACATCTTTATATTTTTAAGAATACTAACCATCTGTCAGTTGTATGTGTGGTAATTTAAACCTAATTTCTAATTTACTTTACAATTTTGATTATTGTATGTGCTGATATTTATAAACACTTATTTTTATGTAGTTACATGTTTCCATGTTGTGCTTTCTTTTACTGCTTTTATGCTTAGAATGTTCTTCTTCATCTTAGGATTATATAAACATTTATCTGTAAACTTTTTAGCCTGTTTGGAGTTTCACTTTTACATGATTTCTTTAAATCATCTTCTATTTTAATTTTTTTGTTATATGGGGCAAGTTAAGCATTAAACTTAATTTTTCCCAGTTAACTGATCGTCCTGGTACCATTTATTCAGAATTATTCCTTTCTCTGCTTTCCCACTGATGCAATTTTCAGATAAACGCCAGAAGGGGACAGGCTCGAGGGCTCCTACTAGTTTGTGTGTGTATGTGTCAATGGAGAAAGAAGGAGGTCTGGGGTGGGCATTACACTTATGTAAGTAGCTTATAGTATCAAATTGCAAACACAAAAGACTGATCATGGCCTGAGAAAAGAAAATAGTATGGATAAGTAGGATCTCTTCCCCCCTGAGAAAGCAACTGTTATCTGTCTTTTGTCAGTGTGGTACAAAAAGGATGAGAGTTAAGCCAGTGACTCCAGAGGAACCTGAAGGCCTGAGATCTTCTAATTCTCTTCCATTTTCTCCTCAATACAGATTGTGGAGCCAGTCAGACCATTCCAACTGCAGCGACCCATGGAGTCTAAATAACCCTCCAGCTTATAAGGATGAAAATTAAGCTGTTACTTCAAGAATTTAAGAACTCAGACTTGAGAAAATTGAAGGACATATTGCATCTCCTCTCCTACTTACTTCAGGCTGTTTCCACAACTCCATCAAACCAGATTGTGGCTACAACGTGGTGACTTGTCTTTCTTTTTATTTTTTTGCCTGGTTTGCCTGTAAGAGTTGTGCTAAATGTGATTCTTTTTCAGGCTCCCAAATAGAGAGGATGAATGTGGTCTCAATACATAATGGTTAATCGTTAAGAAAAATTATAAAGACAAAAAATAGGGCAAAAAAAAAATGAGAGCTAGGACAAGAATGAGCCAGAGAAGATTCAGGTTTTGTGAAGCCTAAACCTTTTACACTTTGGGGATATTTTTTAAATAAAAGGTTCATTTCAAGCATAAAATTTCTAGGGACCTTTCTCAGGAAAAGGTACCTCTGAGATTGTAAAATACATAGCATTAAGAAGTTCCTATTTTATAGTTTTATATATTTTATAGTTTTATGTACTTGATACATATAACTTACTTATTAAGATACTTTTATAAACATCTGCATAAATTTTACAATGCATAAATGTAATTGACCTACATACCATCCAATTATTTTCATTTTTTTCCTGACGGTAGGCTACCTCATGTATTAATACTTTCACATACTTCTTCTGCAAGTGTGATGTATTAAATGTCACCACAAAGTCATTAGCTCCCTCACGATAGACGACTCTGACGTCAAAAGGAGCCTCAGGTTTAACTGGAAAGGAAAAAGAAATAAGGTCATTCTATAGGGTAATCAAGGAAACAATTAAAATTTTTAAAGTTCATCTACTCTGAAAATCACATTCCTTTCTTGGGTCAGTAAAAAACATTTCTTATTCTTCCCGGTTCAAAGCATGACTCCCTTGCAGTTGGGTGTGAAGGATGTGGGTGGAAGTGATGTGTACCATCCCCCATCCTGATCCAGAAACCCCACATGCATGACTACCTGCTGGATCCCCCTCCGCTACTTGGCGTCATAGGTGGAAGAGAGTGGAGCCACAGGATGAAGGAATCCTGAATGTCGCTTGAAGGAGCACCTCTCACAGGTTAGAAACACCCATTTTGGCTCTCACATCAGCAAGAAAAAAACTCTATTGGAGAAATCTGTTTTAGGGCTTATTAGTTACAGTTGCTGGTACTGATTTTACACTAAAACACGTTCTCTTCCCCTTTTGAGTACTAGAGAACTTGTTACCAACTACCCCAAAGCAGGAGTATTTGAACTTTGAGTATTTATTATTCCAATGAAACTGGGGGCCTTATACACCTAATCTCAGCTACATGGAAGCTGGGTGTTTGCATCCCAGCCCTGGCTCATAACTTTCAGTGTGACTTCAGGCTGCCCACTCCTTCAGTCTTGTTTGCATTAGCTCTAAGTTCCTCTCTGGCTTCTTCCTTCTGCATACCTGCCTAGGATCACAGGCATTAGATATGAAATGTTGTTGGAGGAAGAGGTATTATTTCAGGCTGAACAAATTCTGAGAAAAGTACTGAAATCCTAGGAGTGCATGTGTGTCATGCTACCTCCCACCCTTGACGTGGGGCTTCCCTATCTTGACCTCTTTGCTGGTCTTTCACCAATGCCTGGGAAATTAGTTGTCTAGGGATGGGACAGCTACTTGTTTGCATGGCTGATTTCAGACAGAGCTTGGGGGTTGCACAGGTTAAAATCTAACCTAAACTTATTGCTCATGAGAGAGTGTGTGTTCATCACAATTTCACTCAGTAGATTGAGCTGGATTTCAGGCTATGTGAGCTGGGCTTTAAGACTGACTTACTGACCCATTAAATGAGCTCACATGTTGAAGTTTAACTCTCTTGTCATAATCACTTGCTTGAAGTGGTGGTTGCCTAAGTGTTTCCAGCCTTGATTCCCCTAGACGTACTGAAAAAGAGGAAGTGGTTCTTTCTTTACCCTTGGATATCTTGTGCAAGAGCAAGCTTACCCTTTTTTACCCTCAGAGGTACTATAAAAAGGCAAGATACCCCAAAGGGAAGCAGGAGGAAAGGTAGTGGGTATAGAGAAACAGGCCAACAGAGAAGACTGTCAGCCCCCTGACACCAGCCAAGCCAGTTCCTTCTTGCCATTCAAGGCAGTGATTAAAAGTCACATTCTCAACAAAACCTCTGATACCGAATTCCTTGCCTCATTCCCATCTCCCAAGGCCTCTCAGTAATGGAAGAATTGAGGGAAGAACAGACCAATGTTGATTATACACATACTCAGTGTCAAGTTTACTTACACCATCTCCTGTCAATGATTACTCAAAGCCACTATTGCTCAGTCGTGTCCGACTCTTTGCGACCCCATGGACTGTAGCCTACCAGGTTCCTCCATCCACGGGATTTTCCAAGCAAGAGTACTGGAGTGGCTTGCCATTTCCTTCTCCAGGGGATCTTCCTGACCCAGGGATTGAATCCAGGTCTCCCACATTGTAGGCAGATGCTTTACCGTCTGAGCCACTGGGAAATACCCAAAGCCACTATACTGATGAGGAAACTAAGAGGTTAATTAGCTCCAATAAGAAGTTCCAGGCCCCAGTTCAGATGAGTTGAAGGAGAGTGTTAGTCATTCAGTCATGTCCGACTTTTTGCAACTCCATGGATTGTAGCCATCAGACAGCTTCTCTGTCCATGGAATTCTTCAGGCAAGAATACTAGAGTGGGTAGCCATTCCCTTCTCCAGGTGATTTTCCTGGTGCAGGAATCCAACCCAAGTCTGCTAGGGTGTAAATCTAAATCTGTTTCTTTCTGAGTCTCTCTCTCCTTCAGTTGATTTATTTTTAATAAATTTTTATTTATTTATTTTTTACAGTAGTTCCTTATTGATTATCTATTTTAAATAAAGTAGTGTGTACATGTCAATCCCAACCTCCCAATCTATTCTTCCTCCTCACACTTCCCACCTGGTGACCATAAATCTATTCTCTAAGTTCATTCTGTGAGTCTCTTTCTGTTTTGTAAATAAGTTCATTTGTATGGAGAACAGTATGGAGGTTCCTTCAAAAAGCTAAAAATAGAGCTACCATATGAGCCAGCAATCCCACTCCTGGGCATACATCCAGAGAAAAGCATTTTGAAAGGATACATACACCCCAGTGTTAATTGCAGCATCGTTTATAATCAAGACATGGAAGCAATCTAAATGTCCATTGACAGATGAATGGATAAAGATGTGATATATATACACAATGGAATATTACTCAGCCATTAAAAAGAGTGAAATAATGCCATTTGCAGCAACACAGATGGACCTGGAGATGATCATACTAAGCGAAGTAAGTCAAACAGAGAAAGACAAATGCATGATAACACTTATATGTGGAATCTAAAAAAAAAATTGATACAAATGAACTTGCTTTCCTTCATTTAGCTTTCATTTCTGTGCCTCACTCTCTCCCACCGGCTTGCTCAGGCTCTCCCACACAGGTCTGCTTCTAGCCTCAAGGATGCATTTGAGCAAATTAGAAAAAGGTGTTCATTCCTCAAGCACCATTTAAAAAACTTCATTTATTCTTGACACAACCTGAACTATTATATCAATTTACCTTGACAAGAAAAGGGGAGAAATAGAAAACTGCCCCTCCAGACTTACTGGGGGCTCACACCCAGAGAAGGGAGTATAAGTGACAGGGCAGCTGGCTTCTGGGGAGCTGGGCTCTGTGGAGTAATCAGAAGCATCCAATTTCAGCTTAGTTAAATGACAGTTCTAGTAATGAGATGTCACATTAGGAACCAGAAGAAGATGCTACGGGGAGACATGTCTTCACCACCACTCATCCTTGCCCCGCTGTGCTTTCTGAAGCCCCGAGGTGCTCATACCACCCCTTCACAGACCCATGCTACCAGTGGGGTGCACATGCTGTCTCTGCCCTGGACCCTCAGAGGAGGCAACTGGTCAGGTTTGCTGTCTCCTGGGTGGCATGGAATGTGGACTTCTAAAAGTGCTGGGTATATGAAATTTGGGGGCTTCCCAGGGGACAGGGTGCCATCAGGAGCCTGGGAGTGTGCCCTGAGTGTTCACAGGCTCTAGCTCTAAGAGGCCTGTGAGTCCTATGAGCTGGGTGGGTTTCTGTAGGAAAGGGCTCTCCTCTGGGGTTCCAGGACTCTGACACAGGACAGAGTCTCTGCCCTCTCTGCCTGCTCTCTGGGAATGAACATGGATTTTCAGTGTAAATGGTGAACCTTTAGATATAGTGCCCTGTGCACAAACCGAACATCCATCCATAGAGGCCGAGCCTCCAAACGACCAAAATGCAACTTGCTTGTGTCCCATACTCAGAGACACCCAGTCATGCCACCCATCTGAGGCACTCACACTGGTTGTGTCTACAGCCTCTTTTCTACTCTACTTCTGCTTTTTCACAAGATGCTTGTTCACACATGAAACTTCTGTGTTCACTCTTTACCATCTTCCATCTTAGTGGTACAAAGCTGAGAACTAGGCTCCAAGTTTCTCTTTGTCGTCTCTAATGAGTATTACTCCCTTACCTTAATTTTCTTTCAGAAGGGTGAAGGGAGGGGTTGCAAATAGGGAGAGAGAGAGCCATAGTATTTAAAACCAGCAAAAATAAATAAATAAATAAAAAGGCACCCTTCAATCACTTTGAATAGTTTCCCCCTACATGTGTTGTTTCACTGGTCAATCTCCACAAGCAGAATGAATACAAGAAGTTAGGATTCCATTGCACCAACATATCAAAACTGGCTTAGACATTTCCCCTCCACCAGGGTATCTCCAAGGTTTTGAAGAAGAACCTTAGTCAACAGTGTCATAAATCTGTAAGTAATGGGAAAAAAACTTTTTGTGTCTATACTCCCAATCTATCAGATTGATTTGTTTGGTAACTGAATGGAGAATTGGTAATTAATACTGATGTAACTTGGCTTCCAGGTGGTTTTGTGGTAAAGAGTCTGCCTACCAATGAAGTAGGCATGAGTATGACCTCTAGGTCAGGAAGACTCCCTGGAGAAGGAAATGGCACTCCATCTATGGGATTTCCCAGGCAAGAATACTGGAGTGGGTTGCCGCTTCCTTTTCTGGGGAATCTTCCCTGACCCAGGAATTGAACCGCTGTCTCCTGCTTGGAAGGAGGATTCTTTACCATGCGCCGCCTTGGAAACTCCTTTAAAGACATGACTAACATTTCAACCAGTAGACTGAGTAAAATGGATTACTCTCTAAGATCTGGTAGCCCTTATTCAATCAGATGAAGGCATTAAAAGTGAAGACTGAGATTCCCTGTAGAAGAAGCAATTCTGTCCTAAGAATGTAACATAGAATCACTACTTGAGGTTCAAGACTTCCTGGTCTGCCCTCTGGAATTTCAGCTCTTTCCTGTCCTCTGAAATATCCACTCTTGCTTGAATTTTTAGCCTTCTTGGTCACCCTATAGGCTTTAGACCTTCCAGATCCTACAACCATGATGGTTGATTCCTTAAAATAAATTTATTTTTCTCATCTCTCCCCACCTCCCTCTATCCTATTGTTTCAGTTTCCTCTGGAGAATTCTAATATGAAAGACATATTTTTATGTATGGCTGAATCCCTTCACTGTTCACCGGAAACTATCACAACATTGTTAATCAGCAATACTCCACTGAAAAATAAAAAGTTCTTTTTTTTTTTTTTTTTTTTGAAAAGGTATATTTACTTAAAAAAAACTACTTGGTAATTTAGCTAAACACATTCAGAATATAGTAGGCATATGGGAGAAGATTACAGGGAATTCAGGAAAAGGTAAAGTGAGGTAGCAAAGGATGTGAGTCAGTAAAGTACTGGAGGCCCAGCTCCAGCTAGACACTTCAAACAGATGAACGCTTCCTGCAGGCTGTGAGTGCCAGTCACCCTTTTTCATAGTTGAATTTGAAGACCCTCAGAGTTCTCTCACAGTAAGAATTAATAACATCAGCTTCAAACTTTCATTTCTCTTAAAAATTATGTGCATTAAAGAATTTGATCTTTTCTATTGTAAACAGTTTTCATGGTTTGTTCACTTTTAACATCCCAAAACTTTAGACACAGATATCTATCTGTCTTCAGATATCAGAAAAATGACAATATATCCCCATGTACAACTTCTTACCTATCTTGACTATGTTCACTTTTCTGCAAGTCATGTTCTTTTTTTCAAGCTTCACACATATTTTACTGTCTCCAATCAGTAAGAATTTCTTTGTCTTGAGGAAATACCTCTCTTGCAGTTTATTAAAATTCAGGCAATCTACATCCAAAAGCGCCCCACTGTAAAAACAAAAAAGGAATTTGTCTTAATTCAAGTATTACTGTATAGAATGGAATAGTGTCACATCTACATTTCAGTTGTGTGGCTTTAAATTTGTCCATAGAGTAGATCCACATTTGAGAGTTGTTCAGTTCAGTTTAGTTCAGTTGCTCAGTCATGTCTGACTCTTTGTGACCCCATGGGCTGCAGCACACCAGTCCTCCCTGTATATCACCAACTCCCAGAGTTTACTCAAACTCATGTCCATTGAGTCGGTGATGCCATCCAACCACTTCATCCTCTGTCATCCCCTTCTCCTCCTGCCTTCAGTCCTTCCCAGCATCCGGGTCTTTTCAAATGAGTCAGTTCTTTGTATCAGGTGGCCAAAGTATTGGAGTTTCAGCTTTAGCATCAGTCCTTCCAGTGAACACCCAGGACTGGTCTCCTTTAGGATGGACTGGTTGGATCTCCTTGCAGTCCAAGTGTCTCTCAAGAGTCTTCTCCAACACCACAGTTGAAAAGCATCAATTCTTCAGTGCTCAGCTTTCTTTATAGTCAAACTCTTGCATCCATACATGACTACTGGAAAAACCATAGCCTTGATTAGATGGACATTTGTTGACAAAGTAATGTCTCTGCTTTTTAATATGTTGTTTGAGAGAGAGAGAATTAAAGTAAAATAGCTTTTTGCTGCCATTCTAATGTGCTCATTTACTCAAGCTCTAGATGTAAGTGAACCTGAAATAGTCAAACATGTACATGAAAATAATGAAACATTCTTAACTTTTAGACTTGATTATTAGAAGATAAATAGTTTGTTTAGGTGGGAAGCTAATTTCTTTCTTTCTTTCTTTTTTTTTTTTGATGTTCTGCAGAAATATATTGAAAAAAAATAATGCATGTAAAGAAATATTGACAAAAAAGTTTAAATTAATCTAAAGGATTATATACAAGAAACCATATACACTACAGGGATTTCCCTGATGGTCCAGTGGTTAAGAGTCTGTCTTCCAATGCCAGGGATGCAGATTCAGTCCCTGTTGGAGGAACTAGTAATAGGCTCCCACATGCCCTGGGGCAGCTGGACCCTCGTGCCAAAAGTACTGAGGCTGCACATCACAACTAAGGCCCAGTGCAGTCATAAAATAAAATGTGTGTGTGTGTAAATCGCTCAGTCATGTCTGACACTTTGCAACCCCATAGACTGTAGCCCGCCAGGCTCCTCTGTCCGTGGGATTCTCCAGGCAAGAATACTGGAGTGGGTTGCCATTTCCTCCTCCAGGGAATCTTCTTGACCCAGGGATTGAACCCAGGTCTCCCAGATTGCAGGCAGAATCTTTACTGTCTGATCCACCAGGGAAAAACAACCCTGCCCCCCACCTACCCCGCATATAAGTAAATATTAAAAAAATACACTTAATAGGTAATTTTGGAATTTTTATAGGTAATTTTGGCTGAGTTCCACTTTTAATTGATCAGCAAATTGTTAAATCAACTCTTCTCCCTATTCTTCTTGGATTAAATGCTCTAGGAACTGAATTTTGTCACTTCTGTGACCTCCTATTCCCTAAAAGATCAGACTTTCAGGAAATGCAAGAAAAGACAATGTTGCCTACAATGCAGCTCCATCTAAAGCTCCAAATTGTACTCTTTCAAAAAATTCTTCCAGGGATGGAACCCACATCTCCTGTGTCTCCTACACTGCAGGCAAATTCTTTACTACTGAGCCATCAGGGAAGCCTACATGTACACCCTGCTGTATTAAAAATAGACAACCAGCAAGGACTTACAGTATAGCATGTGGAACTCTGCTCAGTGTTATGTGGCAGGCTGGATGGGAGTGGATTTTGGGGAAAATGAATACATATGTATGTAAGACTGAGTCCCTTTGCTGTTTATTACTGAGCTATCACTGTTTATTAATCAGCTAATTATTGAACAAATGTATAACTTTAGTGGAGAAGTGGAAACTAGAAAAGAAAGCAAAATGAAAATACTATAATTGACAAGTACAAATTTAAAGTTTTAAAGGATGGCCTTAATAGCAGATAGAAGATGGCAGAAGCAGAGGTTGGTGAAGTTGAAGATAGATCAATAGAAAATATTCAGTCTGAAACAACAGAAACAAAGTCTTGTTGACCTGTGAGACAATATCAAGGGGAAAAATAAATATGCAATTAGAGTTTCAGAACAAAAAGAGAGAAAGAATTTGGCTGAAAAATACTTAAAGAAATAATATTCCCAAATTTCCAAAATGTTGGAAAGCATATCAACTTCTGGGCTTAAAAAACTCAGCCAATTCAAGCAGAGTAAGTACAAAGGAAACCATACCTAGGTACATCATGGTAAAATGACTGAAAAGCAAAGGCAAATAAATCTTGAAAACATGCAGAGAAGTAGATCACTTCTCATCAGAAATTATGTGACCCAGAAGACATTGGAATAATATATTTAAGACTCTGGAAGGGGGAAAGTTGTCTGCTTTGAATCCTTATAATATAAAATATTCTTCAATAATGAAGGCAAAATAAGGATATTTCTAGCTATATAAAAGTTGAGATAAGTTGTTTTAGGAAGTTCCTTAGACCAAAGGGAAATAATACTAGGTGGAATTTCAGATCTATAGGAAGCAATTGCTGCTGCTCCTGCTAAGTCGCTTCAGTCGTGTCTGACTCTGTGCGACCCCATAGACAGCAGCCCACCAGGCTCCCCTGTCCCCAGGATTCTCCAGGCAAGAACCCTGGAGTGGGTTGCCATTTCCTTCTCCAATGCATGAAAGTGAAAGTGAAGTCGCTCAGTTGTGTCCGACTCTTTGCGATCCCATGGACTGCAGCCCACCAGGCTCCTCCGTAGGTGTACCATAATAAATATAAAAAACACTACCTATTTTCTTTTCATAAATTCTTTAGAGATAAAGATTGTTCAGGACTTCCTTGGCAGTCCAGTGGTTAAGACTCTGTGCTCCCAATGCCAGAGGGACAGGTTCAATCCCTGGTCAGGGAACTAAGATCCTGCATGCCACACAGTGTGACCAAAAAAAAAAAAGAAAAAGATTTTTAGAGAAGGGGATGACAGAGGATGAGATGGCTGGATGGCATCACTGACTCGATGGACGTGAGTCTCAGTGAACTCCGGGAGTTGGTGATGGACAGGGAGGCCTGGCGTGCTGCGATTCATGGGGTGGCAAAGAGTCGGACACGACTGAGTGACTGATCTGATCTGATCTAATCTGATTGTGAAATTAACAATATATATAGATATAAAATATATGACAGTAGTACAGAGGCTAGAAAGTGCTAAGTACAATTGTATTGTTCCAAGTTCCTTATATTTTTCATGAAATGGTATATTAATTCTAAACTCTGATAAGAAATGGTTGAATATTGCAACACCTAATCTAAAAAGAAACAGTGCCCAAATGTGAAAATAAGGAAGACTTAGAATGTTTCAATAGTTCCATTTCTTTCAAAGAAGTTAAATTGATTACTAATAAGTTTTCCTACAAAGAAAATTTTATGTCCAGATAAAACTGGTGAATTCTATCTTAAATGCCAATCTTACACAAATTCTCTCAGAAAATTGAGGAGAAATGAACCTTTCCCAACTTGTTTTATGAAGTTAGCTCAAGTCTGGTACCAAAAGCTGGCAAAAATATTACAGAAAAGAAATTTACAAATTAATATTCCCCATTTAAATGTTAATATATTGATGTTAACACATAATGATAAAGTAGGATGCATTGCAGGAAATCAAGGTAGGGTCAACAATCAAAGATTGATCAATATGATTCACCACATGAACAGAATAAAAAACATAAATAATCTGATCATCTCAGTTGGTGTAGAAAAAGCATATGACAAAATTCAACATCCATTTACAACTAAACTCTCAGTAGACACTTCCTCAATCTGATAAGGGGTATTTCCCTTATCAGACGGTGGCTTAGACGGTAAAGCGTCTGCCTACAATGCGGGAGACCTGGGTTCGATCCCTGGTCAGGAAGATCCCCTGGAGAAGGAAATAGCAAGCCATTCCAGTACTCTTGCCTGGAAAATCCCATGGATGGAGGAACCTGGTAGGCTACAGTCCATGGGGTCGCAAAGAGTCGGACACAACTGAGCGACTTCACTTCACTTATGGTTAAGAACACACTTGGTGGTGAACTAGTTAACAGTTTTCTCCTAAGATAAGGACAAAGCAGGAATATCTATTTTTCCTACTTTTATTCAACAGTATACTGGAGGTTCTAACCAGTGCATAAGGTAAGAGAAACAAATAAAAATAATTAGTTTGGAAAGAAAGAAAATGAAATTTTCTTTATTTTCAGACATGTTTGTTCACATGGAAAACTATAAAGATATTCCAACACAATTACAGGAACTAATATAGTGATTTCATTAAGGTCAGTTTATAAAAGTCAATCTTATTACTATAGACTAGTGTCCAAAAATTGGAAAATAAATTAAAAAAATAACAGCTCCACTTATGATAGCAATGAAACATAAAATGGTTAGAAATAAAATTAATAAAAGATGTTTAAGGCCTTTCCAAAGGAAATTACAAAATATTCCTGAGAGCTATTAAAGGAAATCTAAACAGAGAGCTACATTCATGGATTAGCAAATTGAGTGCTGAAAAGATGAAAGTTTCCCCCAAATTGGTATATATAATTTTAAAAATTGGGGAGCTTATTCTAAAATCTATGTGGAAACACAAAGAACTCAGAATAGCCAAATAACACTGAAAAAAAGTGGAACAAAGATGAAGAACTCAGAGGCTTGATTTCAAACTTACTATAAGGTTATGACCATCAAGACAGCTTAACACTGTCACAAGGATAGAAATATTGATCAATGGAAAATATAATGTTCTGAAATAGACTCAGACATATAAGGTTAATTGATTTTAAATACATGCACCCAATGAATTCAGTGGAAACAAATCTCTTCAGCAGATAGTCCTGGAACAATTGAGCAAATATGTGGAAAATATGAACCTCAATTTCACAAAAATTAATTAGGTATGGAGTATAGTTTTAAATATAAAGACTAAAATTATGAACTGTTTAGAAGAAAACATGAGAAAATATCTTCCTAACTTTGAGGGTAGACATAAATATAGTCATAACACAAAACACTAAATATAAAAAAGAAAAATAAAATAAATTGGGATGCATCAAATGAAAATCTTTTGCTTATTAAAATATGCCATTAATAAAATGAAATGGGAATAGCAGATTCATTGATAACAATTCATTAATAAAATGAAATAGCAGAAAATAGTTGTAGTACATATATCTAACATCATAATTGTATGTAGAGCATATGAAGAATTCACACCCAAGGGACAAATAATTCAATGAAAAAAGACAAAAGTCTAACAGATATTTGCCAAAAGAATATATATAAATGGCCAACAGTACATGAAAAAGTGGTCAACGTTATTTGTCATTTGCAAAATGTAATAAAATCATGAGATACTATTTTAAAGTCAAATATTGTGAATGATGTGCAGTTCTCATACATTGAGAGCAGGAGAGTAGAATGATATAACTACTTTGGAAAACTTGTTGGGCAGTTTCTTATAAAGGTAAATAC